>NC_142686.1:108450000-109075000 GCF_056320005.1 Nelumbo lutea
TTCCTTGTCATGCCCACATGGTATAAGCTTTCATATTTGCAAGGGTACACCTCTCCTCAGCAGAATGTCCCCTGTGAGACATTTATCCAGAACAACAGTACATGGTAGAAAAGCTGCCTTTGTGGGAACATGAGATAACCAGATGGCTGAATGATGGAAACTTGAACTCTAAGAATTACATAATTGATGATAGAATGATTTGACAGAGAAGATGCTTGACCTACACCATTTCCAACACCTTGAATTCTCCTGATCTGGTGTCGGATTGCTGTTGTTTATTGTTGTGTGTATAGCTGTCAGATCCTCTATTTTGCAATCGTTGAGGTTTCTTCTAAATAATGGGCACCAAAAATTTCCCTACTTTATATTTCATATGAGTCCATGGCCACTACCCTAGCCATCACTGTTTGTTGATATTTTGAATAAGGAAAGAAATCGATCCATCAGGAGTCTGCTGCTTCACCAAGCATCTTTCCAAAAGCTGATCCTGTCTTCAACTCCCAGTTTTAGTTTAATAGCTTGGAGGAACTTCCTCAACCCTTTCCAAATAGAGCTGCCATAGGGGCTTTCATTTACCCGTGTCCCAATTAAAATTTCTGGAACCAACTTCTCCGATATAGTCTGCCTTCAAAGAAGCTGAGGTTGAGAATTGAATCTCCAAAACCGTTTCCCTATAAGGGCTGTATTCATTTTCCTCAGCTTTTTGATACATAAACCACCGTCTGTTTTTGGCATGTATGGTTGTGCCCAACCACTGGGTGCATTTTATTTTTGTCCCGCCATTCTCTCCATAGGAAGTCTCTTGGAAATTTCTCAATGGGTCCCGAATGCATTTCTATAGAGTGTAATTTCCCACCTTAGAATATTTTCTACTCTTCCAACTCGACCTCACTTTTCACAGGTTGATAACCTTTGGCCTTGAGACAGCTTCAAACCAAATTGGCAACCATTTAAGATGCACAAGCTGCTTTCGCTCTGCTGGAGAAAAAATAAAGTATCATCAGCATATTATAGTAGTGTTACCATAGTTCCATGCTCGTTCACCCTGAAACCTTCTATTTGCCCTACTAGTTCTAAGACCTTGTAGTTCTCAGACAAAGCTTCCATTACACACATGAAAAATAGTGGGGACAAGGGGTTGCCTTGCCTTAGTTCCGTAGAGCTTTTAAAAAACCTAGCAGCTTTTCCATTTATTAAGATTGAAAATCTGGAGGTGGAAAGACAAACTCTCATCCAGTTCCTCGATTCTCTATCAAACTGCATGTAGGCAAAAATGTAGTCCAAGAAGCCAGCCCCAGCTTACATGATCATATGCCTTCTCTAAATCTACCTTGCGTATCTACCTCCCCATGTTGTTCTTCAATCTTGAATCTACTAGTTCATTGCCGATTAGTACCCTATCCAATAATTGCCTGTTACGTAGAAAAGCCCCTTGGGAAAAGGATATTAAGGTATAAGCTTCCTCTTTTGATTGGCTGATAGTTTTGTAGAAACTCCTCCAAAGTAGCAATTAAGCTACATTCCAAAGAAATTGTTTGGTGAAACTTCTCCAAAGCTTTCATACATCAGCGTTCATAAAATTCCAAACTTTTATGTAAAATAGAATAGTACGACCATGTCTCAGGGTTATGTCTCCACTTCTTCCTGTTGCACTTCAGATATGATCATAAATTGAGGTGCATCCATCAGAGGTCTTTGCTTGCATTCCTCTTTGAAAAGACTTTTATAGAATTCTTGCTATATTTCTTAATCTCCCCTTCCTCGTACCTCTGTCCATTTCCAGACTACTATATGTGTTTAATCTTCTTCTTTGTGGTTGCCATTTGGTGAAAAACCGCATGTTTTTGTCACCTACTTTTAGCCATGTTTTATGAGTCCCTTGTCTCCAATTTGCTTCTTCTTGATAAGCAATCTTGTCATAAATTCCTTTGGTTCCTGTTCTTGTTAAGTAACTCCTGTTTCTTAAGTGCTTGGAGTTTTTTAGTAATTATGTGTGAAGCCAACCCTTCCCCCTGAATTGAGTCCCACCATCTTTTTAGACTTTTGTGAAAAGCCTGCTTCTTGCAGCCACCTATGTTCAAACCTAAATGGTTCATGAATTGGTTTACATTTGTTTCCATACAAAATAAGAGTCCTATGGTCTGATAATGGCCTGGGCCCTGCCTCCTGATATAAATCAGGGCATTGCTCCACCCACTCAAGTTATTAGAAACCTTTCAAGCTTCACTAGCACTGGAACTTCTGGTTATTCATCCATGTGAACTTATCTCCCACAAGTGGTAAATCAACCAGTTCATGTCTATTGGTAAACTCCCTAAATCCACGCATTCCTGCTGTTCTCCTTTAGTCACCCTTCTTTCCTTCCTACTGTATATTGTATTGAAATCACCTCCCTCACACAGTGGTAACTAGCCATCTGGATTTGACTTTATCTAACTATTCCCAAAACTTCACTTTTGATGTCTTCATTAGTACTATGTACAACTTGTAATGATACTTCCCAAAACTTTCCAATGTAGCTACTATGGTCACTGAGTGAACACTCACTGTTCCAGTGTTCCAGATCACCAGAAACCTCCTGCTGATGCCTACAAAATGACCATATGCAGCACCAATTGCCACTTGAATTTTGTCTTTTGTGCCATGCATATTATATCTTACCTTTATTTGTTCTGTGTTTAATTACTGCTATTCTCTTGAAGAACTTACATAGGTGTTGATTTCTCATGATGCAGGACAACTTTGGTAGGTTACATGATAGAAACAAAGAGGTGCCAAAGGCAACCAAGCAGCTTACCCGATTATTCCCAAACAAAGTGACCATACAGCTGCCACAAGTATGGAAATTTACTTAAATGTTAGGGTCCAATACCCTCATTTTTTCCATCTTTATATATAGAATGTGTTACTGTTTCTGGAATTTGTTTTAGGATGAAGCTTTACTTTTGGATTGGAAACAACAACTGGATCGTGATGTTGAAACACTTAAAGCACAATCAAACATTATTAACATCCGCTCGGTAAGTGGTGTATAATTCTTGTATTATACATTATAAAGTGTTTTATGTTTGGTGACAACTTGATTGGCATCTTGCATATTTTAACTTTATAATCTACCTTTCATCCGCTCAGGTTCTAAATCGAAATGGGTTGGAATGCCCTGACCTTGGAACACTTTGCATAAAGGATCATGCCCTTACAATTGAAAGTCAGTAATGTCCTTCACTAAATTTGCACTTTCTCGTATAGAATTATTGAGCTGATATAATCCAATTTTTTCTATGCTGCCTATAGGTGTGGAGAAGATTGTTGGTTGGGCTTTAAGTCATCATTTTATGAATAGAGACAGAGATTCACCAAAAGATGCTAAACTTGTGATTTCCAGTGAAAGGTTTGCTTGAATTATGACTAATACCTTCTACTTGTTGGGAAAAACATCAATTTGGCAGCCTCTATATTGCATTTTAGTAATATTTTATTTCTGATATTGCAGCATTAGATTTGGACTCGACATCTTGAATAGTATCCAAAGCGAGTCTAAGAGCCTGAAAAAATCACTTAAGGTAAACCTATTTATGCAATCCCTTATGGTACTAATATAACCTTGTTTTGCTACCAATTAAAGAAAAACCATGCTATGCTTTTTGGTACAAGTTTAAGTGTTTATTTTTGAAATTATACTTCTAAATGTGAAATGGTTTTTGGCTTGATGTTTTTCAGGATGTTGTCACTGAGAATGAATTTGAAAAGAGACTTTTGGCAGATGTTATTCCACCAAATGATATTGGAGTTACCTTTGATGACATCGGAGCCTTGGAAAATGTGAAGGAGACATTGAAGGAATTAGTTATGCTTCCTTTGCAAAGGCCTGAATTGTTTTGCAAAGGACAGCTAACAAAGGTTTAATTTCCTAGTCCTTTTTCTAAGAAAAATTTCTTATTATGATACCCAGATAACTGTATATGCATAACATACCAATGTCAAATATGATATGTACCTAAATCCTAATACGACATTGGTATATTTCTACAAGTCATACTATAAAAAATCTATATATTTTGAGAATTGACATTTTGCTTAAAAAGCATGATATAAACATTGTTGTCAGGTTGGGAGTTAAAAATACAAAAGCTAAAGAACTACTTTGGATCATAGTTTGAGGTCAAGGATCTAGGCCCCTTAAAGTACTTTCTTGGAATTGAGGTTGCTACTTGCTAGATCATAGAATGGCATCTTCATTTCTCAATGGAAGTACATTCAAAACCTTCTTGAGGACACAAGTAAATTGGGTGCTAAGCCAACAGACACACCTATTTAGAACAACCATAGGTTGGGTGACAATGAGGGTGAGCCACTTTCTAATGTATGGCAGTTTCAAAGACTTGGCAGACTACTGTATTTATCCAATACAAGACCTGATATTTCATATGTTACGGAGTTTTGAGTCAGTAAATGCATTCACCTAGGACCACACACCTGGATGCTGCAATAACGAGTTCTCAAATATATGAAGAAACATCCTGGGTGAAGTATCTTGTTGTCTAACTATGGATGCTTGAGGGTGGAAGTTTATACAAATGCTGACTAGGCTGGATCAATGGAGGATTGGAGATGTACAATATGTTATCGCACCTTTGTTGGAGGTAATTTAGTGACATGGATTAAAAAGCAAACTGTTGTGACAATCCACTTATGCATGAAAGGACAAAACACATTGAGGTGGTGATGTAGGACCAACTCAGTTCGTTAGAGAATGTTGAATGGTCTTCTTTGATCAGAATTTTATGGCTGTTGATGGCTGTAATGGCTTCTTGAAGGAATACAAGAGAAAATAAGGATAGAAAGAAGAGAGAAAATACCTGGAATCACTCACAGGGTGCCTAGAATCACTCTGGGGCATGGGAATTGCTCATCGTAGTTAGCATAAGCTGAAGAAAACCCATAAACTTCATTGTAAAGCGTCCATACATATTTTTAGAGTCTAAACTCGCAATAATCCTTGGAGTCAAACTGTTAGACTCGTAATAGTCTTAGGAGTTACTGTTAAACTCAATAATCCTAGTAGAATTCAAACTACGTTGTTCATAACTAGAAAAATTAAACCCTATCATTGGAACTCCCCCACCCCCACCCCCACCCCCCCGCCGGAAATTGCAAAATGACAAAAATGCCCTTGGTGTTCAATTCAGTCCAAATTCCAAGTACCATCACTATGCCATATCAAGGGCTTGGTGTAAGGCCTTCTTCCTGGAATAAGTCTTCAAGTATGTTGATTGATTCCTATCACCTCTTCCTGGCTTGAAAGAACTTGACCATGGTGAGTTAAAATCATGGTATGTTTCATAAAGATTTGGGTCAAGATGATGAAAATCTTCAGCAGTGATCCAAGAACTCTTAGACATAGGCTTGCCTTTCCACGTGACAAGGAATTTCTGATATGCTCTTGTAGCAGTGATCCAAGAACTCACCCCCCTTCCTCTTCATCCTCCTCCCAACCTCCCTCCTCTTAAGGAGGCTTACACCTCTTGCATTATGAACTACGCCTCACACCTCTAGGTAGTGGAACGCCTTGCGTCATGCCTCCCCGTTTTAAAACATTGGTAGGGGTGATCATGGGTCGGTTTGGTTTGGTTCCATGGCAAACCTGGAAACTACCCTGTAGGGGTCGGTTCCAAGTTTTTGGAACCGAAACACCCTGTGAAGGTCGGTTCCAAGGTCAGTTCTGGCCTTGGCGGTTCCGGAGTCGTTTCCCGGTCTACCTATGGAACTTGTTCTTTCTTTACTCTCCCCCTTCAAGAAAAAAAATGAAACATGTCCTTCAAAATCTTGATTTTCAATAATGATAATATATAGTTTAAAACGTATATTATCTATATAGATTAAATTGAGTAATTTAATGTGTAGATTATCATAATATATTAATATATGGTTGAAAATTGTCATTATAATTTAAATTTTATAAATTCTACCTTTTACATTATTTATTATATACAAAAATATTAAATTGAAAACAAATGATCAAATCACTTATGTAACTCGATGGTCAAGTGAGACCATGGCTTTTATAGCCATGAGCTTGGGCTCAAATCTTCACATCCTTGAAAATATTTTGGGGTTTATTTCAAAGCAAGTTCGGTTCAAATGTCGGTTCCACCCAGGCCAAGCAAGGTTGGTTCATCATGTCGGTTCGAATAGGGTAAACCTATAGACCCTTGAACCGACTTGGATGGGGAGACGGTTCCAAGAATATGGTACCAAACCCTATCTTGTAACAGATCAGGTAGGGCCGATTCAAGGTCGGTTCAAGGTCGGTTCCAAGAAGAACCTACCCATTTGCTCACCCCTAGGTTCTAGAACTTATCTTCTTGATGATTTTGTAAGGACCGACACTCTTTGAGTGGAGCTTCTTGTACACACCTTTAGGAAGATCAAAGACACTCTGGCCATATACGTACCATAACCATGTTCCCCTCTTGTATCTCTCTTATGTGCCTTGCAAACGCTTATGCTTCAATAATTCTAGGTGTATCTAGTGGTAAGGTAACTAAATCAATTGGCCACTTAGGCTGAATACCAGTCACCACTTCAAATGGACTTCTTCTCGTGGATCTATTTACTGAGCTTTTATAAGCAAACTCAGCTATTGGAAGCACTTGATCCCATCTAGAAGTATGATCACCAGCAATAACTGGGCAAATTAAACCCTACCATTGGACCCTACAGAAAATTGCAAAATGACAAAAATACCCTTGGTGTTCAATTCAGTCCAAATCCCAAGTACCACCACTCTCATATCAGGGCCTGTTGTAAGGACTTCTTCCTAGAATAAGTCTTCAAGGGGGCTGATCGATTCCTATCAGGTGGATAAGCACTTTGTTTGTGAGAAGATAGAAAGTGGTGAAATATGTACCCCTTATGTGAACACAAGTTAGCAGTTGGGAGATGTATTCATTAAAAGTGTTGCTTGTGATCGATATACTCAACTTGTAACAAGTTGGGTATATATATTTATATATATATGACCCAACTTGCAGGGGAGTGTTTTTTAGGGGTGTTCTTATCTCTTTTTATTTCTTTTTGCTCTCTATTTGTAACTACCAGAAAAATATTCTATAGGATACTCATATCCGTATCCCTCATCATACCCATGTCATATCCAAGTTTCAAAGTATTGATACACCTATGTGTCTTGGCAGAGGTGTATAAATTAAACCATGCGCTTGTTATGTTTTGTTTATTTATTTTTTTTTGGCTTATATATATTTTTTATTAAAAAAGGGGTTCCCGAATGCACCTGTAAACAGGTGTTTTGGACCCCAAAAGATTGATACATTACGCCCGATACGGGGCATATTGTATCAATACTTTCAACCTTGTTTGTATCTGCATAATGTTAAAACATTTCTCTTTTCCAGCCATGCAAGGGAATACTGCTGTTTGGACCCCCTGGTACTGGTAAAACAATGCTTGCAAAAGCTGTTGCAACAGAAGCAGGAGCAAACTTCATCAATATATCAATGTCAAGTATTACTTCAAAGGTTAATTGCAATTTGGTGTGGTATTTTTTCATCTATGCCTTCTTGTCTTCCTCTTCAATGTGACTTGTAACTTCATCTTCCTTACAGTGGTTTGGTGAGGGTGAAAAATATGTCAAGGCAGTGTTCTCACTAGCCAGCAAAATAGCTCCCAGTGTAGTTTTTGTTGATGAGGTTAGTTGGATTGAACATACATTTTGTTTTCTATGCAGATAGCTTATTAGAAACATTTTTTGCAATTGATAGACTTCTTATTTCTGCCTTGTGTACCTTTGGAATTTTCACATTTCCACTCCTTCCATATTATTCTGCCTGAATTTATCTTCTTCGTGATTATGTGTGTGTTTGGCTCATTGGTTTCCTATTACAGGTTGACAGTATGTTAGGAAGGCGTGAAAATCCAGGAGAGCATGAAGCTATGCGGAAAATGAAAAATGAGTTCATGGTGAACTGGGATGGTCTCCGTACAAAGGATAAAGAACGTGTACTGGTACTTGCTGCCACCAATAGGCCATTTGACCTTGATGAGGCCGTTGTACGGAGGCTACCGCGAAGGTAAATGGTTAGATATTCAGAAGTCCCTTTAGTTTCATGACATTCTTGTCTCCTTAACAATTCATTATTTTGATTATATATATGAACATGTTGCATTCAGATTGATGGTAAATTTGCCAGATGCTGCAAATAGAGAGAAAATTCTGAGAGTCATCTTGGCTAAGGAGGAAATGGCACCTGATGTTGATTTGGAAGCAATTGCATGTATGACAGATGGCTACTCTGGAAGTGACTTAAAGGTTTGTTTTTTGTTATTTACTTGTGATCTATAGTATCCCAGCTTTCTTTAAACCTACAACTCTTGCATGGATTTAGTTCCTCGTAACATTTTTTTACAGAATCTTTGTGTAACTGCTGCACACTGTCCCATAAGGGAAATACTGGAGAAGGAAAAGAAGGTCAGTCTCATTTTCTTTGAATCTGAATACTGCCAAACATTGTTATAATGTCTCTGCCAGATTGCATGAGTTACTTATAATGGTGAAATTTGATTAAATGGTTCCTCTGAAGCATGGGACTAGCTGACTAGGGGTTCCTATTGGGAGGTTTACCAATGGAAGACTTGAACTAAGATTTAGAGGGATTGCTGGATACTTCCAGACATGGTTATGATATATTAATATGTCTCATCCAGATTACTCTGAACTAAGATGAAATATGAAAGAAATGCAAAAAGCTTGATGAGCAATGTTGTTAAAATCATACAATTTACAATATGATTCATGGTTCAATTCGTTTGAATCATGAATCCCAAGGGCTTCGATTTGAATCTTGTGTCCATCCTTTTCTTCAAAAATCTATTTTTTTTTTTTGTTTGAATCCTACAATTTGAATCATAAACCTTACAATTTATGCAATTCTTGTGATTCAAATCAATTCAATTGAGAACTAGTTCTCTACTTTGTCATTTATTTTGTTAATATTGAGGGGGCATTTATTTTTGGGATTTTGTGAGGGGGAAAAGTTGGTCAATGGGATTCAATGGGATTGTGAATACCATTGACCAAGAAACTATCAAAGTTAGATCGAAAACCTGAGAGAGAGAGAGAGAGAGAGAGAGAGACAACACAGCCGAATGGTGGGTGTGATTTGTTAGTCGACACCCTAAAAGAAATATTTATATTAAGTTGTAAAAGGACCGATCTTTCCTTAATATACATGAGAGATATATAGAAAAGAAAAGTAAAAGTACAAAAATAGCCCTACAGCTAGATTTCACAGTCTTTACATTCCCCCCTCAAATTGATGCCTAGGAATAAGCATCAGTTTGTCCATGAGAAATAGATGTCGAGCCTATGTCATTGCTTTAGTTAACAAGTCTACCAATTTGAGCCCAGAGGAGACATGAGGAAGAGATATGGTACCCTCAAGAAGGAGATTGCGAATGAAGTGGCAATTAGACTTGTTCATGGGCTGGGTAGCCCAATGGCCCGGCTCGGCCCGCACTCCGGTCGGGCTTGGTCATGTAATTAGGCCCGCAGACCTGACCTCAGGCCTAACACAGTAAGCCCGACTATGTTTCGGGCCGAGCTCGGGATTTGTCAAAAAAGCCCGGCCCAGCCCGACTCAACATTATATATTTTATAAAATATATAATATGTATTTTATCTATTATATAAAATATATAAATAATATAGTATTTATTAAAATATATATTTATAATTTAATATATATACATGTTTTATTCTTTTCTTTATAATCTCTCTCTCGCTCTATTCAGCCGCTCATAGTATGGGCTAAATTTCGGGCTCGGACCCAAGCCCGGGCTTCGGGCTTTTTATGAGGGCCAGGCTCAGGCCCAAGTTGTAGGCCCGATGGTCGAACCAAGCTCGTGCTCAGGCCTTAGAAAATTTTGTTAATACAGAGTGAAAGCCCAGGCCGAGCCCGACCCGACCCATGAACAGGTCTAGTGGCAATCAACTTCTATGTGCTTGGTGCGCTCATGGAAGACGGGGTTGGTTGCAATTTTGATTGCACTTATGTTGTCTGCATAAAAAGGAACAAAAAATGGTGGCTCACTTAGTATTTCAAATAGAAGAGTTCGAAGCCATATGATCTCACTACACATGGAAGACAGCCCTGTATTCAACTTCAGTGGAAGATTTGAACATAGTAGTTTGTTTCTTGCACTTCCATGAGATAAGGAAGTTGCCTAGAAAGACACACCAGCTAGTTGTGGACCGTCGGGTGTCAGGGCATCCATCCCAATCAGCATTTGCATAGGCCATAAGATGAATGGGAGATGATGAGGAGAAGAATATCCCATGTGACAGTGTGCCCCGTACATATCTTATAATCCGATGAATTGCAGATAAATGTGGCTGTCTCGGAGAAGACAGAAACTGACTTACTATCTGAACTACATAAGATATGTCCGGCTGAGTCATGGTGAGATAGATTAAACTGCCCACTAGTTGATGATAAAGGGTAGTATCTTCAAGGGGAGACCCATCATCTTTGCTAAGTTTCAAATTCAGTTCTTGTGGAGTGTCTGCAATCTTAGAATCACTAAGATTTGCTAGTTTAACCAGATCAGCCGCATACTTTTGTTGATTAACAAAGTAGCCTCGAGAATTTCTACTCACCTCAAGGCCCAAGAAATATGTCAACAGTCCCAAGTCCTTCATCTTGAAGGATTCACTTGAGAGTTCAGCAATGAGGGTCTGAGAATGAGAGTTTCGAACCTTCCCTCTCTCAGTACCCTAACACTCTTTTATTAAGATATATTTGAATAATTACAATGAGGCCCTTAGTTGGGCAAGAATTTACACAGAAATTAATATAGACAAGATGGGCTCAGAATAAGGCCCATTACAGAAAAGAAACATAAATAACAAGAAAGACTAAACCACCTATGGGCCATTTGGCCCATCTTCTCTACACTCTCCCTCAAGCTGAGCATAGATGTCAATCATGCCAAGCTTGCTGGTATTATGTTGAAGTTTTGCCTTTGGAATGCCTTTGGTGAGAAAATCTTCCAACTGTCCTTCAGATGTGATGAAAGGAAGACACACTTCACCCAAAGAGACCCTTTCCCTAATGAAGTGTCGATCAGTTTCAATATGCTTGGTTCTATCATGTTGCACTGGGTTGTGAGCAATGTTGATGGCAGCCTAATTATCACAATACAACATCATTGGCTTGTCATATTCAACTCCAAGTTCTTCCATCAATGATTTTAGCCATAATAATTCAGAAACTCCATGTGCCATGGCCCTATATTCTGCTTCAGCTGAAGACCAAGCAACAACCGATTGTTTCTTGCTTCTCCAAGAAACAACATTACCAGCCACCAAGCTGCAATACCTAGAAGTAGATCTTCTGTCATCAATGTTTCTGGCCCAGTCAGCATCGGTGTAGGCTTCAAGTTTCAGATGACCATGCTTGGTAAACAGAATACCCTTTCCTGGGGAGCCCTTCAAATAACATAGGATTCTCTCTGCTTCTGCCATATGAGTGTCTCGGGGAGCATGCATGAATTGGCTAATGCAACTGACTGCATATGCAATATCTGGCCGAGTCATGCGTAGGTACAAAAGTTTCCCAAGAAGTGTCTGAAAGATTCCTTTGTCTTCTAACAATGTCCCTTCTGAGGTTGAGAGTTTATGACTCATATCAATAGGAGTAGCAATTGGTCTAGCACCCATCTTTCCAGTCTCGGAGAGCAAGTCAAGAACATACTTCCTTTGGGAGATAAGAATCCCATCCTTGGATCGAGACACTTCTATACCAAGAAAGTATCTCAAGTCCCCCAAATCTTTAATCTCAAACTCTATATGGAGAAAAGATTTTAGATCATGAATTCCTGAAACATCATTACCAGTCACTACAATATCATCTACATACACAATGAGGTATACTGCCAGAGGTCCACTCCTCTTCACAAAAAGAGTATGATCGGACTGTGTCTGCACATAACCAAAGTTAACAAGTGTTGTTCTAAATCTCTCAAACCATGCTCTAGGGGACTGTTTCAGTCCATAAAGTGATTTCTTCAGCCTGCATACCTTCCCCTTCATATCAGTTCCATCCATCCCTGGAGGAAGAGACATATAAACCTCCTCATGTAATTCACCATTCAAAAATGCATTCTTCACATCCAATTGATAAAGAGGCCAGTCAAAGTGAGCAGCTAAAGATAGAAGAACCCTCACAGATGTCATCTTGGCAACAGGTGCAAAGGTCTCTAAATAATCAATCCCATATGTCTGTGTACATCCTTTTGCAACCAGCCTGGCCTTGTACCTTTCAATGGTGCCATCAGTTTGGTATTTGATAGTAAAGACCCACTTGCAATCGACTGGATCCTTCCCTTCAGGAAAATCCACCACTTCCCATGTGTCATTCTTGTATAGGGCATCAATTTCAGATTTCATAGCATCCCTCCACTCTGGAGTCTTAAGAGCTTCTGACACAGACCTCGGAATAGGATGAGAAACAACAAAAAAGAGAGAGGCAAAGTATGGAGGTGAAAGCAAACTGTAAGAAAGGTGCTTTGAAATGTAGTGTGCAGTGCACTTCCGTTTTCCTTTCCTAACAGCAATGGGAATATCAAGGTCAGGGAAGGATGAATCCAAAGGAGCTAAAACAGTACATGTTGTCTCTTTGTGACTGGAAGTGTATGAGGCTCGTGCTGTAGGAGAAACAACCTGCACATTTCTGGATCTTTGCCTTTGATACACCTTGGGATTGAGGATAGGACAAGGAGGTAGAGTATTGGGACAAGGAGAATGAGACACATCAAGAGACTCAACAGGGACAGGAGAAGAAGCAGACACATCAAGAGATTCAACAGGAACAGGAAAAGGAAGAGCAAACACCTATGACAAATCATCCCCCTATGGACAATGTCCTTCTGGAGAGGAACCATAAAAAGGGGAAAGCTCATCAAAGGTGACATCCATTGAGACATGCCGATTGCCAGACTTTGGATCAAAACAACAATAACCTTTCTGTGTGGGGGAATAACGAAGGAAGATACACTTTTGAGCTTTGGGTTTAAATTTATGCCTTTGGACACTTGGAACATGTACATGACAAGTGCATCCAAAGACACGAATAGGAACAAGAAAAAGGTCCTTGTCTGGATGAAGAAGATTGAAGGGAGACTTAAACTCCAAAACCCTGGATGGCATACGGTTTATAAGGTAGGTAGCAGTAAGAACAGCATCACCCCAAAACCTGGTAGGAACATGTGAGGCAAATAAGATACTTCTTGCAACTTCAACAATATGCCTGTTTTTCCTCTCAGCAACCCCATTCTGTTCTGGGGTCCTAGCACATGAGCTTTGATGAATGACCCCCATGTCAGAGAGATAGCAGGATAGGTTTTTCTCAAAGTATTCTTTTGCATTGTCAGATCTAAAGATTTTAATCCTGATATCAAATTGGGTTAGAACAAATTCATGGAATTGTCTTACAAGTCTTGGAACTTCATCACAAGATTTCATCAAGAATATCCAAGTGAACCGAGAAAAATCATCAATAAGCAGGATAAAATATTTATAGCCACCCATGGAAGGTAAGTGGTAAAGCCCCCACACATCAGAGTGCACAATATTAAAAGGAAAGGAAGATCTTTTATTACTCAAAGGATAATTGTTTCTACAATGCTTTGACAATTCACAAGACTCACAATGAAGACTAGACAAAGTAATTCCCTTAAACAGCTCAGGGAAAAGATAACTCAAGGCAAAAAAAGACAGATGACACAACATAATCCGACTAACAGACTCTGAAGAAACAGATCCAAGAGCAGCATTCCCAAGATGATCAGTGCATTGTTCCGAGGTATCA
Source organism: Nelumbo lutea (assembly GCF_056320005.1). Lineage (NCBI taxonomy): Eukaryota > Viridiplantae > Streptophyta > Magnoliopsida > Proteales > Nelumbonaceae > Nelumbo > Nelumbo lutea. Next base: position 108,463,887 of record NC_142686.1, read on the forward strand.
AGCAGGTATATTCCGTTCGCCTCATGGCCACTCCCAATCACTTTCTAAGACTCTAGATCCTGAAAAACACAGTAGGAAGGAAAGAAGGTTACACAACAGTTTAGTGACTTGGTTAAACTGCTTACAGACAACAAATTTGTATTTAGTTTAGGTACATGAAGGGCAGAAGGTAGGAACAAGGAATCCGTAGCCTTGATGGTTCCCTTACCAGAGATAGGGGCAAGTGAACCATCAGTTAAAGTGATTTTATCCCGTCTAGGAAGCAAGTCATATGAAACAAATAAGGTAGAGAGATTGGTCGTATGGTCAGAAGCACCTGAGTCAATAATCCAAGGGATCTTGAGATTATCTGAAGTGGTAGCATGATTGGCAGAAGCCCTTATACCTGAATGAGCAAATGTTGAAGCAACAGAAGAATTGCCTGAAGGGTTGGAAGAAGAGGTCACATCACTCAGCTGACTGATCATCTTCCCAAACTTTTCATATTCTGCTCTCATGGCTGCTAACTGTGCAGAAGCAGACATTTCTTCACTATCCGGCCCGGCAGCTACATTTGCACTTTCTGATCTTTTACCATCATGCCTTTTCTGAAACCAATTGGGAACAAGATTAGGATGTAATTTCTAGCACTTGTCTTTGGTGTGCTTCGGCTTCTTACAGTATTCACATATAACTTCATTCTTTCCTATGCCACCAGAAGTTCCAGCATTCCCTTTGGGTTTAATCCCCAAATTGGCAAAGTGATCATTAATATCAGCCCCTTGAACCTGAACAACCCTTCTACTCTCTTCACTACTCACCAATGCATAAGCTTGTGACAAAGAGACACACTCCTTGGAAAGAATATTTTGTTTTGTGATATCATATTCTGGGTTTAGTCCAGTTAAGAACTCAAATACCCTGTTCCTTTCAACCAATTTTCTATAGGTCTCTGCATCATTGGTGGTGTCCCAAGTTACAACTTCTATTAGGTCAATCTCTTGCCATTGGGACTTCAGGGTTGAGAAATATACAGCAAGAGGTTTCTCCCCTTGCCTTAAATTCTTTACATCACTTCTCAATTTATATGCCCGGGCCACATTGAGTTTTTGTGAATAGGTTTCCGCAACACTGTCCCAAATTTCTTTTGTTGAATTCATCCATAGGTAGCGCTGGCTTATTCGTGGTTGCATTGAGTTCACAAGCCACCCAATGACAGTGTAATTTTCTTGCATCCACTTCTCATAGGATGGATCATCTTCTGGGGGAGCCTTCTTACTCCCGTAAATGAATCCCCACTTTCCTCTACTACAAACATGAATATTTACTGATTGTGACCATGCTAGATAATTAGTTCCATCGAGTTTAACTATGGTCACAGTCAATAAGGAATCACTTGGAGTCCCCTGAACCAGTCCATATTCAGCACCATTTTTGTTTTCAAACTCTGAGGAGTACATCATGTACACACTTTAAATGTGATTTCAGAGACTTATACAAGTATACTGAATGAGGACAAGCAATAACAGAGTTCAGCCGACCACAAGAAGACAACATTCTGAGTTCAGCCTTCAAGAAGTAATCAGAAACTTCTAGGCATTGTGCACTCAACCGAAGTACCTTTTCAAAGTTGTGCACTCAGCCAAGAAGAGTAAATACCAATCGGTATTGCTGAACAGGCCTTTTTACAAACACAGTGTGGGCAATAGAGACAACTCCACTGTTAAGGAAGAGAAAGGACCCAAAAAACAGTTCGTACAACCCCCTAAAACAGCCAAAATATGAGTAACAATACACAGCCTTGTTACAAGGATGTTTCGGCAGGTTTTAACAGTCCAAGAAGAAGAGAAAAAACAGCCCAGAAATTTTTGGGTTAAACCAGATTTAATGCAGTCGAAGGTAGTACAGAACAGCTAGGATTTTCGGGTACTTCAACAGTCCAAACACAGCCGAAGATAATACAGAACAACCAAAAAAAACAGGCACAACTTACAGTTCGGGCTTCAACAATCCAAACACAGTCGAGCTTCAAAACAGAACAACCAGAAAACCGAGCACAACTTACAGTTCGAACTCCAACAGTCCAAACACAGTCGAGCTTCAAAAACAGAATCAAGTTGTTCCTCTTCCCCTCTTTCTTTCTCTGATTCTTCTTGGCCACCAAACCACTTTACCAAGAGATTCTATTCTTGGGCTCGTCCAATGACCTCCAAGAATCAGGCAGTACGTGACTAAGCTTCCAGCCCTAGGATATTCAAGTTCAGATATGCTCTGATACCATGAAGAAAACTGAAGAGAGGAGAGCTTGAGAGTTCAGCAATGAGGGTCTGAGAATGAGAGTTTCGAACCTTCCCTCTCTCACCACCCTAACACTCTTTTATTAAGATATATTTGAATAATTACAATGAGGCCCTTAGTTGGGCAAGAATTTACACAGAACTTAATATAGACAGGATGGCCCAGAATAAGGCCCATTACAAAAAAGAAACATAAATAACAAGAAAGACTAAACAACCTATGGGCCATTCGGCCCATCTTCTCTACAACTATATCATCAACATAAAGGAGTAATATCGTTACTCCTTGCTTCAGTTAGGGTGAATAAAGAGTAATCAGAAGGACTCTGAATAAAGCCAGCATTTGTGATGACAGATCTAAACTTCTCAAACCAGGCCCTAGGAGCTTGCTCCAGGCCATAAAGTGACTTCTTCAGACGACAAACAAGTTGCAGATCTGTACAATATCCTGGAGGAGGCTTCATGTAAGCCGTCTCTTTCAATTCCCCATGGAGAAAAGCATTCTTGACATCCATCTGATGAATTGTCCACTGTTTGACTGCAGACACAACCATCAAAAGTCGTACAGTGGTCATCTTAGCTACAGGAGCAAAAGTCTCCTCATAGTCTATCCCATATTCATGTTTGTAACCCTGTGCAGCAAGCCTAACTTTGTATCTGTCTAGGCTTCCATTAGATTTTAGTTTCACAGAATAGACCCATTGGCTTCCTATGAGAGATGTCTCAGGTGGAGCTTTGACTAGGACCCAGGTGTCATTCTCCAAAAGAGCTCGAATCTCAAAATACATTGCATCTTTCCAATGTGGTTCTGCTACAACCTGTTGATAAGATATGGGAATGTCTGTGGTAGATAAAATGACAGAAAAGGAGCTATTGTCTGGTGAATTACCATAAGGTTAGGTGGACGAAAAATTCTAGTGGAACAGCGTAAAGTAGGAGCAATAGATTCAAAGGGAAGGTCTTGAACACGTACTGAGGCAGTTGGAGTGACCGGATCAGCAATTGGAGGCGGAGCAGGGGGGGGATGGAGGCTGAAGAAGGTTGTTGCTTCCTGAAGGTCTGAAGTTGTTGCAGAGGTGACAATGGAGTATCCGATGTACCTGTAGAATCAAAACTATGTAGCAAGGAAACAGAAGTTGCTTATGTTCAGAGCTATACCCCATAAAAGCGCGCAAAGCTGCTTGTGTAGTTAACTTTGTGCGTTCATGGGGTGGAAGGTGGACAAAACAAGCACATCCGAATACTCTGAGCATGGATAGGTCTAGGGATTTGTGGAAAAGTGATTGAAAAGGAGAGGATTCCCACATACCCTCTTGGTTTTTGGTGCAGTGCTGGCCACCTCCACCCAAAACCAAGAGGGTACATGGGAATCCTGTAAAAGGGTTTTGACTACACTCAAGATTATGCCCATTTTTCCTTTTTGCAACCCCGTTTTGTTGTGGGGTGCCTGGACAAGACTTTTGGGTTTGAATTCCATGTTTTAAGTAGTTTCGGAAATCTCCATCAATATACTCTCCCCCTGAATCCGATCGTAGCACACAAATTCGGGCATCAAACTGAGTTGCAACATATGTGTGAAAGCGTTGAAATACGGAGTACACTTCAGATTTCTTTCGAAGAAAATAGGCCCAAGTGAAACGAGTGCAATCATCAATAAAGGTTACAAAATATTTAAAACACATCCGTGAGACAAGTGGAGACGACCAAACATCATTGTGTATTAAATAGAAAGAGATTGTTGCATTTTTAGAATGAGAAGGAAAAAGCAAAATATGACTCTTACATAAGCCACAAGTAATGCAGTCTTCATTCACATTTTTAAGAGAAACATTAGAAACAGGTAAACTACCAGAGGAAAACAACTGATCAAATTTCTTAGAGAAAAGATGGCCTGGTCGTTTATGCCACAACTGCCAATCTTTATTACAATTAACATATTCAAAACTAGAAGTAGTAGAAATCAAATATGAAGTAGAAGCAGGCACAGTTGTATTCTTCTCAAATTCCAAAGCAAAGAGTCTTCCCAGTCTACGCCTCTTCCCTTTAACCTCCCTAGTTTGCCAGTCCTGTATAAAACAACCATCAGAAGTAATGAGACATTGTTACCTTCCTTTACAAGTTGGTCAATAGAAATTAAATTGGTGGTAAGCTTTGGGACAAATAGGGTTTTGAACAAATGAAATGGAGATGACCTAGAAGTAGATAAATATAAATTATCACATCCAAGTATATCTAATTTCTCACCATTAGCATTAGCAATGTGTTTATTGGGGAGATGGGGTTTAGGACACTGACCAAGAGTGGCCCCTGTCATATGGTTAGAGGCTCCTAAGTTAATGTACCATAAATGGTTCAGTGAGGGACAATAGGTAGGAGACTTACCAGACAAGCCCATAGCAGAGAAGGCTGAAGAGATAACAAAGGACATGAGCTGTCGAATTCATTCTTCAGACATGCTACCTAAGGTGTCATTCTGCCCAGTCACAGAAGTAATGGAGGATACTGCATCTGATCCATCTACACCTGTTTGATAAGCCTTATAGCTTCCTTTCTTTTGATTTGATCAACTGCTTTTCAGGGGCCGAGTGGGGCATTCAGTGATAATATGGCCAACCTGCATATAGTAGGTACATGTATTCTTTTTCTTGCAATGAGAAACATGTTCGAACTCGTTACATTCATAGCACTGTATTTTAGAGAAGTCCTTCTTCCCTTTCGGTTTTGTTGCTAGAAAGGCCATATCACTGTTAGACTCCTTCCTTCCATCCAGGGTAGTCTGTGTGGCAAATTTGGTTTCGGCCCTCAAAATTTCACCAAGAATAGTATCCAAGTCGGGAAGTGTTCCTCGACTCAGGATATTAGATCTAACAACTTCGAATTCAGGTCTGAGATGCATTAGGAAGTGCATAATCTTTCTTCTATCGAAATGTTCCTTCATATACTTCACACAGCATTCTGAAGGATCATTCCCCATGTGAACAAGCTCGTATTCGGTCCAAAGGTTAATAAACCCAACATAGTACTCTTGGACCTTTCTTTCTCCTTGATAATAGGAGATGTCAACCTTTATCTGATAATGCCTTGAGGTGTTTGATTGCTGATATACTCTTTCGAGATACTCATACATCTCACAAGCAATCTTGTATCCTCTCATAAGAATTGCATTGTCAGTTTCAACGGATCCTAAGATCCAATATGCAATTTTTGCATTATCAATTCTCCACGGATTAAGGCCCTTGATGTCTGAATCATCAGGTTTAACTACTGATCCATCCAAATATCCCCAGAGACCTTTCGCCTTGACATGAAATTGGAAATTGAATTTCCAAAGTGCATAGTTCGTACCATTAAATTCGATGGGGAGAACTTCCATTCTTTCTGATGCCATTGAATCACAAGAGTAAGAAAAACCACAGAGAGGTGTTCAAAATAGTAAAATAATGAAGTACCTTTCAGTCAATGTCCAGAAAAGGAAATTGTAAGGGTCTGTCGAACTCTGAAGTGGCTCAAAACCCTTGTAGATCAAATCTGTTTCAAACCAAACCAATTGGAAACAGTAGATCTGCCCTAGGCAACACTAGATCTAAAGTTTCAGCTTGATCCAATGCTTCTAGAGGTCTGATGCTTCTAGAGGAAGATCCAATCCAAAAGAGAAATCTGGTGGCGCAGCAGTCCAGGAACAAAGTCTTTCAAGTTCTGATTAAAAGCAGCTTCAGAAGTCGGATTTAAGAACACTGAAGAGCCTTCCAAATACTGTTAGGGAGTACTCTAGATAATAGATAAGAAAGAGGTGAGGAAGTAGTCACTCACAAATCAGATCGTGTCCTGTTCTGATACTATGTCAGAGTCAAATCGAAAAACTAAGAAAGAGAAAGAGAGAGAGAGACAACACAGCCGAATGTGGATGTGACGACTTGTTAGTCGACACCTTAAAAGAAATATTTATATTAAGTTGTAAAAGGACAGATCTGCCTTCAATATACATGAGAGATATAATACAAAGAGAGATATACAGAAAAGAAAAGTAAAAGTACAAAATAGCCCTACGACTAGATTTCATTATATCTACAGAAACCAATGTTCTTTTTTCATATTTATGTCGGGACTAGGGAAAGTTTATTAAAAATGGTCATTATTTTACTTACCTGGAAAATAAGAGAACATGGGTAAGTAACTTACCGAAAAACAAACTAGGCCTGAATTTTGTCAAAGGTGACTTGTTTTAAAGACCTTACCATAAACTGACTTATTTACATTATTTAAAACCATATATCGAGTTTATTTTCCATCATATGTAGGATAAAGAGTCATTGTGTGTGGATTATTTAACTTTCAAGTCAAATTTGATTATATCATCTTACACTTCTAGGGTAAAATCACTTTTATATATATATATACTTTTAGCATATCTATATTTTATATTATCAAGCTTAAATAGAAATAATCTTACAATTTACAATACGATTACTACTTTTAGAACATTGTTGGTGAGATTAATGAATGAGATCCTTAGAAGAAATTGATCCTCTATGTTGTAGGGACTAGGGAGGACTCATAAATAATTTATCTTCAATGTGCCGAAATTCAACTACCATTATATTTTTATAACAATTGGTGGTTATAGCCAACCCTAAATATTTGAGTTTCCATGATACCCCTCCTAAATATTTGAAAGCTCCAAGACATGGAACATTTATTTTTACATTGCAAATTTGCCAGGGAGCTTTGGATGAAGGCTTTGAGGTGCTTCACGGTGCCTTTTTGTTTTCCAAAAGGTTTAATGGAGTTACTTTGGAGCTGAAACCTAGTTGACTTATCTAAAAAGGAAAAGTTATTTGGGGAGTAATTCCACTAGTAGTTCTGTGTAGGGCTGCAAGTCAGGCCGGGTTAGGTCGGGTTGAGGCCAACCCTAGCCCAACTCTAAGTTCTAAACCCCAACCCTAACCCTAACCCAGCCCGACCTTCAACCCAACCAAACCTTCCCATCCCTTAAAACCTCATAGAATTTCTCGATTTTAGATCTTAACTCAACTTTCACTATATATATTAATCCTATGTTTCATTAGTATTTGTTTGTTGACGTGTTTTTTTTCTTTTGGTACAAAATTCAGAAAAACAAGTGTTAGAAATGACTAGTTTATTACGAGTTATGGCTTGCAATAGATCTTTCTTGGGCGACATACAACATAGAGGAGATGAAGAATAAAATTTTTAAAAAAACATAAAATAATGTTATTAAGGTTTTAGTCTTTCTAATTAGGGCCAAGTGAAGTGATTATCTTAAAAGAAATACATGATACTATGTGGTGGGGGCTATACAAATATCGTGCATCTAAACAAATCAATGTATATTATATATTACATATAACATATATTTATATATTACATGTACTATAGAATCGGGGTCAACTCTAACCCAACCCAAAGTAAAATCGGGTTCATGATTATCAACCCTAACCCTAACCCTAACCCAAACATCAACCCAACCCAACTTTTTCAGGTTGGGTTAGGGTTGGGTTCGGGCCAACCCTGCCCAAGTTGCAGCCTTAGTTTTGTGTACAATCTAGATAGAGAGATACAGGAGACTTTTCGAAGACAAGTACAACACAGCAGACATAGTATTTTAAAGGTTTTTGGGGAAGAATCTTCTCTTAGGTAGCTTCTTACAGATTATTCAAGAAGCATCAGTTTGCCTATAAGAACGAGGTGTCGATATTGGCAATCAAGTCATAGCCTTGGTGAAGGTATTGGCAATCAGCATGTTTGAGGCTACATAAGGAAGCGATATAGACCCAACAGTGAAAAGATCTTGGATAAAGTGGCAGTCCATCTCGATGTGGTTGGTCCTCTCATGGAAAACAGGGTTAGGTGTAATCTTGATAGCACTTGTATTGCCTATATAGAGAGAGGAATAGGAGTGGGAAGCTGAATACCTAAATCGATAAAGATAGGATGTAACCAAACAATCTCATTGCAAACAGAAGACATTGCCCTATACTCTGTTTCACTGGAAGATTTGGAGACTTTTTGTTGTTTCGTATACTTCCAAGAGATGATTGAATCACCCATAAAGATACACCACCCAGTAGTGGACCTACGGGTGTCAGGACAACTAGCCCAATTTGCATTGGCATCTACTCTCAAAGGGAGGAGAAGAACAATCCCTGAGTAGTTGTGCCTCTAACATACCAAATGATGTGATGAACAATAGTCATATGTGGTTGATGAGGAGTAGAAACAAATTAACTAACAAACTGAACAGCATGAAAAATGTCAGGCGAGTCATAGCGAGGTAAATGAGAGACTCACAAGCTGGCAATACAAGGAAGCATCGGGAAGCAATGGACCTTTAGATTTAGATAACGTAAAATTCAGCTCCATAGGTGTATCCACATGCTTCTCATTAGTAATACCAACAAGTTTACCAAGGTTAGAGGCATATTTCTACTGACAAACAAAATACCCTCGATCACTATGATGAACTTCTAGTCCCAGGAAATAGGTGAGAAGGCCCAACCCCTTCATGTGAAAGAAATTTTGAAGTAACGACTTCAATTCACGAACACCTTCAACATTATTCCCAGTCAATAGCATCTCATCAACATCCAAGTCTTTCTAGCTATATCCAGCAACAACTACAACATCTATATCTCTAGGCAACTAAACAAGCCTTGTATCGATCAAGAGATGCATCAAATTTCTGCTTAATGTTGTAAACCCAACGACTCCCAACAATGGTGGCATCTTGAGGAGTAGGCACAAGGTCCCATGTGTCATTTTCATGTAAAGCATGAACCTATGCATCCATAGCTTCCTTCCAATGAGGGCTACTACTGGCTTCTTGGTAGGAATGAGGAATATTTGTGGAAGATAAGACAACAAACAAAGATGTATGGTTTAAAGGAAAACCATAGCTGTCAGGAGGTCTAGATATATGAGTAGAACGGTGAAGAGGAACAGAGATACGAGGAGTATCTAAAATAGAGGTATCACTTATAAGATCATTGGTGAGATGATGATCTAAACCAGGAGGAAGGGGAGTCACAGGCGCAAAGCAGTATCTGTAATAGTTCCTTCCCAACGGAAGGAGGTGAAGCATCCTATGAATCAAAGTTTGGCAAAACCATAGTTTTCAAGGCACCAAGGCGAGGCTAGGCGACCACAGGGCACCTAGGCATTGGATTTTAAAACGTTAGTTTTCTTGAGTTTTTACTTTATCTATGATTTTCTAAGCTATTTTATTGGTTTTGTGTGCTAACTAGCAAGCATGTAAACTAACTATTAACACTATAAATCATTCAAATGAGTATAAATTCATACAAAAAGCTAAAAATAAAAAATATTATCAATAAAAAGGAGTCTAAACCAACTAGGCAACTACAATAAAAAACTAAACTAATAAATACTAAAAATATTTTTTAAATTCACAAAGAGTCAAAGACATACCTTTGAGTTTGAAGTGAATGTTGAGCATTGTCCTTCTTGAGTGCTCTCTCTTTTCTCACTTTTCCTTAAACACACACACAATCAATAATAAACTAAACAAAAAGCATTGTAAATTTACAATAAATGAACAAAGAATAAAAGGAATTATGTAGAAAAGTAGGAATCAAATCAAATAAATACGACATACCTTGATTGAAATTTATCTATTCTAGGCATTTAAAGGAAGTAGATAGGAAGTAGGAACCAAATCAAGCAAAGAATAAAACCATAACAAAAAATAAATATGGCACTTATCCAATTCTCCAGAATCTCCACAAAGGATTAAGGATAACAAAACATGAAGTTTAAAGATGATCAATAAAGAAAAATATCTAACTAATTTCAGTATCTAGGTAATGAGCCTGCAACCCCTCCACTAAATCCACCAACATCATCAACAGCACAATCAACATCATCCGCATCTTCACTGTCTTCATCTTCCCCATCAAGTTCTATGACTTTATCTTCATCTTCATCTTCAATATCCTCAGTGTTTCTATCCCACATTGAATCTTCATCTTCTTCTTCTTTTACAACACTCTTTCCTTTGTCTTGTCCCCTGCCATCGCTTCTTCCACAGCCATCCCACATTGAATCTTCATCTTCTTCTTCTTTTACAACACTCTTTCCTTTGTCTTGTCCCCTGCCATCGCTTCTTCCACAGCCACCTCTACCTCTGCTTCTACTTGCATGTGTATAAACTGTATATGCACTTCTCCTTGGCCTATTTGCACCCTCAACAGCTTCAATTGCTCCTAATGTTTCATCCACTTCATTCCATGTGAGATCACCACCTTCATGAACTAGCATTTGTGTCCTCTAAATCATGCCAATATGCATATTTCCATGCTGGATCTTTTGACAGGGCCTTATTCCTAGTGCCAGAAGTGTTTTGATTTGCCTCATTTGCCATTATCTAACAAAAATAAAAATAAATCAGCAATGAATCAATGATGTAATCAGCAATTACAATGACAAATCAGCAATAAAAAGACTAGGACCAACGGTAAATCAGCAATGACATTAATTAATAAATTAATAAAAACAAAAACAAAGCAAGCAAATTTCGGATAATCAATAATTCAGTTAGAAATAGAAATTAAGTAGAAATTTAAAGCAAGCAAACTTCAGTTCAGATATATAATCAAATATCAAATTGCAATATACAGCAAATGCAATATTGCAATATACAAATAGAAATTAAAAAAAAATCAGCCATATAATCAAATATCAAATTTTCAATTCAGCCATATAATCAAGTTTCAAACTTGTAGTTTAGCCAGGTAAAAACATTTCAGCCATATATTAATGATATAAAAAAACAATTGAAAAAGCTGGTAAAAAAATAAAAGAGTAGTTCAGCCATGTAAAAAAAATTAATGAAGCAAAATAAAACATTTCAAATCTCATATTAATGATATTTGAGACATGTAGTTCATCCATATAAAAAAATTTCAGCCATATATCATATATATTAGTGATATGATTGAAAGCCTTGACTCTAAAGAAGAAAGGGGAGAATTTGGAGAGGAAGACAATGATCTCATGAGAGATTTGAGAAGACAACTAGAGGATTGTCTGCACAAGGAGGAAATTAGCTGGAGGCAAAAATCTCGGTGTAAGTGGTTGCAAGAGGGAGACAGAAACACTAGGTATTTCCATTCTCTAACAGATGGCAAGAGAATGATGAACTTTATCTCCAAATTGGTAGTAGATGGAGTCGAGTTAGTACAACAAGAGGAGATTGCCAGAGCCTGTGTGGAGCACTTCAAATCTATTCTAAGAAGGCCTGTGAGTAGAAGGGAGGGGGTAGAAGGTTTGGACTGGCCAGATGTAGGGGTGGAGAACAGGAGAAGGTTGGAAAGAAGCTTCACTTTAGAAGAGATCAAGGAGGTTGTGTTTTCTATGGATAGAACAAAAGCTCCAGGGCCGGATGGGTTCACAATGGCTTTTTATCAGGACTGTTGGGATATCTTGAAAGATGATCTCTTGCGGGTGTTTGAGGAGTTTTTCAGGAGAGGAATTGTCAATCCGGGTGTGAACTCTACATTTATAGCCTTAATTCCAAAAAAGAAAGATGCATCCCACCCTAAGGATTTTAGGCCAATTAGCTTGGTTAATAGCATGTATAAGATCATTGCAAAAGTGTTGTCTTTGAGGATGAAGAAGGTATTGCCCGATATCATTACACACTATCAAGGAGCCTTTGTGAGTGGAAGACAAATTACTGATCAGATTTTAATTGCTAATGAGAGTGTGGAGAACTTTAAGAGGGATAAGAAGAAGGGAGTGGTTTGTAAGTTGGACTTGTAAAAGGCTTATGACTTGGTGGACTGGGATTTCTTGAGGAGAGTTTTGACTAAATTTGGGTTTGGGGCTAGATGGTGCATGTGGATCATGGGTTGTGTCGGGAGTTGTCATTATTTAGTGCTAGTGAATGGGACAGTGTTAGATTTCTTTCTAGCCAGTAGGGGTATAAGACAAGGAGACCCCTTGTCCCCTTGTTCATTCTAATTGCAGAGGTTTTGGGGAAACTGATTCACAGAGCAGATTCTAGGGGGCTCATTAGAGGCTAGAGAGTTGGGAGGGTGGAAACCCCCCTCACTCACTTAGGTTTGCTGATGATACGATCCTATTTTGTGAAGGTGGTAATGTGAGCTTTATCAGGAACTTGAAGTTGGTAATACAACTGTTTGAGCAAATGTCTAACTTGAAGGTTAACCCTGGGAAAAATTGTATAGTGGGGGTGAACTTGGAGGAGGGAGAGCTCAGGGAGAGTGTTGAAGTGTTGGGGCGTGAAGGTTCGAGGTGGCCTTTGAACTACTTAGGGTTGCCATTAGGTGATAATCCCATGAGTGAGAGCTTTTGGAACCTGGTGGTGGAAAGGTTTGAAAAAAGTATCCTGGAAAAAGAACTACCTCTCTCTCGGTGGGAGAATTACACTAATTAAGGCCACGCTTGCTAACTTACCCATCTTTTTCCTATCGATGTTTAAAATCCCAGTGAAGGTTGCTAACAGATTAGAGAAGCTTACGAGAGATTTCCTGTGGGAGGGAGGAGAGGAGAAGAGGGATCACAGAGTTAGCTGGGAGATAGTATGTAGGAGTAAGTCTTGTGGTGGCGTAGGGCTTGGGAGTATCAGGAGAAGGAATATGACTCTGTTGGGGAAGTGGTTGTGGAGGTTCCCTATGGAGAAGGAGAAGCCATGGGCTAGAATAGTGACAAGTATACATGGGTTGGAGCACAATGGATGGGACGCTGGAATCAAAGCTAGGACCACAAGCAATTCTCCTTGGAAAGCCATTCATAACTTGCTACCAGTTTTCTCCCCTAATATCAGGTATGACTTGAATTCCGGTAACTCCATAAAATTTTGGGAACAAACCTGGGTGGGGAGCGCCCCTTTAAAGGATCAATTTCCTTCTTTGTATGCTCTTTCTAATTTGAAAAATGAGCTGATCTCGTCTTTCATCACCCCGTCCTCTTCCACTTCTAGGATTGGGTGGAACTTGGGTCTAAGAAGGGATTCAAGGGACTCAGACCTCAACAATGTTTCGAGCCTTATTGCACTTCTTGATGACGTTGTCTTAGACCCCACTAGGGCGGATTCTAGAATTTGGACACCTACCCCCAATGGCATCTTCTCTTGTGCTTCGTTCTTCAAAGTCTTAAGTGAGTCCACCAGTCCTACCTTCCCCCCTTTCCCTGTTGGTGAGGTTTGGTGCTGAGCAATACCTCCTAGGGTTGGTAGTTTTTGTTGGGAAGCCTATCTGGAAAGAATCAACACCGGTGATCTACTCCAAAAGAAGAGACCCAATACTTGCTTGTCACCTCAGTGGTGTGTTCTATGTAAAGCGGATGGGGACATTGGTTTTCACCTACTGGTGTCTTGCCACTTTGTGAGGCCAATTTGGGATTAGGCTTCCTCCTTATTTGGATGCAGTTGGAATCCCCCATCAGACTTGCAGGGCCTTTTCTCCCCTACCTTTTTCAGGTGGCGGACAAAAAGGGGAAGGATAATGTGGAGAGGACTAAGGGCTGCAGTATGTTGGACATTGTGGGAGGAAAGAAACTCCAAGATATTCTCAGAAACCCAAAGAGGAGAAGCAGATCTGAGGGCTATCATACATATTAGGGCGGTACAGTGGCTGAAACATTTGGATCTATTCACAGATTACACTGTGGATGACATGTTGAGGAAGTGGGGTGAAATTGCAAATTGCACACAGACCAAGGCAGTAATGAATGTGGCTTGGACTCTCCCACCTAGTGGATTCTTGAAATTAAACTTTGATGGATGCAGTAGGGGAAATCTGGGGCAATCGAGGATTGGAGGTGTTTTTAAGGACGAAAATAGGGTCATCTCTGCCATGTTCTCGGGCCCAATTGGAGTGGGTGATTCCCTTAGAGCTGAGATCTTTGCAGTTATGGAAGGAGTCCGGAAAGCTAAGGAGTTGAACATCAAGAAACTCATAATTGAAGGGAATTCATAGGTGGTGATAGGGTGGCTGACTAAAGATCAAAATGGTTTATGGAAGTACAACAATGAGAGGAAGAAATTCATGTGGCTGGTGTGGGAGATGGAAGTTAAGACATATTGGGTTAAAAGATCGGCTAATTCCCTAGCTGACGGTTTAGCTAAACAAGTGGCAGAAAGGGATTCACTGTTTTGGGCTAAGCTGTAACTTTAGTGTCGTCTTTTTTTCTTCTTTTCTCTTTTTCTTCTTTTTTTCCTTTATGAGGCTCTTTGTGGCTCTTGGAAGATAAGTGTGTTTGTCTTCCTCCTGTAATTTTTCTACTGATGATTTAATGAAAGTGTTATTGATCAAAAAAAATATTAAAAAAACATTTGAATGAGAAGAAGAAGAATTGAAGAAGAGTAGGTTCAGCAGCTTCGGCTGTTAAAAACTGAGATGATTCAAGTGTGGACAATGACTGAAATATTGAATCATTGAAGGGAGAAGAGTATAGGGTGGAGCCCCTATTGTTTTCAGAAAAAAAAAAAAGCAAAAAAATGGATTCATGGGGCGGACCGCCAACTGAGAGAATGAGAGTGACTCACTGAGAACAGTTGGACTCGTGGGGCAGAAGATGAAGAAGAATAGGAGAAAAACGTATCAACTTACCTACTCGAGCTAAGGTGCGATGGAGATAGGCTGGGGCTCGAGCTTGTAGTGTTCGGTTCTCCTCCCTCTCCAATCGAACCAAAGCCCTTATGACATAAAGAAAAGAAAGTGGAGATTAGTTTAGTTGTATACTTGTCTTAATACTAAAATGATATAATGTAACAGATTTATTTTAAAAGAATGCTACAACTAATAAAATATCAAAACAATAAAATAAAAAAATAAATAATTTGTTTAGATGTATGTAGGCACCTGCCTTGTATATAGGTGCTCACTTAAGTCTCTAGACGGGCACCTAGTATGCAAAACCTGTGGCGTTTGGGCAAGGCGACCATGAAAAACCGCCTAGTCGCTTAGGCGACGGCTAGTCATTGCCTTGACAACTACGGGCAAAACAGAAACAGACGGTGCAAACAGTCTACCAATTTCAGCAAAAAAGGAAATGTGCTCAAGGAAAACAACATTATGTGATATACGAATATGACGAATAAAGGGATCATAGCAAAGAAATCTTTTGTAGTCAAGATTGTAACCCATAAAGGCATACATGACAAATTGTGCAAACAATTTAGAACATTCATGAGAGGGAAGATGAACAAAGCACACACATCCAAAAACATGAGCATAGATAAATCTAGAGAACGACCTAACAACTTCTAAAATGGAGACATATTACCAAGAATAGAGGAAGGAATATAGTTGATCAAAAACAAAGTTGTACTAGTTGCCTTTACCCAAAAGGAAGGAGTATGAGACTCCTGCAATAATGTCCTCGCAACATTAAGGACATGTCCATTCTTGCACTCGGCCACATCGTTTTGTTGAGTATCTAGACAACTTCGGTGTACTTGTATTCCATGATTCTTCAAATAGGATAAAAAGTCTCCATCAATGTATTCTCCCCTTTAATTTGAACAGAGAATACGCACCTGTGATTGAAACCGAACCTATACCATATCATCAAACAGCCTAAATGTTGGGAACACCTCTTACTTGTATAGAAGAAATTATATCCATGTGTACTTGGTACAATCAGCAATGAACAATACAAAATATTTGTATCCAAGTTGAGATGTGACGGATGTAATCTAGACATCAGTATTTATAAGCTCAAAGGGAGAGGTAGCATGCTTAGATATGTGAGGAAAAGGTAAAGTACCACTCATACTTAAACAACAAGAAACACAAGATGTATCAAAAGTCTTCACAGAAGGAACTCTAGTCTTAATAAGGTATGAATCAAACAAAAATTTTAATTTCTCAGCATGTATATGACTCAAACGTTTATGCCATAAGTCCCAAACATTATTTTTGTGACTCTTAAAGGAACTAGAAGTGGAGGAATTGAAATAAGATGGTAATGTTGTTTGAAACTTCTCGAATTCCAATGCAAAAAGCGGCCCAACCTGTGCCCCTTCCCTTTCACCTTCCCAGCGTTTCAGTCCTGAATCAAACATCCATCATGAGAAAAGGTGAGAATATTACCTTCATCAACTAACTGGCCAATAGAAATCAGATTTGTAGTGAAATCAGGAACTAGAAAGGTCTTGGTAAGAGGGAAGGATGCAATGAGTGAAAGCCCCTTCCCTTTCACCATTGGCAGTAAGAATATGTTTGTGATGGGTTTCAGTAAGGTTACTTGGTTGGTTAGGGTAGGCTCCTGTCATATGGTTGGTAGCTCCAAAGTCAACGATCTAAACATGAGAAGGGGAAAAAATAACCAAAGAACTCACCAGATAAGCCAATAGCAGAAAAGGTAAAAAAAATAGCAGATGTTACCAGTTGTAAAATGTTATCCTCAACCATAGATTCTAGAGAATCTCCTTTAACAAAAGAATCACCGCTAATAGAAGATTTCTTACTCCCATGTGCTACAACAATAGTGCCAATCCCATAGGTTGATCCATCTAGTTTCACAAGAATAATATCAAGTCTATCAGAGACCATTTCAACAAGGAAACAATAGTCCAGACCCAAGAATATTAGAGAAAACCAAATTCAGCAACAGTCCACTCTAATCCAGGGTAAAAGAGAAGTATTCCAATACTAGAGGAGGTCAAGGGATCCCAAAAAAATACAACAAACAATTCCAACAATCAAGAACTCAAAGTTGACAGTCAAAAAAGGCAAGGTTTAGGACTTTCGAATAAAAAATCTCTAGAATATTAATCTGAAATCTGAAACAATTAAATGGGAAGCAAGAAAACCCTAGGACGACACTAGATCTAGGGTTATAGGTTGATTGAATCAGCCAATTGAGAAAAAAACTGTGATTTACCAGCATATCAGGCGTCTTTTCCAAGAACAAAGAGGTTCCTTGTGCTGATCAAAACAGCCCTCAGAAATCTCCAAACCAGAAACTGAGTGCAGGATTAAAAAGAGCTTGTGAAAACCCTTCAATTTGGAGAGAAAATCCTAAATCGTAGGCTGATGTAGAAGGCCTGAAGTCCAAAGCTGTTGCAGTCCAAAAAAGGAAAGTGTACAGTATTGCCACCCCAAGAAGAAGATTAGAATTCCTTCAAAAACTTAACCAAATCAGATGTTTGTAGGGTGAATATATCAGGTCTAGGTGACACCAGATCTGAAGTTAGGGTTGATCAAGACAGCCCTAATCCTTTTCAAAGAACAGAGGGCAATAAATCCTAATAGGACGACAGGATCACTGCTTCTAGCGAGGATCAAGAGAGGAGAAAATAGATCAAAAAGCAACCTGCTCTAATACCATGTCAACACTCTTGGCCGAATAGAGAAAAGAACAAGAATAATCATAGTGATGTCCAAAAGAGTCGACCCTCACCTCAAAGAGTCTCTTATATATTAAAGGATATGCACAATTTTTTTTATCAATAACTCACAAATTTCATTAAAGATAGAGAGAAAATAGACAAGTACAAGAGAAGGGAGATAAACTCTCTTATCTCACCTAACCAAAACAACAAGATAAGAGAAAAATTACAAGATAGCCTAGAACGAAGAGTCCCTAGTTGCCCCTTGTTTAGCTAGCCCATCAGCAAAGGAGTTAGCACTTCTTTTAACCCCACTCATCTTCACCTCAATATTCTTGGTTGACCAATTAAATTTCCTCTTTTCATTGTTGTAGTTCCAAAAATTAGCAGTATCATTTCTCAGCCAATCCACTTCCAGTTTAGAATCAGGTTCTTTTGCCAATTTGGTGATGTTCAGTTCAATTGCCCTTTGAGTTCCTTCGATAACAGCTGAAATCTCAGCTCTAAGAGAATCATCCATTCCAATTAGCCCCAAAAGGGGAGCAATTATCACTCCCTCCTCATTTCTTAAGACACCCCCAATACCTGATGGACCAGGATTACCCATGCTACTTCCATTGAAATCAAGTTTGATAAAACCACTAGGTGGAGGAGTCCAAGAGGGTAGGGATATGTCTTTAACTGGAGCTGACCTGTTAAATGTCTTTAAATAGATCCAAGGACTTACAAACTCCAGAATTTCTGGCAGACTTCTTTCCCTATCTGAGAAAATTCTCCCATTTCTTTCTTCCCCAATAGTCCAATAAGCAGCAGCTGTAAGACATATCCACATGACTCTTCCTCTTTTTTTTGACCAGTTAAACATAGAGGAGCAAAAAGTCTCTGTACATCTAGTGGAGGAGACCATCTTCATCTAAACAAAGATAAACACCACTCCCAAATGTGATTAGTAACAGAGCAGGAAATCAGTAAATGGCAACCAGTCTCACCTTCAGCCTTGCAAAGAACACACCACTGGGGAGATAAACAACTCAAAGGCCTCTTTCTCTGAAGAAGATTACAAGTGTTGACTCTTTCCATGATTGCTTCCCAACAGAAACTCCCAACCTTCTGAGGAATCGGTTTGCACCAGACATTCTCTACCAGAAAAGGCTGCCCTAACTGACCCGATGGATGAACTAGAGCTTTGAAGTAAGAAGCACAAGAAAAAGTTCCAAAGGTTGATTAAGTCCAAACCCTTCTATCTGATTTAGAGGGATCTAAGAAAATTCCTTCTAGAATATTAAGAAGAGACAGTGTACTATTCAGTTGACTCCCCAACTGCTCTTCTAAAACCCAAGTTCCACCCAAACCCTGTGGAAGTTTGTGAGGGCACCAAGAAACTTGATATAGGCTTATTTTTTATATTAGACAAGGCAAACAGAGAAGGAACTGATCCTTAAAGGGAGAATCCCCGATCCGGACTTCTTCCCAAAATTGATTGAGGTTACCAGAGTGCAAATCATACCTTGTCCACGGAATGAAAAGAGGCAAAGAAGCTTGGATAGCTTTCCATGGAGAAGCTCTTGTAGTCCTAGCCGAAATTCCAGCATCCCATCCATTACTTGTGAGCCCATGAATACTCTCCACAATAGATGTGACCAAGCCTCTAAAGATGTGTTGTGATAATCAAGCTACAACCAACATTGATAACAACTCGGTCCAACATGATAGAATAAACCATATTGAGATTGATAGACACTTTGTGTGGGAAAGAATTGTTTTTAGGGACCTCTGTATTCCTTATATGCCATCTACAATACAACTAGCTGATATTTTTACCAAGGAACTCACCAAGGAAAGATTTATGGAGCTGTTATGCAAGCTGGGCCTAAAAGATATCTATGCTCAGCTTAAGGGGGAGTGTTGTGAGACCTAGCATTGTGGGCTTGGGCCTTTATTTATTTATGTTATGTGGTCCTCTTTTTTGTTTCTTTCTTAGACTTTTAATGGGCCTGGGCCTCTATGTACTAATATGTTTCTTTATGCCTACTAATCGGGCAGATTTGTCATTGTACTCCTCTTAAAACCCTACTATAAATAATAAGATGAGGGGATGTTAGAGCTGCTGCCACCCATTTCTCTCAACCTTCTTCTTCTCTCTCCTTGTTCTCTAATCTGAAAACTAGCAATAAGGTTTCCTTGAGATTGTTTGGACATCCTGTGGAGGCCATTCTTGATCTGATCTACTTAAGTTTCCATGGCCAAAGCTCACGTGCTTGGCACTGCTCTGATGCCAAACTGTTAGGATACTGCCGAGCTCAGAAACAAATTTGAGGTGTCTAGCCTCCTTAAAGAGAGGAGGAGAGAG
This sequence comes from Nelumbo lutea, assembly GCF_056320005.1. Lineage (NCBI taxonomy): Eukaryota > Viridiplantae > Streptophyta > Magnoliopsida > Proteales > Nelumbonaceae > Nelumbo > Nelumbo lutea. Next base: position 108,483,850 of record NC_142686.1, read on the forward strand.
ATGAGGAGAAGAAGGGGAGATTTTGCTTAGAGGATTCAACAATACGTGTGGGAAAGAATTGTTTCTGATGTAGTGATGTGGCAGCCCCTTCCACCTCTTTCTGCAGTAAACTCTGATGTACCTTGGGTCAGCTGGATCTGCTATCAAATCTATGAGTCTAACAGGTTCCTAGAGGCCAATCAGAGGTTTCTTACTGGACCTCTAAGATATATTAATTCAACTGCCAATAGGATAGCTGGGGAGGATTGTTTCAAGACCTGCTTGCTGCTGGGAGATTGATTTAATGACATATGGGCAGGTTTGTATTTATAGTTTTAGTCATTCCCTTTGCTTTAGAAGTCTTGTTCTATGTACCAGATTCTTGGTTAGAGGCAATGTTTTCTTTTAATATGAGCTTCTTCGGTCCATGTTGAAGTGATACCATTGAGGCACATTTCTCTTCATTACATTCTGTTTGTTCTGCATATTCACAACATCTCTATACTTTGACAACTTCACACTTGAGGCATCTTTCCCTTAACAAGAGGATTTTCGAAAAGGAGCATATGAGGGCTTGAATGTTTCACGGTTTCACTTGCTTGGGAACCTAAATTTTCTTTTTCTCCAGCTAGAAGTTTTAGTTCCCACTTTGTCTGCTTGTATTATTTGAGTACAATAAGTTTGTAAGAACATCCCCATTAAATTTGAAAGCCCGACTTTTTCGAGTTTCTCTTTTTGGGTTGGTATTGCACCTTTTCAATTATGCTCTAGGTGATGGTGCATGGTAGCCTATTCATTCTACTTTTTCAAGTCTCTTTTGTCATGCAAATTGCCATGGTTTCTTCCTGTATCATATAAATGTTATTTTCATCCTGTCATACATTATTGGAACCCACTAAGAAAAGTGGCATGTAGGTACAGGTAAGTTCAGGGCCCATTTATGGATCTGGTACAGGTAAGTTCAGGGCCCATTTATGGATCCATTGGTTTTAGCTGCTAACATAGCCCATTTATTCTTCTGATTTAAATCTTTTCTGACCTAGTTTACCTAGTAAATTTTCTATGGCTGTGAACCGTTTCCTATGCATGTTGTAGAAAATTTGTTGATGATTGTTTGTTGAATTAATTGATTTGGTTTATCATTTTATTTTCCACTGTTATTGTAAATTGATACAGTTGTTTTTCTTCTTTTTTCTATTTTTAGTGTTGGTTAACGAATAAAATCTAAGAGTTTCATCCACATATATTTCAGGAGAAAGCTCTAGCATTAGCAGAGAACAAACCGCCACCCACTTTATATGGCAGTGGAGACATCCGCCCTCTAAACATGGAGGATTTCAAACGTGCGCATGAACAGGTACCTTATTTCAGGCATCTTTTAGATGTTGCTACTAGAAAATATCAATGGTTTGCTTTTTTTTTTCTTCCAGGATTTCACCATAACCTCTTAATTTTGCAAATAGTACTGTTTAGATTATTGAAATTGATTAAAGATCCAAAGCTAGTATGACTTTTGATGAAAAACAGAATATATCAAAGAATTAAGAATGCCAGGTGGGAAACACTGTCCCTAATCCTTGTAGAACACGGTTCACACTTTGACCCCGAGTGAATGGTTTGGGCCTGAATTTTAACTGCATTGAACCAGACTATGTTCTTGGGCCTATTCGAAGTTTTTTAAAAGCTTAGCCCAGGCATGACCCATGTGCAAGATACAAAGCTTTATAGAAGCATCCCAGGTTTATAAGACGTGACCAAGATACAAAAAAAATAATCATAAAAATAGCAAAAATTAATGTAACACAACAAGCCATGAAGTGCCTGCTCAAACAGTACAATTTCTATGTATTGTGCCTCCTCCCTGGCCTTTCAAGCTTATTGGACTAAATAGGCGCACTATAGGGAATAAGGGGTTTTAATCAGAGATCAGCAGTTAGATTTCTTTTTAGGTGCGGATAATCAAAGATGGAACAACTTCCGGACAAAGATCTCATCAAATGAAGGGGAATACCTTTTGTGCCTAGCTTGAACTTTTAGTTTTTCTCAACCCAAAGAGAGAGTCCAGCCTTTATTCAAGTCGCTAAAGAAAAAAGAAGAGAGAATAACTTTACTTTTTTGTGCAAACCAAATTTGTATAATGATTTGTTGGGATAACTTCTTGTTGAGTTGACTTGTGTCTACTAATTACTTGTTTTCTAGTAAAGATCCAGGTTTTAAGTTGACTTACCATCAATATACATTTTTTGTACCAGTATTTAATCTTGTTCATGACCCACCTGATGCATTTTCTTCCAAACTTGATTTATTCCTGCCGGTTTAATCAATTTCTAATTTATATGCTATATAGCAATCAGGTCTGCACATTACATAACACGTATGAATCAGTAAAATTAGAAGCTTCTGGGATGGAAGGAAACCCATTTTTGGGTGGGTTGGGTTGGGATGGGGGAGATTCTGATGTGGTGTACAGCAGTTGTATCTCTTCTTCCAATGCATATGATAACCTCAGTTTCCGTTTCGAGGATGCTTTTCAACACCCACTATGCTTTTTTGATCATTCCATGGTCCTTGTGTAGATATTTTATTGTTTGTACACTTGAAGGCTTATAAATGGCTTATATTATAATGTCATTTCTGTAGGTATGCGCAAGTGTTTCATCAGAGTCTGCAAATATGAATGAGCTTCTCCAGTGGAATGAGCTTTATGGAGAAGGCGGATCAAGAAAGAAAAGATCACTGAGTTATTTCATGTAGAGGAGGTATCTATAACATCTGTACAGACCATTTTTTTGCTGATTTTTTTCTTCCCCTTCTGCAGCGAACAAAATTAGGGACTGATATTGATGGAGTAGTCCATCATAGGTTCCCATGTATCATATATAGTGATTGCCTGATGGGTACTGTATCTGCCAATACTATATAATTAATTATATTAGCTTATAGTGATATACTTGTCAAGCTGTTGATCCAAATGAAGCTATTCTGCTACACTGGTGGCATATTGTCCTGTACAAATTCAATTCTAGTAATGGAATAAGTGTATCATGATTACTTCTCCGGCCTTGAGTTGATTGTTGCAAGCAGATATATTGATCTAACATGAATGATGAAACAATTTTTTGCTTTTCTACTGTAGCTGTACTGTACACTGAAAGATGCAAGACTGCGATTAAAGCGGAGGACCAAGGCTTCAAATAAAATATTAAAATAAAAGCAGAGAATAAATCAAGGTTGTAAAATGAAACAATTTTTTCACTATCCTTTTGGATCATAAACCAGATGACTCAGCTTTAAATAAATCGTGTACTATTTGATGAGTCCTTCAAATTGCAATATGACGTTGCACGGTACTGAGTACTGACCTATTTAAAAAACATGGAGAAAAACAAAAAATGAATTTGCTGAACACCATTGCTGTGTAACCAATAATAACGCCCAACAACCAATCACTTCTCATTTCGCACTCTCAATCTCTCACACTCAGCCAATTCAGATTCGACAGAATGCATGATTTGGTTCCATAATTTTGCCAAACTAGTCCGTGTCAAGTTAAGAGAAAGGGCATGTCCAGGAAAGGAAATGAAAATGAAGACGGTTCAAATGTTAGTTACACCTCGTTGGATAGAATATGGAAGTTGCTTCAATGTCTTTTTGCTGTAGTTGTGACAGAATTGGGATCTACATCCCATTGTGTATTGGGAACATCTCTCATGAACATGCTGTGAGGTTGGTGTGAGGAGAAGATCCAGTCTTGTTGTAACAAGACTGGCCTTTGTCATGTATCACCCATGGCCACGTACTAATAAGGCACCAGTCATTCGGGCTAAAAACATCCCAGTCCCAGCACAGCACTTGGGGTTGGGGTTTTGACTAAACGAGGCCATTCCTTCGTTTCAAACCTGAGAGCTGCTGCGTTAGGGTGAGTGCTGAATGTCAACTGCTAAAGGTGGATTGGCCAAAGGTGATGAAGAATCTCGTGTAGAGTTGAATTACCCAAACGTTCGTTCAAGGGACGCTTTTCTTACAACCCTTTTCAAACGGAAAATTGTACGTCGGAGGCGACGTTTGGATTACTCGAGCAGCTCATATCCAGACCCCAATGTTCGAAGACATGATCCTCCGGTTCTCACTGCTTACTGGATTAAGGGTTTTATAGTTGATTGCAGCTAAGGTAAATTAAGAGTGGAGATTTCCCATTCGGTAAAAAGGCAAGCTTGAAATTTGAAGATCTAGCTTATGTGAAGAACGTCAACTGGATGATTAGGTTCCACAAATAATTAAAAATTGCTCATTTCTTTCTTATTGCATCTTTTTACAACATCAGTTTACATGGAAAAAAAATAATGTCCAATCATAACAGGTAAAGAGACGATTAAAAATAGAATACAAGAAAGATGCCCGGTACCTAGGTGAAACATTTTGTCTTCAGCGAAAAAGCATCAAGTTAGATTGAATTTGTGAACAGTTGTAGCTAGATATGCGATCTGGCTGCTCAGTCGCATTATGAAATTCGTTGTCCCGGCACCAGAATAAAAAGACCAATTGGATGGTATTATGCATGAGAGTTGCATAGCCGAAGTTCATCTTTCAAAACATAAGTTACCTCAATCTCAGACAAGTTGCACAACTGCAGCCACCCGTAAAGCACCACCTTGAAGAAGATCAGCAAGCTCATCAAATAACAAAGCTGTGCGCCAACCCCAGCCCTTGGGAGCCTTTGGCAACAGAGTCCCTGTCTGCTTGAAGCTTCCAAACACCATTACTTCTCTCTTCGATGGACATATTAACTACATAAATAAATGTAAGAAACCATTACATCAAAATAATGTAACACCATCCTTTTTTGTATACAAATAACATGAAAAAGAAATGGTAATATAATGAATCTACGAGTAGAACCTGGTAACGAGCTGTAACCTTTTCACGAGAATCTACATACATATGAACCTGCAACTCAAATATGTAGAATTAATAATTCACAAGGACTAATTATCAAAAATAAATGACCAACCAAAGTGTCAGTTTTCAATATCAACACTGGTCACTACAGAGAGGCTATCTCTTGGACAGTGGTCCAGAGATCATAATGATTGATTAAATACTGAACAATCCTAAAAAAAAAACAAAGGCTGAAAGGTGTAACACATTGCTTGCTGATCAGAACTCACCTTTCTTACAGAATCTATTAGCTCAGCCTTGCGCCGATGGAGAAATAATCCTGATATGGTAGAGAAAAAATAAGCACATGTCTGTCTGTTAACATATCCATATTTTCCTCATGAAATGGATAAAGCATTCTCTATCATGATAATAGCCTTTCAACCAGTTATCTTACCAAGAGTGCGCCGCCCCTGTGGATCTTCATCATTAAAAGCCTGAACACTGACCTATATCACCCATCATACAGAGTTTATGAAGTTCTATAGTAAGAACTCACAAATGAGAATGCTTGGAAATGCCACATCCAAGGTTTTCCCTCTTCTAAGGGGAATCCACTGAGTTAAAGATTCAATACCTTCCAAAGAGAGCCAGCATAAAATACTTCTGGTGAGTGCTTGACTTGACCATCAGTGAGCCTGTGCACATCCTCAAATTCCACCCTAACACAATAGTGGGGAAGCATCAGTACATAAAAGTAGGGAGGAATAAAGGGATTAAATGATAACAAATTTTCACCAACTACAGTAAGTTTAATAAAGGGGAAAGAAACAAACGCTTGAATGGTAGGTAGCAGAATGCATATGTTCTGCAGTAGGACAGGGAAGTGGTAATGGGAAATAGCTAGTTGACAGGAAATTACATTTACAGCATTGTGGAAATGAGAAGGCCTATCATTTAATTATAAGATCAAGCCATCATCAAAACCCCTCCCATTTCTACAAATCAATGGGGCATAATCCAGAAACTAATTCAACTATTATTGAAATTCATCCAAAAAAAGATGGATGGGGTATAATTTTTCTCTGGTGGCAAAAAAGGTGCTCCATCAACCCGCAATTTCAACACCTTGCATTGGATCCACCATCCACTGACAGGCAAAGGCAATCAAGCATCAGCCATAGGAGTTCCATGTTACATATCCTTAAAACATGTAACTATTTGCAAGGTGCAATTCAAGGTCAATCTTTTTTATAAGTACCTAGAACAAATGTCACAAGGAAATTCACTAAAACCTGTTAATAACCTTACCCAAAACGGAAAGGAGGAAAGTGACGCAAAGGTGTTTTCATATCCAATGATATAGAAGAGGCATCTGCATTTTCCCACTCTAAGCCAAGGGTATGATCCTGTGGTTCAAGCATATGTACAGGAATGCCACTAGAACTTGGCCCTGCAACTGAAGCTCCAACTAATCTGCTTTGCAACTCAGGTTCATATCCTCTCTCACCTTGATCTCCATGAACAGGAATGACATTGCTCCCCCCTTGGCTGAGCCCAACCAATGCTGTCAACCCATCTCCAGAGAGGTCTCCATTAACATCTGCCCTAGCCTCCGATTCATCATTAGCAAGAGGCTGCTGGCAATTTCGGTTTCCCAGTCCAAAGGGGACACGGGAGAAGACAAAACGTGTGGGAGGCCAGGCAGCTGTGGATACAAATGTTGTCCCACGCCCAATACCAGCAAGACCATCTATAGGCCCTCTAACATGCACTCGCACAGGCCTAAAAAGCCCACTTCCTTCACCTTGAGCTGCATCAGCAACATACACATTTCCCACGTTGCCTAGTTGATTGCTCCGGTCATGCTCTTGCATGTAATAACCACTTGTAGTAGCTCCATGTGAAAACCCAAATGGTTGTCTACATGCACATGCCATGCTTGTAAGGCAGCAATTTTTGCACGTATCAGCTCCAATTTCTTGCACCCTGTGGCTTAAAAGCATCTAAATGAAAACAAGAAAAACATCAACGTTTGATTAGCACATGTAGACTTGATTAAAGGTAAAATCAAATCATGAAACAGATGTGGGATGCAAAGAGGATCTTTCTCGCCATCCTGACAAGCACAGTAGCACACAAGCTAGGGTTTTTTTTTTTTTTTTGAAGATAGCACACAAGCTAGGGGTATGGGGTCAGGTGACAATGTGATGGGTCTTAAAATGAAGATCTGTTAGGCTACAAAAACTACAGTTGTATGGATCATAATACCATGTTTATTTTTATACTGATCAAGGCAAAACAAAGGATGTAATAAATCAGATGGATAGAATTATCTGATTGAATTAGGACAACTCTTGGGTCCCAAGACTATTTGTTCCTTCATGCAAAGCCAAGGTAGGAAGGATGGCTTCATCTCATCCTTTTTTATCAATAATTGCATTTCATCCTTTTACACAAGCATTCCTCATACATAACAGACATGTCCCATGCAAGATTAGGTCTTACAGAAATGGGTACCGCACTCTGACCTGTAGCCAAAGACCATCATTCACGGCTTTGCAAGGGAATCCCAACTCTTCAAGCTGTTTTCTCACATTTAGTAGTGCCTCAAAGGACATGTTACAGTACAGAAGGGAACCACCTTCAAAGAGGCTGACAAATACATCATGATCTTCCCCTTGGATCTCACAGTTCCCTTTGCCATTATTTTTCACCTGTCTCCTACACACAATCCTGCCACCCCATGAGGGAGGTAGCATCCCACATCTTCCCCACTCATTAGCCATAAGTCCATTGCAGGAAGAGATTGCTGAAGTACAGTGCCTTGTTTGGTCTCGGGGAAGCCAAACATTATTATTTAAATGGTAGCATGTGCCTTCTTCAGATGGTCCTTCCATAGCTGCTCCAGTTCCCCCCAATCTGCTTGCCTCAATATCATTTGGTATTTCAACATAAGCACAGGACTTTCTAATTTCATTTGGATCTGAAAATGAGCTCCCCAAAGAGGAAGACTGTTCCATCCTGCAGGAATATCTTGATTCTAGATTTGATTGAGTGCCTGAAGATTGTCTAACTTGTTGTCTGGAATCAGGAATCCCAGCATGGAAATCTACCACACAGTCAGCAAGCTCAACCAGAATATTATGAGCAGTTTTCAGGCCTTCATGATCATCCCTTAAACTTAAGTGTCCTAGCCCTGATTCCATTAGCTGCTTACCAGTGCTGCTATCAATTAAACTCTTGCCTTTTACTCCCGATGAATCAAAATTGGCACATCTTCCCATCTCAGAGCTTGAGCTTCCATGCTCAGAGTGTTCAGCTTTCAAAAGCGCATCTTTTGCAAGTAGTGTGTACAATGCCAATTCAAACCTTTAAATAAAAAGACAGAGTATGATCTAGTTTTGAAGTCATTTAAAATTATAATCCATAAAAGCCAACTTGGGGCAGATATCAAGTCGCTCACCGTGCCTCTTCACTGGGTACCCATAGTTCATCAGAGGTCAGTAGTGCATGCAAAGTTTGAGAAGAAAGTTTTGGCAGCACCTATTCATAAGTTAACCATGGATAAATTCAGTATAATTGACTCAGAGCCCCATAGAAATATGGAAGAGTATGGAAGAGTATGAAAAAATCACAGTTGGAAGACTCAACTACAAAATTTTACTTGATAACTGTCTTTGGAATAAAATCACAGTTTATTTTACAGAACAAAAAAAAAAAACTATATTTGAAAAAAGATGAACACTGAAGTTCTTGATGGAATTTTAAGTAAAATACAAGCAATTACATAGTCTAAGAATGACCTCAATATGACAAAAGAGTTTTGCAGTTTATTTTACTGATCAAGAAAAAACCATATTTGAAAAAGACAAGACTGAAGATAAAATCAAGATTTAATCAACGCAAGTTGAATCAAGTACTAGACCTAGTTATTGTCAAACTTTGGAAAGACAAGGTGCAACCATCAAGGCCCAGCACCCTTGATCCTTACCTCCTTCAACTCCACAGCACCACTTTGACAAAGGTAGCCCCAACAAGCACTTCTAACCCGTTCTCCATGTATACCATAATCTTGGCTCTCTGCAAATACCTTTATCATAAATAGAAGCAGTCAAAACCTAAAAGATAGGAATATGTATGTTTTACAAATAGTGGATCACAAAGACAAAGTAGATAGATCTAACCTGATATGCCAAGAAATTTGAAGTCCAAAGCTCAGATATGATGAAGTCTGTGCAGATAGCACATAAATCCTGCATGGAAAGATCTTCAAGATACAAATGAAGAAAACTTCAAGCAATAACACATGCACCAGTGCATGCAGAGACAGCTGGAGGTGCACAGAAGAGATGTACAAAACAGAAAGTTTCTTCAACAACCCAAAAGGTCTATGCTTCTGACTTTCTGAGGTGTATTAGAGAGGGATCTAGTTTCCATTACTCTATTAAATGGATTACCTGAAGATCAAGAAAGGATGCAGCAGCAAGAACACGGAATGCATTATTGTCATTAAGCTTTGGATGGTGTCCATAGAGATATGCCAAGGCCATTGCAATGGCCTCTCCATTAACATTGTCATCATCAACATGCAAGGTTACAACTGGTGCATTAGCTTCTTTCCATGGACCATGAAGCATATTCCTGCCAGTCACATTATATGGCAGCAAAAGAATGAGAACTCATAGAAGCAGAAGTTCACCAAATCAGACTATCAGTAGAAACTTGCACAGGCAAACACATCCCAAGTGCTTGTCTGAAAAATTGGAAACAAAAATTATCAAAGAGATACCAGTTTATCCACGTAAATATATGCATACATTGATATTTCAGCTAAAAATATACATAGGTTTTTAGCTAAGAACATGTTCATAGCAGAATATGAAAATGGAGCAAACCTCATACCTAAAATCCACTTGGATCTCTTCACCTCCTCTATGCCCTAAAGAAAACAGAAGGCAGGGACCATAGTGAAGAAGTGGGGTGATAGAACCCCGATTCAGCCATCTCAGGTTTTGGGGGTTCAGCCGGGCAGTCTACTAAAAATATCCCATGTGGCACCCCCTATCAAATTTGTCTACTCCAGGAGGACACATCAGCATAATTAATCCCCCCCCCATGTGCGGGTAAATCGGGTTGTTATGCATGAGGTGCAGTAGTATAAATATCACTGAGAAGTTCTGAGGAAGGACAGAAAAATTACCAGAGTTTTTTTCTTCTTTATCTTCTTTCTTAGGAGGAAGAGCTCCCTTGAAGAAGCTCAGTTTTGCTGTGCAGCTTATCAACTGGTATCAGAGCTCGACCTGGGATGTCCACTGCCAGGTCCAGCGCCGTTGATGATTGAGCCGGTCGCCTGGAAGAGCATCTTCACCGGATCGATGGAGATGTGAAGGTGATGAAGAAAATCATAACCACCTTCATTTCACTATTCAAGAGGACCGCTTCCAGGGCTAACAGGGAAGGCGAGCAAGAAGGGTCCAATGGAGACAATCATCAACCACATGGAAGTCCTTCAGGAAGAGCAATCAAGATCAACTTCCCCGTTTTTTCAGGTGATGATCTTGTACCTTGGATTAATAGAGCTGAGCAATACTTTGCATTCCATGAAATCCCTGCCTCCCAGAGGCTGCAAATCATGGCTATCCACTTGGACGGTGAGGCAAACCTTTGGTATCATTGGTACCAGAGGTGTCACCCGCAACTCATCTGGCTTGACTACACCAAAGCCCTTAATGTCCGATTTGGACCTTCTGGGTACGAAGACTTTGATGAATCTCTAGCCAAGATCCGGCAGTCTGTAACGGTTAAAGTCTTAGAGAATATCAAAACCAATTTGAGAAGATAGCATCTAGAGTTCAGAATTGGACAGAGAATGCCTCAGTTGGAAGTTTTGTAGGGGGCCTCAAGGACGAAATCAAGCATGAAGTGAAGGCCATGCGACCTCTGACTGTTATAGCAGCGGTGGGTCTGGCCAGACTCTTCAAAGAGAAGATCGAGAAAAGTAAGAAGCCTTTCAGGACTCTCGGCCCGACCCTAAAGGCCCCCCTTGACCACCCTTGAGACAGCAACTCGGTTCAGTTATTACGACTTCCCCAGTTCAGGCTGAACCCAGGTCAACCAAAATAACGGGCCAAAACCCTTGCCCAATAAGAAAACTATCATGGGCCGAAATGCAAGCCCAGCAGGGTAAAAGCTTATGTTACAACTGTGAAGAAAAGTTTGCACCGGGGCACCAATGCTAGGCCCCACAACTTTTCCTATTGCAACCAGAGGAAGATGAGCAGGAATCCAAGGGTGAGGAGGAGGTCCCCCTATCACCCACGGAGGAAACCAACTTAGAAATCCATGAGATATCCCTGCATGCTCTTATAGGGTCTGTAGCTCCTCAGACTATGAGGGTAATGGGCTCTATTTCGGGCTGGTGGTGGTTCTAATTGATGGTGAGAGTTCACTGAACTTTATTACCCCCCAATTAACGAAGCAACTAGGCTTGGTGGTAGAGCCCACTGGACCTTTTGCAGTACAGGTAGCTAATGGTCACAAGATTGTGTGTGATGGACTTTGTAACCAAGTTGGGCTTCGTATACAGGGTTGTTTGTTCTACACAGACCTGCACCCTCTAGGGTTTTCCGGGACAGATGTTATTTTGGGTATCCCCTGGCTGCAACAATGGGGACCCATGTTTTGTGATTGGAACCGACTCATCATGGAGCTCACCATTGAATGAGTGCCTTATCAGCTCCAAGGGTTGGAACCAAAGGCCACCTCTATAGATTCCCCTAAGACTATACTGAAATGTTGTCAAAATTATGGCGTTCCAACTTTCATACACTTGGGCCAAATGGGCCCAGAACCTATGTTGACATATCTGGATAATGGGGAAGATTCAGTTGCTAGACAAGTTCAGCTACAGCAACTACTCCAGGAGTTAGCCCAAGTCCCTACCACCGGAACAGGCTCATGATCACAAAATCGTACTTCACCTGAGAGCTGCCCCCACAAATGTAAGACCATTCCGTTAACCCCATTATCAGAGGCTAGAAATAGAAATGGTGGAGGAGTTGCTTGAGTAGAAATTCATTCAGCCCTGTAACAGTCCATTTTCATCACCAATCCTTTTAGTCAAGAAGAAGAAGAAGGATGGGTGTTGGTGACTATGTGTTGATAATAGGGCTTTAAATCACATCACCGTGAAGGATAGGTTTTACCATCCTTATCATCAAAGAGTTATTTGATGAACTGGGACAGGTGGTATTCTTTTCAAAGCTGGACTTAAGATCGGGTTATCACCAGATACGAGTACACCCCTCATGACATTCACAAAACAGCATTCAGAACTTCAGACGGTCAGTATGAGTTTTTGTTATGCCATTTGGCTTAACCAATGCTCCATTAACTTTTCAGAGGCTTATGAATAATGTCTTTAAACCTTATTTGTGCCATTTCATTTTGGTCTTTTTGATGATATCTTGGTTAATAGTCCATCGTGGCCAGCTCACATAGATCATCCTCAGCACCCTAAGCATTCTGCGGGAACACCGGCTTTATGCTAAGCCAACTAAATGCTCCTTTGGGCAGACCAAGGTACACTACCTAATCATTGCAGGAGGGAAGGTGTATCCAGACCCAGAAAAAGTTAGTTGCATGCTGGAATGGGCTCGTCCCACTTCTCAGAAGGCCTTATGTGGCTTCTTGGGTTTAACTGGGTACTACCACCAGTTTATTAAGGGGTATGGAGTTGTGGCCGCCTCCTAACTCAATTGCTAAAGAAAAACTCTTTCGAGTGGGATGATAAGGCTGAACAGGCATTCCTGGCCCTCAAACAGGCAGTGCCAGCCCCTCCCTCTTTGGCTTTACCTGACTTTTCAAAAGAATTTGTTGTGGAAACAGATGCTCCAGGCAGCGGTATTGGGGTTGTGCTGATGCAACAAGGCCAGCCCATAGCCTACTTCAGCAAGGCTGTCACCACAGGCTCAGTCCAAGCCCACTTATGAGAAGGAGCTCATGACCATCACACAAGAATTCAAAAATGGCAGGCCTATTTATTGGGAAGGAGGTTCACTGTTCAAACTGACCACATGCATCTGTCACTTATTGGACCAGGGAGTTCTTAGCCCAGAACAGCAACATTGGGCCTACAAGTTGTTGGGGTATGACTTCCACATTGAGTACAAGCCCAGTTCCTCCAACACTGTTGCAGACACTCTCTCCAGAGCTGAAGAATTGCATCTGCTGGGGGTTTCTCAACTTCATTACCAGCTTCTGGAACAGTTGAAAGCAGATGCTCAACATAATTCAACCCTCACACAAATCAGGTCCAAGTGGCAGCAAGATCCAACATCAGTCCCTGGGTATTCAGTTGTTGATTCCACCTTGTTTTACAACGGGAGACAAGTGGTGGCAAACCCATTAGTGTATTCAAACATTATTACTGGAAAGGGATGAGAGACATGATCAAGGAGTATGTTGCTAAATGTTCCACATGTCAACAGCAGAAGTACAGTACACAAGTTCCAACAGGTTTGCTTCAGCCCTTGCCAATACCAGAAAAGGTATGGGATGACATGACCATGGACTTCATCACCGGGTTACCCAAGTCTCATGAGAAGTCTGAGAAGTCAGTAATACTGGTAGTGGTTGATTGGTTGAGCAAATATGCCCATTTCATAGCTCTACCACATCCATATACAGCAGTCACAGTGGCTAGAGCCTATGTCCAGGAAATAACAAAATTACATGGTACCCCAAACACTATACCAACTGACAGAGATCCTCTATTTATGAGCCACTTTTGGGAGACTTACTTCCAAATCCAAGGAGTTAAGATGTTGCACACAACTAGCAACCATCCTCAAACGGATGGACAATTTGAGGTTCTCAATCGCTGTTTGGAGACTTAACTACGCTGCCTCACTGGTGACAGGCCTAAACAATGGGCACTGTGGCTGCCCTTGGCCGAGTTCTAGTACAACACCTCATACCAAGTGTCAACAGGGACCACCCCCTTCAGGGTCATGTATGGGCATGACCCACTAGCTGTATTGCCTTATGAGAAAGGACCCACAGCCGTTGCTGAAGTGGAAGAACAATTAACTTCAAGAGACGAGGTGTTGAAGGATCTTAAACTCCACCTGCAGAAGGCTCAGCAGAGAATGAAGTTATATTATGACCAGAAACATAGGGAGTTGGCATTCCAAGTAGGGGACTTGGTTTACCTTAAACTCCAGCCATATAGACAGACATCCCTCGCTCAGTGCACTTGGCAGAAGCTGGCACCCCAGTACTTTGGGCCCTTTAAGGTGCTTGAGCGGATAGGACAGGTGGCTTGTCGACTGGATCTACCCCCCGACTCCAAACTAGACCCTGTATTTCATGTCAGCTTGTTGAAGCCTTGCTTATCTTCAACAGCTAAGGTCAGCTCCAGTATACCCCAGTTCTTTGAAGATGGAACCACCATTATAGAACCCCATTCCATCAGTGGCTTCAGGTGGGTGAAATCAGGTACTAGACTGATCAAGCAAGTTCTGGTCAATTGGAAGAACCACCCTCTAGAGAACGCCACTTGGGAAGATGTATCCCAACCAGCTTCAGTTCCCAGATTTCAACCTCAAGAACAAGGTTGTTCCTAAGGGGGGTGGGACTGATAGAACCCTGATTCAGCCATCTCAGGTTTTGGGGGTTCAGCCAGGCAGTCTACCAAAAATATCTCATGGGGGTGCTCCAGGACACATCAGCATAACTAATTCCCCCCCCCCCCATGCGGGTAAATCAGGTTGTTACGCATGAGGTGCAGTAGTATAAATATCTCTGAGAAGTTCCGAGGAAGGGCAGAAACATTACCAGAATTCCTTTTTCTTCTTATCTTCTTTCTTAGGAGGAAGAGCTCCCTCGAAGAAGATCAGTTTTGCAGTGCAGCTTATCATATGGCGTCCTTGTTACCAAAAGCATAGCAGTCAGTTTTTACATCTTTAAATTAGTTAGGATTACCCATGTCAAAGAAGTTACATTATCTTGGTCCCTCCATTACTTCAAAATCTTGAGCTTATCTTCAGAAATATGTCTTGCATTCTTTTCATGACACTTAAAAATGGCTAGGGGCCAATTTCCAAAGAATCTAATCTGTAGTGCCTAGTACGCCGAAACCTCAAATTTCAATCTTTTCCATAATTGCATTCATAAAAAAAAAAAAAAACATTTTTTATCAGCAACACAAAATTGACTCATTAGATTAAAAATATAGATACAACAAAGAGTTGTGAGCACAAAAACAAAGCCCACCCAATTCATCAAAAAAAAAAACAAAGCCCACCCAGAACTATTCACTATTTACAGAGCTGCCCAGAACATAGGTTGTCTTTGAGTTCCTTGCTTTGCCAGACTATCAGCCAAACTGTTTGCAGACCTCCTAATCCATCTTATTTGGATCATCATATCTTTAAAAATCTGCTTGAATCTCCTGAATTCATTCCTTAATTTCCACATGATTCCTTCTCCTTTTTCAACCAGCCCACAACTACTTTTGAATCACCTTTAATAATCAGCTTAGTAATCCCCATTTCTTTAGATTTCTCTACTTCATTGCCAATAATTCTGATCTCACCACATCTCCATGCTGAATAGGACCGGAGTACAAAGCTAGAATGTTTCCATTTTCTTCTCTTTTTGGAGGAATGCTAGAGTGATATTTTTCCATTCAAACTTTCTGGAGGAATGCTAAAGGTTTTTTATATTTGTGTTGGATATGAATACATTATACACCAGCCAAGTGGAATATTGTGTCAGTTCAGTTGGGTCTTTCATGTCAGAAAACCTTCTAGATGTGTGACAAATGCTGCACGATGCACTTGTGTCCAGTACAAAATGAAAACTTATACCACTGGCACTCTTCAATTCATTGGTTAACATTGGAGAAGTAATTTTGTTAGTTCAGTTGGGTCTTTCATGTCAGAAAACCTTCTAGATGTGTGACAAATGATGCATGATGCACTTGTGTCCAGTACAAAATGAAAACTTATACCACTGGCACTCTTCAATCCATTGGTTAACCTTGGAGAAGTAATTGAGCACAGAAAGAAATCAGTAATCTGGCTAAATTTCTTCCTTTCTAGTTAACTTTTCAACCATCCCCCTTCAAAGGACTTGGCCCTATTAGCTGAGTTCCCCTGCCTCCATACTCCACAGGGAGTGAACCCTACTTCCCCTTGCATATTGGAAATGTTTTAGTTGGCCGGATCATTTTAAAGCTGGTTTATCATATATTTGATTAAAAAGAAGTCTTATGGCGTATTGATCAAGAAAGCAATCCCTCCTTCAATGACAACAGTATTGGGCAACTGGGTAGAAACTCCAGCCAGGATGACCCGAACAAACTCTAGCACCATCAAACAACACAGTGTATTGGTTGATGACAGGCTTCAAATGTGGGATATGCTGAGTGTTAGAGTCAGCTAAACAGGATTACTTTAGTCTTTTATCTCTTATTTACTAAGTTGTGTTTTGTCTGTTTTGTTTAAGTTACATATCCCCACGTGAAGCCATCCATTGGAAAAAGATGGAGAAGAGAGGAGGTTTCAAGCCAGCTGCGAGATGGAGAAGAGAGATGGAATTCAAGGCGAAGAAGTTTGTGTTTGAGGACTGCAGAAGCAACAGACAAGTTTGTTTGAAGATTAGGGAAGAGAAAAAAAAAAGACTATTTATCTGTTCAGGGACACAGTGGTTTGGGTGAAAGGATTCGTAGATGGAGCAACATATACGAAGAAAGAAAATGGTTGGAAGGGTCAACTGAGGTTAGAGAGGAAGAGATTTGTAGCAGAACTAAGAAATAACAAGAAAGGGCGGTACATAATAATTACAGAGTGGTTCGGGGGAGGCAAAAAGAAAATAGTTTGCATCCCAGAAGGAACCAAAAAGAATGGATGGGGACTTTTCGCAGGGAAGTTACAGGAATATCTGGTTTTAACAGAAAAGACTGAGAATGGGGTACAAAAAACCCTACTGGAGAAATGTAAAGAGACTGGGCCAAATGGGCCCCAGTATCTTTTATTGTAGTATGTTTTATTTATCTGTTAGCTAATGGGCCTGTTATTTCTTTTTGCTAGTTCTCCTTATGTTACTGCCTACCTGGCCACCCACTTAAGGGTATACTTATAATTATGTTAAGATTGAAGTTTAGTAAAAGGATTAGAGAAGGGAGGGAAGAGATATTCGAACTCTTCTTCTTCCTCCTCTTTTCTCCACCTTCTTTCCCTTGTACTGCTGTTCTCTTTTTTTCTTCCTCTTTTTCTCTCTAATTTTTCCAGGTTTACATCAGTTTTAGAGGACTGCTTTACATCTTGGTATTAGAGCAGGTTTCTTTCTTCCTTCTTTTCTTCTTTCTCTTTTCCCATACACCCTTCGATTAAGAGAGTGTATGGAGAGATAGGTTCTCTATAGTTCAAAGGATCTTTTGCCTAGTTGGTAGAGGGTTTGGAGAGTTTAAATCTGGCCAGATATTGCCTAGAAGTGGTGTTGTACTGTTTCTACCCAAAACCCTGGCCGATTAGAGATTTTCGAAGTTACAGGTAAAAGGGAAGCTTTGAGTGTGGCGCTCTGTGCTTGGGAGGTGTCTTTTGACTTCTAAAAGAGGGCAGTTCAGGTTTGGAAGAGATTGGGAAGCCCTGGTAGGAGCGGCTGCATCTTCTCTCTTTCTCCCCAACAGCCGGACATAGTGAAACCCTAGTTTTCAAGCATCTGGGTACTAGTTTGACTTCAAGTAAGTTTATATAGACCAAATTTCTGATTTTTTATTTTCGTTTGATTAATGGAGCAATACGGAAGTGAGTTCAAGCAGGTGCCGGTTTTCGGGCTTGGCACGGTAGATTCCGTTTTGACTGGTGTGACCACAATCAAACTAGATGGGACAAATTATCTTTCTTGGGCACAGTCTATAAGGATTTATGTCTGTAGTAGAGGAAAATTAGGGTACCTCACAGGCAGTAAAGTGAAACCCGAAGAGACAAACCCTGAATTTGAGAAATGGATGAACTATACTATCATAGGATGGTTGGTCAACTCTATGCAGCCTCATATAAGTCAGCACTATCTCTGGATGTCCTCGGCCAAGGAGATTTGGGATAGTGTTACTGAAACTTATTCAGAGAAGTTGAATGTGGTTAGAGTCTACAAGATGAAAAGTGATGTGAAGAACCTAAGACAGGGGGAGAAGAGTATGGCAATCTACTATTCTATACTAAAATCCTTATGGCAGGAAATTGATGTTATGGAGACAGTTGTATGGGAGAGTAAGAATGATGTAGAAATGTTTAGGAAGTTGGTGGAAAGAAACAGGGTTTTTGAATTTCTTACTGGACTCAACCCTGAGTTTGACATCATTAGGCAAAACATTCTAGTCAAAGATGAGGTTACTCTTGCCCAGGCATATGCTATGGTGAGTAGTGAGGAGAGTAGGCGATAGGTTCAGTTACAGAGTCCACCTATAGAACACTTAGCACATGCTGGAATAAAGCCTAAGAGTCCAACTGAAGAAGGAGCGGGTATGTGAATATTGCAAGAAACCGAGGCATACGAAGGACACTTGCTGGAAGCTTCATCCTGATCTTCTTCCTGATCAGTTTAAGAATAACAACAATTTTAAGAAGGGTAGTCAGACAGGAAAGCTTAAGACAACTAATGTTGCCACAGTACCGAAAGGAGGAAGTAAGGGAGTGAAGAGAAGTCAACCATTGAACAGTTGGCAGCAATGAAAGCAGAATTTGAAAAGTATGGAAGGCTGTTAAATCACTTGGAGGCTACTGTTTCTACATCTCACTCTTTAGGCAACACATCATCAGCATCAGCATTTGCTCACTCAGGTATTCATGCTTTTGCAAACCATGCTTCAGTTTCAGGTAATCATAAAATACCTTGGATCATTGATTCTGGTACATCAAACCATATGACTAGCTTGTCTAACCTTTTATGTTCATACCACCTCTTTAGTAAAGAGAAAATATCCCTTGCTGATGGATCTCTTGCTCCCATTTCTAGCAAAGGGGATATAAAGACCTCTGACACCCATTATTTATTATCTGTCCTTCATGTCCCTAAACTTAATACAAATCTTTTATCTATTGGTAGCTTAACTAAATCCATGAATTGTAGCATAACCTTCTTTCCCACTCATTGGGGGCTTACAAGTACTTTATCTTTTTTATTGATGATTACTCTCATTACACTTGGATTTATCTCATGAAATCCAGGGATGAAGTACCAACTATTGTGCAAAAATTTCATGAACTCATTCTTACCCAGTTTAACACCCGGATCAAAATATTCCGTTCTGATAATGCTAAGAAGTATTTTGAGAAAACCCTCTCAACCTATCTTGAAACTTTTGGGGTTATTCATCAAAATTCTTATTCCTACGCTCCACAACAGAATGGAGTGGCGGAAAGGAAGAATCGGCATGTGGTTGAAGTTGCCAGATCCCTCCTTTTTGCATCCCATGTTCCTATAAAATTTTGGAGAGATGTTGTCCTTACTGCTACCTTTTTTATTAACCGTATGCCTTCCCAGGTTCTTGGCTTCAAAACCCCCTTTAGCCTTCTCTTTCCGAATAAGGATCTCTTCTCTCTTCCTCTCTGTGTTTTTGGGTGCACTTGCTATGTGCATGTTCACAGCCATCAAATACACAAATTTGAACCTAAGGCTCATAAGTATGTTTTTCTAGGATATGCCCCCACACAGAAAGAATATTGTTGTTTTGATCCAATTAATGGCACTCGCTTTGTATCTCGGGATGTCACATTTGCTTTGTCTACTCCTTTCTTTAGTATTCCTCCTGAGGGGGAGAAACCTGAGGAACCCTTTGCTATGTCTCCAACAATTCCTCTTTCTGTTCCTTTTGAGTCATCACATGAGGTGTCCACTTCTCCCACTGGGCCTACCTCCAATATTCCTGTTCCTCCTCCTCCACCTCATCCTCCTGTAATTCTTTCTCATCCTGTTCTTCAAAGGTGGTACCAAAGGCATAGATTCATACATGAGCAAGTTGTTTCCACTCCTACAGAAGAACCTCTTGCTCCTCCCATCATTACTGAGGTAGCAGGCCGGCCTTCCTCTGATCCATCTACTTCTTTCCCAGACTTTGATCTTCCTATTGCTCTCTACAAGGGCAAGAGGAAGTTTACAGCCCATTGTATCTCCAAACACATGTCTTATAGCCTTCTATCTCCTACCTACTACTCTTTTCTTGCTTTTGTTTCTTCCCATGTAATACCCAAGTCTGTACCAGAAGCCTTATCTAAACCTAAATGGAGGGATGCTATGATGGCTGAACTGAATGCTTTGCATAAGAACCATACTTGGGATATTGTTGACTTGCCTGAAGGGAAGGAACCAATGGGTTGTAAATGGGTATTTGCCATTAAATATCACTCCAATGGCTCTATTAAGAGGTTTAAGGCTAGGCCGGTTGCTAAAGGCTACACTCAGATATATGGTATCGACTATCTTGAGACATTTGCTCCTGTGGCTAAGATGACCTCAGTCGAGTTTTGTTATCTCTATCTGCTACTTTTGATTGGCCTCTCCACTAATTTGATGTTAAAAATGCCTTCTTGAATGTTGATCTACATGAAGAGGTCTATATGTCTTTGCCTCTAGGAGTGTATGGAAAGGAAATGCAGGGGAATGTGTGTAAACTGCAAAAATCCATTTATGGTCTCAAACAGTCTCCTCGAGCTTGGTTTGAGAGGTTCAGGGTTGCTCTTGTCTCCTTTGGTTACACACAAACTCAATCTAGTCATACCCTGTTCTCGAAAAGAAGTGGCTCTCTGGTGACCTTTCTGTTAGTTTATGTTGACGATATTGTGGTCATGGGTAATGACACCCTAGTGGTCAGTAAACTCAAAAGATTTCTTAACTCTGAATTTGAGATCAAGGATTTAGGAGATCTCCGATACTTTTTGGGCATTGAAGTTGCTAGATCTAAGGATGGTACCTTCATTTCTCAACACAAACATGTCATTGACCTCCTTGCTGAGACTGGTAAACTTGGTGCTAAACCATCATCCACTCCTATTCATCCCAATCATAAGCTTTCTACTACAAATGGTGAACTTTTATCTAATAAGGGAGTATTTCAGAGACTGCTTGGGAAGTTGTTATATCTTTGCATGACTCAGCCAAACATTTCCTATGCAGTGAGTGTTATTAGTCAATTTATGCATTCTCCTAGGGATACTCATTTAGCTGTTGCAGAAAGAGTTCTGTGTTACTCAAAATGTACTCCAGGGAAAGTTATTCTATTTGCCAAACATGGACACATGAAGCTAGAAGCATACACTGATGCTGACTGGGCAGGATGTATTGATGATAGGAAATCCACCTCGGGTTATTGTGCTTTGGTGGCAGGGAATATTGTTTCAAGAAGGAGTAAGAAACAATCTGTAATTGCCAGATCCTCTATTGAAGTAGAATATAGGGCTATGGCACATGGTGTGTCAGAATTATTGTGGCTACGGTTCCTTTTAGAAGAATTGGGGGTTGACTATGAGAAGCCAATGATGCTCTACTATGACAACCAAGCAGCTATCAATATCGCACATAATCCTGTTCAACATGATAGAACTAAGCACATTGAGGTTGATAAACATTTTATACGGGAAAGAGTTTCCTCAGGAGAAATTTGTTTGCCATTCATCACCTCAGAAGAGCAGTTGGCTGATATTTTGACCAAGGGAGTTCCAAGAGGGAAGCTAACACACTATATAAGCAAGTCGGGCATGATTGACATCTATGCTCAACTTGAGGGGGAGTGTAAAGAGACTGGGCCGAATGGGCCCTGGTATCTTTTCTTGTAGTATGTTTTATTTATTTGTTAGCTAATGGGCCTATCTTAATGGGTCCATTATTTCATTTTACTAGTTCTCCTTATGTTATTGCCTAGTTGGCCGCCCACTTAAGGGTATACTTGTAATTATGTTAAGATTGAAGTTTAGTAAAATGATTAGAGAAGGGAGGGAAGAGATATTCGAACTCTTCTTCCTCCTCCTCCTCTTTTATCCATCTTCTTTCTCTTGTACTGCTGTTCTCTTCTTTTCTTCCTCTTTTTCTCTCTAATTTTTCCAAGTTTATATCAGTTTTAGAGGACTGGTTTACATTTAGAAAGAAGGAACAATGGAGAGCCAATGTGTCAAAAGGGAGAGGCAGAACAGAAGCTGAAACCTACATTATTGTCCTGCTCACAGAAAATGCAAAAGTTGGAAATGAAAGTGGATAAAGGGATATGGAAGAACATATATGTTTTAATTGCCGGTAAGAAGATCAGTGACTGGCAACCGATGATGGATGAAACAGCGAGGAAGTTTAGCCTTCCTTCCTCTGCAATGCTAGTACCTTTTAGTGACAACAGAGCCATTCTAGATACAGGGGGCAAGAATATTGAGTTCACATCAGTTGAAACCCAGGCAGGTCTGATTGTCATTGAAGACTGGCACATGTCCTGCAACGGGCAAGACATATTTGTGGGGAGTTTTAACTTGAAGTTAGATGGGTTGCCGTTTAATTTCTGGAGGACGGTTGTGGAGATCGGAGGATCATTTCTGCAATGGGGGGACTGTTGGTGGACTGTAGCTTCAGCAGTTTGCGAGCTGTTCAAGTGAAGGTGTGGGCGATGAAGTTGAAAGATGTCCCTCGGGTGGTGGCCATTTTCTCTAATGAACTGCAAAGGAAAACTTGGGTTCTAACAGAAGTCAAAGCGACACTGTGGAGTCTTTGCTCGAAGGAGGGAGATGATGATGACATGAAGACTAGGATATTATGAGGCATAAAGGAAAAGTGGGCGATCCATTTCGGGGAAAGGAACGGTCATGCAGCAACAAAGTATTAGGCAGGGATCTAGACAAAGTAAACTATTCAAAAAACTCTAATTTTAAGGACCAAATGGTGGGGCCCTCTTTTGCCAATGTAGTAAAAAGGAACTTGGACCAAGGGCGAGTTGGAGAAAGGAGCAAAGTTGAACCAAACCGGAATCAAACTAGTCAGACCAAGAAGTTGAACTGGGTGGAGGCCTCATGTGAGTCATTTAATAGTCACGTGAGGGTCGAGCATGTAGGGGGGACAATAGACAAAAACTTGGGTCTATCTTCTTCCACAAAAAAGACCCAACTGTTTAGAGACTCAAGCAAGCCTTCAGTGGGTGTCATTGAGACCTGTCAAAGAAATGAAAACAGGGAGGGCAAGTTCAGATCGTCCAAACCCAAGATAAGATAGGATGCGCAAAGAATAGGGAGATGTGCAAGACGGTGGCTGGATTGATTGCGAGTCATCAAACAATGAGGAAGGTTCTTCAATGACTGGGTCAAAGAGAGATAGATTGGAAGAGACGATGATAGTGGTTCTTCTGGAAATATTTGGAAATATCAGTGGCTGAAATCTTTGGAAATATTCACAAATTACACTGTGGATGACATGTTGAGGAAGTGGGGTGAAATTGCAAATTGCACGCAGACCAAGTCAGTAATGAGTGTGGCTTGGACCCCCCCCCACCTAGTGGATTCTTGAAATTAAACTTTGATGGATGTAGTAGGGGAAACCCGGGACAATCGAGGACCGGGGGTGTTTTTAGGGATGAAAATGGGGTCATCTCCGCTATGTTCTCAGGCCCAATTGGAGTGGGCGACTCCCTTAGAGCTAAGATCTGTGCAGTTATGGAAGGAGTCCGGAAAGCTAAGGAATTGAACATCAAGAAACTTATAATTGAAGGGGATTCAGAGGTGGTGATAGGGTGGCTGACTAAAGATAAAAATGATTTATGGAAGTATAATAATGAGAAGAGGAAATTCAAGTGGCTGGTGCGGGAGATGGAAGTTAAGACATGTTGGATTAAAAGATCTGCTAATTCCCCAGCTGACGGTTTAGCTAAACAAGGGGCAGAAAGGGATTCATTGTTTTGGGCTAAGCTGTATTGTTAGTGTCTTTGTATTTTCTTTTTTCCTTTCTTGAAGCTCTTTGTGACTCTTAGAAGATAAGTGTGTTTGTCTTCCACTTGTAAATTTTCTACTGATGAATTAATGAAAGTGTTATTGATCAAAAAAAAAAAAGTGGTTCTTCTGGAAGAAGATTTGCTCAACACTAGTATTTTATTTGATATTGATTATATGGTGGAGGATGTTACTTCGGCTCTGAAACTGCCAAGTAGATCAACTGACAGAAACATTGTCGAGTGTGGCTTGGATAGATTTCTGTTCACAACAACTAGAAGGAACACTGGGGGGGTGCTTACTTCGAGGATTATGCCTAGACTAACTTCTAACCATTGGCCTATCACTCTATTGAGAGAGGAGGTGAGTAGTAGAGGACCCACACCCTTCAAGTTCGAGAACATGTGGTTGTCCCACCCTGGTTTTATTGAGCTGATTAAGTCTTGGCAGCATGGTAGTAATCCAAGGGTTAACTGGGAGGGTATGAAATTCCACTAGAAATTGAAGGAACTAAAAATAAAGATAAAAGAATGGAACACCCTTCAGTTTTGCAAGATAGAGGAAAGAAAACAAGAAGTGTTTTGTAGAATTGAGGAGCTGGATGCTAAAGAATTGGGGGGCACCTTCGAGGAGAGAGAAAAACAAGAAAGGTGGGAGCTTAGGAAGCAACTAGAGGACATTCTTTATCAAGAATAGGTACATTAGAGGCAAAAGTCTAGGCACAAGTGGGTGAAAGAAGGAGATAGAAATACTAAGTTCTTTCATGCAATCGCTAATGGAAGGAGGAAGAACTTTTTTTTTATATAAATAACACTTTCATTAAATCATCAATAGAAGATTTACAAGAGGAAGACAAACACACTTATCTTCCAAGAGCAACAAAGGACCTCAAGAAAAGGAAAAAACACTAAAGTCAATTTTTAGAAGGGGTGACTCTTACTCAACAGGATGAAATTGCTAGGGCTTTTGTGGAGTATTTCAAATCAATTTTTAGAAGACCTTTCAATCAAAATATTTGGGTGGAAGGTCTAGTGTGGCCTAAGCTTTCATAGGAGAATAAGGGGTGGTTAGAAAGGAGGTTTGAGGAGGAGGAAATAAGGGAGGCAGTTTTTACAATGGACAGATCTACGGCACCAGGGTCGGATGGTTTTACAATGGCTTTTTATCAAGACTGTTGGGAGATCTTGAAACAGGATTTTTTTTTTGATGAATTGAAACAGGACATTATTAAGGTGTTTAATGAATTCTTCGAAAGGGGGGTAATAAATCCAGGGTTGAACTCAACTTTTATTGCATTAGTCCCAAAGAAAGCTGGAGCAAGCCACCCTAGAGACTTTAGACCTATCAATTTAATGAATAGCTTGTATAAAATTGTTGCTAAGGTCTTGTTTCGAAGAATCAAAGAGGTGCTACTAAGCATAACCTCACAGAATCAAGTGGCGCTTGTGGGTAAGAGGCAAATTGTTGATCAAATTCTAATTGCAAATGAAAGTGTAAAGGATTAAAAGAGAAGAAGGAAGAAAAGGATAGTGTGTAAGCTGGACTTGGAGAAAGCTTATGACATGATCGATTGGTCTTTCTTAATGCAAGTGATGGAGTGCTTTGGCTTTGGGGAGAAATGGTGTAAGTGGATTTTAGGTTGTTTGGAGACTTGCCATTATTCAATTTTGGGGTGTGCGGTTTCACAGTGGCCTTTGAAGTATTTGGGGATGCCTTTAGGGGACAATCCGAGAAACAACAGCTTTTAGAGCCCTATAGTTGATAGATTCACAAAAAGGCTAGCTTCTTGGAAGAAGAATTACTTATCTTTGGGTGGCAGAATCACCTTAATAAAGTGTGTCAGAAACACCCTATAGCTGCCGTGTCATGTTTACGTTAGTGCACCATGTTCCCTAGTTGAGAAGGCTATAAAAGTTGTGTTCAAAAAAAGGTCATTTTGCTGGTTCTCATACCAGTGAACGCTGGTTGTGTTCATGAACCAGATGAAACACAAAAAAAACCACAAATCCAACCCCTTAGTCATCCTTTAATACTTGATTCACCTTTAAGGGAACCTCCCCCTCTTCTTCCATTTGCATTTAATGAAATTCATCATTTAACAAAAAAGATAAACTTGTCCCTACTTGATTACTACTCCATTTCTATCGTAACAGGCAACATGGGACTCTATTCTCAAGAGCATGGTTCCTTTTTGTGATCTGTTGGACCATATAGAACGGGAAAAAAGAAAAAAAAATATTATGATCCTGAAAAAGAAAAAAAAAAAGAAAACAAAATAAGGAAAAGGTAAAATTGTTAAGGAAGAGAGAAGGCTTGGCTTTCCTTATGAGTTGTGCTTTGTCCTTGGAAGAGCTTAGTAGTTTTAACCAAGGGATCTCCGTATTTAATTGGCAAGCTATTTTGGGTGTAGAAGGTAGTAGTTCATAACAAAAATCTTTTCTTTGTTTGTCAAAAGGGAAAAAATGAAGCCCACGTATGGTTCTTCAAATCAAACAAAGGGTTTGACAATGGATGAAATTATAACAATGGCAACCGCTTCTTTTCTTCATTATATCACTTTGAGTACAAAGTCTGAACAGACAATCCTATAAAGACTACTAGCATCTCATATCCGGGAAAGGAAACCAGTACACTCACAGACAATTGTCCAGTCCAGTCACGTCATTTCCTCAAATAAATGTTGCTACTTGCTAAGCCTCAACTCAAAATGTGCTTCAATGTTTCTGGTCCTTAGTTTCCAAGGAATATGCATCAAAATATAGGAAAAAAGCAGCAGCATTATCTTTAAACCAAACAATTCCTTTAGAAATTATGGAAATCGTGATCTTTATAGGATTAACAATAAAAAATAAAATATATGTGGTATTAAAAGAAATCAAATATAAAATAATAAAATGAATTTTATAAGCAAATCAAGAGAAAACAAGTGGAAGGGCAACCTGAAATATGAACTGCGAGAGAGGATTAACCGATGAAGACGATAAGTAGATCCCATTGCCTGAACAACAATGTCGGAGAAAGCCCCGGAGTTAAAACCCTCCATCTGAATGTGATCGCAGAGAGAAGCAAGGTTGCAGTCTAGGGCTCGTAATTCGCCGCTGCTCCGATCGTTATCGGACTGTTGAGGCTGAGAGATCGCCATTTTCACGGTACTTCCGTATGAACGCGGCTTAGGGTATTGAGCTTCCATATCTCTCGTCACCATTCTTCCCTTCCGCTTGTTGTTATGATTTATGGCAGAGCCATTATCGAACCACCGAGAGAGAGAGAGAGAGAGAGAGAGAGAGAGAGAGAGGATTATTTATTGGAGATATTTTCTACGTCTTTTCTTTCTTGTTGTCTGTCGGGAAATGCTAACTCTACTCTCGCGACGAGAATTGGAGATCTTAATTCTCACTCTTGCGCCTACACGTGTCGATGGAAGCTATGATCACTAAATGCCTTCGTGCGTAAAGACATTAATACCCTTATAACGGACACATGTACATACATTAGCGAGAGTAGATCTCTAATTCCCGTTGCGAAATTAGGATTAGCATTCCACCTGACTGAAAAATCCACGGTATTTTGGTACTTTCACGTGAAGAAAAAGCGTATTGAATCGATCCAATGATTCTCTCGCCTATAATCCAATTATAGGCAGTCGGGATCTGCTGGCACGTTTAACCAAATACCAAGTAATATAGTCACTGGTGGAGTGAAACACGTGTCGCAAATTTAATGCGGATGCACGATAAGTCCGGCCCAAACAAAAGCAGCAGATCCCGACTCGGTAATGGGAGTCTTGTGATAGAACAGTGGTCTGTTCTCTTGGAATCGGCCTTTTGTGTCTTGTGACGATACAGTGAGAGATAGGGCTGTACACGGGTCGGGTTGGGTCGGTTTATTGGGGTTTTCCCAACCGACCTGACCTGGTCGGGTTACCTGAGGTGGAAACCGAAATAGACTCATTAATAGGCAAAACCGACCTGGTCAATTTGAGTCGAGTTGGATCGATTTGGGTCAGTTTTGGTTTTGTTCTTATAGTCAAACCTTATTTCTGAAACTTGTCTCACCTTTGGTCCAAAGTCAACCTTATTAACCCCTGTTTCACTCAAAAAACTTTTGTATTCAATAAGACAAAAAACAAAACAGTTTTATAGAAGACAAAAGTTATCAATATTCAATATTCAATAAGACAAAAGGTATAAGACAAAAGACAAAAGTTATCAATATTCAATAAGACAATAAAATAGAAAGTCGAGTTGTTTTATAGAAAAAAGACCGAAACATTTATATTTGAAGAAACTTTCTAAATTCTAATATAGGTAAAAGATGACACCTAATTCTAATTGTAATTGCCTAATGGATTGTCTATTTGGTGTAAAAGACTATACAAATAGATACAATTTAGTTAAGTAGGAACTAGAAGATAGGGATGTTCTATTTCTAATAGAAGACTAGTTAAATAGGAAACTAGGAATTACCGAACTGGTAGAAGACTAGTTAAGTAAAAGATTAGTTCGGTTCGGTTTTGGATCAGTTTCGGTTTTTACACAAGGAAACTAAAACCGACCCGATATTTTGGTTTATAAATTTGCCCAACCCGAAACTGGTCGGTGCTAATGAAAACTCGACTTACTCGGGTTGAGTCGGTCCATATTAGTCAATTTGGTCGGATTGGGCCTTTTTATGAACAGCCCTAGTGAGAGAGTGCTTGAGTTTGGGGTTAGGATGCAAATAGATCAGATGATGGCTTGATCCTAATTCGAATCGGATCCTATTTTGTTTTGATTCGGATACCTTCCTAATTTATTTTTTTTATCATACCGCGTAATTGTATTCAATTAAATAAAGCAGCAGCGTTATTTATTTTTTATAAATTTTTATAAAAAAATGTATATATAATGATAAAAATAGTTTAAAATTGCTTTTTTTTGTTTTGTTTATATAAACTATTATGTTTTTTTTAATAATTTGTTAAATTTTAAATAAATTAAATTGGATTGAATTAGGTTCTGATATCTAACATCCTTAGTGGATCTGAATTCAACATTTTTGAAATCCGACCATAAATGAGTTTTATATTAGCGAATCAGATTCGGATATACATTAATTCGAATCCAATCCAATCCGTTTATATCACTAGTAGCAACTAAGCTCATGTTTGAAATTGCTTATTGGAATAACAACTTATTTTTGGGTCAAAACTACACCAATAATCACTTATTTGTTATTGAGAAATAAGCTTGCATGAGTGCTTCTTGAAAATAAGCAATTGTTCAACAAGCTCAAATTTTCAGCTTAATTTGAAGTGTTTGTAAGTGTCGTTTTCTTTCTAGCCCATATTGGCCCACGGCATCATTTCGAAAATATCTTTACATTTCCTGATGGAGGGTGATTTGGCCCGACCTCGTAGCTCAGGTACACGTAGGCGTGACCTGCTCAAACAGTAACTCAGCATGACAACACAACGGAAAAGAGCACAGCTCGGTGGAAAAGTCCCACCGAGTTCAGCACGGCAGATAAACTACTCGCCGAAAGCCGCCTCGCCCACACCTCCTCCCCGGGGTCAAGGGACTTTGGGAGGTCCCGAGTTTAGGGCACCCTGACCCCTTTTGAAACCCAAGCTCCTCCCAATGGACCTCGGGCCGCTCCCGAGCAAGAACGCACCGATTCTTCTTTGGACACCCCAAGGCACAAAGACCTCGGGTTGGCTAGCTCGGCATAACCGGTTGCAGGCAGCCCGTCACTTAAGGGATGGCCCAGCTCAGGGCAATTCGCAAGAGAACAACTCGGTATAACATAGGAGGGCTTCCTGCCCGACTGCCGTACCTGACAAACCTGCGAATTGCAGGCATGTCCCCTCGCCACGCCTGCCACCTTTAGGAAAGTGTCCCACACTTAACAGACACGTACCCTGCACGACGGCCCCGTGTGTGCCACCTCAACCCTGCCTATAGTGGCTACGGCAGACTGACAGTGGCGGTTATACCTACCCTGTCAGAAGTCAGAGGGCCACGAGCAACGGAATTCAGCTATAAGGAACTTACCCTCAAAGAACAAGGTATCTGAAAATCACTAGCGTAACCAACACTCTTAGCCTTCGTTCTCTCTTTGCTTCCTGTATGCGATACTAACTTAAGCATTGGAGCGTTCCTGCCGGGAAACCCCCCGAGAGTTCTTCCTCCTTCCTCTTGTTTCAGGTGCATCTCAGGAGCCACGCGAGCGCCAGTTAAGAGTGACCGGATTGTGCTACATCATTTGGCGTCGTTTGTGGGAATCACTTCAAAAAGCCTTTCTCTCTAAACTTTTCCAGTTCCTTCTTCTTCCTTGAACAATCCAATGCTCATGGCTTCCTCTAACAATGTTGGACAAAGCATGGAGATAGATAACTCCAGGGAACAACCCCATCTTCCTACTATCTATATCGGACAGTTCACCGTCCCCCTCTCAGCGGACAGAATCCCCAGCTTGAACGTGCCTCTCACAATGGCACATGTCATCGCCCCACTCCCCGCTATAGTCGAAACGACGTTCACCGAGCCTCAGGTCGTGCCCCCAGCGCTCAGCCCGAACCAGCTGGAGGACTTGGTGTAGTGCATGAGGGCCATGCAGGCTCAAATGCAATAGTTCCAACAACTTCAACTTTACCAACAACACATATTGCACCAGGTCTCCCAGCATCAGTATCAGGAGCAGCTGCCCCAACCTCAGCTTCAGCAGCCTCAGCTCTCATCTCAGCGCCTAGCTTCGCAGCAAGCCAAATCTTGCCGCCAGAGCGAGCACTCCGGTCGAGGAGAGACCCCCCAAAATCTCCCAAAAAACCAGGCCTCCCCCCATAGCAGACGAGAGAGACCGGCTATCCCGATCTTGCCGTGGATGGATAGGTCAGGAGGACCCCGGCTCGGCAGGTCTATGCCGCCTCAACAGTCGAAGTTCGAAACCCCAATCCTTGAAAACCGTTTCGAGATCCTGGCAACAGATTCCAAGCAGGATCTTTTCGTCCGTAGCCATCACCAGCGGACCGGGCTACTCCCGGCGCAAACCATTATGGATAGCGCGGAGGTGAGCAGCACGAACGCCGAGCCCATCAAGAAGTAGAGACACCACTGCCAAGCTCACCGATCTGTCATCCGCGATTTGCCCGAACTCATAGGCAAAGAAGAGGTAGGCTCTGCCGAAGCCAAAGCTCCCCTCCTCTCGGTTCCGTCCCCATCTTCTGAACTCCTGGCAATCCCGATGCCCAAGGATTTCAAGCTCCCCCCTCTTGATAAGTACGATGGGTCGTTTCACCCGAATGATCATGTAGACGCCTTTCAGTCACAGATGCACCTAGTGCGAGCCAGCGAGTTGTGCATGTGCGTGGCCTTCTCCACTACTTTTAGGGGAGCAGCCCGCACATGGTACCGAAACTTGGCGCCCGGGTCAATAAGAAGTTGGGCGCAGTTCACACAAGCTTTCATGTCCCACTTCGTCACCAGCAAACGCTGCCCACGAACTAAAGAAAGCATCTTCAACGTAGCACAAAGAGAGGGAGAGTCCATCCAGAGTTATATCAAGTGGTTCAACGATGTTTGTATGCAAACAGATACCGCACCTGGACCTCGTCGTACGCCTTGTTGCAACCAAGAAGGGCGTGATGCACAAGGAGTTCAAGTGGCACATGGTCGTCAACCAACCTGCGACCATAACCGAGTTTCTAAAACTTGTAGATAAGTTCATAGCCACTGAAGAGGAGATCAACCAGAAGGGCGAAGGCACACCCGAAGAAAAAAGGAAACAGTTCGGGGAGCAAAACCGGGTCAGCTATTCCGAGCTCCTGCTCTGAACCGAGCTGATTACACTCCACTGAACGCAAAGCGGGACAAAATTCTGATGGCGTTCAAGGATGCCCCATACGTGAAGTGGCCACCCCGTCGGAGGGGTAATCCCAAAGATAGAAATAAGAATTTGTAATGCATTTTTCACAAAGACCACGGTCACAGTACCGAGAGTTGTAAAAACCTCCGCAACAAGATAGAGGAGATCATCCGTCGTGGATATTTGAGAAACTTTGTACAAAATAATAATATAACAATAGCAATAGAACAAGTCGGCAAGGAGAGCATGGTAAAGATGTTCCCGAGTCCAGTAGTAGGGCGGCTGAACAACTGCAGAGGCAGCCTCCGGAGGAGAGGCCAGTTCGGGGGACCATCCACATGATAGTGGGAGGTTCGATCATTGCGGGTTGCACCTCAACAGCAACTCGGACATCAGTTCGTGAGGCCACCCGGGAAGAGCAGGACCCCCCAAAGCGGCCAAAGACGGGAGATCCAATTTTCTTCACAGAAGACGATGCGCGAGGGGTCCACTACCCCCATGATGACGCACTCATAATAAAGCTAAGAATCAACGACTTTGAGGTCAGGCGCGTGCTCGTGGACTCAGGCAACTCAGCCGACATCCTCTTTAAAGCTGCGTTTGACCAGCTTCAATTGTAGAGAAGCGATCTGAGGCCTACGGACACCCCTTTAGTGGGCTTCAGCGAAGAGGAAGTCCTCCCCATTGGGAAAATAACAGTACCTGTAGAGATCGGCACATGGCCTTGTGTGGTCAGATTCAAACACAACTTCATGGTGGTAGCGACCCCCTCTCCCTACAATGCCATAATAGGTCGACTGATCACCCATGTCCTACGGGCGGTGGTCTCCACTTACCACTTGGCTATGAAGTTCCCAACATATTTCGGTGTGGGAGTAGCGCGGGGCGACCAGCTCGAGTCCTGCAAGTGCTACGTTGCCGCCCTAAAGGGGAAAAACCAAGGTGGCCGATGACCTTGAACTGGAACGACCCACAGAGCAAGGCGAAGAGCGAGCCGCACCCAAAGAAGAAGCAGTCACGGTCCCGACCTCAACAGCAGTCCCAGCTCGGACGCTTCAGACTGGCGCTTCCGTCCAGGAGCCCCTACGATCCGAACTGGTAAGTTTTTTACTTCAAAATTTAGATATTTTTGCATGGTCCGCGGTAAAAATGCCCGGTATAGACCCCAAAATCATAATTCACAAGCTGAACACTAATCCCGTAGTTAGGCCTGTTAGACAGAAGAAACGCAACCTAGCCTCAGAACGGTGGAAAGCGGTCGACGAGGAAGTCGAGAAGCTCCTCGCAACGAACTTCCTAAGAGAAGTCCACTACTCGAGCTGGGTAGCCAACCCTGTCCTGGTAAAGAAGGCCAACGGCAAGTGGCGCATGTGCGTCGACTACACCGACCTAAACCGGGCTTGCCCGAAAGACTGTTTTTCGCTCCCCATAATCAACAGTTTGGTGGATGCGACCTCAGGGCATGAGTTGCTAAGTTTCTTGGACGTCTATTCGGGTTATAACCAGATCAAGATGGACTCGGTGGACGAAGAAAAGACTGCCTTCATCACGGAGTTCGGCCTATAATGTTACAAGGTTATGCCCTTCGGGTTAAAAAACGCAGGGGCAACTTTTCAAAGGCTTGTAAATAAATTGTTTGCGCCGTTAATCGGCAGAAAAGTAGAATGCTATGTAGACGACATGGTCGTCAAAACTCAATTCTCACATGAATCAATAAAAGACTTGCATTCTGATTTTGAAATTTTGCGTAAGTTTAACATGAGATTAAATCCGAACAAGTGTGTGTTCGGTGTGACCTCACGTAAATTTCTGGGATACATCGTTAACCGGTGTAGCATTGAAGCCAACCCGGATAAGGTTAAGGCCATCTTAGACATGAGATCACCCCATAAGTTGAAGGAGGTTCAGAGGTTGAATGGCCGCATAGCCGCCCTGAGCCGCTTCATGTCCAAATCAGCGAACCGCTGTTTGCTGTTCTTTAAGGCAATCAAGAGCAAAGGGTTCGAGTGGACCCAAGACTGTCAGCTCGTGTTTGACGAGCTCAAGAATTACCTCGCTAGCGTGCCAATCTTAACCTGGCCCGAGGAGGGCGACGTTTTGGAACTGTACCTCTCAGCGAGCGACGAAGTGGTAAGTTCAGTACTAATAAAGAAAGTAGATCGGGTCCAACGACCCATCTATTATGTTAGTAAAGTATTGTAGGGAGCAGAAACGAGATACCCGAAGATGGAGAAGCTAGCATACGCATTGATAATTGCAGCTCGAAAGCTCCGCCCGTACTTTCAAGCTCATACTGTTGTCGTCCTTACCGACAAACCTCTGAGGCAAGTATTGCTTAAGCCCGAGGTCTCCGATCGGTTGACGAAATGGGCCATTGAGCTCAGCGAGTACGACCTTTAGTACAAGCTGCGAATTGCCATTAAGGCCCAAGCCTTAGCAGATTTCATAGCCAAATGCACATTCATCTCCGAAATTCCCAGTCCGGTTGAGCGCGAGGCTCCCACCTCGGGTGAGCCCGAAGCTCCTTGATCGGTCGAGTCCGAACCCCGTGAAGTAGTAGCCAGTGTGGCACCTCTCCTAGCTTGGCAAACCGCGAGCTGGGATGAGGAGCCCTAGATCCTTCACGTAGATGGCTCCTCGAACCAATAGGGCAGCGGTGCCAGAATAGTTCTACACGGCCCAAGCGGAATGAAACTAGAGTACGCGCTACGCTTCGAGTTCGAGGCATCTAACAATGAAGCAGAATACGAGGCATTGATAGCCGGACTAGCCTTAGCCAGAGAAGTAAAAGCCAAACACATCGTTATCTGCAGCGACTCCCAGCTCGTGGTCAACCAGGTCACGGGCGAATATGAAGCTCGCGAGCCGACCATGGTCGCCTACTTAGCCAAAGTTAGAGAAGCCCTGCTCAACTTTCAGTCACACTTCATCAGACAGATCCCTAGGTCAGAGAACGCCAAGGCCGATGTCTTGTCCAAGTTAGCCAGCACTAGCAACATCACCTTGAGAGTTGTGTACATAGAGGACCTGTCTCGGCCTAGCATTCTTGGGGGGGCAGAGGAGGTCGCTCCCATCGTTCAAGCAGAGCCAAGCTGGATTGACCCACTCATGAGCTTCTCGTTACACGGGGGCCCTCCTTGCAGATCGCAATGCAGCCAGAAGGGTGCAACACCTGGCAGCTAAATACGTTATGATAGACGAGCGGCTATATAGGAGATCCTACACGCTCCCCTACCTACGTTGCTTGCGACCTACCGAAGCCGAGCTCGTACTCCATGACACTCATGAGGGTCTGTGCGGCGGACACTTGGAGGGCAAGGCCCTTGCCCAGAAAGTGCTTCGGCAAGGGTATTATTGGCCAACAATGAAGGCAGACGCCATTGAATTCGTTAGAAAATGTGACAAATGTCTGAGACATGCCAATATTTATCACCAACCCGCTGTCGACCTCAAGTATCCCACCAACCCTTGGCCCTTTGCGCAGTGGGGCATCGATCTACTCGAGCCATTCCCGCCAGCAATGGGTGGAAGAAAGTTCTTAGTAGTGGACTATTTTACCAAGTGGGTAGAAGCCGAGAACCTCGTGACGATCACAACCCAAAATGTCCAAAACTTCTTTTGGAAGAACATCATATGCCGCTCCGGACTACCTCGGGTATTGATTTTCGACAATGGCAAACAGTTCAAGGACATCAAATTTCAAGATTGCTGCCGAGACATGGGGATCCAACAGAACTTTACTTCAGTCGCGCACCCTCAAGCAAACGGTCAGGCAGAAGTAACGAACAGAGCCATCCTCTGCGGACTAAAGGCACGGCTGGACCGAGCTAAAAGATTGTGGGCAAATGAACTACCCAGTGTCCTGTGGGCCTATCGAACCACAGAGAAGACTGCCATGGGAGAAACAACCTTCAATCTCACCTACGGCACCGAACCAGTGACCCCCGTAGAGATCGAAGTACCTACGCTATGACTAGAAGAATACAATGATCAGACAAACAAAGATGAGCTACGTATCAACCTCGATCTACTCGACGAAGTAAGGGACCTCGCGTACATTAGGACCGCTGCCTACCAGCAGAGAGTAGCTTGGTACTATAACGCCAGGGTCAAGAAGCAGAACCTCCGCGTTGGCGACCTGGTCCTTCGTAAAGTTATGGTACCTGAGCCCGGCGCTGGCAAGCTCGGGTCCAACTGGGAAGGTCCTTACCGAGTGAAACGAGTGCTCGGGGATGGAACATACGAACTCGAGACCCTCGAAGGGAAACAAATACCTCGAGCATGGAATATTGTCAACCTAAGACAATATTATTTGTAAGAATCGAGTACGTCACGAGCCACTCCCTAAGCCTAAGGGCCAGAATACCGAGCTAACATGACCTCGACACATAAGACCCCAATCGCCACTTTGGCCTGCGTGAAACCTAAGAACAGACTACGGGTCCCTTCTTAAGCCTAAGGGCCACAAGAAAACCCCAATTGCCACTTCGGCATAGCAAGCTGACAAAAACTTGGTTATCTCTAATCCTTAAGGGAAAGACAGCTCGGGTGTGAACCCTACGGTTTCTATACCCTTGTTGCTCTTACTCAACTCGGTAACCCACGCAACCCGAAGTAACACAACTTCACTCAGTGACCCTTACCGCCAACTCGGTGTCCTGACAGCTTGGGTAACTCATACATTAAACTGACCAGCTTGGAGTCCGCTCACACTTAGAAGTATTTTTGCACTTAGAGATACTCGAAACAAACTATTTTTCATTAAAATGAGAGTTTAGGTACAAGAGTTTTTACCCGAGCTCGAAGGCTCAGGATGGTACATTCATAGTTCATAAAGGGAAAAAATTAAGTTACAAATATAAGGAGCAAACTACTTTGGGGACTCGCCGCCTCTATCAGGGACCCCCTCGAGGATAGTGTCTGGACCGGTGTCCTCTGCTCCATCTACGGGACCTTCATACTCGGAATCGGGGTCATCTTTTGATTGACGCACGATGTCGTCAGTGATCCGCAAAGTAGTGATGGCACTCGTGTCTAGCTCGGGGTAGAGGTGCCTAATCAGCCACCGACTGAGCTTGAAGACCTTACGGTAGGCCTTCGTCATCACATCGTCAAATCTCGAAGACTTGATGTAGTCAATGAACGCTTGGGTCTTGGCCTCCTCAAGAGCACCTTCGAAGATCGCAATCTTCTCCCTTATGTCCTCCTGGAGGTACCCCACTTCATGCTTCAGCTTCCCCTTCGCCTCCTTGAGGCCTTGCACCTCGAGCTTCAAGGCATCCCGCTCAGCCTTGAGACTGCTCACCTCGAGCCCTAAGGCCTCCTAACTGACCTTAAGGTCGTTCACCTTGGCCCTCAACTTGTCTTTGTCTTGGGCCAGCTCCCCCTTCTCTACCATTAACATCTCAATGAAGCTCTTTTGAGCCAAGGTGTCACTCTCCAGGCGGTGAACCTGACAACGAGCTGCCCTCAACTTAGTATGGGCTATGTGAGACGACTCAGCCTCCAGAGCCCGCCTCAGGTGCCGATCTGATTGGAGGGTCAAGGCGCGAATGGCGGTGTTCACCTGCGAAAGGAAAACCAGTCAAAAAAAAAAAAGAGAGAAGGAAAAAAAGAAAAAGAAGAGAAACTCACCACCATAGTATGAGTTGCAGCTCGGGCGCCGAGCTAACCAGGAGTGAGTTCGGCCCACTCGCTGACCTCCCCCGGGTATGCAGCAAGCGTACTCTTCTTCAGGTTGCACTTGGGGTTCAAGACGGATTGGCTCCCTTGACCCTCTGAGCTGGAAGTCGTCATCTCTACATCGTGAGTGGAGCTCTCAGAGGTCTCGGCGGCATCTTCAGCAGGATGAGCCCCGGTAGTAGCGGCGTTAGCCTTGGTGACGCTTCCCCTGGCAAGTCGGGTAGGCTTAGCAACAGGCTCCGTCGTCACCTCGGGCCCCTTCGGCACAACCCCCTCTTCCAAGTCTATGACGAGCACAGTTGCCACCTTGGGCCCCGAGGCAGAGGTCTATGGAAGTCGAGGCTTGGCTGGAGTTGGCAGGGACCCAACACGCGCCTTCTTTACCATGCTTTTCTTCCTCTTCATCTGCCTCCATAGGACTTGCGGTGAAATACGACATCAGTAACTCGAAGCAAATATATGAGCTGAAAAGCCGAAGTGGGAAAAACCTACTCGGACTCAAGCTCGCTTGGACGAGCTTCTCCTCAGAGGTGAAGTCTTTATAATGCAAGTCAAGCTTATCTAGTGACTGGAGCTCCTTCTTGGTCTTCCCGTCTAGGATGACACCAGGGTCTTGAACGACTATCCTCCAATCAGTGGGGAAAGGCCACCCCATGCTGCTCCGGACTACGAAGTAGTCCCGCTTCCAAGCTGGGACTTTGCTCGGGAGCTTGTGCATGAGTTTAAAACCCAGGCGGGGCGCCCGAAGCGCTTTTCTTTATAGTCAAGATCATACTAAGAACATCTAAATCTATGGAAAGGGAACGGTCAAAGCAAAGAGAAATGGACCCCACCACAATCCGTATGGAGTTCGGGTGGAGTTGGTCCAGGGTAATGTTAAAGTGTACCAACACCTCAACGATTAAAGGGTGAAGTGGAAGTCTGAGCCCGGCTATCAATTGCTCCCTGAAGATCACGATCTCGTTGGGACCGTGCTCCCATGGGAAGTTGCCGGTGGGAAGACTATATGAGTACTCGCTAGGGAGGCGGAACCTCTGTGTGAGGTCCTGAAGCCTCTCTAAGGTCATTATGGAAGGCCCGAACTGATCTGGTTCCCGACCTCAGTCGGAGGTAGATGCCAGATGACCCGAAGCCACCCGTACTTTGGATGGATGGGTAGCAGAGGGGATATCTTGAGCTGAGGTACCTACCTCGGGCTCGTCGATGAGATCGTCTACACTAGACGACATACCAGACTAACATAAAGAAGCGAACTAGAAGGGAAAAGGAAGCTCAGGAGGACTCACCAAAGAAACGCAACCAGACTGGAAGAACATAACGAACTGGAGGACCCGAGCTAAGAAACCCCTGGCGCGAGCTCAAACGGTAACGATTAAGGCTTTATGGTGGAGAAAATGGCCAAGGGACCCCCTATTTATAGCCGCAACTGCGGGTTCTTCGAGGCAAAAACGATTTAGCATGTTTTTGACGTCCGCAAAGTCCAAGTCGCGTGAAGTCCACGCGTAACCCGGATGCGACCCGAATCTCTTTTCGATCGGGCCAGGCGCTAGACCGACACAACTGGATGGAAAGCGCGACGACGCAACACAAACACCGACGCCAAATCCACCCGGTGCATCATGACCTCCCCGCGCTGGGTCACCGCCGCCAACGCAGGGAGTGGGGGGCAATTGATGGAGGGTGATTTGGCCCGACCTCGTAGCTCAGGTACACGTAGGCGTGACCTAGCTCAAACAGTGACTCAACTTGACAGCA
The DNA here is from genome assembly GCF_056320005.1 of Nelumbo lutea. Lineage (NCBI taxonomy): Eukaryota > Viridiplantae > Streptophyta > Magnoliopsida > Proteales > Nelumbonaceae > Nelumbo > Nelumbo lutea. The sequence continues at coordinate 108,522,948 of NC_142686.1, forward strand.
CAACGGACAAGAGCACAGCTCGGTGGGGAAGTCACACCAAGTTTAGCACGACAACTTGGCATCTAAACTACTCGCCGAAAGCCGCCTCGCCCACACCTCCTCCCCGGGGTCAAGGGACTTCGGGGGATCCCGAGTTCGGGGCACCCTGACCCCTTTTGAGACCCGAGCTCCTCCTAATGGACCTCGGGCCGCTCCCAAGCAAGAACACATCAATTCTTCTTTGGACGCCCCGAGGCACAAAGACCTCGGGTCGGCTAGCTCGGCATAATCGACTGCAGGCAGCCCGTCACTTAAGGGACGCCCCAGCTCAGGGCAATCGCAGGAGAACAGCTCGGTATACCATAGGAGGGCTTCCTACCCGACTGTCGTACCTGACAAACCTACGAATTGCAGGCATGTCCCCTCGCCGCGCCTGCCACCTTTAGGAAAGCGTTCCACACTTGACAGACACGTACCTTGCACGACGACCCCATGCGTGCCACCTCATCCATGCCTGTAGTGGCTACGGTAGACTGATAGTGGCAGTTATACCTGCCCTGTAAGAAGTCAGAGGGCCGGGAGCAACGGAATTCAGCTATAAGGAACTTACCCTCAAGGAACAAGGTATCTGAAAATCAGTAGCGCAACCAACACTCTTAGCCTTCGTTCTCTCTTTGCTTCCTGTACGCGATACTAACTTAAGCATCAGAGCGTTCCCGCCGAGAAACCCCCCAGGAGTTCTTCCTCCTTCCTCTCGTTTCAGGTACATCTTAGGAGCCACGCGAGCGCCAGCTAGGAGTGACCGGATTGTGCTACATCATTTCCCATATTTTGAAATAACAAAGTTTTACATCAAAAAATAGAATAATGGTGAAAAAGTATTCATATAGAGGACCGCATATAATTTATAAGGTTTAAATGACGATGATGATTGATGATTTGTTTTGTTTGACAAAGCATTTGTTGATTCAAGCTTTATTAGGGGTGCAAATCACACAGGCTTGGCTGGGTCTATGGTCAATCCAAACCCAATCCTAATATTTGGGGCTAAGGTCCAAGCCTTAGGTCAAGCCTGGTCTTCCCCAACCCGAGTCCAACCCATGTTGTAATTTGATTCACTCAAGTTGGGCTCGAGCTCAGGGTAGTCAATGAACCTACTCTAAAATTACACATGTGTGTATGCATTTTATGTAAATATATATGCATATATACATACATACGTACATTGTGTGTGTGCACAAATATGTATATATATATATATAAAGAGAGAGATAAAGAGATTACTGTTAAAAATGTGTGAAACTTTTGTTTAACTAAAATACCCCAGGTTCCTATCTAATTGCAATGACTAAAATGTAATTGGAATAACCATTTTGCTCATCATTCAAAGTTCAAATCCCTCTCATTATTTTAATTTTTTTAAGTAGGGGATGCAAATGGACCAGTTCATGACCTAATATGACCCAAAGTCCGATCCTATTTGTCAGATTCAGATATCTATTTTGGATTTTTCTAGTCATATTTGATTAAAAAATGGATCAAAATCGAATCACCCCAATCCGATCCGAATGAATCCAATCCTATATATAACATATATATGTTATTTATCTATTTATATCATATTTTTTTGAATTTTTGTAAAACATGTATATATATATATTATGAAAATAGTTGAAATTACTTTTATTTTTGTTTTTCTTTATTTAAATTGTTATATTTTTTTATTTCAATATTTTTTCATCTTTTAAAATTAAATCGGAACAAATCATATTCAGACATCTAATACCATTTATCGAAATTGAATTCAAATCAATATTTTTGAGATCCGATCGAATCAGATCAAATCTACAATTTATTAGAGCATATTCAAGTATACCCCGATTCGAATGTGATCCGTTTCCATCCTCAATTAAGGTATAAACTTCCATAAACATTCATTGACTCATTTTTAATGGAATACCCTTATTTTAAATTAGGCCCCCTTTATTTTTGAGGGTACAAAATCTAATTTAAACTGTTACATTTATCCTCATTGTCCCCTCCAATTAAGTCTTATATTTAGGATATTAATTCCATTCACTCATTGAATCTATCTCAATGAACCATATTATAGAAAAATAAGTGTGACAATGAATAATTAGTTTTATTGGTGATAAAAGATAAAATACAAATTTAAAACTAACCCAAAAAATATAGTAGTTTTCCTGTTTGGTGGAAAGTCAACAATTCAACATTTTTTTTGAGTCAAATGTATCAAACCTTGATGTTATAATTAAATATAAATAAAAATTAAAAGAGTAAATTGCCGAAACCTCCCTTGAAGTTTATAACCATTACCAAGGCCTCCTCTAAAGTTTAGTAATTGGAATCACCTCCTATGAACTTTATGAAATAGTTGCAAGTAGACCCCATCTGATATAATCTTCTAAAAAGGGCATAAAATGCTCAAAATACCCATGCGATTATTATTGAGGTTGTTTCTACAAAAGAAAAAAAAAAGAAAACAATACAAACTTTATGAACAATAAAAATAAAGAGAATTTAAATTGCAGCCCATTGAGTGGTTGTTTTGTGGGCAAACTTGAAAAAATAAATCAATTCCACACACAAAAAAAAGAGATTGGAAGGGTTTGGGGAAGTGATTAATGTGAAGAGAAAATTTGGTAAATAAACTTTTATTCAAAAACAACCACATTGATATTTTAGGCATTTTAGTGTCTCCTTTTAGAATATTTTACCAAAGGGGGTCTAATTGCAATTATGTCAAGAAGTTCAAGGGAGGTGATTGTAATTAATAAACTTCAAGGGGGGGTTTCAACAATTTACCCAAATTAAAAAGATAAAAGCAAAAAAAGGTATAACAATACAAAAACAAATTGTGAAAAACATTTAGGCACATCTCTAATATTGTATATTTATCATACTAAATAGAAAAAAAGTGTGACAAGTAATAATTATTTGTATAGACAAAAATATTATAAAAATGTTGAACTTTTTAGAAAACTATCATCATTATTTCCATCAAAATTTGCCACATGCACACTTACTAGTATTTATATGTCATATATGCATATCTGAATGTGTATAGTCGGGTTGGGACAAGGTCAGGCCGAGTTCAGGCTACTAAAGGGCTAGGCCCAGGCCCAACCCGAAAAATAAAAGAGATTGAAGTCTTTGGCCTGAGCCCAATATGAGGACCAAAAATCTAAGCCAGCCCATGTAAACTTTTGGGTTAAGCCAGTTTGGGCTTGCTCAAGTTGCACTCTTTGGGTAACATAATTGTAAATGCTTCATATCATAGAGGTCATAAAGGAAATAATCCTCTTTTTACCCAATAATAGGAAGCCATATTAATTGGTTAAACTTGGATCTTTGATAGGCTAAGGCTGTGTTTGGAGGGGCTTATCGTCTCTAAAGGACATTTTTTAGAAATGCTTAAAACCCATTTGGTAAGATGCTTATTCTAGTGAAAAAAAGAACACTTATTTAACAACATTGTTTGGTTCAAAATGGATGTTTTGCCAACATAAGACTATTATCCTCAATTGTGTATAAACATAAGAAAACATGTACAATATTACTTGGCTCGAAATGGGCTAATGGCATGGGGTTTCAATCAATCCATGCTCATTGCATGAATAAAACAAGAAATCATATGAATTTACCTATCACTATTGGAGGCATTTTGTTAAAAACAAATAACAATAAAAAAAAATAATGAAGGGGGGAGATGGAGTGGTGGAAATTAATAGTCAATTTTTTTTATAAACAATATAAGAAAAATGGTTGGAAATTGAGCCTGGCCATACCTCACCATTGATACAAGTGGTGATAAGTGAAAATGGAAAGGAAATGTAAGGAAGAAAACAGAGCATTATGGGTATTAAAAGTTTAAATGGGAAAATTTGGTATGGGAAATAAGAAGCGCTTATTGAAAATGTAAGAAGTCATAAGTCACCCATCAACAACTTTTTAGGGATGCTCTGGGTTTCTAAAGCCAACAAGTGCTAGAAACACTTATTTTAAGCCCCACCAAACATGACCTATGAATTCACTAACAATGCCATCCCTCAAGTAATGAATAATATTGTATACATACCTGATTTTTTGTAATGAGAAGTTAATGATAGTTGGGGAAAACCTCTTAAAATTCAGATTTGATGACCACAAAAGCCAACCACGACACCCTACATTAGCATGTTGGGAACATCCATTGTTCATTATGTTGTAATTCATGGATTATGTTTCCAATCATGCTTTAGTGTCTTGTGGTTAGCAGATCTTAGTGCTGAACCTAGGGATGAGCATTATTTGGTTAAAACTGAATAACCGAAAAAAAAAATCGGTTTTGGCTTTTTTCGTTTTTTGTTAAATTGGTTCAGTTTTTCAATTTTTGGAATTATAATTTTGGTTAACCGAACTTTTTATTATTATATGTAACATATAATATATTATATGCTTATACATCAATATATAATATATTAAAATTTGATTTCATAATATATAATATAATATATATGTATATAATAGAGTATATATTATTAAAATTCGGTTTTAACGAAAATAACCAAAAATTTTGGTTTTGATTATTTTGGTTTTTCTAAATTTTGATTTCGGTTCCGATTTTTATTTTTTTCAATTCGGTTTATTCGGAACCCCTAACTGTATCGGGTTGATCAAATTCATATCTCATGCTTGATCTAATTTGACCTAATTGATTGATTGATTGCATATTCTTATGTACCCGGTACTCTAACCTGAATCCGTTTTTTTTTTTTTTGCATTCGCAACGAAACTATGCTTTCTTTATATTGCAATATTTGCATAGACTTACATGCCTCAGTTCTTAATTATTTTGTACCTTCCAATATCAACCATCTCACCGTTAATTGTTAGTGTTTTACTTTTGAGTGATCAAATGAAAATAAATGGAGTGATCCCTTTAAGAAGAAAGGGAAATAATTCACTTCTTATTCGTCCAAGTAACTTGATAATGGGAGATATTTTAACATGCAACTAACTCTCCCAATGTGAGTTTGCCTTACATGTTGCAAGTTTAGAGCTTGGATAAAGGAGTGTTACGTCACATTGACAGTCGGACCAAAACATTTGCCAAAATCTTATAAATATGTATGGATGTATGGTGTTGATGATATGGGTGCAACTTTTTCAGGTTAGGGTTGTGATTTTGTCAAAATTTTAATGGATCCAACCCAAAGCTCAAGCCTGAAATAGTATAAACTGTTAACTCGGGGCAATCCGACTTGCACCCCTATTTGATGATGGTAAAATTCTTTAGTTTGTAAGTAGGCAATTGTTATACGGAAGATACATTATAACAAGCCATTTATAAATATACCTTATACTCATATAACAACTGATCCAGTGAGTTAACATAATGTCACTGGGCAGTAGGCCCATACACTCTTAACTTATACTCATAACAAGCCGAAATGCCTGCTTTGAGATCATTCTTTTCACAAAAGAGATTGCCATTTGGGATATTTTCCAACCCATGCACACTCCTATATTGATTTACTATTTATATTATCTAATCTTAATAGATTTGGTCCAACTTCTAATTCAAGATAACTGTTACATCCCTTAATTACAAAGCGACATGCATTTGTGCCCGTTACTTAAATGTTGTGATGGGATCTGCTCACCAGAGAACGCTCTTCACAACGACCTCACAACATTTCACCGTGTATTAGGATCATTTCCCATTAATATATACACACACACACAAAGATGATGATAGTGATAGTATTAATGTATTATTTTTTTTTTATAAATTTTGTGTAGTCTTTGTTTTTTTATTACTAATCAAATGCATATTGAAAATCCAAATCCGATTACATAAACACATAATCCAAATATGTGATAATCGGATCGACTTTTGAAGTTTCAAGTATCGTTGATAGGCCTATTTGCTCGATAGATTATTCTTTTTGTAATATTTAATTTTTTGGTGTATATTTTTTTGTTCACTTGTCAAAAAATGTAAAACTTAAATAGCGAGAATTGAATGAAATGAAAAGTGGTAGTTCAAATTACAATTTAAACCTTATAATTAAATAGTGACTAAATTAAAAAAAATGAGTATTTTAGTCAAAAGAAAGAGGGCAATTTTAATCCAAAAAAGTTTCACATTGCATTCACACTTTTATATATAATATAAAAAAGTAACCATTACCTATTTTGATTATATTAATAAAGTTGCACACTATTAGAGAGAGAAAAATAGAGACATTTGGATTTTCCAAGGCCTCTTATTTTACTGCATGTTATTGTTGAATTTAAAAAAGGCAATTAAGATAAAGAATGAAGGAGTAGTAATACAACATAATAAAGTCAAATATTAATAAATTGAGGTTAAACAATCAAACATAAAACAACAAAAAAAAAATATTATTTTAAAAATCTACTAAACCTCCACTTAAAACTAATAAATATTAACAAAACTTAGTAAAAAATTAAAAACACTAATAAAAATCAAACTCAATAAACACTAATAAAATTAAAAACATTTAAATTCCACTTAAAAGTCAAACTTAATAAACACAAATAAAGATAATAAAGTTTAAGTACTATGGTTTTAGTAATGTTATGATTTAAATATGGAATTGATATATTGTAAATAGAACCCATATTTTAATGTTATGTTTGTTTTATTTATTATTAATTTTTATTAGATAGCTTTGTATTAATATATTTTTAATTAATTAATAAATAATATTATTAAAATTAATAAATTTTATGAGTTGAGACCTTTATTGTGCATAGTGCCCATATTACACAAGAGACATATATAAGATAGAAGATTCATAAAATTTGTATAAAATAAAAAAAAATTATAAAAAATTAAAATGTAGAACCCTTTTTTATCATTTATATGAAGAAGACAAGCTAAACAAGTTTGTATAAAAACCTGTAACGTGTGATACACAACATACAATAATAATAATAATAATAATAATAATAATAATAATAATAATAATAATAATAATAATAATAATAATAATAATAATAATGATGATGATGATGATGATGATGATGATGATGATGATGATAATAATAATAAGTTATATATAATTTGAAACCTAATAACTATAATTAATAAAAATTACTAAAGTTAATAAAGATATTAAAATTTAGTAAGATTTTATCTAGCAACTATTAAAAGTTTAGAAATTAATAAAAAATAGTATTAATTTTTACTTAAGGATGACCATTTTTAAGAGTTAGTATAATTATTATTAATAGGATAATTAAAATATTATTAATGATAAGATAATAATAAAATAACAGTACTATAATAAAATATTATCACAATAATAATAGCAAACAAAGATATATAATAATAATAATAATGTATAAATAAAATATTAATACAATATATTTTGGGGAGAAAAAATAGTTTTAGGTATAATAGTATTACTACTAACTAAGTAATAAATAAATAATAAAATAAAATATTAATACTAGTAATTAAAAAATATTAATATAAATTGTTCATTATAAATAATAACATAATAATAAGTATTAATAAAATAATAAAATGGTTAGTTGATAACAATTCAAACTCCTAATGAACCAAACAATAACAACTAGAATCCAATAATTATGTATACATATATATTATGCATAACTATATAAAGTTTATAACTGATAAATTTAATATTTTATATTTATATACATTTATTATACATATATGCTTTAAAAATAATTGATTTTTTCTAAAATTTATTTATTTTTGTCATTTTAAACATAATAAGATGGTTATAGATTAAATGCAAAAATGATCTAAAACAATCAAATGCAAAATGTGAATTTATATTTCATAATCAAATGCAGATGCGATGAAGATGCTGTTGGTTCAAATTTGAATTCAAACCATTTACAATCCTGTGTCTACATTGTGTGGGGTTGGTGTATATTTGAGCTAACTTAGAAGAAAATAGTTGCTTGAGCCCGAAAGTCTGTTGGTTTAACCAATTTTAGACTAAGTTATAAATAATCACTCATAAGCAGGAGTCTTAAGACATTTATAATTAGGTCTTTAATAATTTTAATATTTTAATTAAATTTTAAATAGAATTTAATTGGTTTATTTTATTAATTTTAATATGTATATATATATTTACTTTTTATTATTATTTTATGAATTTCTTAATTTTTAATAGTTCTTAGATAAAAATTTGCTAAAATTTAATTTTATTTATTAGGTTTCAAATTTTAGTTTTATGACAATTAACCAATTAATAAGATTTGAGTGTAAATAGGGATGACAACGGTCCCCATCCCATTGGGTACTCAACTTCCTTGATCCAATGAGATTGAAGATGAATATTGCCTCGACAAATATAACAATCAATTTCCATTATTTTACTTTTCTTTTATAAATCTCATACATCGCACGGGTCCCCGCTATTAATAATATATAAGTGTTGTAGTGAGAGTAGATCTGAACTCTTAAATAGAGGTGTAAAGTGGGCCGTGTGGTTGGCGCAAAGTGTGGGCTATGCTATGCTGGCCCGCGGGCCATGCCACCCTCCCAAGTGAAAATTTTGGGGGTCCATCCCACGGCCCAGGCCTGTGTGGGCCCGTGTCATGTAGTGTCGTGCCATGGGCCAGGCTGGCCCGTGGGCCAAGCCTTGGCCCAAGTTGTGCATGGACCGGGCCAATCCAGATTTGCTATGCACAAAGCGCGACTCGCACTAACCTAACAGTACCTGCAGCCGCAAACATCGAGAATAGCTTATATAATTCATGAGGAGATATTCTCAATGCACGGCTGAAACATTCTATGAAATTGGTGTCAGGCGCGCTCCAAGTAAATCTGAATTCTCTGGTCCCCAAGGTCACTTTGAAGCCATTGGTCCACGTGTTATTACCAGATGCAACCGCAGGAACTGTAGGACCACAATAATTTATAATACTCTCTGGAACACCGTATTAAAACTCTTACTCGAAGTGACGAGCAGAGTTCACACGAGTGCGCCACACAGATCACTCCGCCTGCTCGTTGCAATCTCATCCTCCCAATTTCTCATTCTCATTTCTCACTCCCACCAATCGAAATCATTTGAACTCTCAGATTCTCCCAACTTTACAGGTAATACGGAGTGCTCGTCCTGTCTGTGGGTAATACGATTACGCGTTTCACTTTCCAGTTTCTACGTGAGGAACACAGGTAGTGTCCCGAAGATCCCATCCCATCTGAGATCTCCTCAATCATGTCTGAAGAAGATTCTCAGGAACCAGAATCAGAACTCACCGAGGAGCAGAAGACGGAGATTGCCAAATGGTTTTTGTTAAATTCTCCCTCCGGAGAAATCCAATACGTCGCCAAAGGTCTCGAATCTAACAATACTTCAAATTTACAATCTGTTTGTTTTGCGTCCGTCATTGTTGATAGTTCCTTCGATTTTTTCAGACATTCGATCCGTTTTAATGGATGAAAATGTCTATAACATGGCGGTTTCAGAAGCATTTCCTCTTTACAACAAAACTCACATGATATCCCTTGAAATGCCCAACAGAAGTGGAGCTGTAAGCTTGGCAAATTATTATTTTATTGTTATTGATCGAGTTTAGTCTGCAACTGCATTTCTGTAGTTGTCTTATGCAGTTAATTGAGGTAGAATGCAGCTTGAAAGGAAAATTAGAGTTTCATTGTAGACTTAGAATTTATTTTATGAAAATCACACTTCGATAGCTAGATTAGATATTTGAACTTTCAGTGCATCTTGGTCGTTGTCCCTGAGCGTTTTGATGAGCGTGACTCGGCATTTACATGCAAGATATAAAATACCTTTCTATGATTTCATGCAAATTGGATGTGCCATTGGGGGGGGGATGTACATTTTTCAAAATTATATTCCCTGAGCGTTTGGAGCATGATAAATACTCAATAAATTTCCATTTCAGACTATTTTATGCTTAATATCACATTTATCTGAGGCTTCACTACCTTATATGTTACGTGTATCTTATCTCTATATATATCATATTATGCATTTAGGTGATTGTTACATCATTTGGCGAACTTAATGACAATGAGTATCTTGATCCCAGAACCGCCCAAGTTGCTAAAGTTAATCACATCAAACAGGTAAATATCTACTTTATCCAAGAAAGTTGCATTCTGCTTTTGTTTGTTTGTCTTAAGAATGGTTGCTATGGAGCAATTTTCTTGGACAAAACTTGGAGGGATTGTTTTTTTGAATTTTATCTGTAAACTTGGATTATTTCACCTGGGAAGACTTCTTTTTTCATCCATTACTGGTCCACTGCTTATTGATCAATCCAACAAATGGTTTTCTAATAAATGTAGCATTAGATAGTTAGATACTCATTTTATGATTCTGTTAACACATTCTGTGATTCTATTCTTTTAGTTGTTATTCCATTACCTTTATTCTTCTTACCCCTGTAGATTGCCATCTAGATCTGAGTGAAAAATAATGAAGTTTTCCATGGAAGATAAGCCTTCTTTAGACAAGAATCAAAACTGCAAAATGTAGGAATAGTACAGTAAAACATCATGATATGAAGGAATATCATAAATATAGCTAATTGATGGTGTTGATTACTGCAGCTTGAACTATTTTTCTTATACAGGCTTTGTTTAAGGCTAAAAAGAAGAGAAAACCTGCCAATGACCTGGTGGTTGAGATGATCATGCAGCATTACTTTACTCCCACAGTGGGGACACAATTTCAAATTTGTGGAATTGCAGGCTCTTTGTGCTATGGACAGTGAGCCCTACGTTCACCCTCCCCCATCCCCACCCCCTTTGCCCCTATAACTTGCATTAATTGACTGACCCCAGCTGTTCAAGTACCAGGAGAAAGGAAGGAAAAAATGAACCCATAAAAAGATGAGAATATATATGTAGGATCCCCACCCATCCACATGCAAGAAGAAAAAACCCAAATAATGATAAAATTCCTTTTCTTTTACTCTTTCTCTGTTTTAATCAATAGTCATGGATGCATCTTTCTTCTATTTTCTTTTTATTTTGCTTTTTTGGGGTTTAATTTCAAGTAGTTAGACAATAAATTTGCTTAATTCAGGCTTGTACAGACGTGAGACCAGCTACTGATGAGGAGCTTCCATCCTTCTATATTGAGCAGTTTCGGTATGTTATTATACATTAATTATGTAACAAATTCTTCCATATTAATAGATTGGAAAAATTTTATCAAGTGGTTCTCTGTTTTATTCTATTGCTCAAGAATATAATTAATTGAAAACAAATACTCCCAATTCTTTTGGTGTTTGTTGAGAATGTGTATTGTGAGCAGGGGCCTTTTGGGTTTTTAATATTTTTCTTGTATATGGGTGCCTTCTTAGGGGAATTTGTGTAATTTTACCAGACAATATAAAGTGCCTTTTTGGGGTGTGAATAGTAACTCACCCTACTCTTTCAAAGACAGTATGAAGTGCCTTCTTCTTCTTCTTGTAAGAGTTTCCTCTACTGACCCTTGAACCCAATAAGACTTGCTGACCTCAGACCATTGACAGATGATGTCAGTAGTCTGTACAAGTGCCGACGGGAACCATTGAAACTGGTTCAGTTTTGTGTGCCTTGTTTTTAGAGAGTTTTTGGTATGATTCTCGTCGCCAATTGATGCTTCCTTGATTTTTCCCAGATTTTTCAATTAGAAATTATAGAAAGCTAGAGGTTCGATGTATGGACCTTTTCCTCCCCATTTGAGGTGTTTCTTGCTTGAGACCTTTTACTCTTAGGTTGTTTTTCTTTTCTAGAGTTATTGGAGATTTTTTTTTGGGATATTGGAGTGCTGAACTGTGTTAGTGGGTCTAATGTATGTGCTGGTTGGATATTGGAGTGCTGTAGGGCTGTTGTGTAGCTTGACCAAAGATGTGAATCAGTCCTCTAATATCAAGATTAAAACTTAGTGATTAGCAGAATAAAACAGGTCTGAATAACAGTATAAGAGAGGAAGATGGCGAAGAGAAGAGGTAAGAGAAGAAGAAGTTGAATTAGTCACCCTTCTCCTCTAACCCTATTTTTTATTAATATCTAAAAAATTGATGATGACAAGTATACCCTTAAGTGGGCGGCCAACTTGGCAGTTACATAAAGAAAATAAAATAAGAACAAATAACATGCCCATTAAGTGAGGCCCATCAACATAAAATAAAAGGTAAAATAAAGGATATCACACGAAAGGCTGTTAGGGCCCATTCGGCCCAGTCTCTTTACACTCTCCCTCAAGTTGAGCATAGATGTCAATCATGCCCAACTTGCTTATATAGTGTGTCAATTTCCCCCTGGGAACTTCTTTGGTCAAAATATCAGCCAGTTGCTCTTCTGATGTGATAAATGGTAAACAAACTTCTCCTGAAGAGACTCTTTTCCTTATGAAATGCCTATCAACCTCAATGTGCTTAGTTCTGTCATGTTGAACAGGATTTATGTGCAATGTTGATAGCGGCTTGGTTGTTACAATAGAGCATCATTGGTTTCTCGTAGTCCACCCTCAATTCCTCTAGAAGGATTGTAGCCATAGTAATTCTGACACACCATGAGCCATTGCCCTGTATTCTGCTTCAGCTGAGGATCTAGCAACTACTAATTGTTTCTTACTCCTCCAAGACACAATATTCCCAGCAACCAGAGCACAATAACCAGAGGTGGACCTTCTGTCATCAATACTTCCTGCCCAATCTGCATCAGTAAAGGCTTCCAGCTTCATGTGACCATGCTTAGCAAATAGAATACCTTTCCCTGGAGTACCTTTCAAGTAGCACAGAACCCTCTCTGCAGCAACTAGATGAGTATCTCTGGGAGAATGCATAAACTGGCTGATAACACTTACTGCATAGGAAATATCTGGCCGAGTCATGCAAAGATATAACAACTTCTCAAGCAGTCTCTGAAACACTCCCTTGTCAGACAAATGTTCACCATCTGTGGCAGAAAGCTTATGATTAGGATCAATGGGAGTGGAGATGGGTTTAGCTCCAAGTTTACCAGTTTCAGCAAGAAGATCAAGGACATATTTGCGCTGAGATATGAATATACCATCCTTAGATCAAGCAACTTCAATGCCCAGGAAATACCAAAGATCTCCCAAATCTTTGATTTCAAATTCAGAGTTAAGAAACACTTTTAGTTTACTGGCCTCTTCAATGTCATTACCCGTGACCACAAGATCATCAACATAAACAATCAAGAAGGTCACCAAAGAATCATTTCTCTTCAAGAACAGTGTATGATCAGATTGTGTTTGAATGTAGCCAAAGGAGACAAGAGCAGTCCGAAATCTCTCAAACCAAGCCTGAGGAAATTGTTTGAGACCATAAAGGGATTTGTGTAGTTTATACACCTTGCCTTTCATTTCTTTCCCATACACTCCTGGAGGTAGAGACATATAGACCTCTTCATGCAGTTCTCCATTCAAGAAGGCATTTTTAACATCAAACTGGTGTGGGGGCCAATCAAAAGTAGTTGCTAGAGAAAGTAAAACCCTGACTGAAGTCATCTTAGCTACAGGAGTAAATGTCTCAAGATAGTTAATGCCATACATTTGGGTGTAACCCATATCAACCAACCGAGCCTTAAACCTCTCAACATAGCCATCATAGTGATATTTAATAGTAAACACCCATTTACAACCCATTGGTTCCTTCCCTTTCGGCAAGTCCACAATATCCCAGGTATGATTCTTATGCAATGCATCAAGTTCGGTCATCATAGCATCCCTCCATTCAGCTTGAGATAAAGCTTCTGGTACAGACCTGGGTATCACATGGGAAGAAATAGAGGCAAGAAAAGAGTAATAGGAAGGGGAGAGAAGGCTGTAAGATAAGTGTTTGGAGATACAATGGGCTGTACACTTCCGCTTGCCCTTGTGAAGAGCAATAGGAAGGTCAAGGTCTGGAACAGTTAGAGATGGGTCAGTAGAGGGCTGATCTGTTTCCTCAGGAATGATGGGAGTGGCAAGATGCTCTTTTGAAGGAGTGGAAACAACTTGCACATGTCTAAATCTCTGCCTTTGGTACCACCTCTGGAGAGCAGGAGCAAAAGCAGGAGGGGGAGCAGGGACATCAGGGGTAGGTCCAGTGGAAGAGGTGGACACCCCATGATCGGACTCACAAGGGATGGGAAGAGGAATAGCTGGAGACATAGCAAAATACTCATCAGATTTCTCCCCCTTAGGAGGAATACTAAAGAAGGGAGTCAACTCTGCAAAGGTGACATCCCGAGATACAAAGTGGGTGCCACGAACTGGATCAAAATAACAATAACCCTTCTGTGTGGAAGCATATCCCAGAAATACGCACTTATGAGCCTTAGGTTCAAACTTATGCCTTTGGTGACTATGAATATGCACATAGCAAGTACACCCAAACACACGGAGAGGAAGAGAAAAGAGATCCTCATCCGGGAAGAGAAGACTAAAGGGGGTTTTAAATCCAAGGACCCAGGAGGGCATACGATTGATCAGAAAGGTAGCAGTAAGAATAACATCTCTCCAAAACTTTATAGGAACATGGGATGCAAATAAGAGGGTTCTGGCAACCTCAACCACATGCCTGTTTTTTCATTCCGCCACCCTGTTTTGTTGTGGAGTGTAGGAACATGAACTTTGGTGAATAACCCCAAAAGTTTCAAGATAGGTGGAGAGGGTTCTCTCAAAATACTCCTTAGCATCGTCAGAGCGGAATATTTTGATACGGGTATTAAATTGGGTGAGGATTAGTTCATGAAAATTTTTCACAATAGTTGGTACTTCATCCCTGGATTTCATGAGATAAATCCAAGTGTAACGTGAATAATCATCAATAAAAAGGATAAAGTACCTGTAACCCCCCATGGTTGGCATGTGATATGGCCCCCACACATCAGGGTGAACAATATGGAAAGGAGAAAATGATCTTTTATTGCTAATTGAATAGGAATGTCTACAATGTTTTGCCAGCTCACATGATTCACAATGAATACTTGATAAAGACACTCCTTTAAACATATCTAGGAACAGATGACTCAAAACAGAAAAGGACAAGTGACCAAACTGAAAATGACATAATAAAATTTTGTTAACGGACTTTGACACGACTGACTCTAAGGCAACTCCATGAGGTGGTCCCAAAGCATGATCTGGTGTGTCCAGCAAGTATATTCCGTTCGCCTCATGGCCACTCCCAATCATCCTCTGAGACTACAGGTCCTGAAAAACACAATGAGTGGGAAAGAAGGTTATGCTGCAATTCATTGACTTTGTTAAGCTACTAATATATAAGAGGTTTGTGTTAAGCTTAGGGACATGAAGAACAGAAGATAAGAACAGAGTGTCAGAGGTCTTTATATCACCTTTACCAGAGATGGGGGCAAGGGACCCATCGACAAGGTATATTTTCTCTTTCCCAGAGAGGAGGTGATATGAGCAAAACAAGTTAGATAGGCTGGTCATATGGTCTGATGCACCGGAATCAATAATCCAAGGGATTTTATGATTACTTGAAGCTGAAGCATGATTCGTAGAAGCACGAGTACCTGAGTGAGCAAAAGCCGATGAAGATGATGTACTGGTGGAAGGGTGAGTCGAAGAAACCGTAGCTTCCAGGTGATTTAGGAGCCTTCCATACTTCTCAAAATCTAGCTTCATTGCAGCCAACTGCTCAATAGTGGATTTTTCTTCACTTTCCTTACTTCCCCCTTTAGGCACTTTAGTAGCATTAGCAGTCTTGGATTTTCCCACCTGACTGCCCTTCTTAAGGTTATTATTGTTCTTGAACCTATCAGGAAGAAGTTCAGGATGAAGCTTCCAGCAGGTGTCCTTTGTATGCCGTGGTTTCTTGCAATATTCACACACCTGCTCTCTTTTCTCAGTAGGGCCCTTCGGTTTCATTCCCGCATGTGCAAAATGGACTCTGCAACTGCACCTGCCGCCTACTCTCCTCACTACTTATCATATCATATGCCTGTGAAAGAGTAACCTCATCCCTGGTCAAAATGTTCTATTTGATAATATCAAACTCAGGGTTGAGTCCAGTGAGAAACTCAAACACCCTATTTCTCTCCACTAGCTTTCTATACATTTCAGCATCCTTTTTACTCTCCCATACCACTGTCTCCATAACATCAATTTCTTGCCATAGGGATTTTAGTATAGAGTAGTAGATTACCACACTCTTCTCCCCCTGTCTCAGGTTCTTTACATCACTTTTTAATTTGTATGCTCTGGCTACATTCAATTTCTGTGAATAGGTCTCAGTTACACTGTTCCATATCTCCTTAGCTGAAGACATCCAGAGATAGTACTGGCTTATATGGGGTTGCATAGAGTTGACTAACCATCCTATAACAGTATAGTTCTCTTGCATCCATCTTTCAAATTCAGGGTCTGTCTCTTCGGGTTTTACCTTGCTGCTTGTGAGATACCCGAGTTTTCCTCTACTACAAACATAGATTTTTATAGACTATGCCCAAGCAAGATAGTTCGTCCCATCTAGCTTAATTGTGGTAACACCAGTCAAAACGGAATCTACTGAAACAGGTCCAGAAACTGGCACCTGCTTGAACTCACTTCCATATGCCTCCATTAATCAAACGGAAATCAAAGAACAAAAAATTTTGACTTTGTAAACTTACTTGAAGTCAAACCAGAACTTGGGTGCTTGAAAAACTAGGGTTTTGCTCCGTCCAACAGATGAGAGGAAGAGAGAAGACACTGCCGCACCTACCAAACTAACACAAACTCTTCCAAGCCAGAACCGCCCTCCTTTAGCAGTCACAAGACACCTTCCAAGCATAGAGCGCCACACCCAGGCTTCACCTTTCCTGGTAACCTTGAAACTCTCTAGTCAGCTAGGGTTTTGGGCAGCAGCAGAACAACATCACTTCTTGGCAAAATCTGGCCATAACTAAACTCTCCAAACCCTTCTACCAACTAGGCAAGTGATTCTCTTTTCTATAGAGAACCTATCTCTCCATACACTCTCTTGATTTTAGAGTGTACAAGAACAAAGAAAAAAAGGAAGAGGAACTGAACCTGCTCTGATACCAAGATGTGAATCAGTCCTCTAATATCAAAATTAAAACTTAGTGATTAGCAGAATAAAACAGGTCTGAATAATAGTATAAGAGAGGAAGATGGCGAAGAGAAGATGTAAGAGAAGAAGAAGTCGAATTAATCACCCTTCTCCTTTAACCCTATTTTTTATTAATCTCTAAAAAATTGATGATGACAAGTATACCCTTAAGTGGGCGGCCAGCTTGGCAGTTGCGTAAAGAAAATAAAATAAGAACAAATAACAGGCCCATTAAGTGAGGCCCATCAACATAAAATAAAAGGTAAAATAAAGGATATCACACGAAAGGCTGTTAGGGCCCATTCGGCCCAGTCTCTTTACAACCATGACAAATGGAATCATCTAATATAAATTGCTTCTAGAGTGCTCCTAGTTAATGCATATATTTCTAATGGTATGATCCCCATTGTAAAACTTGATGGAACCAATTTTCTAGAATTGTCCCAGTCTGCTAAGCTTACCATCGAAGGAAGAGGTAAGCTAGGGTTCATTATAGGCAAGGAAGTGAAACCGAAATCTGATGATCTCAAGTTTGTCAAGTGAGAACAAGATAATTATCTGGTTATGTCACGGCTGGTCTATTCAATGCAATCGCATATTGCTTGTAACTATATGTTTCTCCCCAGTCCCCACTACCAAGGACATTTAGGATCATGTTACCGCTACGTATTGCCATGTAATGAACATGCTCGAGTCTACCAACTTCAAAAAGAAGCTTGCAATATGTGTAAAGGGGAGAGGACAATGGCTATGTACTTCTCTTCCTTACAATCCCTTTGAAAAGAAATGTATCATTTAGACTCCTTGGAATGGAAGAATCCTAAGAATGACAAATAGTACAAAAAATACATTGAGAAGAATAAAGTTTTTCACTTCTTGGCAGGTTTGAATGTAGAGTGATTTTACTTGGAAGCATATCTTGAGTACGGATATTGTTTCTCTTGCCATAGAATACTCCTTGGTGCAGGGAGAGGAGAGTAGGAGGGCTGCCATGACGCAAATTGCAATCGGCGAACTTTCTACTTACATGTTTGCTAAACCCAAGCAAAGTGTTAACAAATAGGGTGTAAATGAGAAGACTGATGAAGTGTCTGAGTGAATATTGCAAGAAATCAAAACACACTAAGGACTGATGTTGGAAGCTGAACCCCCCGTTTAAAGCTTGAGATGTTTAAAACAACTAAGAAAGGAAATGCTCATCTTGCTACTGGGGGAGTTGATTGTCTATCTCCTTGTGTTTAGGCTCCTTCACATGATTCTTGTGATGTGATGGAGAAGCTCAGGAGCCTACACTCAGCTTGAGAAGATTAGGTCCTCTACCTCTATGGGCTTTAGTAATTCTTTCAGCGCTTTTGCTAAAACAGGTATTGCTCTTGCTTGTCAGCCCTAATATCCTAACTCTTGGATTTTGGACTCTAGAGTTAGTTCTCACATGACTGGTATATTCTCCCACTTTACCTCTTATAAACTGGCTTCAAGGAAAGGTGATATCATTGTAGCTAATTGATCATAGATTCTAATTTTTGGTTTGGGTGAAGTTAAGCTCACTCATAATCTTTCAATGAGCTCTGTCCTTCATGTTCCACAATTGCACAAAACCCTTTTATTTGTTAGTTCCCTTACCAAATCCCATAACTATTAAGTGACCATTTCCCCTTCCATTTTGATTTTTAGGACTTGAGCATGGGGAGGACGATTAGAACTAGGCATGAAGCTGATGGAGTTTATCTTTTTGATCATGTTCATGAGCAAGGATTATTGTGCTAGATTGAGTTACGTAAAATGGGAATCTAAGTCTTTTAAAACTGTGGCACCGTTAACTTGGTCATATGTTTTTTAAGTCTATTAAGTTTTTGTTTTCGAACTTGTGTCAATCTGTGCCCAATTCAAGTCTACAATGTGAAATTTGTCATCTCTTAAAGAAATGTAGAACTACATATTATGCAAGTAACAGAAAAAGTGATGTTGCTTTTAATTTGATACATACTAATGTTTGGGCCCCATATTCTTTCCCTTGCATGGGTGGCAACAAATACTTTATCTTGTTTATTGGTGATAACTTAAGATACACTTCGTTATATTTGATGAAGAGCAGAGATGAAATCCCCTCCATTATTCATTTTTTTTAAATGGTGGAAACACAATTTGAAAAGAACATCAAAATAATAAGGTTTGACAATGTTAAGGAATGCTTTGAAAAGCATTTATGAAGCTTTCTTGAAGAAAAGGCATCAAAACTCATGTTTCCATACCCCTTGACTGAATGGTGTAGCAAAGAGAAAAATTAAACATGTGGTTGAAGTGGCCAATAGGGGTGAGCAAGAAAAATCGAAAAACCGAACCGAAAATCTGGTTAACCGGACTGGTCGATTTCGGTTTCAGTTTGGTATTTAAAAAAACCAAAGGTACCGGTCCGGTTTTGGTTAACCAATATAGAAAGCCAACAGTTAACCGAACCAATCGGTATACATATATTTCTATATATTTTATGTATATTATATATTATATATTATATATTATATATTTTCTACATATTGTAAATTAATAAATATGCATCATATATAAAATATATATTTATAATATATAATATTATTTATTATTTAAATATAATATTTTATATATTTTTAGTTTTTTATTATATATATTTTATAATATATATTGTAAATATAAAAAAAACCAAAAAACGACGAACCAAATCAATGGTTAACCGAACCAATTGATCGGTTAACTAGTCGGCTTTGGTTCGGTTTCGGTTACCAGTTTCCCAGAAATTGGTAATACCAATTCTGTTTAAAAAATAGGCCTATGGTTCAGTTAATTGAGCTGTGAGCACCCCTAGTGGCTAGGGGGCTACTTTTTCAGATGTATGTGCCCACTCGCTTCTGGGGAGATGTTGTTGAAGCAATGATGCATCTCATTAGTAGGCTTCCTTAATGGATTCTACATCTTTAGTCCCCTCATCAACTTTTATTTCCTAATGAAGTAATGATCCCATTTTTTTTGCCTTCCTCTCCGAGTCTTTGGGTGTAGTTGTTTTGTTCATGATACGAGTCATTCTTGTCTCATACTTGATCCCAAATCCATTAAGTGCGTTTTTCTTGGTTATTCTCCAGTCCAAATGGGATACAGGTGCTTTGACTCCCACTCTAGTCGACGATATGTGTCCAAAGATGTTACATTTCTTGAGTTTACTTTTTTTCTAACCACTTCGCCCTTCTTTTCAGGGGGAGAGTATCAATGAAGATCAAACTCTATTTTGTTTTCTTGTTCCTACCTCTATTGGATACTCTTGGTCCGTCTTCCCTTCTTCCTGCAATGGTAGTACTTTTGCTCCTCCTCCTCCTCCCCTTGTTCCTCAGCAACGACCTTGGTAGCAATGGTTCTTCAAGCGCAGAAGAAGGATTGCTCCTGAGGTTGAAGGTCAACAACAATTTGATCACCCAACTCCAAGTAACCTTGAACTTGAATTTTCTATTCCTTCAGGTATTGAGCTTGATTGCTCTCAAGATGACCTTGACCTTCCCATTGCAATTTGAAAAGGAAAAATGAAGTGTACTATCTATATCATTACTAACTATGTTTCTTATGATGTCCTATCACATTCATACTATGCCTATATGTCTGCCATTTCTACTATTTCTATTCCTCACAATGGAAGGATACTGTGAACCAAGAAATGGAGGTCCTCATAAAGAACCAAAATTGGGAGATTGTCCCTCTCCTTGAAGGTAAGGTCTGAATGGGTTGCAAGTGGGTGTATATAGTTAAACATTGAGCTGATGGCTCAATGAGAAGATAAAAAGCTAGGTTGGTGGTAGAAGGGTATACCCAAACATATGGGATTGATTATTAGGAGCCTTTTGCACCCGTGGCTGGGTAAGATGAACTCCATTCGAGTGTATTTGTGGCCTTTGTACCAGATGGATGTGAAGAATGCCTTCTTCAATGGAGATCTTCAAGAAGAGGTCTACATGGATCTTCCCTGGGGAGTAAGCTTCCATGATAGTGAGGGGAAGGTTTGTCATCTAAAAAAAAATCCTTTCATGGGCTCAAGCAATCTCCTAGGGCTTGGTTTGGTAAATTTAGAAAAGCTATTCTTAAAATGGGGTTCACTTAATCACAGGTAGATCATACTCCTTTTATAAGAAGGATTAATGGCCTAGTAACTCATTTTGTAGTGTATGCTGATGATATTGTTGTCATTAGAGATGATAACTCTGGAATTGTTCAGCAGAAGTCTTTCCCTCTGGATGTTGTGCATGGCAGGGCATTCTTAAGCACCTCTCTATCAACTTAGAAGTGAGGAAACAGGGTGTGGATTGGGAATATAGATTTTGTAAGGTTTGTATTCTTCACTTTGAACTTCCTCATACAACATGGCTGTATTTTTGGGGTTACAGACTTATAGTGGAAGGGATGAAGAGTGTTTCTAGATGGTGACCTATGTGGTTCTACTGCCTAAACTTTAGGAGATATTTCAGTGATCTTATGGAAAAGATCTAGAAAATGCATGTTTCTTTTAGCAAAACAATCCACAGCTCAGTTGTGCCTACCTCTTAAGGATTCAGTTTCATTTCCTTGAATACTTTTGGACAACATGCATGACCTTTTAAATGTTATGGTAAGGACTAAAGAGTATCATATGCTATTGAATTTCATACTGTTTGTAATATGTTGGAGTATTTGGATGACAGGAGAATAATATGCACAGTTTGAAGGAAAGAATTTGTCCAAGTCTTTAAGTATAGGAAGGATATATAATCTTTTTTATACTCATCCATTTCCTATTTGGTGGGTTTCACAATTTGAATTCAACAATCTTTTGTCATGACCATAATGATATTAATTATTTTGGATTCTTCATCTACTGAGTAGGTGTATGGCTGTATGCATGTTTCATATTGGATAGACCATGCTATCCTTTTTTTTATTGGTATAGGGCTCCTTGGTGAGAAAAATAAATATTTCCTTATGTAACTCTTTATTACATGGTTCATGGCAGATGTGCTCTAGATTCAGAACTCATAAAATATGTTAGCGAAGCTTATCCAAAAGGTGCCTGCTCGGTATACTGCACTAATGGAAAAGATGCAGAACCAGGGTCTAATTTTGAACTTACAGTGGTGATTTCTGCTGCTAGACACAGCCCACAGAATTTTTGGTGTGTTATTTTATAAACTGCTGTAATGAATTCTACTGGTTCTTTTTCTCCTTATTTCTGGAAAGTTTTCATCTGGTGCAATAATTTGTTATAGTTTAGCATCATTTATCTTATCTTGTGCAATTCTTTTAGTATGAAGATCAAATGTAAGCCTTATGTTATAACTTTTTATTAGTTGTAATGACATGAAGATTCAGTGGCTCAAGTGTACATTAGGGAACTTTTATTAAGTGAATGAATGTACCAAGCATTTTAGTTTTATGGTATGATGTCTATCCATATTAATCACCATCGGTATGCATGTTTCTAAAGGTCCTCCCAACTGGGGATGGGGCTGCAAAATGCTAATGAACACATGGTTCAGTGATGAATACTTCATCTTATAAGAATTGTTTTTTAATATCTAGTTTATCTTTTAAGCATAAAAACAAGGAGTGCAGTACAGTATAATTGCCATGGAAATTTATAATATACTGTATGTTGTAGCAAATAAATGCTTGAATGTCAGGATACGTGTGATAGATATATTACTATTTAACTAGCATGTGTATCAGGGAAGCAAACAAAGGGATGGTGCTGTTAGAAGGATTGGGGGTGATTGAAGGGTTCAAGGAGTTTGTGGAAGGTGCAAGTAACAAGGGCAAACAAAATAGCTGGAAAGAGTTTCTCTCTCAGAAACTGGAAGAAGATTTGTAGTAGAATGTAAGAGAAATTCTGAAGGCTTTTTCATATCTTTGACAGAATTTTTTGGCAAGGGTAGGAAGCAGATGGTCTGTTTCCCAGAGGGAAGGAAACATCAGGGCTGGAAGGAAGTTCACGGGGTATTATGTGAACTGATGCAATGGTTGGGTGCTAAAAGAGAAGGAAACTGAAAAGAAAAAAAGGAAGATAAACAGTTCTACTAGCCAGGAGAGAAATAATAAGCAAGAGGCTCTTATAGTAACAGCTGGAGCAGGTAAACACAGAATGGGAGCAAATCTAGAGAGAGAAGATTAGGAAAGTAAACTGATAGTTAAAGCATCAGCTTGGATTGTAGATTGGAGGAAAGTTGCAGATTTGTTAACAGCAAGTTTGAAGTTGAAGAGTATGTTTATCTTAACCCCTTTTGAGAAAGATAAGGCACTGCTGGACTTGCTTGAGAATAGAGTAGAAGCTGAGGCTTTAAATATCCAAGCTGAACTTGGGAATTTCACAATATCAAGATGGTGTCCAGGGTCAAACTCCAAAGATTTCTTTGTTGAAGATGGGGTGCTGGTGCGACTCTTAGGCCTTCCTTTTCACTTGTAGAAGCAAGCAGCTGCTGAAGCCATTGCTCTGATGTGTGGAGGATCACTAGGAGCTGTTTTCTAGGGAGACCTCTACTCAGCTTCCATTTTACTAAATGGAGTAAAACCTGAGGAGATATCTCAGAAGATAGAGGTGCGAGTTGAAGGGCAGTTTTACTCAGTTTGGCTGGCTTCATCCATTGAAGCTGTGCTATGGAAAGAGGCTCGTAGGGAGGGAGATGAGAAGGTTGAAGAAGAAGAATTGCGTGACAAAAAAGGATTGGATGGTTCAAATAAAAATAGCACTTTCACTAAAATGGAAAAACAAATGTTGGAGAAACAAAAAGGTAGTATTCAGGGGGAAGGTATTATGCATGCAGAAGAAGAAAACAGTCTGGAGGGTGGCCGGACTTTTGCACAGGTTGTAGCTGGTGCCAATATGGCACTTTTAAACAAGGAGAAGGTGTCGACTCAGGGAAGAACTGAACCCGGGCATGATAAAAGCAAACCGGGCAATGGGCTGAACTTGCGTGACTATTAAAAGTCATGTGGAGCTGCAGGTCGTTAAAACTGGGCCAAGTAATAAGCAAAAGCCCATTTTCTCTTTTGGGCTAGGTAATAAGCAAGGGGCCCATGAAAGCTCGCTGGGAAGAATCTTAAAAGAGTCACGTGAGCAACTTAAAACTCACGTGTTTGATCGGGGGGAGCTTTGCTAGACGAGACAGTTTGTCTATCATCGTCGTCCTCTCGCCCTTCTGTTGGCTGCCGCTCCTCGGGAGAGAAATCGACTGGTAGCTGCTCGCTACAGCGGACTCCAGTCAAGATACATTCGAAGATCTCGCTTGACAGACGAAATCCGAGGTGTGTAAAGCAGAAGGACCTGCCTGTTTTAGAAGAGGGGGACTGGTCAGATGTGGAATCCAGTGAAGGTACTGATATGGAGGACACAGATAGTCTGGGTAGTGTTGATCTACAAGACAAAGGGGTTCTTTCTGGAGGATAACAGCCTCAATACGGAAATTCTCTTTCTAGAGGAAAATACTTTTGGTGGAGGCGAGGTTGGCACAAGTAGAAAGGCTGAAACGTTGGCTACAAATGTTGTGCAAGCTACACCTTCCTTAATTGAAGGAGCTAATCATAGAGAACAGTACTGTACGGGGATTGGCTCAGAGAGACAGGACCCCCTATCTTATGTGAAGGTAGTGAAAGAATGGTAAGATCCATCATATGGACGCCAAAAGGGTGCGGAATGGGTGGGCGAATTTCAAAAAAATTTCTTGCCTTTCTGGGAATCATATTCCCTAAAATTAGAATACAGTATTCAAGGATCTGACTTGAACCAAAACCAAACCAGATTTCAACCAAAAGAGAAGGAAAGGGATATACATGATCCAGAGAAACAGTATCTCCCAATGTCGGTGTTCACGCCCAAAGAAACTCCCAAAAACTGCTCCCACTGAAGATGACACAGTGATAATGAAGCAAAACCAGCAGTGTTCGTCCTACGAACCAGGTCCTTTTGAAGAACTCGATGGAAGCAATGGGCACCACACACGATCAACCTTTCAGCAAGGATTGATATCAAGAACCTTTCTTGATTTTTCCCTCACAGAGAAAACGAACTGGCAGTAGATGGCGACGGATGCTGGAGGAGAGGGCTAGAGCAGAAGGTGGCGAATAGGTTTCTTCTCTCTAGGGTTTTCTCTGAGATCCTATCTCAAGATGCAGTGTGTTTTGCGAATACCCCTAAGGTTCGAGTTCTTGTAATTCAAAAATTAGGGTTTCTTCTCTTTTCTTAGTGATTAAGAAACCTCCTAATTTCATCAGGAGTTATCCTAATCCAAATCTGTATTTGGATAAGGAGTCTTCTTAATCCTATCTGCAGATTAAATCAGCCCACTCCTGATCTTATCAGGAGGTTACCAGATTCAAATTCTAATTTGAATTTGGTCTCCATGAGTGGATAGGGTTAAGACCCAATCCTTTTGGCTTGACCTAACCTCATATCCACCCCTTTAAGTGACTGATCAAATCGGCTTAGTTCGAAATGGGCTTTAGGCCCAATATGCATCAAGTGCTCAATAGGCTTCCAAACTGCTGCTTAGTTGGGATTTTTTGTATGGCATGGGACCCAAGCATTGATCTACACATCGGCCACATGGGTTCGGCCCAACCTCTGTTACAAGGCCTAGCCGAATTCACTGGAAAGCCCAGTGAACCCTAAATGGCCTTAACTTAACCTCTCAGCCCATAATGATCCAAAACACTGCCCGACAAGAGAGGACCTCTCCCTCAACTACAAGGCATAGTGTTGCACTCTCCTCTTGGACGGACCCCGGGGATTAAAACCTTTTTGCAAACGAGTTGAAACCGTACATATATATTATATCATTATAAATATATTTTGCAAAACAAAATTCCAACGGTTGAAATCGACTGCCGACAATTTTTGGTTTCCATCAGAGAGAGTGCATCCCCAATCATTACCCTTGTTCGACAAAGGGGCTGATCCTGTCACTATGATCACCCACTTAGATGGGTTAATGAACCATCCCAACATACCCAGGTTTTGACCCCCTCTAAGGATCTCACTGATTGGCATACCAAAGATAGCCCAATCCACCACTTAGTGCAGTATCATAATCGAGTCTAGGGATCAGGTGTAACTTTCCAGTTTTGCCCACTCATCACCAAGGTCCAAGGCAATACTGGAAATCTGGTCCGGTTCAAGGTTTCATGTTGAGCCCTCACTGCATGTACCTCGGGTCTCACCCTGGCGGCTGAGACAAGCCTCCCCAACCAACTTGGCGGCACATCAGTGTCAGCCTTATCAGGATAGGTCAACCCAGACCGACCCACTGGCTGTGAACATTTTAAACTAACACGAGTCTCAATAGGTGTCCAGTTTAAGGGTCTTACACAGAAACATACCACACAACATGAATCAAACATGCACTTTATTCATTTACACTAAATGTCTAAAGTACATCAAAACTAATTGGAGTTAAGGGCATAGAAACTATCTAACAGCTCCCACTTGCACTTAGGTCCAATCTGGTACAAGCCGGAGTCCCATGCTTTCCACGTGTTTCTCAAAGACTTTCTGTGTGAGTGGTTTAGTCAATGGGTCTGCCACATTATCCACTGATGCTACCCTCTGAATCAGGACGTCCGCTCTACCAACAATCTCCCGCAGTACATGGTACTTCCTCTCGATGTGCTTTGACTTCGAGTGGGCTCGAGGCTCCTTAGCCTGGGCGGTCGCTCCATTGTTGTCACACAACAACGGGATGGGTGATGTGCTGGACGAAACCACTCCTAATTCGTGAATGAACTTTTTCATCCACACGGCTTCTTTGGCAGCTTCACTTGCGGCAATGTACTCGGCTTCGGTCGTGGAGTCTACCGTGGACCCCTGTTTGTGCAGCAAATAGCACACGATCCTATCGTGAAAACATACCCAGATGTAGACTTTCTATCATCTGGGTCCGACTGGAAATCGACATCAGTATACCCTTGGGTTTGTAGTGAACTACCACCGAATACCAGACAAAACTCTTTTGTACTTCGAAGGTATTTGAGTATGTTTTTCACAGCAGTCCAATGCTCCTGCCTTGGGTTGGCTTGGAACCTGCTTACCACACTCACCGCCTAAGCAATGTCAGGGCGAGTGCACTGCATGGCATACATGATGCTCCCTACGACTGAGGCATAGGGAACGTCTTTCATGCCCTCAATCTCCTCAGAAGTCTTGGGAGACATCTTCTTGGAGAGAGTGACTCCGTGCTTGAAATGAACGTTTCCCTTCTTGGAGTTCTCCATGCTGTACCTTTTGACAATTTTGTCAATGTAAGTAGCTTGGGATAATCCTATTATCCGCTTCGATCTATCTCTATAGAGTCGAAGACCCAATATATAGGAGGCTTCTCCAAGATCTTTCATGGAGAATTGTTGCGAAAGCCACACCTTGACCGAAGTCAACATTCCTACATCATTCCCAATGGGTAGGATATTGTCCACATACAACACCAAGAAGGTAATCTTATCCCCACTGGACTTCCTGTAAACATAGGGCTCATCCGGATTTTGCTCAAAGTCAAACGATTTGACGGCAGAGTCAAAACAGATGTTCCATCTCCTAGAAGCTTGCTTATGTCCATATATGGATCTATTAAGTTTACATACCATGTGTTCTTGACCAACAACAATGAAGCCTTGCGGCTGTTGCATGTAGATATCTTCACTAAGATCTCCATTCAGGAACGTGGTTTTGACATCCATTTGCCAAATCTCGTAGTCATGGTATGCTGTTATAGCTAGCAGGATCCTAATGGATTTAAGCATGGCCACGGGCGAAAAGGTTTCCTCATAGTCGATGTCCTCTTTCTGAGTATACCCTTTCGCCACCAAATGAACTTTGTAGGTCTCAATCTTGGCATCGGGGCCCTTCTTCCTCTTATAGATCCATTTGCAACCAATTGCATTTACCCCAGAGGGCGGGTCTACTAGAGTCCAGATTCCATTGGCTTCCACCGAGTCCATCTTGGCTCTCATGGCCTCCACCCACTTTTGGGAATCTATGTCCAACATAGCTTCTGCATAAGTCACGGGATCCTCCTCACTAGTCAAGGCTTCCACCAGGTAACTATCCTGGTCATAACCATAACGGACTGGTGGCCTGGATACCCGGGTGGATCTTCTAGGTTGGTCACTACCTGGAAATTGTGGGACACCTCCCACTGCTCCTGAGCTCTCCTCATCAAGAACTATTTCTTGACGATGGGTGTCTAGGATGTAATCGGTCTCTAAGAACTGGGCATTTCGACTGCAGAACACTTTCTGCTCACTTGGGTCATAGAATAGATAACCCACCGAATCCTTTGGGTAGTCTACAAATTGGCAATGACTGGTCTTGGATTCCAATTTGTCCGCACTCGTTCTTTTGACGTGCGCAGGACAACCCCAAGTCTTCAAGTGTCAGACACTTGGTTTCTTTCCGGTCCAAAGTTCATATGGAGTTTTTGGAAATGATTTGGTTGGAACCCGATTCAACACGTAGATAGCAGTCTCTAATGCATATCCCCAAAATGATGTGGGTAATTCTGAGCGTGTGAGAAGTGACCGGACCATGTTTAACAAGGTTCTATTCCTCCTCTCTGAAACATCATTATGCTGTGGTGTAGCAGGAGGAGCTAACTGTGATATTATCCCGTTGGCCTTCAAGTAGTCCCTGAATTCATCAGAGAGATACTCGCCACCTCGATCTGATCGAAGGGCCTTAATTTCTCTCCCTAATTGTTTCTCGACTTCTTGTCTGAACTCCTTGAACTTTTCAAAGGATTTGGACTTCTGTCTCATTAGGTACATGTAACTATACTGTGAGTAATCATCGGTGAAGGTGATGAAATACACGTGTTGGTTACGAGTCCTAACACTCAGGGGAGTTTTGTCATCTTACCAAGCGTGCCTGTACATCTTTCAGGCTTACCGTTAAATGGCCGTTTTGTCATCTTACCACGAAGGCAAGGCTCACATGTGGGAAGATCTTCCACGGTTAGAAAATCCAAAGGACCATCCTTTACCAGCCTTGTGATTCGGTCAATATAGATATGGCCAAGTCGGTAATGCCACAGGCACGTGGGACTAATTATATCATGAGTTATTTTCTTGGGGATTTCGACCGACGTAGTTTCGGCTAAGTTAGTTTCTAGAGAAGGATGTAGAACATAGAGACCGTTCTCCAGTTCCCCGCATGCGGTGAATTTATTGTTCCTTTTAATAGTAATCATATTACTAAAATAGACAATATATCCATCAGCACATAGTTTGGAAACAAAAATCAAATTTCTTCTTAAGTTTTGTACATAAAGGCAATCCTTAAGTACAAGAATTCCTTCTCTAAAGACTAATTCTACGGTTCCTGTTGCTGTAGCTACAACACTTGCAGAAGTCCCCAAGTAAAGCGTCACTTCCCCTTCACTCAGCCTTCTGTTTACTTTGAACCCCTGCAGTGAATTACACGCATGAGTTGAAGCCCCAGAGTCAACACACCAGGACACAGAAGTAACTAACAGATTAGTCTCTGTAGAGGAGATGGGTAGGACGAGGAGGTAAAGAAATAGGAGCATCAGGACAAGATGAATGAAGTGGCTGATACTCCTTTGGTTCATTTGGTGAGGATACAGGCTTGCCAGGAGACTCAACTGGGACAGGAGGAAGAGCAAATACTTGTGACAAACTCTCCTCTTGTTGACAATGTCCTTCCTGAGGGGAACCATAAAAAGGTGAAAGCTCATCAAAGGTAACATCCATAGAGACATGCCGAGTACCAGTCTTAGGATCAAAACAACAATAACCCTTTTGTGTGGGAGAATAACCAAGGAAAATGCACTTGTGGGCTTTTGGTTCAAACTTATGTCTTTGGACACTTGGAATGTGAACATAACAAGTACAACCAAACACACGAAGAGGAATCAGAAAAAGACCCTTGTCTGGATGAAGAAGACTGAAGGGGGATTTAAACCCTAAAACCCTGGATGGCATACGGTTTATAAGATAGGTAGCAGTAAGAACAACATCACCCCAAAATCTTGTAGGAACATGTGAGGCAAACAAAAGTCTTCTTGCAACTTCAACAATATGTCTATTTTTCCATTCAGCAACTCCATTTTGTTCAGGGGTTCTAACACAAGAACTTTGGTGAATAACCCCCATGTCAGAGAGATACGAGGATAAACTCTTTCCAAAGTACTATTTTGCATTGTCAGATCTAAAAACTTTAATTCTGGTATCAAATTGGGTTAAAATAAGCTCATGAAATTGCCTCACAAGTCTTGGAACTTCATCATGGGATTTTATTAGGTATATCCAAGTGAATCTAGAAAAGTCATCAATAAACAGGATGGAATATTTGTAGCCCCCCATAGAAGATAAGTGGTAAGGTCCCCACATATCAGAGTGCACAATATGAAAAGGAAAAAAAAGATTTTTTATTTCTCACAGGATAATTGTTTCTACAATGCTTTGACAACTGACATGACTCGCAATTGAGACTGGACACATTGAATCCCTTAAACAATTTGGGAAGTAAACGACTCAAAGCAGAAAAAGGTAAATGACCAAAACGACAATGACTTAACAAAATTCGACTGACAGACTCCAAAGAAGTAGAACCAAAGGCAGCGTTCTTGGGATAACCAAGGCATTGGCCAGGAGTGTCGAGCAAGTATATTCTGTTTGCTTCATGGCCACTCCCAATCACCTTCCGAGATTCCAGATCTTGAAACACACAGTGAGAAGGAAAAAAAATTACACAACAATTCAATGACTTGGTCAAGCTACTTATAGATAATAAATTTGTATTCAATTTAGGTACATGAAGAGTGGAAGATAAGAGTAAGGAGTTTGTAGGCTTAACAGTTCCTTTGCCAGAAATAGGGGCAAGAGAACCATCAGCTAAGGTGATTTTGCCACGACCAGGAAGCAAATCATATGAAACAAACAAAGTGGAAATGTTGGTCATGTGATCAAAAGCACTTGAGTCTATGATCCAAGGGGTTTTGGGATTAACTGAGGTGGATGCATGGTTAGCAGAAGCTCTTATACCTGAGTGAGCAAATGCGGTGGTGGTTGAACTTCCAGAAGGGTTGGATGATGAAGTTACACCTTCAACCTGACTGATCATCTTTCCAAACTTCTCATATTCAGCTTTCATGGCTGCCAATTGTGTACTGGCAGACTCAACCTCTGTATCTGTACTTGTGGCTGCATGTGCACTTCCTGTCTTTTTACTATCATTCTTCTTCTGGAATCGGATAGGGACAAGGCTGGGATGCAATTTCCAGCACTTGTCCTTGGTGTGTTTCGACTTCTTGCAATATTCACACACCACCTCTTTCTTTCCTGTGCCACTGGAGCTCCTATAACCCCTTTGGGTTTAATTCCCGTATTTGCAAAATGATCATTGATGCTGACTCCTTGAACCTGCACTTGCCTCCTACTCTCTTCACTGCTTACCAAAGCATATGCTTGAGACAATGAAACATCTTCCTTGGACAACATGTTCTGCTTTGTGATGTCATATTCAGAATTCAGCCCTGTCAGGAACTCAAAGACCCTGTTCCTTTCAACTAATTTCCTGTATGTTTCAGCATCATTAGAGGTATCCCATGTCACAACCTCTATCAAATCAATCTCTTGCCATAGAGATTTCAGGGTTGAGAAGTATGCTGCAAGTGACTTCTCCCCCTGCCTTAGATTCTTCACATCACTCCTCAGTTTGTAGGCTCTGGCAACATTCAACTTTTGGGAGTAAGTTTCTGCAACACTATCCTAGATTTCCTTAGCCGAGTTCATCCAAAGATAGTGCTGACTGATCTGTGGCTGCATTGAATTCACAAGCCACCCAATCACTGTGTAGTTTTCTTGCATCCATCTCTCATAAGATGGATCATCCTCTGGAGGAGCTTTCTTGCTCCCAGAAATAAAACCCCATTTCCCTCTGCTACAAATATGGATTTTCACTGATTGCGACCATGCCAAGTAGTTGGTCCCATCAAGTTTAACTGTAGTTACAGCCAACATAGAATCGGTTGGGGTTCCCAGAGTCTGTCCATATTCAGCAGCATTCTTACTTTCAAGGTTCGAGAAATCCATCATGCAAGGCTCCAATTAGGATTTTAATAAGTTTTCCAAGGTACTGGGGTTCTTGATGAACTTAGTTTGAGCTGAATCGGCAACAACAACCAGCTCACAGAATCAGTTCAGTCTTGATAACTGTGACAGTCCAGCACGGTGGCAGCTCTTTCTAGAGTAAGAAATACTATTTCAGCCTTCAAGGGACAACCAACAGACCCCCAAACACAAAGTATTCCAGGTCCCCCACAACCGTTGTCCCAAAGAGAGAGAGAAAAAGTCCATAGTCCTTAAGAGACCTTTTGTCAAACACTCTGTGTGCAGTAGTTAACAGCCTACTGTTAACTAGTAGAAACCACTTCAATAGTGTTCCGTATAGGTCCAAGAAAAGGCTGGGCTGAAACTGAGACTAGTACCACTTAGTCCAAATCAGTTTTAGCAGCTTGGCAGTCCAATAACAACCGAACTGCTCAAAATAACCCAGAAATTTCTAAGTTGAATCAGTCCAGCAACAGTAAGGCAGAATGGAGGAGGGTTTTGAATGCTTTAACAGCTCTCCCAAGCAACGAAAATAACCCAACAAAAACTGAGAAAACTTACAGTAAGAGAATCTCTGATTTGATCTTCAAACCAGGCCGAACACCTTGCTTCCTGAGATAACTTCGACACCCTTTTCTTTGATTTCAAATCAGGCTGAACACTTTGCTCTCTGATTCTTCTTGGTCACTGAACCATTCTCCAAGTATGTGACCTCCAAGAACCAGGCGAATGACTTTAAGCTTTCAGCCCTAGAACCTCCTCATGTAGTTGGCTGAACTAGAACCACATGAGGGTCACGCCAAGCTCTGGCCTGCTCTGATACCAAGTTGAAAACAACCCTCTTGTAGTCTAAAACAGCTTGAGATTAAATACAAAACCAGAAAAAGAACAAGAGAAGCTTAAGAAGTTGAGAGAGGAAGAGAGCTGGCGGCAATGAGAGAGTTAGAGAAGAGATGTTTGAACTTAACCTCCCTCTAACACTCTTAATCATTTTATTAACTTAATCTTTGAAATATTATAGAGGGGCCTTTGGATGGGCAAGAAATTACAAAATAGAGTATATAAGAGTATGGGCCCAGAATAAGGCCCATTACAGAGAAAAAAACATAAACATAACATAGAATGACATACTTCCTTGGCATAGAAGTTGCTAGATCTAAGGATGGGATTCATATCTCCCAGAGGAAATATGTCCTTGATTTGCTGTCTGAAATTGGAAAGATGGGTGCTAGACCAACTGCAACTCCCATTGATATGAGTCACAAACTTTCAGCTTCGGATGGAACACTGTTGGAAGACAAAGGGGTCTTTCAGAGACTTCTTGGGAAACTCCTGTACTTGTGCATGACTCGGCCATATATTGCATATGCGGTCAGTTGTATTAGCCAGTTCATGCATGCTCCCAAAGATACTCATATGGCAGCTGCATAACGAATTTTGTGTTATCTGAGAGGCTCTCCAGGAAAGGGAATTCTATTTACTAAGCATGGTCATCTGAAGCTTGAAGCTTATACTGATGCTGACTGGGCTGGCAAGATGATGACAGAAGATCTATTTTAGGGTATTGCAGTATGATGGTTGGTAATGTTGTCTCTTGGAGGAGCAAGAAACAATCAGTTGTGGCTTGATCCTCAACAGAAGCAGAATACAGGGCCATGGCTCATGGAGTCTCTGAATTGCTGTGGCTAAGGTCACTGATGGAAGAACTTGGGATTGATCATGACAAGCCAATGATGTTGTACTGTGATAATCAGACAGCCATCAACATTTCCCACAATCCAGTACAACACGATAGGACTAAGCATATTGAGGTTGATAGACACTTTATTCGAGAAAGAGTCTCTTTGGGTGAAGTGTGTCTTCCATTCATCACTTCTGAAGGGCAATTGGCAGATTTTCTCAACAAGGGCATTCCCAAGGCAAGGCTTCAACATGACACTAGCAAGCTGGGCATGATTAACATCTATGCTCAGCTTGAGGGGGAGTGTAGAGGAGATGGGCCGAATGGCCCATAGACTGTCATTCTATGTTATGTTTATGTTTTTTTCTCTGTAATGGGCCTTATTCTGGGCCCATACTCTTATATACTCTGTTTTGTAATTTCTTGCCCATCCAAGGGCCCCTCTGTAATATTTCAAAGATTAAGTTAATAAAATGATTTAGAGTGTTAGAGGGAGGTTAAATTCGAACCTCTCTTCTCTAACTCTCTCATTGCCGCCGGCTCTCTTCCTCTCTCAACTTCTTAAGCTTCTCTTGTTCTTTTTCTGGTTTTGCATCTAATCTCAAGCTGTTTTAGACTACAAGAGGGCTGTTTTCAACTGTCTCTATGACACAAGTTTCGAGATTACCTCTCTTAGATTCCAGGTAGGCAGGACAGTTCCTCTTTTAGTGGCCGGCCTGCTTGCAGAAGTGACAGACACCAGATGCCCTGTCTTTCTTTTGCTTCTTAGATTTGGTGGCCTTTTTCTGGGGCTTTCTCTTTGCCCCCATCTTCTTGCCAGATTTGCTAGTTTCAACAAGCATGGCTATCAGCTCATCCTTCTTAATCAATTCTTCGGCTCGATGCAACATATTGCTGGGCTCTTGCAAGCTGACGTTCAACTTGTTCATGTTAAAATTCATGATGAACGGATTGAAGGATGGAGGCAAGGAGTTAAGAATGGTGTCTATCTATGTGACCAGATCTATCCCGGAGTCAAGGGCCTCCAGCTCGTTTATGTAACCCATCATCCGGAGACAATGGTCATGAACTTGCTGCCCCATGGTCATCTGCGCGGTCATGAACTGCTTTAGGACCTTTTGGCGAGTAGAACGATTCTGCTCTTCGTACATAGTCTTTAGACTATCCAATATGTCTTTGGCGAGTTCGATCTGATCGAACTGCCTCTGTATCGAATTATCTAGAGAGGCTATGATATAGTAGCGGGCTAGGGAGTTTTTCTCCTCCCATTCTTGGTAGTCCCTCCTGCGGGCTTCTGAAGCCCTGTCTCCCGGACGTTCCGGTGCAGGATTCTTTGCCACCTTATCTAACTTTTCTGAAGTCAGGACCAACATAAGGTTTTGGTACTAGTCGGCATAGTTTGGGCCCTTAAGCTTATTATCATCGAGAAGCTTTGCAAATTGACCGTTTGCCATTTTCTGGTAAAACAACAAAACGTTAGTCCATAACCATAGTTTGATTCAAGTAACTTACATAGATATGGCTTTTAATCTATGTTCCATTTCCATTTGTTCATCTCTGAGATTTCCCTCCCATCTCAGTGACGGAGACGGCGAAATGTCTCTGGAAATGTGGGAAATCACATAGGGTGCATGGAGCCAACTATTTCAGTTGCATAACCCCACCACCTTTTTGTGAAGGATCACATTCACTCATCGTATGAGTTTTCCCTTTGGCCTCTGTCAGACAAGGTTCATAGCCATTTTAGGGTAAACCTTTCTGTCCAGTGAGTGCTCACCCATCATATTCGAGTTGCGCCAAGGTACGGTGAGAGGGTTCCCATTTTCTGGTGAAGCCCCTCCCACATCAGTTTATGACGCCCCTATCATCTTATGAAACACTCTGACAGATCCAACAATAAATGGATAACCCAATTTTATGGTGCGTTTCCTCATTACTGAAGGACCCATCGTTGTGCTAATGACGGAAGGCCTTTAGAGAGTTCATCACATGAATCTCCCTATCACTTGCACTCATATTGCTGGAGGGAAGAAAAATTATGCCCTAGTTAATTTAGGTTAAACCAAAGTGGCTCCCACTGACTTTCATAAAGTCAGATTTTCTGGTGGCCCAAATCGGTTAGGGTTTCCGCATGCGTCCCTTTTCAGGGTTGTGGGGCCCACCACGAAGGGAGGGGTCATCCAATGACCGTAAGGGACACCATGGCAATGATGTGCATTCAGCCATGGTGTGCACAAGAGCCACTATCGCATCATGATGGACCAAGTGCTTATGGCCCATTGTTGCAACACATCATACATCCATACATCACATGCAATGGAAGAATTGATCCAATCAATCACTTGCTGTAAAGCCCATTAATAAGCCC
The DNA here is from genome assembly GCF_056320005.1 of Nelumbo lutea. Lineage (NCBI taxonomy): Eukaryota > Viridiplantae > Streptophyta > Magnoliopsida > Proteales > Nelumbonaceae > Nelumbo > Nelumbo lutea. Next base: position 108,559,145 of record NC_142686.1, read on the forward strand.
ATTTAAAAGTCCATAATATTAACAATTAACATTATCTAGGTATATGGGCTGAATAGCGGTTAGTAGTTCGGCCCATGTAGCTTTCACACAAAAGTGGGCTTGTGCAAGTTTAACTCTTTAAAACTGGGCTTTACAGGTTGGGCCGAATTGGTTCTTACAATTAAACATTAGTTTCAGACCTCAAAATGGGAGAAAATATGGCTGAAAACAGTTTCCTTCGAACCCTAGATTCGGTCCAAACAATTTTGGTCCAATCTGGTCCGAAATGGTCTGAAACTAATTTTCAATTCAAGAATCAATTTCAAGAAAGATCTGAAATTAACAATTCTGATTACAGACAATCATAAATCAGATATGGGGCTGTTCATACTAAATCCACCTGCAAATAGAGATTAGAACACAAGGTTGCAGTTTCATAAACTGCAAAATCGCAGATTGCGATAGTGATATCTGCAAATCTCCAGCACCGTCGCCAACCTCAATCAAGAAAAAAAAAAAAAGAAATCCTAATAGAATGCGCAGACATTCTACGCTAAAACTGCACTTCGATCTCCATGTACGAACAACCCAATAAATCAAGAAATAAATAAAGAACAGTTCTAAATCAATTTCAGATTTATAAAATTAATTTCAGATCAATCGCCCCACATCCAGAAACAATTTTCTAGAAATAAAATTCAATATGCGTAAATCCGGGTAGAACACCTTCAGCCCATTATGCAGGTTCAGATCTGATTTTATTTGATTCAAGATTCGAATCTGTGGCTCTGATACCACTGAAAGAATGGTAAAATCCATCATATGGACGCCAAAAGGGTGCGGAATGGGTGGGTGAATTTCAAAAAAATTTCTTGCCTTTCTTCCAATTGGGAATCATATTCCCTAAAATTAGAATACAGTATTCAAGGATCTGACTTGAACCAAAACCGAACTAGATCTGAACCAAAAGAGAAGGGAAGGGATATACTTGATCGGGAGAAACAGTATCTCCCAATGTCGGTGTTCATGCCCAAAGAAACTCCCAAGAACCGCTCCCACTGAAGATGACACAGTGATAATGAAGCAGAACCAGCAGTGTTCGTCCTACGAATTAGGTCCTTTTGAAGAACTCGATGGAAGCAATGAGCACCACACACGATCAACCTTTTAGCAAGGATTGATATCAAGAACCTTTCTTGATCTTTCCCTCACAGAGAAAACGAACTGGTAGTAGACGGCGGCGGCTGCTGGAGAAGAGAGCTAGAGCAGAAGGTGGCGAATAGGTTTCTTCTCTCTAGGGTTTTCTCTGAGATCCTATCTCAAGATGCAGCGAGTTCTGCGAATACCCCTAAGGTTCGAATTCTTGTAATTCGAAAATTAGGTTTTCTCCTCTTTTCTTAGTGATTAAGAAACCTCCTAATCTCAATAGGAGTTATCCTAATCCAAATTTGTATTTGGATAAGGAGTCTTCTTAATCCTATCTGCAGATTAAATCAGCCCACTCCTGATCTTATCAGGAGGTTACCAGATTCAAATTCTAATTTGAATTTGGTCTCCATGAGTGGATAGGGTTAAGACCCAATCCTTTTGGCTTGACCTAACCTTAGATCCGCACCTTTAAGTGACTGATCAAATCGGCTTAGTTCGAAATGGGCTTTAGGCCCAATATGCATCAAGTGCTCAATCGGCTTCCAAACTGCTGCTTAGTTGGGATTCTTTGTATGGCGTGGGACCCAAGCATTGATCTACACATCAGCCACATGGGTTTGGCCCAACCTCTGTTACAAGGCCTAGCCGAATTCACTGGAAAGCCCGGTGAACCCCTTGAGCCCATCACATGGACTCTATGTGCCCAACACTTACACTAAGTGGTCCCTGGGCCAAGCCATCTTATAAAAACCCAGGGACTGTGGGTAGATGCAAGATTAGCCCATCAGGTATAACCCTAAATGGCCTTACACTTAACCTCTCAGCCCATAATGATCCAAAACACTGCCCGACAAGAGAGGACCTCTCCCTCAACTACAAGGCATAGTGCTGCACTCTCCTCTTGGACGGACCCCGGGGATTAAAACCTTTTTGCAAACGAGTTGAAACCGTACATATATATTATATCATTATAAATATATTTTGCAAAACAAAATTCCAACGGTTGAAATCGACTGCCGACAATTTTTGGTTTCCATCAGAGAGAGTGCATCCCCGATCATTACCCTTGTCCGACAAAGGGGCTGATCCTGTCACTATGATCACCCACTTAGATGGGTTAATGAACCATCCCAACATACCCAGGTTTTGACCCCCTCTAAGGATCTCACTGATTGGCATACCAAAGATAGCCCAATCCACCACTTAGTGCAGTATCATAATCGAGTCTAGGGATCAGGTGTAACTTTCCAGTTTTGCCCACTCATCACCAAGGTCCAAGGCAATACTGGAAATCTGGTCCGGTTCAAGGTTTCATGTTGAGCCCTCACTGCATGTACCTCGGGTCTCACCCTGGCGGCTGAGACAAGCCTCCCCAACCAACTTGGCGGCACATCAGTGTCAGCCTTATCAGGATAGGTCAACCCAGATCGACCCACTGGCTGTGAACATTTTAAACTAACACGAGTCTCAATAGGTGTCCAGTTTAAGGGTCTTACACAGAAACATACCACACAACATGAATCAAACATGCACTTTATTCATTTACACTAAATGTCTAAAGTACATCAAAACTAATTGGAGCTAAGGGCATACTGTCTGACAGGTAGACCAAGAAGTGAGATGCAGATATAGGGTCGACTCCTAATAAGATGAGAAGGGGTTACCAATCTAACCCAAACCACTTCTCCGCCTTGTCCAGCCGGGGGGAACTCCTCGACCTCAGCTTTTTTGTCCCATCCCAAAGGCCTTTGTTGTGCTACCTTGTCTTTTCTTCAGCCAGGTGTGTGCCCCTTTGGTTTATGATACTGACCTATGTGTTGAGTCTTCTGCAGATGCCCCCGCATCCTTTCAAGAAGGGGGTGGTGACGAGTTAGAGGGTGGAAAGGATGGTCTTGGAGAGGGAAGTAAAGATACGACGGGTTGTGTTGTTAGAAAAGGTAGGGAGGAGGAGGTAGAAAGAATTTGGGGGTGGATTTGTTCAGATTTTGAGGAATGCAGAATTAGAGAGGGCTATGTGGGAGGGAGTTCGGGAGAGGATTGGGCTAGGAAGGAGGTAGGGGTTGAAGGAGACAAGGAGGGCGAAGGGGTACAACTGAGGCAGATGAGTGACAAGAAATTGAAAGGGGGTGATTTTAATGGGAGGAAGGAGGAGATAAAGAAATATTGTAGGAAAAATGAAAAAATGAAGGAAAATAAAAAGAAAAAAAGGTCCGAGGTTGAAAGGTTACTTTATATATCGAGGGGGATCTAGAGTTTAGTGGAAGGGGAGATGGGAGGAAGAAGTCTAGGTAAGGAAAGGAGGTTGGTGAAAGAAGGGTTCTGGAAAAAGCATTGATGAAGATATTCAGTTGGAATGTGAGAGGCTTGGGAAGTGCAAGGAAGAGAAGAGTAATAAAGGATCTTCTTAGGAAGGAAAACCCAGATAGTGTGATGCTACAAGAGACAAAATTGTTTGAGATAAATGCAAGATGGATTAGAAGCTTTTGGAGGTCCAGGGGAGTGAGTTGGTCCTTTGCTCCGTCTTAGGAGCTTTAGGGGGAATTGTGACGGTTTGGAGAAACGAGATAATGGAACCTGTGGAGGAATTGATAGGAAGATTCTCTATATCTATCAAATTTAGGAATGTAGAGGATGGCTTCACGTGGGTAGTAACTAATGTGTATGGTCCCAACTCCTACAAAGAAAGGAATGAAATGCGGGAGGAGTTGTTTGCAATAAAAGGCTTATGGGATGGCCCATGGTGTGTGGGAGGGGACTTTAATGTAATAAGATTTTTAGATGAAACAAATAATCCCCATCAGTCAATCACAAGTATGAGAAGATTTAATGAGTTTGTAGAAGATTGTGAATTGAAGGAAATTCCACTGCTATAACATAGATTCACTTGGTCTAACCTCCAGGAAAACCCTTTGAGCTCGAAATTTATTAGGTTCTTCTTAAACCTAACTTGGGAAAACCATTGGAGTAACTTGGTCTCTAGAGCTCTGCCTAGGGTCACTTCAGACCATTGGCCTATTAAGATAGGTGTAGAATCCTTTAGTGTTGGCCCTAGACCTTTCAGATTCAAAAATATGTGGTTAACACATCTAGAGTTTCAGGGTAAAGTGAAGGAATGGTGGAATGAAGAGCTAAGTGGGGTAAGATGGAAGGGCGTGAAATTCCACAAGAAGTTGCAAAGATTAAGATCAAAGCTGAAAGAGTGGAATAAAGATCATTTTGGAAGAATGGAGGAGTAAAGTTCAAATATTATCACTCAAATTGAGGCTCTATATGAGGAGTCCCAAGGGATTCTGATTGAACAGGAGAGAGAACAGAGGTGACTGTTGAAGAAGGATCTAGAAGATGTGTTGCTAAGGGAAGAGACTTGTTGGAGACAAAAATCAAGGCATCAATAGATTAAGGAGATAAGAATACCAAATTTTTCCATGATTTGGCAAGTGGACATTGAAGGAGAAACTTTATAGCCAAACAAGAAGTAGAAGGGGAGGCAATTACAGACTAAGAGGAGATAGCTAGAACCTTTGTAAACCATTTCAAAAATTTGTTTGGAAAACCTTTGGATGAGAGGCTACCTCTGGAAGGACTGGATTGACCAAGGTTGGGCAATGAAAAAGCTTGATGGTTGGAAAGAGGCTTTGAAGAAGAGGAGATTAAAAGGGCAGCGTTTTCAATGAACAGGTCTAAGGCACCGGGCCCGGATGGTTTTACAATGGTTTTTTATCAAGATTGTTGGGAGATCCTAAAAGAAGATCTTTATGAGGTGTTCAGAGAATTTGCAAACAATCATGTAAGTCTAGGAATAAATGCTACTTTTTTGGCCTTAGTCTTGAAGAAGGTTGATGCTATCCTCCCTAAGGATTTTAGACCTATGAGCTTGGTGACCAATATCTACAAAATCCTAGCTAAGGTGTTGTCCTTGAGGATTAAAGAGGTCCTTCCTTCCCTAATCAGCAAATACCAAGGGGCTTTTGTGCAAGGTAGACAAATTACATGCCAAATCCTAATAGCTAATGATGCCTGCGAGAAATGAGGAGATCCAAAAAGAAGGGCTTTGTTTTCAAGCTTGATCTGGAAAAGGCCTTTGATTTGGTGGATTGGCAATTCCTCCTACAAGTCTTGAGGCAATGTAGGTTTGGAGATAGGTGGTGTAAGTGGATCTTTGGCTGTGTGAACTCCAGTCACTTCTCTATCCTGATTAATGGAGTGGTGAAGGATTTTTTCCCAGCTTGTAGGGGTCTAAGGCAAGGGGATCCTCTCCCACCATTCCTTTTCACCTTGCTAGCTGATGTGTTGAGTAGAATGATCTCAAAGACTGATGGGGAGAATTTAGTAAATGGTTGGAAAATAGACAGGGCTGGAGTGTCAGCCACCCATCTTCAATTTGCAGATGACATATTAGTTTTCAGTGAAGGAGGGAACCTTGAGCAGGTAAGGAATCTAAAGACGATGGTGAAAAGGTTGTCGAACCTGAGAGTTAACCTTGAGAAGAGTGTTGTGGCAGAGGTAAATTTGGATGATAGAGAGTTGGAGGCAATTGCATTGTGTTTAGAGTGTTCCATAGCTTCTTGGCCTTTGACTTACTTGGGTCTTTTGTTAGGGGCAAACCCTAGGGAGAGTAGTTTCTGGCGTCCAGTCCTAGAGAAGTTTAAGAAGAGATTGGTCTCTTGGAAGAAAAATTATATTTCTTTGGGGGGTAGGATTACCCTGATTAGAGCCACCCTGGCTAACCTACCTACTTATTTTCTATCAATCTTTAGGATTTCCTCTAGGGAAGCTATGAAGCTAGAAAAGTTGATGAGGGACTTCCTTTGGGAACCGGGAGAAAGTAGGAAGGATCACCTGGTGAAGTGGGATGTGGTGCACAGAAGTAAAGAAGAGGGAGGTCTAGGACTAGGGAATTGGTTGCAAAAGAATACGGCATTACTGAGGAAACGGCTATGGAGATGGCCATTAGAGAGAGAAAGATTGTGGTATGAGGTGATCGGAAGTATTCATGGCCACTCAAAGAATGGATGGGATGCTGGGGTTTCTCAGCCGGCAACTTTGGCAACACCTTGGAAGGCAATCCACAGTATTCTTCCTTAACAATTTTCTTAGGTATGATGTGTGTACTGGTAATTCGGTTCTGTTTTGGGAAGATGTTTGGGTTGAAGAGGTTCCGTTGAAGGACCTCTTTCCATCCTCATTCTCTATCTCTCTGTATAAGAATGAGCCTGTTTCTTCTTTTTGTTTCCCTTTGGAATCTCCTTTAACTCCAGTCTGTGACTTTGGGTTCCGAAGAGGTCTAAGGGATGAGGAAATTGTGAGTCCAACAGGCCTATTGAATTCTCTTGAAAAAGTGTGTTTGGATCCCACGGAACCAGATAAAAGGTTCTGGACTCTTGTGCCATTAGGGAATTTTTCTTGTGCTTCTTTCTTCAAAGCCCTGTGTCGTCCTCTATATTCTCTTTCTTTCCCTTTTAAGGAGGTTGGTGTAAGCCTGTTTCCCGTTAAGGTCTTGGCTTTCTGTTGGGAAGCGTTTCATGGGAAAGTAAATAGCTTGGGTAGTCTACAAAGGAGAAGGTCCTCTCTCTGCCTCTCACCCAATTGGTGTACTCTTTGCAAATCTTTTGGTGAGGAATGCAGATTTGTGGGATTGGCTCTTGCAATCCAGAGATTTCCTGTACTGTTTCAGCAGATTTGTGGGATTGGCTCTTCTTGATTTTTGGATGCAGGTGGAATAGGCCAGCAGATGTAAGCAGGCTTTCTGTCCCTTCTACCTTTGTTTGGTGCCATCGAAGAGGAAGAATAATGTGGAGGGTGCAAGAGCAGCTTTGCTTTGGACAGTGTGGGAAGAAAGGAATGCCAAAATATTCCAAGAGAAGGTGCGAAGCCAACAAGATCTGAAGGAATGTATCCTATACAGGGCTATAGTGTGGCTAAAATCTCTGGATTTTTTTTGGTAGTTCTCTTTTAATGACCTGTGGAGGCATTGGGCAGAAGTGGCAAGCAGTTCCTCTCTGAAGACAAAGATGCACATGAGCTGGGTACCCCCACTTGAAGGTTTCATGAAGTTAAATTTTGATGGTAGTAGTCTGGGAAATCCAGGTCTTTCTGGGATGGGAGAGGGGTTACAAGGAATGTAGTGGTTCTGTAATTTTTCTGTTTTCTGGTCCTTCAGGTGAAGGGGGACTCTACGAGGGCAGAATTATTAGCAGCACTACAAAGGGTACAGTTTGCTGTACAGATAGGAGTGAAGCAGCTACTAATAGAAGGTGATTCTTAGGTGGTTACAAAAACCAGAGACTACAGTTTGGTGCTTCAAAAATGAACTTGAAAGATTCAAATGCTTGACGAGGAATTTGGATGTTAGAATACAATGGGTAGGGAGATCTGCCCTGATTGTTTAGCCAAGCAAGGGGCTAATAGGAAAAATCTGTATTGAGCTCAATTGTAATCCTTTTTAGTTCTTGATGGATTGGAGAGGTTGCAGCCCGTACCTCTCCAAGTGTATTCTATATCAGTGGTTTATTAATAAATTCTTCATTTATCAAAAAAAAACCTAGCATGTGCATCAGGTCAAGGATATTGAACATTATTGAGTGGTGTTTTACTTGTTACTTCTTAGTGGTGTGCTACTTCCTTTAATTGCTCTCTGTATTTATACTTATACTGAGAATATTGATCCTTCTTTTGTATGCTTGTCATCCACATTTCTGTCATTATTTTTTTGTATCCACAGTTTATCGTAGTAAGTTTTTGTTAGAGTCAGCTGTAGAAGGGTAGTATAGACTTTTTATGTTAAGTTATATATTAGTTGTTCAGCTGATGTGGCTCTCACTTAAGTGAGGGCACAATAGTAATTCCTGTATATTTTAGAAGAGTATAAATAAAAGAGTGGCCGAGAGGGTCTTTTCTCTCTAGTTCAGATGAGACTGTTCTTTCTCTCCTCCTCCCTCTTCTTCTTCTCTTTCTTCCGATCTGGACTCATACGAACATCTCATCTGAGTTTTATCATGGTATCAGAGCCATGATAATCAGTTCAGATCAGTCATTTCCTCTATTCTTTGTTCTGCGCATTCTCTTCTGGGGTTTTGCAGAATTCCCACTGATAACTAGGAGTTTCTCAGAAAGAAAGAAAAGGACTGGCTGTTTTCTCCTTTTGGGGGTTTCCATGCTTCCAATGAGTGCGGTTGTTGTGGTTTTGTGTGGTTGGTAGAAAACCCTCTACTCGGCAGTTCAAAAAGGGCTGGTTTTGTGATGGTGACAGTGCAGACTTGGTACCCTCTACTCGACAGGTACATGATCTTTGAATCAAGTTGTGTTATGTAGCAGGTTTTTTTATATGTTGCAGAACTGAATATCCTATTCGTGAGATGTATTGTGAGGGTTTCTAGTGCTGACAGTGGACGGCAGCAATGGTGTTGTTGCTAGTAGTGGTGAAGAGTTGTGAGTGTTGTTGCTGAAACCTATGATACTAGGAACCCTAGTAGTGTTCAGTCATTCGTAGTGTGGTGATTGGGTAGTAGAGTGACAACCTAGTGGTACAATTTCTCCTTTTTTCTTTCTTGTGCAGTCATGGGAGACAGCAGTGAATGCAAATCAAGTGTGATGGTGCCTTCTGATTATTTGAATGTGCAGTTGACCTCTATAAAACTGAATGGTGAGAATTATGTCCCTTGAAGTTTCCCTGAAAGTTAGAAAGAAAGTGAAGCATGTGAGGGAAGATAAACCCCCAATTGATTCTCCAGGATATGATGAATGGGAGCAAGAGGATGCTCAAATTATGACATGACTATGGAACAGCATGGAGTCCAAAATCAGTGTGGATTTCATGTTCTTAGATACAACCAAGGAGGTTTGGAATCATGTAAGGAAACTATATTTTGGACAAGATAACACTACTAGGGTTTATCAATTGTACCAAGAGTACTTCAATTTGCAACAAGGGGATCAGAGTCTTGAGGACTATTATGCAAGTGTGAGAAATCTGCAAAATGAGTTGAATGTGTATCACCCTCTTACACCTGATGTCAAAATTCAGCAACAATAGAGAGAGAAGTTGGATGTGACCAGATTTTTAGTAGGGCTGAAGTCTGAATTTGAACCAATAAGGGCATAGATACTAGGTGGATATGCTCTTCCCTTTCTTGAGGAAGTGTTTGCTCATCTTCGGAGGATCTCGGTTGGACCCATAGAGACTTCCACTATATCGGATAGGTCTGCATTTGCAGTTACGGGAGGGGGAGGTCGTGGTGGTAGAGGAGGTCAACCTGGCTGTGGTAGTGGTGGTGGACCCATGTATGGTCGTGGTAGTGGTGGAATGTATAGTCATGGTGGTGGTCAAGACTCAGGGGGAGCCCGTGGTAGAGGATGTGGTAATACTCAGAGAAGGTGTACTCAATGTGGTATGGAGGGACATACTATCAACTTTTGCTATGATTTACATGGTCCACCTTCAACCTGGGCAAATCATGCAGCTGTAAATGGTGGTGTCTCAAGACAAGAATCTTAAGTTATTGATCAGATCCCCACTATATCTATAGATGCTTCCAGAAAGGAGATGTTGAGTGTTTCACGGGATGAGTATGAGCGGTACATTTAGGGTACATCTCAACAGAACACGACTACCCTTGTACACTCAGGTACGACTTGTCTGGCATCCACACCTTCCTGTTGGATTGTAGATTCTGGAGCTTCCGATCATATGACTGGGACTCCAGGTGTGTTTTCATCCATTTCTTCGTCCTCCACATCCCAATCTGTTACTCTTGCCAATGGCTCTACATTAGCCATATGTGGTGTTGGTAATGTTGACACAGACTCATTATCTCTATCCTCAGTTTTATATGTTCCCAAGTTTCCCTTTAACCTGATGTCTGTTAGTAAATTGACTAAGTCTCTTAATTGCTCAATAACTTTTTGCCCTTCCTCTTGTGTGTTTCAGGATTTCAAGACGGGGATGAAGATTGGTGGAGGGCATGAAGCTGGTGGACTGTATTATCTTGATGGAGGTGGTTCGGCAACAACCCTTCAGACATCTCTTTCCCCTCATCAGTGGCACTATAGACTTGGTCATTCGTCTCTTAGAGCTCTCTAGTTACTTGTTTCGTTGTTTCGTTGTTGCGTTGTTGAGTCGTCTTTCTACTTTGAATTGTGAGTCGTGTCAGTTTGGGAAACATCATCGTGTTTCCTTAGTCCTAGAGTCGATAGTCGTACATCGAGTCTTTTTTCTTTAGTCCATTCGGACATCTGGGGTCCAAACAGAGTAGTGTCTTATAATGGTTACAAGTACTTTGTAATTTTTGTTGATGATTATTCAAGGATGACATGACTTTACCTTATGAAAGAAAGGAGTGAGTTGTTTTCTATTTTCCAAAAATTTTATGCTGAAATTCGCAATCAATTTGGTGTACATATTAAAATTCTTTGTTTTGATAATGGCCGCGGCTATTTTTCCACATCATTTTAAGAATATTTGGAACAACATGGCATTATCCATCAAACCTCATGTCCCTACACCCCTCAACAAAATGGGGTGGCTGAAAGAAAGAACCGTCACCTTTTGGAAACTGCTCGGTCCCTCTTACATCATATGAATGGCTCCAAACCCTTTTGGAGTGATTTTGTGCTTACATCCTATTTTCTTATTAACCGCATGCCCATGTCTATCCTTGAAGGTCAGTCCCCTTTTTCTGTTTTGTTTCCCACGTCTCTTTTTCCCCTTATTCTCGAAGTTTTTGGATGTGTGAGTTTCGTTCATAATCTTTGACCTGGAACAAGGAGAATGGAGTCCACTAAGTGTGTCTTTCTTGGCTATTCCAGGACTAAAAAAAGGTATAAGTGTTATAATCCTCGTTCTCGGCGTTCTTTCGTGTGTCTTGATGTTACATTCTTTGAGTTTGTTCCTTTCTTCTCCGGGCTCCGTTGCCATCACCTCCTCTTCCAGTTCCTGTTGAGGACTCCATTCTCCTTGTTCCAGTTGTGACCCAGTCTTTGTCTCTAGTGCAGCTACCTGCGGAACGGCCACCTATCTGGCAATTGTATACACATCGTCAGGCACCAGCTCCTCCTCCAGCTTCGTAACCGTCAACAAATCCGACAATTGTTACCACCCCAGTCCCACCCCCAGTTTCTGACCTTGATCTTCCTATTGTTTTGTGGAAAGGTAAATGCAGTTGCACTCTCCACTCCATTTTCAATTATGTTTCTGTATCTCACCTTTCGGCTTCCCATCGCTAGTTTGTTTCTATGTTATCCTCTGTCTCTGTTCCCAAGGATGTCTAGGATGCCCTCACTTCTCCAGGGTGGCGCCAAGCAATGGAAGAACTCTTGGCCCTGACTCGTACTCATACGTGGGACCTCACCACTCTTTTGCCTGGTAAGCATGTTGTAGGCTGTAAGTGGGTGTGCACGGTTAAATACTTACCTGATGGGAGTGTTGAACGGTTGAAAGCAAGGTTAGTTGCCAAAGGTTATTCATAGCTATATGGTATTGATAAAACACCTCTCTGGTTGCCAAAACTGGGTCAGTTCGTGTTTTGATTTCTCTTGCTGCTATGTTTGATTGGCCCTTGTTTTAGCTTGACATCAAGAATGCCTTTTTACATGGTGATTTCCTTAAGGAGGTGTACATGGAGCAACCACTAGGGTTTGTTGCTCAGGGGGAGGGTGAGAAGGTATGTAGACTTTCTTATGGACTTAAACAATCTCTCCGTGCATGGTTTGGGAGATTTAGTGAAGTGGTGAAGAAGTTTGGAATGAAACAGTATTAGGTTGATCATTCCGTATTCAACTATGAATCAAATGCTGGGAAGATCCTCTTGGTGGTATATGTAGATGACATTGTTATCATAGGCAGTGACAAACCAGGGATTGACAGGTTGAAGACTTACTTGCATGATCACTTCCAGAGAAAGGATATTGGTAAATTAAGATACTTACTAGGGATAGAGGTAGCGAGGTCCAAGAATGGTATTAATCTGTGCCAAAGGAAATATGCTCTTGATCTGCTAGAAGAAACAGGGTTGTTGGGTGCCAAACCAATTGAAACACCCATGGAACTGAATGTTAAGTTGAGTAGTGATGTAGGTGATGAGTTTGAGGATTCGATAAGGTACAGAAGGTTGGTAGGTAAGCTTAATTACCTAACCATCACTCGACCTGATATCTCATTTGCGGTCAGTGTAGTGAGTCAGTTTATGCAGAATCCTCGAATTCTACATTGGGAGGCAGTTCTAAGGATTATGCAGTATTTGAAGGGAGCTCCAAGTCGTGGTTTGTTATATAAGAGTGGAGGAAGTCTTGAGATAGAGGGATACACGGATGCTGATTGGGCTGGTTCCATATTTGACATAAGGTCCACTATAGGGTATTGCACTTTTATTGGTGGGAACTTAGTGACATGGAAAAGTAAGAAGCAGACAATGGTAGCAAAAAGCAGTGCAGAGGCTGAATATAGGGCTATGGCACACACAACATGTGAAGTAGTGTGGTTGAAGCATCTCCTAGAAGAGATGGGATACATGATTGACACTCCTATGAAGCTATATTGTGATAATCAAGTTGCAGTTCATATCTCCTCTAATCCAGTGGTTCATGAAAGTACGAAGCATATAGAAGTTGATTGCCACTTTGTACGTGCGAAGGTGCTTAGTGGAGTGATAAGTACAACATATGTGAACACAAGAAATCAACGGGTAGATCTGTTTACCAAAGGGTTGAATCGGGGAAGAGTGGACTACATATGTAACAAGCTAGGACTATATGACATATAATCACCAGCTTGAGGGGGAGTGTTAGAGTCGGCTGTAGAAGGGTAGTATAGACTTTTTGTGTTAAGTTATATATTAGTTGTTCAGCTGATGTGGCTCTCACTTAAGTGAGGGCACAATAGTAATTCTTGTATATTTTAGAAGAGGATAAATAAAAGAGTGGCCGACTAGAGAAGAGGGTCTTTTCTCTTTAGTTCGGATGAGACTGTTCTTTCTCTCCTCCTCCTTCTTCTCCTTCTTCTCCCTCTTCTTCTTCTTCTTCTCTTTCTTCTGATCTGGACTCATACAAACATCTCATCTGAGTTTTATCAGTTTTCATCAATTGAAAACACAAGAGAGCTTAGACAATTTTTCTATCGCATCTTAAAAAAATATTGATAAAGAATGAAGTAATGTATAAATAAATGCATGGAGGTTGTTCTGTATAGTTATAGAGCTAGCCTAGTGCTGCTCCCCTTAGGTACCCTTAAAAGTCCCAAGGTACCAGTAGTACCATTTAGTCAAGAGGTTACCCCTCCCCCAATTCAATTATTGTCTATTAATTCCTTCTTTGGCTAGTGTATCTGCCAGTATATTTGCTGACCATGGCACTCAAACAAAATTAACTTCCACAATATTGGCTTGAAGTCGAGCCTCCATAATTTGATGTTGCAAGTTACATGCTTCTACTAACTCATCTCAGCCAATTGATAATTGTCTTTGAATCTCCCTCTGCAATTAGTTTTCTTTAAGCCTATGAAGATATGCCTTGATGTACATTATTAGAGTAGTCTTTGTTGTACAATATTGTATTCTTATTATTTTATTTGTTCTTTTTATCTTTCAGCCCTGTAAGGGCATTCTTGTTATTGTACATATCTTTTATCTCTTTAATATAAAGGAGACTCTTTGGGGTGGGGGTCGACTATTCTTGACACCCTTAAGTTCTGTTTTCTTCTTGCTCTCAAATCGGTTCACATGGTACCAGAGCAGGTTGCCCTTTGATCTTCTTTCTCTCTGATCCGCCTTGTTTTCTTGATCCATTGAGAACTTGCATCTCTGCCGATTAGGGGTGTAAACAGGTCGAATTCGAATTGGATAAGGCAATATTTGAATTTGAATCCGATTAGAAAATCCGATATCCGACGGATATTGAAAATTAATATTCGAATTCGAATCCGATTAAATATTCGAATATTTGATTCGAATTCGATTAATTAATTATTTTAGATAATTAATAAATATATAAAATAAATATTTTATTGATATAAAGTATATAAATATATAAAATATTTATATAACTTAATTATTATATATAAATTATATAAAATATTTTATATATTATATAAGAATTAAATAATTGATTGAATTTAGATATTTATTGAATCGAATCAAGTCATATCTGAATTCGAATCCGATTAACTATTCGGTATGAATAGGATATCCGAATTCGACTGATTAGATATTCGAATTATTCGAATTCGATTCAATTATGTCGAATATCAAATTCAAAATCAGATTTTCGAATACCGTTTACACCCTTATTGCCGATTGGTCTTGGACTGTTTTGATCTTTCCAGGAACCATTTTTCTGTTTTCCGCGCATTCAAAGAGAGATTTTATTGGATCTCTCTCATTTGACATGTTTGTAGCAAGATTTAAAAGGAGTTGTTGCCTATCTCTTCTCAACATACTTTGAAAGTTTTACTGAGACCTGTGCAGTTTTGAGAGAGATCTGGACTTCTCTTATAGGCGGCTGCACCCAAACTTTCCTTTTCTGGACTATGTTTAGTTTTCTTCTTCTACTGGATCTTGAACAATCTCTGGTGAAAGTAAGGGGTTTCTTTCTTAGTTTTTTGACTCTCTTGGATTCGACTACAACTTATTTCACTCGTTTTGATCAAGTTTTATTGCAGTCTAGTTCCTTTAAACTTCAGTCGAACCCTATTTTGTGCTATTTTCTTGTCGTAATGGCTTCAGACAGAGGTGATATCATTCCCGTGAAGATGAATGGACAGAACTATGGGATGTGGAAGTTCAATTTTGATTTTTATGTTGAAGGGAAAGGTTTAGAAGGATATTTGAATGGAATGGTCACTAAACCAGTTGAGACCGAGGCCAAGGCTTTACAACAATGGAAGTGGGATAATGGTAAGCTTGTTTCTTGGATTATGAGTTCTATTGATTATCATATATTTGTACCTATGAGGAGAATGAAAACAACCTATGAGTTGTACTTGTATCTGGAAAAAGTTTATCAACAGTCCAACGTATCTAAATAGTATCAGATAGAATCAGAAATATTTTCTTACAACCAAGGAGATAGGAGGATACAAGAATATTTTTCTGGTTTTCTTGATTTATGGGCTGAATATGAGATTGTTCACATTGAACCCTCGGATCCAATAGAGTGTGTGAAATATCTTCAGAAGCATTTTGAGAAGAGAATTCTTGATGAGATTTAGACCTGAATATGAGATAATCGGGTCCAACATTCTGAGTAGGGAAACACTTCCAGATATGGATTCTGTTTTAGGGGAACTTTTAAGGGAAGAGGCTAGACTTCTCACTACAGCCGGGTTTGATGGGAAGATAGCTGAACTTGGGGCTGAAACAATCTTTGTTGCTCATGGGTGTAAGAAGCCAACCTCCAAGAACTTCTCCAAAATTCAGTGCTATGAGTGTAAGGGTTTTGGACACATTGCATCTCACTGTAAGAAGAATGCGTGCACCTATTGCAAGCAACATGGTCACATCATTCCAGACTGTCCAATCCGACCAGCTAAGGGTTCTTAGAAAAAGACAGCCCCAGGCCTATTAGGCAGTAGATGGACAAGCAACAGACACTGTATCCACCAAGGGTAATTCTTCAGTGAAAGGTGATTCAACAGGTGTCATGGATGAAGAAAAGGTTAGGCAATTGGTATCTTCTGCTATTTCCTTTGCTTTCTTTGCTATTGGCTTGTCTGGTAAGTTCTCTGCATATTGTTCTTCCCTTTCGCATGCTTGGATTATAGATTCAAGTGCCACCAATCATATGACAGGAGCTTACCTCAATCACCCAAATCCATCCATTGAAACTTACCATAAACATATTATTACTACCAATGGTGAAAAGTTAGACATCATTGCTAGCAATGATTTGTCCCTTAAATTGTCACCAACTAGATCCTTCCCTCTATCAAAAACCCTCTTAGTACCCAACCTTACTACTAATCTGATTTCTGTTGGCCAACTTGTTGATGAAGGAAATGTTCTCACCTTTTCTCATGATGGTTGCTTGATACATGACCGGTACACTGGGAAGGGGCGTAAGTCGGGCCATCTATTTGCGCTGGAGTTCGAGAAATCTCAATCAGGAGCATCCTCAGCTTTACTTAGTTCTTCTTTGTCTGATTCTTTGTTGAGTTATTGAAATAATATTTGGGATTTATGGCATAAACGTTTGGGTCATCCATATTCCCAAAAATTAAAATTTTTGTTTGACTCTGGTTTGACTAAGAATAAAATTCCTCCTGTTCATACTTTTGATATTTCTTACACTACGTGTTGTTTGAGTAAATGTCATGTTTTACCATTTCTTCATACATCTAAACATGCCACTAAACCTTTTGAGGTAATACATAGTGATGTTTGGTCTGCTTCTACTACTTCACGATTGGGATACATATATTTTGTATTGTTTATAGATGATTGTACCAGATATGCTTGGATTTAGTTTCTGCGGCGCAAATCGAAAGTCTTTGGCACATTTAAATTATTTCATACTATGGTGCAAAATCAATTCAAGTGCAATGTGACTATCCTCTGTTCAGATTCAGGGGAGAATATAGAGACGAAGACTTTCAGGCCTACTTGAGGAGTTATGGAATTCAGTCTCAGTGCAGTTACCCAGACACTCCACAACAGAATGGTGTGGCTGAACGGAAGAATGGATATATTCTCAGTGTTGTGCGGACATTACTATAGGAGTCTTATACTCCAACTTCGTTTTGGGTAGAAGTAGCCAGTACAATCGTGTATTAGATCAATTTTCTTCCCTCCTTTGTTCTAGGCAACACTTCTCCCTTCCAAAAAACTTTTTGGTCATCTCCCAGATTTCTCTAGTCTTCATGTTTTTGCTTGTCTTTGTTTTGTACATCTTCCTGTTCGTGAACAATCTAAATTAACTGCTCAGTCTGCTGTGTGTGCCTTTGTGGGATATAGTCTTGACTACAAAGGATTTTTGTGCTATGATCCTGCTATACGTCGTATTCGGATTTCTCAAAATGTTGTGTTTCTTGAACATATCTCCTTCTTTGCTGGGGTTGCTAGATTGTCTATTCCTTCCATCTCTGTTTTGTAGGACTTTGATTCAGATGACACTACTACTTCCTCGACTGAGAGATTTTCTCGTCTTCACCTGCAAGTGGCTCGTGTCCCGATCTCTGCACTTACAACCCCCCTTCCACCCGGTCCAAAGCATCCATCTCCGATATCCCCTGTAAGTGATACCTTGACCCAAGATCTTCCTATTTCAGATAGTAATTCGGTTATTCCACTTCGTCATTCTACCTGTATTTCTCGACCCTCTGACTGTTATGGTTTTCCTTCCCGAAATTCAAGCCCTCCATGAGAATGATACTCGGGATCTTGTGCTAGCTCCTCCAGATGCTTCTATTGTTGGAAGCCGTTGGGTTTATATGATCAAACTGAAGTCAGATGGTTCCCTTGATCGATATAAGGCCTGGTTAGTTGCCCAAGGATATAGTCAGGAATATGGGATTGGTTATGAAGAAACATTTGCTCCGGTTGCTAAGATCACCACAGTTCGGACTCTTATGGCCATATCTGCTATTCATTCCTAGACTATTTACCAATTAGATGTGAAGAATGCTTTTCTTCATGGTGAACTGAAGGAGACAGTCTACATGAAACCTTTGCCTGGATATTGCAGTGATCCTTTATGTGTCTGTCGCCTAAAAAAGTCTCTATATGGTCTGAAGCAAGCACTCAGGGCTTGGTTTGAGCGCTTCTGGAATGTTGTTGTTGCAGCTGGGTATAATCAGAGTTCCTCTGACTACCCTCTCTTTGTTAAGAGAAGACCCCAATGTATCATTATCCTCCTGTTGTATGTTGATGACATGCTTCTAACTGGGGATGATCATGATGGCATTTGTGAGCTGAAGTCCTTACTTCATAACTCATTTCACATGAAGGACCCGGGTCCTCTTACTTATTAGGTTTGGAGGATCATCGTAGGTGTCGAGGGTATTTTATTTGTCAGCAAAAATACGCCTCTGATCTCGTCAAATTAGCTAGAATTACTTATGAGAAACATGTTGATACCCCCCTGGAGCTGAATGTCAAGCTATCTAAATCCGAATGCCTCATCCTTCCTGATGCTACCTTGTACCGTCAGGTTGTTGGCTCTTTGATCTATCTTACTATGACCAGGCCCGACATTTCACATGCTATTCAGGTCGTCAGTCAATTTGTCTTTGCATCGTGGCAACGTCATATGATTGTTGTTCGCCGCATCATTCGTTATGTTAGAGACACAACCTCTCAGGGACTGTTTTTCTCTTCCTCATCATCCATACAATTGAGGGTTTATGCTGATGCCGATTGGATTGGTTGCCTTGACACTCGCTGATCCACTACTGGATGGTGCGTCTTCATGGGTGACTCTCTCATCTCCTAGAAGTGCAAGAAACAACAAACTGTCTCTAAGTCTTCTACTGAAGCTGAGTATAGAGCCATGTCTTCTGCATGTAGCGAGATTGTTTGGCTGAAGTCTCTTTTCATGGATCTTGGTACTCTTCTTCCTACTCCTATTCCTTTGTATGCCGATAACACTAGTGCTATCAAGATCGCATCTAATCCTATCTTTCATGAGAGGACTAAACATATCGAGGTGGATTGTCACTTTATTAGAGACCTTCTTGTTGCAGACTCTATATCTCTTCTTCATGTAGCCTCTCACATGTAGATTGCTGACATTTTTACCAAGGCCATGACTAAAAGTCGACACCTCATTCTTGTGGGCAAACTGATGCTGATGTCTACACATCAGTTTGAGGGGGAGTGTGAAGATATACCTCGATGTACATTATTAGAGTAGTCCTTATTGTACAGTATTGTATTCTTATTATTTTATTTGTTCTTTTTATCTTTCAGCCCCGTAAGGGCATTCTTGTAATTGTACATATCTTTTATCTCTTTAATATAAAAGAGACTCTTTGGGGTGGGGGTCGACTATTCTTGACACCCTTAATTCTGTTTTCTTCTTGCTCTCAATTCGGTTCACAAAGCCAATGATCTTGCTAGCACTTGTAATACAACTAAGAGTTATGCTTTGATTGAATTTCCTTCTCTTATTGAACCTGAGCAAGCCACTTGATTGTTCACATTTTCTAATAATACCACCCATGCTTTATTGCCCAAGGTTTTCAACATTGCTGCCATCAAATTTAATTTTGGTACATTCTTTGGTGGGGGTGACCAATTTGGTGTGCTTTTGCCCCTTCTAGTGGACATTGTTGCCATTGTGAAATCTCTTAGACAATTTTAACATCCCATAGATCTCCTCCTAATGGAGTTTGCTTTGCTTTAAGCATTTGCCAAAGAAGACAAGAAGAGAGGAATTCTTCAAATCCTCTAGATAGGAAAGGGCAAATCATGTGGAGGCGTGCTTATGCAGTTACCACTTAGTACATTTGGGAGGATAGGAATGCCATAATCTTCTCCAAATAATGCAGTGAGACCTAAGATGAAACATATTGATTTGGTGACCATCAAATGGTCCACTGGATACTGACGATTAGGAGATGGCATATTATAATAAGCTTGTTGACTGAGAGATAGTATGTGGTATAGGAGTGTTCCTCACCCCTTTTCATGAAGTATGGTCCCTGGAAACCTGGGCTTCTTGCAACTATGTAGCTAATTTATAGGAGTTATGGGTGAAACTCTTTATGAAGCAATTGGAGGATATTCTGCACAAAGAGGAAATAAGTTGGAGATAGAAATCTTGGTGCAAATGGTTAAATGAGGGAGATAGAAACACTAGATTATTCCACTCAGTGGCAGATGGTAGAAGGAAAAATAACCTTGTTTCAAAACTAGAAATTGAAGGAGCAGTTATTTCCAACTTGGTAGAGATAGCATGGGCCTTGGTAAATCATTTCAAGTCTATCTTTAGAAGGCCATTGAATGAGAGGGTTTGCTCAGAGGGTTTGGAGTGGCCGAATATAGGAAAAGAGAATAGGGGGTGGTTAGAAAGGAAGTTTAAACTAGAGGAAATAAAGGAAGTTGTGTTTTCATTTGATAGAACAAAAGCTCTAGGCCCAGATGGATTTACGATGGCCTTCTATCAGGATTTTTGGGAGATTTTGAAACGGGATCTAATGTTAGTCTTTGATGAATTCCATAGTAGGGGAGTAATTAACCTGGGATTAAACTCCACATTTTATTGCTTTGGTTCCAAAGAAGATAGAGGCTTCACAACCGAGGGATTTTAGACCGATAAGCTTGGTGAACAACTTATATAAAATAATTGCAAAAGGGTTGTTTCTTAGGATCAAGGAAGTTCTTCCTACTATTATTGCACCCAACCAAGGAGCTTTTGTGAAGAGCAGACATATTTTTGATCAAATCCTGATTGCAAATGAGAGTTTGAAGAGTTTCAGAAGGACAAAGAAGAAGGGAGTGGTGTGTAAATTGGACCTAGAAAAGGCTTATGATCTAGTTGATTGGTCCTTTTTGTTGGAAGTCTTGGCTAACTTCGTTTGGAGATAGATGGTGCAATTGGATATGGGGATGTGTTAGGAGTCGTCACTACTCAATTTTGGTTAATGGAATTGTGGTAGATTTTTTTCCTGCTCTGAGAGGAATTAGACAAGGAGACCCACTCTCCCCTTTCTTATTCACAGTGGTTGCAGAAGTCTTAGGGAGATTGATCCATAAAGCTGACTTAAGGAATTTATTAAGAGGGTGGGGAATTGGAAGGGAGGAAATTCCACTTATGCACTTGCAGCTTGCAGACGATACAATGTTTTTCTGTGAAGATGGGGACATTAATTGGATCATGAACATGAAAATGATAATACAACTCTTCGAGCAGATATCCAATCTTAAGGTGAACTTTGATAAGAGTCATATAGTGGGAGTGAACATGGAGGAAAGGGAAATAAGTGAATATGCAGACATTTTAGGTTGTGTAGTTTTGGAGTGGCCTATAAATTACTTAGATCTCCCCTTAGGAGATAGCCCCAAGAAAAAAATAATTTTGGAACCTGGTGGTGGAAAGATTAAAGAAAAGACTTGTTTCTTGGAGGAAAAATTATCTTTCATTAGGGGTAGGATCACTTTGGTTAGGTCTACCTTAGCTAACCTACCTGTGTATTTCTTGTCAATTTTTTAAGAAACCCACAGAAGTCTCTAATAAATTGGAAAAATTAATGAAAGATTTCTTGTAGGAGCCAGGAGAGAAGAGGGACTGTAGGATAGGGTGGGAGGTGGTGACTAGGTGCAAGAAGCTAGGTGGTCTTGGGATTGGGAACATTATGTAGAGATGTATTAGGGCAGCAGTTTGTTGGTCTTTATGGGAAGAAAGAAATTTAAGAAATTTGCTCAGAAAAGGAGAGAACCATTGAAAACTTAATGGAATTGATACACTTAAGGATGGTACACTAGCTGTAATTCCTAGACTTATTTTCAGATTTCTCCTTGGATGACTTTTTGAGAAAATGAAAGGAGATAGCTAACTCTGCCAATGTTAAAAGAGTTTCTAATCCCTCTTGGACCCCTTCTCCCACTGGGTTCATAAAACTGAACTTTGATGACAGTAGCTTAAGGAACCCAAGGCTGTCTGGTATTGGGGGAGTTTTCAGGAATGAGGAAGGGCTTATTCTAGCCATGTTCTCATGCCCTATTGGGGAAGGAGATTCTCTTAGGGCTGAGATTCTTGCGGCCTTGGAAGGTGCCCAAAGAGCAAGGGAGTTGAACATCAGAAGACTGGTTATCGAAGGTCACTCGGAGGTGGTGGTGAGATGGATAAGGGAAGACAGCTCTGGTATATGGAATTACAGCAATGAAAAGAACAAACTTAAGTGGCTGACTAGGGACATTGAGGTGAAATATAGTTGGGTAAAGAGAACTGCTAATTCACTTGCCAATGGGCTAGCCAAGCAAGGGGTGAATATGGGTTCCTTTTTTTGTGTTCATTTCTAATTTTGCTTCTTTTGTTTTATGCTGTTGGGGGAGTTAAGACAGTTTACCTCACCCTCTATTGTAATTAAAGTTTCATTGTCTTAATAAAATTTGCCGTTATTGATAAAAAAAAAAACTCTTTATGATGTATCTCAATCCAATTGGAGATGGGGGCTCCATCAGAGAAGATTATACAATTCCTTTAGAGTCTTAGCTCAATTTCCCCGGTAGTCATGGATTGGATGAAAGACTGTTGGATGGATATTGGAGCTTCATATTTGATTTTGGAGGCAAGAGCTGTGTCTCCTAGGGAATTCACCTTGTTTAGATGGATCCTGACATTGTCCAACTTGTGTTACATTCTTTCCAGGGAGGGTATAAAGACATGCCCAGATTAAAAGGACAAAAGGGAAGATATTGCCAGACAGGATTACGATTTCAGTCCCTAATGTTGTGCTTAAGGCCTTGATTCTACTTAACACCTGACTTGAGATTGTTATCTTTCTTCCTTCTGGGATTAGCTTGCTATTCATAGTTTGCCTGGTGGGCCCATGTTCCAGTCTCTTGTGGACTTTAACAACTGTACTGCTTTCCAAAATCCCTCAAATCGAGGATCTTGGCCTTCCTCTCTGAAGATTCAACCCAAGTATTTAAGTGGAACTATGGCATTGGACCCTCTATTTATAGGAAGGAGGTCTGTGCCTTACTGCCTTGAATTGGATGCCCTAGGCCTACTACCTAGATCTGCTTTCATTAAGGTAGTTTTTAGGATTAACTGACCTAGTATAACCAGTTAGGCCCATCAAATGGTCCATCTAGGAGTAGTCTTAAAAGTTAAAAACTAACTAGGTTAACAGAGAAATTTGAATCCTTGATCTCTCCTCTCTAGTTAAATACTAATTTGGTGTTAAATTGCATTTTCTTTTTCTTCTTTTTTCTTAAGGTCTGAACTCTAGTGTCTTTCTACTGTACAGTAATGGATTTTGGCGTTCAGTATGGAATATTGATTTTAAAGATGATACACAACTGGTGGAACTGAGTGGCAAGATACAGGTATTACTTATAAATTCATAATGTTGGCATTAACAGTAAATGCACATGATGTATGTTAGTGATATTTGGTGGCCTTTGTGGATCACCTTGGCTGAATTTTAAGTTTGTGTATGCATGCTTATGGGTAAATTCCTTATAATACCAGTTGATTGGGTTTATTTCAGGTGGGAGCACACTATTTTGAAGAAGGAAATGTGCAATTAGATGCCAACCATGAATGTATAGACACAACCATTTTCCAGGTTAGTATAAATAATAGTGATGAAAGATTCTCAGATCATGATTTTTTTCTTAGGCTCATTTAGGAAAGAGTACAGGTACAATTATGTAGAGTAAAAATACATACAAAATAAAAGGTTTTACACTACATATTTGTATTTGTACTCCTTCCAAACTGAGCCTTAAGTTATTGTGCCTGCTCGATTAAATGTGCCTTTGCATCTTGTACTTGTTGAAATAAAGTTGAGTATTATGCAATGTTAGAGACCAGGTCCATTGGGTAGTTGAGTATTTAGAAATGATTGAATCTATGATATAATTGAAATATGTTGAAATTATATACTAATCTGATGGTAATACACATGAAAAGCTGATTAGGATATGTCACGGGGAAAGACTTTGGCCTTCCATCTTATTCCCAATAATCTCATCCATTTGGTTATTGGCTACCGTCAGACATTCCACATAAGCTGATTAATGGAATATTATGGAAAAGATTCACATATAGGGGGGAGGCCTTCTTTAATTATCATTTTCAGAAGCTAACATACTATGTATAGTTGATTATTGGGTTTTCCTTTCGTCTGAAGTTTTATTCAGCATACCAATTTTTATTCTATTATCATGCTTCAATTTCAGCCAGTCCCCCCATATGCTTTCCTGTGTTATTGGAAACAAATTACTTCAAAAATCAATTCCTATCCTTGTAATTAGTTGAAGATTGACCACTTTCTTTGTCTTCTTATTGGTTTTCCATGTTACAGATAATTCATTTAATGTGACTGACATTTGTTATTTCTGATTTCAGTCGCCTGAAGATTCGGCACTTTCTATAGCAAACATGATTCGCCACCACGAGACTGAATACATGGCATCTCTTGAGGTTCTTAATTTGTTTCTGTTCTTAGGTTAAAATAGTTGAATTGATGTCAGAGTATCTTTTTCTGACAGCTGCACATTGGCAGGTATCTTATTCAAATTTGCCAGATACCACTTTCAAGGTACTTTCAAATCTTTGCATAATTTAAATTTGGTAAGCATGCTGAATTTATGAAAAAGGAGAATCTCGTTAAATCTTTATACCATTTAATAGATGGTTTTGTGGCTAGCAATTTCCATATAGACATACCCAATCAAATCCAGAGTCCAGTAACCAGGTCGCCAGACTCACCACCTCTTTTGGGTTGTAGATCTAATCATACTGATGAGATTAGACTACTTATCCAATTTCTCTCCTCTTGAAAAATTGCAACGAAGAATTTTGGCAAATATCCAAGATCAATTGATTCGTGAAACTAATAGCATTAACAAATTGGTGCAGTGTATTTGAGTTAACAATCCAGAAGTTTGGCTTTCAACTACTCTGAGAGACAGATAATAATACCAACTGTAGCATCAACTTTGGTTGTATAAGACTTATAATGGGCTCCATCGCTTTATTGAATTAGCTTACCTTACGTTAGTGGAAGATCCAAATACCAAAAGCATTATTTTAATGAAGTTACAGTATCTGAACCTCTATCCTTGCACCCCCCCCCACCTTCACCAAAAAAAATGAAAAGATGGAAGGAAAAAGAAAAGAACTACTTAGAGTGAATTGGGATATCCTTAATGTTTAAAGCTCCCCAACCACCAAAAAAAGAAAAGATGGAAGGAAAAAGAAAAGAACTACTTAGAGTGAATTGGGATATCCTCGATGTTTAAAGCCTCCATTGTTATTTCAATATATTGGTCCATTATGTGTTCCCTTCTAGTGGTGAAAATCCCATTTCCTTGTGAGTTGCAATGCAGGATCTCCGCAGGAAGCTTCCAGTTACGCGTACAC
This sequence comes from Nelumbo lutea, assembly GCF_056320005.1. Taxonomy (NCBI): domain Eukaryota; kingdom Viridiplantae; phylum Streptophyta; class Magnoliopsida; order Proteales; family Nelumbonaceae; genus Nelumbo; species Nelumbo lutea. The sequence continues at coordinate 108,584,294 of NC_142686.1, forward strand.
TATTCCCATGGAATAACACTTTGCAAATTAGCCTTAACCGAGAGATCACAAAAGAACTTGGACTGGGCAAGTGAAAAAAATACCCAGCCTGAGGCGAGGATTGCCTTGGTAATATTGAGCCAGAGTAGTTCAATATTATTTCAGATGAATTTTGCGTGAATGAATCCCTTGAGAGTTCTTGTCATTTGTCACACTGCTTGTGTCTCAAAGTTTGTTTTTGTGAGAAAGCGTTGAGAATTATCTTTTCTAAGTATTTTTTGTACAATTGTATTTGGTCCATTTGATGTTGATATAAAACAGTGAGGAATTTGTGCACTATTTTCTCCTTTAAAGAAGTTGATTAAATGCTCGAGGCACGGAGAGTTACAAAGCCCATTTGGCTTTGGCTGGCCACACAGGCTTTAGATATCAAAGCAGCGACCACAACGTTGGGGCTCAGGTTCGATCTGTTTGGACGAAAAAAAACTAAAAAATATGGTTCAAAGTATACGATTCAAACAACTGAAATTCTTTTTTATGTTTCGTCTTTTCTTTTACCTTTTCAGACTGAAGGTTTCAATCATATTCATAGGCATGTTAAGAGGGGTTCTTATGTTTGAACATAAAGACACCCTGTATTTTGATGAATCCAAAAACCGATATTGTATCATAAGATGTGCACCAATACATTGAGACATTTGGAGCCTTGCTTTACAGGTCCATTTGTAATAACCAAGGCAATCTGATACACCACCTCGGTTCTATTTGTAATACTCATGGGACCCTATATCATGATTTGCTCAGTGTCTTATGGTTCCTGGTTCCCATGGAGGAGTCCAGATTTGATCCTCACACCCACCTCACAGCTTATTCAGAAATGTCTTTCGTATTTCTATGATTTTATGAAGGGTTCAACTATGATATGGAAAAGATATGATATCTGAAAAACTTATGACCAGTCAACTGGTCACAGCACATCCCACCATGCATTGGGAAACAGCTTCCCATGTATAAAAACATATAATTACTGGAGATGTCCCTTATGTGAGGTTGGGATGTATTGTGAGGTTGGTGTGAGGAGCAGATCTGGGCTTCTTTTATTCATGGCAGAGGTGGTGTGAGGAGCATTGCGTGAGGACAAATCTGGATTCTCCATAGTGCGTATATGAGAATTTGGATATTAATGTAATGGGTTCAACTATGATATGGAAAAGATATGATATCTGAAAAACTTCTGACCGGTCAATTCAATTGGAATCATAAATGTTGTAGCCAATTAGGTGTAATTTATCAAAATTCATGGATGGGTTTTGATTGGTCAATATTTTTTTTTCTATACCATATCTTTTTTGCATCATAGATTTTTCTAACATGAGTTCGGATGGCTCCTCATAAAGTGTCACAAATGTCCCAAATCACAATGCACCCATGCATTGGGAACATCTCCTACACTTGTCATGGGAGGTGTTCCAAATGCATGAGTGTAATGTGTTGTGTGAGGTGTGAGGAGCACTTTATGGGGAATCCATGTGCCTTTATTAGTGTTCACGTGGAAGTAGGGGTGTCAATGGACTAGTTTTGGGTTAAACCCCGTTCAAATCAAAATCAATTTGGACAGATTGGATGGATTGGTAAGACATTGAATTGGATCAGTCCAAACTTAATGGTCCAAAGTGTTTATTGGATTCGATTGGACATGGCCCATTCATAATGGATTTATATTGGATTTGGTTGGATTGGACCAACAAATGGTTCATCGATAGAAGATAAGAATTCAGGTGCCAATGGACCAGGTTTGGGTTGGAACCAATCTAAATTAAAACCAATTTGAACATATCAGATGGTCTAGACATTAAATTGGACCAATTGAAAATAGTCCAAAGTATTCATAAGATTGGATTGGACTTAGTCCATTTGTAATGGACTCACTCATATTGGATCAAATTTGGTCCAATTGACACCCCTACATGGAAGTGCAAAGTTTGGTCGTTTGATCATGATTCAATTAAGTATGAGATCTTTGTTAAAAAGGGGTAGTTTATAATGACAATTACCCTTTGAATTTTCATTTGTGACAAAGAGCCCTCGAACCTTCACTTTGTAACAAATACCTCCTTGGTCGGTAAGTCAAATAATAAAATGCATTAAATTATCAAGATACCCACCCAACAGATGTATCAAGATACCCAACCCTGTACTACGCCAAGTATGAGATATTCTCCATGTATGACTGCGATAAACGTGGGCAGGAGATCCTGACTTGCAGAGTATATAGCATCGCCTAAAGGGATGATGTATAATCAAGGTTCAGGTCAGCAAACGGATTCCTTGGATTTGATAAATGAAATAAGGGAAAGGAACGAAATTCCTGGGTGAAAGCCAAACATCCTTTAGGCTATGTTTGGTTTGAAGGAAAATGCAGGGAAAGGAAGGGAAACCTGCCTTTCTCTTCCTTTCCCTACCTTTTCCTTCAAACCAAACATAGCCTTAAACTCTAATTGACCCAAAAATACCTCTATTTTCTCCAAATGAAACCAAATAAAATAACGAGAATTATTTCCATCTAAATATAGGAATGCCTCTCTTCATCTTAAAATATAAAAAATATCCACTCCTAATAAACCAAGAAAAACCTCTACCACTTCATCTAAATATTAAATCCAGCCAAAAATATGCAACGATCTAATGCCGAAGGCACATTCATTCATCAATCAACGAGTTCATCTCACGAGGGATTACATTTTGAGTAGCAAGGAGAGAGGTGAGGACCAAGTGCATGTTTTAATACAAGTTAAAGCAAATTTGGCTAATAAATGGGCAGCAGCCTCATTACTTATAACATGGCATATTTTAGACCTTCATACATCGCCGTAGCACGTTGTTGTGAATCAATCCTGTACTAGCGCGTTGTTTTAGACCTTCATACATCGCCGTAGCGCGTTGTTGTGAATCAATCCTGTACTAGCGCGTTGTTTTAGACCTTTATCTCAAAAGCACCATATACCGAGAATGTAAAGCTTTTCGTGGACGGGAACCGAACCCGGGTCTCGTGGGTGAAAGCCAGATATCCTAACCGCTGGACGACAACAGATTAGTTGATTCAACTTTGTTATTTAATGACAATTACCCATTGGATTATCTATATATATATCTATCTATATCTATATCTATATCTATGTCTATATTAATATCAATATAAATCTATTAAGCTGAAATGCATAGGGTGAGAGAAATGGAATTTAACAGTATTTTTTACTTTTTTTTATAAAAATTACAAGAATGCCAATTTCTCTTTTTTTACAAATTACAACAATGATACTCTCTCTTTTTCTTATAAATTACAAAAATGCCATCTCTCTCTCTTTATAAATTACAAGAATGCGACTCTCTCTCCAACTGAGGGAGACCTTAACTCGACATTTCAGCTGCTAGGGGACCTACAATCAAAGGTAGTCGAGATCGAGTCGAGCTGAGCTGAGTTCAAACTTCTGAGCTCAAGCTCAAGTCTTTAATTCGAATCAAGTTCGAGCTAGACGACACCTCGACCATTGAGGGAGACCTCGACTCGGCACCTTGGTCACTAAGGGAGATCTCGGCTCAACACATTGACAATTGAGGGAGACCTCAACTCGACACCTTGTCAACTAAGGGAGACCTTAGCTCGGCACTTCGCCTGCTAGGACGTCAACTCGACACTTCAGCAGCTGAGGGAGACATCTGTTTGGCACCTTGGCAATTGAGGGTGACCTCGGCTTGGCACCTCAACCGCTTGAGAGACCTACAATCAAAGGTAGCCGAGCTCGAACTTTTGAGCTTTTGTCTTGAACCTAGCTCGAGCTTGAGCTCAAGTCTCTAATTTGAATCGAGCACAAGCCTGATAGTTTATGAGCGAGCCCCTGCAATGTAGGGCTCCCCTCCGCTAGTAAATATATTAAGTTGAAATATGTACGTAAGAAGGCATGAGGATAAGGGAAATGGAACCTCACAGTATTTTTTGCATTTTTTTCATAGAAATTACAAGAATGCCACTCTCTACCAACTCTTTTTCTCTTTTACTTTTTTTCCCTTTAAAATTACAAGAATGCCACTCTCTCCTACCAACTCTCTCTTTCTTGCTTTTTTTTTCTTTCAAATTACAAGAATGCCACTTTCCCTCCTACCAACTCTCTCTCTCTCTCTTACAAATTACAAGAATGCCATCTCTCTCTCTCCTTATAAATTATAAGAATACCACTCTCTCTCCAACTGAGGAAGACCTCAGCTTGGCATCTCAGCTGCTAGGGACCTGCAATCAAAGGTAGTCGAGTTCGAGCCGAGCTGAGCTTGAACTTCTGAGCTCAAGCTCAAGTCTCTAATTTGAATCGAGCTCAAGCTAGACGACACCTCGACCACTGAGGGAGACCTTGGCTCGGTCACTAAGGGAGATCTTGGCTCAGCACCTCGACAACTGAGGGAGACCTCAGCTTGGCACCTTGTCAACTAAGGGATGCCTTAGCTCGACACTTCGCCTACTAGGGAAACCTCAACTCAACACTTCAGTAGTTGAGGATGACCTCGATTTGGCACCTCGAAAATTGAGGGAGACCTCGGTTGCTTGAGAGATCTATAATCAAAAGTAGCCCTGAGCTCAAACTTTCAAGCTTTTTGACACAAGTTGAGCTCGAGCTCAAGTCTCTAATTCGAATCGAGCTTGAGCTTGATAGTTTATGAGCGAGCCCCTGCAACGCAGGGCCCCCTTTGCTAGTAAATATATTAAGCTGAAATGTGTACTTAAGAAGGCTTGAGGATAAGGGAAATGGAATCTAACAATATTTTTTTGCCTTTTTTCTTAGAAATTACAAGAATGCCACTCTCTACCAACTCTCTCTCTTTTGCTTTTTTTTTTCTTTCAAATTACAAGAATGACACTCTCTCTCTTGCTTTTGTTCTTTCAAATTACAATAATACCACACTCTCTCCTACCAACTCTCTCTCTCTCTCTCATTCCATCTCTCTCTCTCTCTCTCCTTATAAATTACAAGAATGTCACTCTCTCTCCAACTGAGGGTGACCTCAGCTTGGCATCTCGGCTACTAGGGGACCTGCAATCAAAGGTAGTTGAGTTCGATCCTAGCTGAGCTCAAAATTCAAAGCTCAAGCTAGATGACACCTCGACCATTGAGGGAGACCTCGGCTTGGCACCTCGGTCACTGAGGGAGATCTCGACTCAGCACCTTGACAACTGAGGGAGACCTCGGCTCAACACCTTGTCAACTAAGGGAGACCTTAGCTCAACACCTCAATTGCTTGAGAGACTTGCAATCAAAGGTAGTTGAGCTCGAACTTCTGAGCTTTTTGACTCAAGCCGAGCTCGAATTCAAGCTCAAGTCTCTAATTCGAATCGAGCTCGGGTCTAATGGTTTGTGAGCAAGCCCTTGCAACGGAGGGCCCACTCTGCTAGTAAATATATTAAGCTGAAATGCGTACGTAAGAAGGCATGAGGATTAGGGAAATGGAATCTAATAATATTTTTTGCCTTTATTCATAGAAATTACAAGAATGCCACACTCTCCTACTCTCTCTCTCTCTCATGCCATCTCTCTCTCTCTCTCTCTCCTTATAAATTACAAGAATGTCACTATCTCTCCAACTGAGGGAGGCCTCATCTCGGCATTTTGGCTGCTAGGGGACTTACAATCAAAGGTAGTTGAGTTTGAGCCGAGTCAATCTTGAACTTCTAAGATCAAGCTTAAGTCTCTAATTTGAATCGAGATCGAGCTAGATGGCACCTCGACCACTGAGGGAGACCTCGGCTCGGCACATTGGTCATTGAGGGAGATCTCGGCTCAACACCTCGACAACTGAGGGAGACCTTAGCTCAGAACCTTATCAACTAAGGGAGACCTTAGCTTAACACCTTGCCAGTTAGGGAAACCTCAACTCGACACTTCAGTAACTGAGGGAGACCTCGATTTGGCACCTCGGCAATTGAGGGAGACCTCAGCTCGGAACCTTAGCTTGGCACCTCGGCTGCTTGAGAGACCTACAACCAAAGATAGCCGAACTCGAACTTCCAATCTTTTGACTCGAGCCAAGCTCGAGCTCAAGTCTCTAATTCGAATCAAGCTCGAGCCTGATAGTTTATGAGTGAACCCCTGCAACGTAGGGCCCCCTTTGCTAGTTTTCCATTAAATGTCTTTGAAACTCCTTTGACACTACTAAATGGATTGGGTGGGGTTAAGGGCCAACCCCCCAACCATGAACAATGACCTAATAAAGGGCCAAAATCAAGCATATCCCTTGGGTCCAGCCATATACTGAGGTTAAAGCTTAGTTTTTTTTTTCAATTTAAAGCTAGATCCAACACAACTTAGGTTTAGTTGGGAGGGATGATAATTTCTAGCTTGGCCCAACCTTTAATGTGTATAAATATTACATGCATTATTGTATAGTTATAAAACACAATATATATGTCATATATTATAAAATAGTATATATTATTAATAAAAATATATTAAAAGTTGTGGGCATGGAAACTCATTCCTCTTTCTTTTTCTCTTTTTAATTCTCTAGAAAATTACAAATGGAACGAAAAAATACCAAACTATTGAAATTGTTACTCAAATATATTAGAATGCCGATGAATTTTAAAATATACTCAAAATATGTTTTTATTTACTTTGTTTTGAGTAATATGACAAATTTTCATAATTAATATAGTCATTTACAAAGAACAGTTTCTACCAAATACCGAGAATCTATCTCTCTCTATATACTTAAAAAATAGTTGTCCACATTGGTTTATTTCATCTATATTTATATTTCTTCCCAAGGCTCTTAGAATTTTATATTTTTTGAATTAAAAAAATAAAAAAAACAAATATGAGGCTATTTAAACTTGTTCACAAGTTTTAGAGAACTGCACATGGTTGGCTGTAAATAATAGAGGGTCTATTTGGTTCATAGTTGAATAAAAAATTCACAATCCCTTAGAATGGGAATGAGAATGGTCTATTCCCATATGTTCAGTTTAAAGAGTATAAATACAAATATATATATACAAGGTTTTTCACTCTACATTTTATATTTATGCTCTCCCCAAATAGTTGGAATTTGGATTCTAGATCTCTATTCGCATGAAGTACATGGCTAGTGCTTATTTTTAAAATGAGCAAATTATGATGTCGGAAATATATGGTATTGGAAGAGTCTTGACCAATAACCCGTTGATTGGTCATAAGTTTTTTCGGATATGATGTCTTTTTGGTATCCTTTTAAAATAATTGCTCCCAGGTAGATTATGGCCATATTCTAATTTTGGGTAAAATATGAAAACCTCCCATGAGGTTTCTAACAATCATAAAACCTTTCCTATAGTTTTACTTTAACAAAATCCCTCTTGAACTTTTAAAGAATTCGACAAAAACTTCCCTTCCGTTATTAACCCTGATAAAAAACATTAAATTGATGCATAAATCTTTTTCAAGTACCCATTTTACCCTTTTGTAAAATAACCCATGTTCAAGGTGTCCAAATGCAAAATTTTGCCGTGTCAGCCACCATGAGCCATGCGTGAATTTTGCCGCTTAAGTATCCAACTCCGTTAAGATTTTAGAAGCAACTTTCTTTTCTGGTTCTTGGAAATCTCTTGCTTTTACAAAAACTTGGAAAGCATTTTGTTATCCTTGTTGGCTTTGTTACAAAAACCTCCCATGTAGTTAAGGGTGTCAATGGACCAATTTTGGGTTGGACCCTGTCCAGTCTAAAATCGATTTAGATGGATTGGACGGACCAAAAAGACATAGTGGTTTGGACCAATCCAATTCAAAATATTTATTAGATTGGACTGGACCTGATTTGTCGGTAATAAATTCATATTGGATTTGGTTGGATTAAGCCAATATCCAGTCCATTGATATAAGATAAGAATATAGGTGTCAATGGACTAGGTCTGGGTCGAAACCAATCTACATTAAAATGAATTTGAACAAATTGAATGACCCGATCATTAAATTAGAGCGGTCCAAAATGGTCCAAATTATTCATTGGATTGGATTGAACCTGATCTATTTGTAATGGACTCACATTGGACCGAATCGGATTGACACCCCTACATGTAGTTACGAAATCTATCCCAAGTTTTCATTTATGGAGATGGGCTCTAATCAATTCAAAAGTTTCACGGTTCATCTCTTCATTGTTGAGAGAGCAGCGACAAGACCTTCCAACACCAAGTAATAGTGGCGACCCCCTCCAACTCTCTCGTATCCTCTCTCTCCCTCTACTTTTTTTTATCTTTCTTCTTCTTCGTCCCACTCCCCACCACTATCACCGCCCAACCCATGTTTCTTCCCCCCAATCACCGCCACTACAACTCTTAGCAGCGGTGATTTGCCATCTCTCTGAGTCTATCTTCTTCTTCATTCAAGTCTCTCTTTCTGATCCCATTCTCCCCCTATCGTTATCTATCTCTTTCCCGTCTCATCACCGTCGCTGCAACGACGGATCTAAACTTAGCGGCAACCTCTCCTTCCCCCATCTCTTCTCTTCTCTTCTCTTCTCTTCCTCTCTCTCTCTCTCTCTTTCCTCTAGTCACTTTATTTGTTTTGTTTTGTTTTTCACTCTTTCTTTCTTCCTCATTCTTTCCATCATTCCCCGATGAGAATTCTTGATTGGTTGTTTGTCTTCTTCGTCTGGACGGCGTCAATGAATAGAGCTCTCAATACAGAGTAGTAGTGGTAGTTCAACGTACTCACGCTATTGGTTTGAAGCCAGAGCATCATCTTTGGTTCTGACAGTCATCTGATTATCCTATGGCTTCCATCTTCATTTGAAGGCAAGTAAGCAATACCGAAATCCATTGATGTTCACCTGTTTCATTGACCGAGTGCATGCCAAAACCCAATCAGGTAATCCTATTCAATCCATATTTGCCCATGGGTTGTTTCTTGAATCACTATGTTTCTTTTTCTTGGCTTCCTCGATGGAATGACGAACTTCTGGGTGGTTGCTGAAGCTGGTAATGGAGTAGTTGCTGATTCGGTTTCCTATAGAAGCTTTGACACCACCTAGTCTCACCATTGTTCTTTCATTGGATGCTTTATATATTATGTGAACTCGTTTTGAATACGCTAGAGAAGGGATCTCCCCCTGAAAGAGGGAGGTGGAGGAGATCGATTCCGGTACTAGGAGTCAATTTGGCCACAGAAATTAAGAGATCACATCTCCGCCTCACAAGGAGCCGCCCATTAGTTTAAAGCTCCCATTAGTTTAAAGATGATAATACGTCGACTGGGGCATTTCAGTAAAAGCATATGCAAATTAATTTAGAAAAGGGTAAAATAGGTATTTGAAAAAATTTATGTATTGGTAAACGTTTTTTGTCTGAATTAATAACGGAAGAGAGTTTTTATCATTATTTTAAAAGTTTAGGAGTGATTTTTGTTAAAATAAAACTATATAAAAAAGGTTTTTATGATTATCAGAAACTTGAAAGGAGGTTTTTGTATATTACCCTTCACCCATTTTTTAACATCAACCCGTGCATTAGACGGGTCTGTTATAGTTAAAAAAACCAAAACCTAACATACCTTATTGTTTTCTATAAAAACTAATAATTATCATATAATAGAAGTAAAACGGGCTTTGTTGGGTCAGTCCCCAAGTCTAAAGCCCTTCGACTTCGTTAGAAAAACAAAAAAAATTCAAAGACTTTGGGAAAATCAAATCCCTCTCGATCACGTTCCCAAGAGATCGGAACTGGTATTTGTTGCATTTTTTTTTACAGAGAAATTCTAGTATTTTATTTTTCTCGCTTGATTTATATTTCTTGCTTCTTCACTCGTTCTGGCGTTTTATTTTCTTCGTTTCCTTATTCTGCAATTATTCGTTTGAACTACTTCCGTTGTAGCTTCAAAATTTTAGGGTTTAAATTACAACTATTGGGATAAAGTTGTTGATCTCTGAAGATTGAGAAGGTTTGAAGCTTGATGGCATTTGTTTGCGTTTTTTTCTGACGATGATTTGGTTGCAGGTGTTCGTTATAGCAGCCAGGTCTCTATTTTCGGGTTTGTGAAGATGGTATGTCACTAGTTGATCTGTTTTTTAGGTTAGTCATTGCTGCTTCTTGTTTTGTAGGTATTCTCTTAGCTTTTTTCGCTGACTCGGTGTTATCATTGCAGCTCCCTCTTTCTCTGCTTAAAACAGCACAAGGTCATCCTATGGTAACAATCTTCTTCCTGTTGAAATGTATTTAGGGTTAGGATTTTGAAGTTCCATTGTCCATTAGAATGTACCAAAACTGGTTAAACTTTTCTAATCTTGTAGGACATCTCTTTCAATTCGTTATCTTACGGTGATTATTTGTTGGCATAGTTAGTGGAGCTGAAGAATGGAGAGACGTACAATGGGCATTTGGTAAATTGCGACACTTGGATGAACATTCATCTACGTGAAGTCATCTGTACTTCGAAAGTACGTTCTTATTGTCTTTGAATTGAATCTGAGTTGCCTTTTAATCAGTAGTTCTGTCGTTTCTGATATGTAGTTTGGGTCTAACATGTAGGATGGAGACAGGTTTTGGCGAATGCCAGAATGCTACATCCGTGGGAATACAATCAAGTATCTCCGAGTTCCAGATGAGGTATGCCATAAGATTCTATGGCTTCCAGAATTTTCATTTTTATCCATACCTATTTCCTGTATTCATTCTATTCAGCTTCTCTGGGTTTTTTCTTCTTTGAATATGGGTTCATCATTAAAAGAATTCCCCAAGCTTTTAGTGCAAGCATTTTTTTATTATTATTCCTGTTATGTACATTTGAAGGTCTTTTGTTTCTGCACACATCAAAGTGTGAACCCTTTTTTCTCTAACTTGGTTTGTTTAAAGAGGTTGCATTTTTGTTTTTGTGCCGAACTCATGAAAGGCATTGATCTGTCTTTGGAAGGCTTCGTTCTTGTACAGCATTGAGCTATCCAAATACTCTCCTGAGTAACCAAAAGCCTTATATAGATAACCCAATATATTTTACTGTTTGTCATTTAAGAAACCAGGTCAGATTTTCTTGGTAATTGCTTGCAGTTTATTCCACTTACAGAGGTTCCACTAATCTCACAAATTTTATGTAGTGATATAACACTATTTTGGTGATAATGTGATGATTGAATAATTAATTTTTAATAAGCAGATTTCAAAAGGAAATATATATTCAAATGGTGATCCAGTACCATATGGAGGGCCTGCAAGGGGATTATAGCCAACATTCAATATATTACCAGGAGAGTTTGATCAGATTCACTTGAAGAATTTTAAGAGTTTCATCAACTATCCTACCACCACCTTGGAATCCCCTTCTATGATCAACCTTTGTATGTTCATTTCTTTTGCCCTTTTTACTCCTACCACAGCCAAAACTTCTGCCTTTAAGGAGTCACCTACACCAATCAACTTTCCCCCTATTTCTTTTATTAGTATTTCCTTCTTCCATCCTGGGGTGATGCATTTTAGCCAAATCAGACACTGGGATGCTCCTTAAGGCATTGTGCGCTTGTTTGCACTAGTTGCTTTGGCAGAGGCATCATAATGATCTTTGCCAAGCACTAGATCCGGCTGTGGATCAGAAAGCCTTTTGTAGAAGCGTGCCTCTCTGGTGATATAGCATTGAGATTGGTTGCTTGCTGACCAGGCCCCCTCCCTTTGTGAATGAACAAGATGCCCGTTGCTATGAAATCTGTTGCATGTTGGGCTTAGCTGTTGTCATTTATCTTTTGTTTAAATTGATAATGAAATTTCATTCTGCCTCCTATGTTCTGAATCATTTTGTAGTTTCTTTTCTCTGATGAGCATTTCATTTAGGTTCTATTTGTAGGGCTGTTCACGGGTCGGGTTGGGTCAGTTTACTGGCGTGTTTCCAACCGACCGACCTGGTTGGTTTACCTAGAAATGAAATCGAAACTGACCCAGTACTAAGTAAAACCAACCTGGTCGGTTTGGGTCGGTTTTGTGAATGATTCTTTCGGTGTGAACGGTAAAGGATTCAAGTCTAAGAAAGCAAAGGCTGGATGCCTGGAAATTAAAAATGATTTGATGGATTAAAACTGATATTTTATATTTCAGAATTTTTATATATAATATATATTTCTGAAATAAAGCTGAAATATATATATATATATATATATATATATATATATATCTGAAATATATATAGTAAAACTGAAATATATCAGATATATATATATATATATATATATATATATATATATATAAATAATATCTGAAATATATTATATATATAATATATATCTAAGTTGGTTCGGGTCGGTTTGGTTTCGGTTTTCACACATGAAAACCGAAACCAAACCAAACCATTGGTTTATGTTTTTTTGTAACCCGAAACTGACTGGTGCTAAAGAAAAACTGGCCAACTCGGGTTGTATCGGACCGGGTTGGTTGGTTTGGGTCTTGTTATGAACAGCCCTGACTATTTGTTTACTGTATTAGAGAGCTTAAACTGATTATAAAAATAGGGGGGGGTTAAATGGTTGTTTCCTTTTTACTTCAGATATATTAGTTCAACCATGATGTAGTTTTACTAGCTGCATGAGTTTGCTTCTTCTGAACCGACGATGTTTTCTTTTATGGTTTTAAGTTAATTTGCTAAATAAGAGCACCACTCATCATTGGATATTGTATGGGCATAGTTTTTTTTGTGCTTGTTTGTTAATCTTTAAGTTGATTTTTTTTCTCAGAGATGCCCTATTTCAATCTTTGTTTTTTATTTCTTTCAATTTAGTTGCTTATTTTCTCTGTAGTGTTGGTCTGAAATCATCATGTGAACTCCTCGAAAGGTCTACCATAAAAGAAAGGCTAGCTTTTGTTTGTTCTCTATCTTTTAGCATCCATATTTTCTAGATTGATCCTTTAAAATTATTATGTTGAGTCTGTTGACACACTGTTTGATTGAAATATCAAAAGATGTTTAAGAAATGGTTTCAGCCGATAATCCTATTGAAGATTTTCAATTAATTCATATTGACTTTATTCTGAAAATTTAATTATTATTGAAGGTATATACAGTGGTACATACAAAATATGAGATGTTTCATGTTGTCAATATCTACGAAGCACAGTGTGGATCTTATAGAAGTCTTGCATGTACTTATGCCATAGAAATTAAAGGGTCTAAAAAAATTAGGAAGTTAATGGTTTATAAATTTTTTAACATGTTTTTTTTTTTTTGAAAAAGTATGAGGCTTATTTCTTGTTTTCCCCCAAGTCTTATGTCTCAGAATACACAAGGATTATGCCTTTTCTTTGTAGGTTCAACTGCCTCATCTTTGCATCATAGTTGCATCTGTAACATATTATGTCTATCCTTGTTGGGGCCATACTTAACCTTTAAATTCTATTCAAAAGCATAATTTCTTGGATTTCTTTGGACAGAAATATCCTACACTTTTATTTGTAGGGTGGCGTCTTATTTGGCCAATCATGAGCTGTGGTTCATCCTAGCTTTCTCATGATACGGAACCTAGTTTTAATTTTCTCATGGATACGTCTTGGTTACCTTGGCGCATACCTGTGGAACATAATATGAGAGGGTTTCAACAGAATCCTATAAGTTTGGATTTGAAATTATCAGTTCATAATAACCAATGATAAATCAAATCACCCAATTAGTGTATCCCTTTTTCCTGAGCCTAACATGTGGTGCGATGTATTCACGTGGTCACAATACTTTCTTGTGGCCTTCCAATAAAACACTAACATGCTATCAATCAAAAGAAAAAACAAATCACCCAGTGGATGCCTGTGTGATTTGATTTCAATTAGTTTATGTGGTCTAAACACTTTATTGTGACCCTCTCCATTAAGTCATAAACATGCTAATAATCAAACTTAAATCCAAATAACCTTGTAAGTGCATGCCTAGGTGATTTGGTTTTGACTAATCCACATGGTCAACACACATTTTTACAACCCTCGAATGAAACATAGACATTCTTTTAATCAAATGAAAGGCAAAATTACCCAATACCCAGTGAGTGCATGCTTGTTATTGCTGCTCCAAATGATGCATGAACTACCTGCTATCATATGATAAAATGGAAACTACTTCTAGGATCTACCACCTTACTAGGAATATCAAAAAATATGAAGGTAACTTAACATGTGGAGCAATGAGTTCACACAATCTTAGCATTTTCTTGTGACCTCTAAAAAACCTATACATGCTACAAGTCAAAGGATAAACCAAATCACCTAGCGAGTGCATGACTGGTGATTTGTTTTGTTTTTGTTTTTTTTGGATCAGCAACACTGGGTAATTTGATTTTCATGACTTCACATAGTCACAACAGTTTCTTGTGACCATAATCATGAAAAAAAAGTTTCTTGTGACCATCCAATAAAGTACAAACATTCTCCTATCAATCAAACAAAGAACCAAATAACCCAGTGAAGGCATGCCATGCCTGCTACTGCTACACCAAATGACACAAGAACAACCCACTATCATATAAAATAGAGACTACCTGTAGGATATACTACCTAACTATGCAATCTGGTAATACCGAAGTAGTTAAACATGGAGAGTGATGCCTAGGTGATAAAGCGTTCATGGAAGGTTGCCTCACTTAACCGCAAAGATATTTTTTACACAATGCTCTTGGATACTTTTATATTCTAACTTTCTGAGATTATAATAATGAAACAAACATTATTACACTAAGTTATTTAATTTGAGTTAAATACTTGTTTCTTTTTATTATTTTTCTTATTTGTTAGGGTTCAATGAAGATGTACACTGTCTTGAACCCTTGAAGACTGCAAAAGTAATGTTGTCAAAATCTTACAATTTACGATACGATTCACGATTTGAATCATGAATCCCAAGGGTTTCGATTCGAATCTTATGTCTGAATCCTTTTCTACAAAACTCTTATGATTTTTGTTTGAATCCTACGATTTGATTCATAAATCTTACGATTTTTACAATTCACTACGATTCAAATAAATTCAATGAAGAATTGGTTTTCTAATTTGTTTTTTTTTTTTTTTGTTTATGTTTAGTTTTGCCATGGGATACTTTTTTTTAAAGCCCTTACTAGAAAATGATTTATTTACATTAGTCAAGACTAGAAAATTGAGTTTATTTTCTATCATATGTAGATTAAAGGGACAGTATATGTAGATTTGTTTGATTTTCAAGTCAAACTTGATTATATCATCTTAGGATTCTATTGTATAAGTGGTAAGTTCTATTGTTTTAAGTAGATATATGTAGATATAGATAAAAAAATGCGGTAAAGTCACTTTCCTAAATACATTTAGCCTTTTAATATATCTATATATAATTTTTCTGACAGGTTCATAAAAATTAGAAACAATCTTATTCACGGTTCAATTCAATTCAACTCTCTACGATTTACGATACGATTACGATTTTCAAAACATGCAAAACCTGAACTAAAGCATGGAAGAACTCAAAATTCTTCTTGTTGATTTTCTTCTTCCATTAAAAATAAGAAAAATGAAAGCTCTTTACTCCTCCCTCTTTCTTCCTATACTACTCTTGAAGAGGCTTACGGCTCCTTGCGCTCAGTAGGCTTACACCTCTTGTGTTCTGAACCACACTTCATGCCTCCAGGTAGTGGAGCAACTTACATCATGCCTCTTTTAAAACATTGAAGTGGTTGACATATGTTTCCTACTTTCTTTTATTTAGCCAAAAGATCCACTCTTCTGTCTCCGCGGGCACTGGAAACTGTAGCAATGAATTTTCTGTTACATGGGGTGCTTGATATGGAAGATTTAGATTGTCCATCTAGTGTTTGGGGAGGAAGAAGCTTTGTATTAACATTGTATATGGTTTGTTCAGCTTTGCTACATATCCACCATGCGTTGCATCCTTTCCATTTGAAGCATAACTACTTGGGCAACAAGGTAACACCATTTGAAAGAATAGGGCAAAGCCTGTATGACTTTGCTGTTTCTTGATGTGGTTTGGTGTGGAGTGGTTTCTTGTTTATTTGTTTTTTCCTGGCTTTGTGTTGCATAGTCGGATGGTTTTCTTGGTGGTCTTTACCTCTTTTATGTTGGAATGTTTTTTTTTTTTCCTTTTAGGTGGATTAGAGATTTAGGGGTCTTCTTTGTGTATAGGTTCTTTTGTAAAGTGGGTTGGGGGAGGGTGCTAGGTTGGTCCACTTTTTTCTAATATTTGGGTGCAATTGCGTCTGTTAATTTTTTATACAAAGGGCTTGGCCTCTTATTAGTCTGAACATTATTATTCAATTCTTTTATGTTTGTGAGTACTTGATTGTCAGCTTTGACTAAAAGATGGCTGAGGTATTCCATCAATGATAGAGTTGTAAAACATTTGACAGGTGTTTTTGTGGTATTTAGTATTATTGTTTACTGGACTCTTGCTTTGCTAGTCTTCTTTCTAAATTAGCTTTCTGACCTGTAAGTATGCTTTATTTATTTTAGGCTTGATAGGACATCACATCAGAACACATTTAATATGATTGGTGTGCTGGCCCTTGACAGTCCAATTAAGTGTCTAGACATTTTTCTTAGCACATCAATGATTTTGGTGTTATTGGAAGTTGTGCTGCAACAATATTAATAAAATTTACATCTAGTTTATAGTATGATGACCATTTACATGTGATTGACTATACAAATATGTTATTCTGTCCGATGGCTCAAGGGGTCATGATAAATGCCTTGTTATGTTGTAGCTTCACGGTTTCTATTTAAACTGATTATGGTCATGTTGGATTTGCTTTCTAGGTGATTGACAAAGTCCAGGAAGAAACCAAGAGCCGTTCAGGTATATATTTGCCTCTTTTTGGTTATATTTGTTGAATGGGCTGGTAATTATTAATTGATTATAATGTAGGTCATATTCTAGTTTTTTGAATCCTTTTGTTTGAAGCATATAATCTTCCTTTTTTATTGGGGGGGGTTCCGTTTTTTAACTATTATTTAATCAGCTGGAGTTATTTGATCCTTTCCTAGATTGGTATCATGGTATGTACTTGCGTCTGTCCTCCCCATATCAAAAAGGTGCTCTTCCCTTCACCTGGATGCATTAATCTCGAAGGCTTAGTTTGGGTAGAGTACAAATATAAATATACAGTGCAAAACGTTAAGTTGTATTTCTAAACCTCGTATTTGCACTATACATATTTGTATTTGTACGCTCTCCAGACTGAGCCTTAAGCGTAATTGCTATTGATCTTCTGTTTTTTGCTTTATTTGTTTGGTACATATATTATTCAAGTCCACTCATCGAAGCATCCCATGCATTGGAAAGTCCGTAAGTAGAACCTTCTGGTTTTTACATGTTTTGTGTGAGAAAGTTAATTTGAGTTTATTGGCAATTGATTTTTCAGATAGGAAGCCCCCTGGAGTGGGCCGTGGGAGAGGAAGAGGGAGAGAGGAGGGTGCCAGTGGGAGGTCAGCAAAAGGCATTGGGCGTGGACAAGATGATGGAGGTGCTAAAGGCATGGGTGGACGTGGTAAGGGTGGAGCTGGTGGCAAAGGTGGTGCTAACAGAGGTATGATATTCATGTTTCTCATTATATTGTTAAACGTGGAAAATGAGAATTATGGATCCCGTTTCTGACAGAAACCATATGCATGAGCTCACATAATTCAGTAAGTTCCCTTGATGTAACTAAAACGCAAATCCTATCCTCGGTGAAGAAAGAAACCAAAGAATTAATTTGCTATGGAAGGCAATCCTCTATTAAGAATTTCCCTTGAAGAGCTGCAAGCTCGTTGGCTGAAGTTACTCTTGTAAGAGCGTTTTCTTTTTCACAAGTATCTTATAGATTCTTTTCCTATATCAGGTGGGGGGCGTGGCCGTGGCTAGTGGAACTGAATTATGCACTGAAATGAGAAGAATTGTCGCTTTTAAAGGCATTTTGTTCCATATGTTCCAACTCCAAGGTGAAAAGAATAGTGGTGGATCTTTAACAAAATCATGTACTACATTAATGGTTGGAGAGAAGGATTGCTTTAGAGCACCGGATGTAGTATAGGAGGAAGAAAAAGCATGTTTCCTTGGTTGCTTTGTCTTCTTAGCTGTTTGTGTTTAAGATCGTATTATATGGAATTACTTAAAGGACACATTGTACCCGTCTGGTTTTTTTATTTATAACCAGCAAAGATTCTGACAATGACAAGATCCATTCTTGCTGCTACAGAGCACTAGTCTGAAACTTCACTTGATCCATCCGAGTTCGATCTTCTGAACAAAGTCCTATTCTCCATTAAATATTAGTGGTTGGAGTTTGTTTCTCCCAAGGGTCCATTAATTTATTAACGGTATTCTAATCTGAGCTCGGTCTATATCCAATTGATAAGATTTTTTTCTAATTTGAATAACTCATGAATCAAATTTGGATACGAGTAATATCTAATTCATCCATTCCTTTTTTTCCCATAGAAATTTCCATCCATTTACAGCGTTAAAAGACGGGAAACAAAATGCGTTTTTTCAGCTCATCTTTCGGATTTCTAATCCTTCAATTTCTAGGCATACATTCGACAGGAGTGTAGGACTAATAAGGTGACTTGCTGGTTTGGCAGTTTTTTTTTTTTTTTTTTTCGTTTTGAAAAACAAAATCCTGCACAAGTGAAACTCCTCTAAATGTTTCTTGTTAAAATCCTCGATAGTGGAATGCCGAGCATTGGGGTTATCCTGAATCCGTGTTTGAACACATGATGCCTCGGAACTGATCCAGTGCCTGTGGGGCCTAGTTTGCTTGGAACAAAACGAAACTTTTGGGCTCCAAGAAAATTTGGTGACTACAGAAGCACAAGCACCTATTTTAATATTTAACGAGAAAAAGGGTCGACTTAACTTAGCTAGGATTGAAGGGATCGGCGTATCAGGTATCACCCTTAAAATCTGTCCCATCTGGCGTTTTCGGGAAAACTTTATCTTATATCTGTAGAGCTACAGACTTGCGAGAAACCAGAAACTGTTCATCTGTAGAGCTACAGACTCACCGATTCTGATGCATTTATAAACATGTAGCCGCTCAGAATGATATGTGGACTTGTTTACTTTGTAATTCTAGTAAACCAATAGGCCCCCAAGAGCTACCAGGAAACATGACAATTTAATCCAAGTGCGAGGAGAATTTACTAGTAAGGATGGTGTCTCTTTTTGTGAATTTTTGTTGACTTCATAGCAAGTGAACTTGAGATCCAAGAACGTTTTATTTCGGAGGATTCATCTGACACCCAGCAACACAAGCGACCATCCTCACCCCCCGTCCATCCAAAAATGCCTTGTGTACGAGCTGGCCCACCATGCAGGCTTGACAAAGATAGCACAGTCCTCACAACCCGTGTGTCCGCCCTCGAGTGTAGCTTCTGGAGGGCCTATTTCTCCCATTCCCTTGTAATTTATAGTAAAGTATCCCAACGTGCCAGTATTTGTCCCACCAATCACCCACAAACGATCATTGGCCTCTGAATATTGGCAATCAACAAAGTAATCAACCTGAAGACAGAGAAAATGCTATAATAAGGACAAAATGTTGTCTAATTCATCTGAGTACATTATACTCTACAGACACTCCCTCAAGATGGATCAGGGCCTAGCATATTGTATCTTGTGCTATAAGGATAATGCAAGCTTAGATTTGAAGCCTATATCATCAATAAAAAAGATCTTTTTTGATGTAAAATTGTCATTCTCAAGACAAGACTGGTACAAATCCAAAATGTGAAACGGCATAGTTGAAGTTTTATAAATTACAATTACTTCAGTAAGCCCCCAAATTTTCATGATTCAAACTAGGATAACAGGATGGATTATTTGGTTCAATTCATGTAAAAGTAAGAGCAGAAATTTCTTGTGCCAGTATTTTTTCCTTGTTCTTTAAATGTTTCTTTTTGGAGGTGGGGGAACATCTAGTTGCATTCAGAGAAGTTGGAGCATACAAGCCCCAATAGCAGAAATGTGACTGGGCCCATCCCAATTTGTCTAATTTATCAAAAATGGAGTCTGAAAAAATCACTCTCCAAATTTTAATTGCATAGGTAGAAGTTTTAGAAAGAAAAACTGATACCATGTTAAAAGGGGCTCCTCAGGTTCCACAAAGAAATAGCTCACACAAGGTTAGTGTTAAAAGGGGCTCCTATAGAAGACCAGCCAATTGACAATTTTTATGCTTAAAATTTTGGATTTTTTATTGATCTCTATAGTTGAGAACAGTGACAGGTGGGAGAATCTATCACAATTTAAAGGGGTACTGTAGCATAAGTGGGAGTTTGGGACAATACATTCAGAAAACCAATACAATTTTACGAGGGGGAGCAAACCATAAATTTCCCTAAAATTTTTCAATCATAATGTCAGCATCATCTAAGTCCTGTTCCAACTATATGGGGGGTTCGGCTACATGAAACCCATTTTGCTGTTTAGTTCTACTCACACCCTAACATGAGCACAGAAAGACACTTCAGGATCCATGTTCATAAATGTTTTGCAAAGATTTTAATGCCGGCAACCTGATACAACCCTCTATCTGGGCTTGGGACTGGCAATGCAAGACAAGCTCAAAATTTTCAATTGTGATGTATAGAACAATAGATGATAAATGAATGTAGCAGCTATGTTGTATGGTGCGGAGTGTTGGGAAGTTAAGAAGCATCATATCAAAAAATGGGTGTGGCAGAAATGTAAATGCTTTGATGGATGAGTTGTAAAGCTAGAAAGGACATGGTCAGAAATGAAGTCATCCAAGGAACCTAGGAATAGCTTAAATAGATGATAAAATGAGAGAAAGTAGACTGAATTGGTTTGGTGACGTGCATAGAAGACCATTCCTAGCACCTGTTAAAAGTGATCTATTGCAAGTTTAAGGGGCTAGAAAAATTACTAGTAAGAAATGATTTAATAACCCATAAATTAATGATGTATATGGCACGGAGCAGAATAGGGAGAAACAGGACTCGTATAGCCAACCCCATTAATTGGGACAGGGCTTAGATGATGATGAATGTACAAAAAAATAATTTTGTCAAAAAGTAACATAAGTTGTATGACCATATGCTTCTAACAATCTAGTGAATTAAAGGATCAAACATTCTATTTCAGGAAACAAGACTGGCTCACATGATTTAGGATCCAGCTTTTTGAGGCAGATGAACGAGCAACCTCAAAGTAGGCTTCATTTGTTCCATTTCTCCAGTCCCATACACTGCAGGGGAAAATAATTAGCCTAGAAGGCAAAATAAACATTCCAATAGAATCAAATATAAAAATAGTAGACAATATAAATTGGCATGGGATTTTCTGGTTGGGTCATCCAGCCTAGAGATACATCCAGGAATAATCTGTGGCACCCTAGGTAGTGGCCAAAAGGGCATTTCCTGTGCTCCACCTATTCATGAGGCAACTGCAAATCCAAAAGGAGCTGCCATTGTGGCATTGTGAAATGGAGTCCTTCATCCATGCATTTCTTAAATTAAACAAAAGTTTTCAATTGTTAGCATCACCAGGTAAGTTTCTAATGCATGTGTAGAGAGCTGAGGTAAAACATAAGGAGGTGAATCACTGACAAGTCTAGTTAGCCTACTACTAGACTTGTTCATGGGCCGGGTAACCCGACTGGCCTGGCCCGGCCCCCGGACAGGCTTGAGCATGTGCTTTAGCCCGTGGGATTGACCTCAGGCCTAAAAGTCTGAGCCCAACTATTTTATGGGCCGGGTTCGAGATTTGTTAAAAAAGCCCGGCCCGACCCGACTTTTCCTAAACTGCCTAACTCTAACCCTAAATATTTAAAAATTTTCTTTTCATTCTCCTTTCTCACTCTTACTCTCAGAAGCAGCTCTCATTTCTCCCTCTCAACTCTCAGAACCGGCAAACCCAACTTAACCTGCGAACTCATTCACCGACGGCCGACACCACCAGTAGTCATCTCTCTCTTCGGTGGTGATCTCTCTCTCTCTCTCTCCAGTCAGTATCGTTTTCATCTTCTTTCTTCTCATTCTTAGTTCTCTCTCTTCTTAGAACTAGGCCTTCTATCTTCTCAGTTCTCTCTCCAACTGGCACCACCAGAACCCAAGCGCACCGTTTTCATTCTATGAACTCAGGCACCGGTGGCTGGCGCCACCAGATCTAGATCATCTCTCTCTCTCGAGCGGTGAGTTCTCTTTCTCTCTCTATCTCTGGCCGGCACTATTGTCATCTTCTATCTTCTCACTTTCTCAGTTTCTATTCTCACTCTTAGACTCCCAAGAATCGACGAACTCAGCAGGCACCATTCTCTCAATCCTCAGAGGGCACTAACGCTCAGACTCCCAGGTCAGGCTTCGGGCTCGGGCCTAAAAAATTTATGTTAATAAAGAGCCAAAGCCCGGCCCGAGCCCAGCCCGGCCCGGCCCAGCCCATGAACAGGTCTACCTACTACACAGTGGTAATTTTGGGTTGACCAAACCATCTCTCAACCTAGCTGAAATGGAAAAACCCATCTAGAGAACTCAATTGAGCCATTTATACAAAACCTTTTAGGCCTAGTTTTTTTTTTTTTTGGTAAACGGGAGCGGGTAGGTTGGTCAGTGCTTATCTGCATTCATTTTTCGGTATTAGTGGGTTCCATGGAAAAGAATGATTCCCAAGCATGGCAATTACATTATCCTCCACTTGGGTAAAGAACTTTCCCGCCCATGGGGAAAATTGCTAACACATGATGGGACATTGTCTCTTCAAATAATGACCCTTTTATCGATAAAATGGTCATTGTTTAACTTGGGAAACAAAAGAACACTAGTAAGTGCACTATAAATGTATACCAATAAACATTTACCTAGGTAAGCGCATTTACCCAGGTAAACGACTTCTTGAAAAACGAACAAGGCCTTAGGCAATTTATATGTAGCCAAAGGTTCTTGGAATTAATGAGTTGATAATTTTTTTTTGATAAATGTAATTCATTAATCAAAGCAAGTTTACAAACAACCATGTACAAAAAGGAGTATATTGGGGCTATTAGCAACCTTGTATCAATATATCAATGCTTAAGCATTCTCTCCATATGTATGTATGCATGGATAAGGACACCAAAAGAATCTTATGAACATGAACACAACTCTCTTTGATCCTTCCCAACATAACTTCTACCTATGGAACCTTGTTCTCAAACATACAAGCATTTCTTATTGTACTGATGAGGTTTCTTTCTTTCCTAGAGAGAATAAGCTTCACAAAACAGGATTTTTATGAACCCTTGAAAATCATGCAAGATTTTATTTATTTATTTGTTTTTTTGGTCAGCAAATCTTGCCAATCTTTATTGGATGCTTTTTTTTTTTTTTTGCTTCCCAAGATCAATACTATGGCCACCTTATAAAAATGATTGAAAACATTAATTTCTTCCATCTAGCAGTCCTAAAATGTCCATCCTTTCAATCAAGCTGGGAGTCTTTGAAACAATACTAACCCAACCTTAACAACTACTTGGTTTGCAATGTCAGGACACCCCTCCCCCCCCACCCCCCCCCAAAAAAAAAAATAAATAAATAAAAAATAAAAAATAAAAAAAGCTAGACCTTACAATAATAGGACTCCTTATCCATCTTATAGACATCATTCCTGTCCATCAGCTAAAATGAATTACCATCTAGAAGTACATTCTGTTCTGAAAGCATGTTTAATGCACCATTAGAAAAAAAAAAAAAAAAAAAAATATATATATATATATATATATATATATATATATATATATATATATATATATATATATATATATATATATATATATATATTAGTACAAATATAATGCCTGGCTAAGTGTGTGCCCTAAAAATGACATGTTCCACAAACATGTGGAAAAGTTATTCAATATTCAACCCATGAATGATCATCCACCTCTAGGTGATCCAACAATGAAATATTAGCTTGGTTTTGCATGCCTTCAATTGGATGGATGAAAAAGCACAAATATTGCAAATTCTGTAAGTACAATATTACATCTATGAAGATCTTTCTCTCTTTTGTTCATCTTCACCTTGGCACTAAGTATTATTATCCATGCATAAAGGTGCTAGCTATATAAAGCCACAAAGGTATAAAATAAGTCATCACTTGTAAGATAAACTGCAAAAGCAGTGTCTAGAAGTATGAAAGATGGTTACTTGATTTGGGGCTACAAGATCTTGTGATGCCTTAAGGTTTCAATATGTGCCAAACACCAATTTTTTTGGTTCATCTCCCCAAAGAATCCCACTTTTCCAATTGAAGTCCCAACATTCATCACCTGCATGATTTTTGAGAACAAAACTCGATTAAATATAGTAGGAATCTACTGAATTAAAAAATATGAAAGAAAGTGGTTTCTTGAATAGAGAAGGAAGAGAGAAGGAGAAGAAGAGAAGTTTGAAAGAAAAGAGAGCAATAATCTGGCCGCCCCCTTCACTTATTAATTATACTAAAATAATAGAACTGTACAAAGACAACTATGCCCTTATAGGGCGGCAAAACATAAAATAGCATATATAACACACAAAAACATAATAAAATTTGGACTCACATAACTACCGTAGTCCCCACCTCTTATCTAACAACTAACATAAAACATCGATTCAGAAAATCATCATAAAACTAATTAATCTTTAACACTCCCCCTCAAGTTGGGAGTAAATGTCACACATTCCCAACTTGCGTAGATCATGTTCAAGCTTGTTCTTTGCCACCCCTTTAGTGAGAACATCAGCCAGCTGCAACTCTGAAGAGACATAAGGCAAACAAACTTCTCTGGTTGTTACCCTTTCTCTTATAAAGTGTCTATCAATTTCAATGTGTTTTGTCCTATCATGTTGAATTGGATTGTGGACAATATTGATTGCAGCCTGATTGTCACAGTATAACATCATAGGTTTCTCTACTTTCACCCCAATCTCACTCAAAAGAGATCTAACCCAAAGAAGTTCTGAGACACCATGAGCCATGGATCTATACTCAGCCCCTACACTTGACCTTGCCACAACTGCTTGCTTCTTACTCTTCCAGGAGATCAAGTTTCCACCTACAAAGGTATACACTCCTAATGTAGACCTCTTATCATCTAAGCATCCTACCCAGTCTACATCTATATAGGATTCTAGCTTCAGATTCTCATGATTTGAGAAAAGAATGCCTCTACCAGGGTGCTTTTTCAGATATGCAAGTATTCTCTCAATAGATTCCCAGTGTTGAACCCGAACCCGAGGTGCATGCATGTACTGACTTACAACATTGACAGCATAAAAAATATTTGGTCGTGTCATACACAAATATAGTAGTCGGCCCACCATTCTTTGATATCTCCCCACATCCTTTACCAATTCACCATCCACACCATTAATTCTGTGGATTTGGATCAATAGGAGTGTCTGCTAGTTTGGTCCCCAGCTTCCCGGTCTCTCGCAATAGGTCAAATACATACTTTCTCTATGAAATGAAGATCCAATGCTTGGATCTTGCAACTTCAATCCCTAAGAAGTATTTGAGCTCACCAAGATCTTTGATATCAAATTCTTACTACAGTGATTTTTTGAGATCATTAATCTCCTCCAGATCATTTCCTGTCACCACTATATCATCCACATACACAATCAGAATTGACACCAGAGCATCTCTCCTCTTCACAAAGAGGGTGTGATCAGACTGTGTCTGTGATCCAAAACGGATGAGTGCCCCTCTTAACCTGTCAAACCAAGCCCTAGGTGACTGTTTCAGTCCATATAGAGATTTTCTAAGTCTACACACCTTTCCTTTACCAACATTTTCATAGAAGCCTGCTAGAATGTCCATATATACCTCCTCCTGTAAGTCACCATTGAGGAAAGCATTTTTTACATCAATCTGGAACAAGGGCCATGAATAGGTGGTTGCTAGAGATAAAAGGATACGAACTGAACTCATCTTAGCGACTGGTGCAAAGGTTTCAAGATAATCAACACCATATGTTTGAGTATACCTTTTTGCTACCAACCTTGCCTTGTACCTCTCTACTTGCCATCGGCCTTATACTTCATTGTGAATACCCATCGACATCCGACTGTCTCCTTGTTTAGGGGGAGATCAACTATTTCTCAAGTTTGATTTTTGACCAAAGTATCCATCTCATCTTGCAATGGTTGTTTTCACTCAGGTTTGGAGAGAACCTCAGTAACATTCCTAGATATAGACACAGAATCCAGGGAAAAAAAAAAGCACGGTAGGAGGGTGATAAGGCACTGTAGGAAAGATGGTGTGAAATGCAGTGGGTTGTACACTTTCTCTTCCCCTTACAAAGTGCAATTGGAAGATCAAGGTCAGTGGGATCAGCTACAACAATGGTGTTAGGGACAGAAACATTATCATCAGAAAATATAGTAGGCTCAGGCTGAAGAGGAATACCTAGAACTGTATCTACCGAATCTGGAGTTTCAGAAGGACAGATAGAGAGTGGTGTGGGTTGAGGATGTGTGGAGTCAACCCTCATCTGTCAGCACTGATATTGTTGTGAGGCTGCCTGTAGTGGCTCAGGTAAATGTTGGTTGAACTGATGGAGGCACCACAGAAACAGGAAGAGGAACAGATTGTGAGTTCTCCCCAAAACTCTCCCCTTGAGGAGAACCACTCGAGAAGAAGAATGTGGATTCAAAAAATGTAACATCCATTGTGACAAATTTGCTCCTCGACACTAGGTCATAACAGCAATACCCCTTTTGGTTCTAAGCATACCCAAGAAAAACACATTTCTTGGCCTTAGGATCCAATTTCTTGCGATGAAGGCCAAGAATGTGAACAAAAGAAACACAACCAAAAACCCTCGGATGTATATAAAATATCTCTCCATCTGGAAAAAGAAGGCTAAATGGCACCTTAAACCCCAAATTCCATGAAGGAACACGATTAATCAAATGCACAGGTATAAGAACTGCATCTCCCCATAACTACACAAGAACCGAAGCACACACCATAAGACTCCTTGCCACTTCCACAATGTGTTTGTTTTTCCTCTCAGCAACTTCATTTTGTTGCGGTGTATATGCACAACTGCTCTGATAAACTACACCATATTCTAAGAGATACGTGGTTAGGTCATTCTCAAAGTACTCTCTGGCATTATTTGATTTAAAATCCTTAGTTCTCACTCCAAATTGTGTGAGAACCATCTGGTGGAATTTTCATACTAAGTTAGGAACCTCATCACATGATCTCATCAAATATATCCAAGAATATCGTGTATAATCATCCACAAACAAGAAAAAGTAACGGAATCCTCCCATGGAAGGGATTTGATATGGCCCCCATACATCAGTGAGAATAATATTAAAAGCAGAAGTACTTCTTTTATTACTTGGTTTAAAAGTGTCTACAATGCTTTCCTAACTGACAACTCTCACACTCCAAAGCAGATAATTGAACAGACTCAAACAACTTTGGGAAAAGACATTTCAAAGAACTAAAAGAAAGATGTCCCAAGCGCTTGTGCCAAAGCATAATCTGGTTCACTGACTCTGACCACTCCCAATCATGATGGCCATGATGTCTCAGAATCTCATCTAAAAGGTAGATTCCATTCACCTCACGACCACTCCCAATCATCTTCTTTGACTCCAGATCCTACAAAACACAATTACTAGGAAGAAAGGTCCCAGAACAATTCAAAATTTTTGTCAAAGAACTAACAGGCAGTAGGTTGGTATGAAGTCTAGGGACATGTAAAACAGAAGACAGAGTTATATCATTGGTCACTCTAATTGTCCCCTTCCCAGCAATGGGCATATGTGAATCATCTGTTGTAGAGACTCTGTCTCTACCAGAGCACAACTGATAGAAAATGAAAAAGGTAGGGGCATTAGTCATATGCTCAGATGCTCCCGAGTCTATAATCCAGGGCGGTCCCTCCTTACCTGAAGTGGATGCAAGATTTGCAGTTGCATATGAACTACCTATATGTGCAAAGGAAGTGGTGTAGTTGGCTCCTGCATTCTGCTGTCCATCTGAAAGGCTAGAGCTGGGTGAATCTTTCTTACTCATAAGCTGTTCAAACCTCTCCAATTCTGTTCTCACTGCTACTACTACAATGGATTCCCAAACAGTTTGAGAGAGAGGGGCTGAAGAGTCTCATGTAGTGGCTACATTTGCATTTCCCTTCTTGTTTCTTATCCGAGCAAGCATAAGATTTGGATGAAGCCTCCAACAAGTGTCCCTGGTATGCTTAGGCTTCTTGCAATAATCACACACCAAGTCCTTCTTATCTTCCCTTCTAGTCTCACTACTCCCCTTGTCTCCATTCGGCTTAGGTTTTGTTGTACCAACCATAGCCGACTGGTCAATCCCAGGCTGTCTCAACATTACATTCCTCCTACTCTCCTCTTGACAAAAGCATAGGCCTAAGAGAGTGTCACACCCTCCCTAGAAAGAATATCCTGCCTAGCAACGTCAAATTCAGGGTTCAGCCCTGTCAAGAACTCAAAAACCATATTCCTCTCTACCAATCTGTGATAAGTTGTTGCATCAATTACACTTTCCCATACCACAGTTTCTAAGTGATCTATTTCCTGCCATAGGATTTTCAGCATGGAGAAATACACAGCAAGAGGTTTTTCTCCCTGTTTCATACTTATCACCTGATTTCTTAACCGATAGGCTCTAGCTTCATTTTGCTTGTGAGAGTAGGTTTCAGTCACTCCATCCCAAATCTCCTTAGCAATATTTTCCCATAGGAAATATTTTTCAATATGAGGTAACATAGAATTACACAGCCAGGACATTACCATGTAATTCTCTTGCACCCATCGAGAAGAGTCTGTATCAGGCTTCTCCTCCCCAGTGAGATACCCTAATTTTCCACGGGCACCAATATCCATGCTAGTTGATTGTGCCCACTCCAAATAATTTGTATCATCAAGTTTTATTGTAGTAATGATCCCAGACCCAAAAATATCACTACAACCTCCAACACCCAGTCCCACAGTACCGATAGATTTCATCTCAGTATTCTAACTCTCCATTTTACTTCAAACAGTTCAATAGTAAGAAAAAAATAGATTGGAGACCTTCAAAAAATAATTTAATATCACACACACAGAAACAAACCCTTTTGGAAGAAGAAAACCCTAGCTGGGGGGAAATCTCTCTCCTCCCCATGCCTCTCAATAGAAAGAAAAGTGAATCGATCACTCCGGGAGGCCTAGAAAATTCCAAAAACTAAACCACCCTCTTCAGAAAATCAAAAGAAAACTAACAATACCTGGGCGTCCAAGATCATATAAAAAACAAAGAGTCCAACTTTTTTCTGGGACTCTTCCCCGTACTCCAGTTCTTCCTGATTTTGATGTTAAACAGTAGATCACCTTCCTGATGTCTAGATCCCATCAAAAACTCAAAAAACTGGGCAATCTATAGCAGATCGATCAGCCCTTTACTACTTCATGCAGTCGGCTGATCTAGGGCTGCATGAGAATGTTTCAAGAAACCCTAGCCGATGCTCTAATACCAAGTAGGAATCTATTGAATTAAAAAATATGAAAAAAAGTAGTTTCTTGAAGAGAGAAGGAAGAGAAAATGAGAAGAAGAGAAGTTTGAAAGAAAAGAGAGCAATAATCTGGTCGCCCCCTTCACTTATTATTTATACTAAAATAATAGAACAATACAAAGACAACTATGCCCTTATAGAGCGGCAAAACATAAAACGACATATATAACACACAAAAACATAATAAAATTTGGATGCGCATAACAACTAACATAAAACATTCTACTCAGAAAAACATCATAAAACTATTTAATCTTCAACAAATATTTGATAATAAAATATCTATCGGTTGGTTAATGTGTACAAACATTGATTTGACATGGCCTGAAAATCTCACTATATATATATATATATTTATCAATAACCATTTCATTAAAATTCATTAAATCAACAAAAGAATAGTTACAACAAGGAAGACAGACACTCTTATCTTCTAAATACAACTTAAGCCCTTAAGAAAAGAAAAGAAAAAGGAGAGGAAGAAACAATTAAATTACAACTTAGCCCAAAACATTGAGTCCCTTTCTACCCCTTGTTTAGCTAATCCATCAGCTACAGAATTAGCTTCCATCTCCCACACCATCCACTTAAATTTCCTCCTCTTATTGTTGTAATTCCATAAGCCATTGTTGTCTTTCTTCAGCCACCCTATCACCACCTCTGAGTCCCCTTCAATTATGAGTTTTCTGATATTCATCTCCTTAGCTTTCTGGACTCCTTCCATAACTGCCAAGATCTCACCTCTAAGGGAGTCACCCACTCCAATTGGGCTTGAGAACAAGGTAGAAATGATCTCATTCTCATCCCTAAAAACACCCCCAATCCCTTATTGTCCAGGATTCCCCCTACTACTTCCATCAATGTTTAATTTTAAGAATCCAATAGGTGGGTGGGGGTGGGTGGGGGTGGGGTGCAAGACACACTCATTATTGATTTGGTTTGTGTACAGTTTGCAATCTCACCCTACTTCCTCAACATGTCATCCACTGTGTAATCTGTGAATGGCTTTAAGGATTTCAACCACCATACAACCCTTATATGGATTATAGCCCTCAGTTCTTCAGCCCCTCTCTCAACTTCTGAGAAGATCCTAGAATTTCTTTCTTCCCATAATGACCAGCATACTGCAGCCCTCAATCATCTCCACATAGTCCTTCCCCTTTTCATATGCCACCTAAAAAAAGAATGGGAGAAAAGACTCTGCATGTCTGATGAAGGATTCCAACTACACCCAAAGAGAGAAACAACCCACTCCCAAATTGACTTTGCAAATTGGTAAGACACCAGTAAGTGAAAACCAGTCTCCCCATCCACTTTGCAAAGAACACACCAATGAGGTGACAAGCAAGTATTGGGTCTCTTCTTTTAGAGCAGATCACCAGTGTTGAATCTTTCCAGATATGCTTCCCAACGAAAACTTCCAACCCTAGGAGGAATTGGTCTGCACCAAACCTCATTAACAAGGAAAGGGGGGGTTGCAGGACTAGTGGACCGGCTTAAGATTTTGAAGAAGGAAGCACAAGAAAAAGAGCCAATGGGGGTAGGGGTCCAAATTCTAGAGTCCACCTTAGTGGGGTCTAAGAAAACATTATCAAGAAGTTTGAGGAGGCTCGAAATACCGTCGAGTTCTGAGTCCCTCACAGCCCTTCTCAAACCCAAGTTTCACCCAAGCCCAAAACTGAAAGAGGAAGGGGTGATGAAAGAAGAAACTGGCTCATTTTTTAAATCAAAAAGAGCATACAAAGAAGGAAACTGGTCCTTTAGAGGAGCATTCCCCACCCAAGTTTGTTCCCAAAATTTTATGGAACCTGAATTCAAATCATACCTGACAAGAGAGGAGAAAACTGGTAGTAGTTCATGAATGGCTTTCCAAGGTGAAGTGCTTGTGGTCCTAGCTCCAATCCCAGCATCCCATCCATTTTGCTCCAGCCCATGTATGCTTGCCACTATTCTAGCCCATAACTTCTCCTGCTCTAAAGGGAATCTCCACAACCACTTCCCCGTAAAGGCCATATTCCTTTTTCTAATGTTCCCAAGCCCCAACCCACCATAGGTTTTACTCTTGGTCACCACTTCCAAGCCTGAAAATCTCACTATTCAAAATCCTACCTTTGAACAAGAAGCTTCATTTGTGTATTTAGATGCAAGTTTACTAGTGGTGTGGTAAGAGATACTTTTACCGAACCAAGACTAAGAATTCTTGTATCCTTTTTGTATTAAATCATCCTGGCTTCAAAAACATTTCATTTGGTCAGCAAGGGTACAACCTGAGCCTGATAGGATCGGCCCTAGAACAACCCAATCAGCTGGTAGCTCAAACCTGACATGACCTAAGCTGAGGTGTTCTACCGGGCTAAAGATGAGTTGGGTTTGGATCAGAGTGCATTTGGGTACGATAGCATATATGCATGAAAAAAAATGATGTAAGTTTGCATGCATAACATGTCTGTGTGTGCGTGAGATGAAACGTTTACACTACAGAAATAGTATGGTTCGGGATAAATTGGTTTGCCTGAGAGCTCAACCTGCTTCAATCAGGTCTAATAAATTGGGTCAAATCTAGTGGAGGTTAAGCCTCATCTTGCACTGCATTGGTTGGTGGGAAACAAAGATAATGGTCCAGAACATATGGGAAAGGAAGAATAATTCAGCAACAACTGACCTGAACACTCAAAATTTTATCAAATAAATAGAAGAAGATAAATAGAAAGCCCCATTAACGGGCTTTCTTTGCGGAGCAAATCTAAATGGATATATAATTTGCACCCAATTTGGGTTTACATAATTTTGTTTATCACTATGACCTGCATTCTAGTGCAAATTTTGCATTTCAAAAACCGATGCAAAATCTGCAAGTCCCCCTTCCTACTTTAATTTTCTCTTATGTAAAACGGGATCCGCATCATTTTAATTTCATTTTACTGAATCATAAAATCTCAAGGGACCGTTCAACCTAAAAGCTTAATCTATCAGTAGAGGACTTTAAATAAGTTTTTAACACCCCTATATGCAAAAACCTTTTTTTTTACATGCAAAAACCTATTGGGCTTAAAACGTGGAAAAGCAGAAGCCTATCCATATAACCTTGTGCCAAAATTTAATTAATTATAATGGAGGCAATGAGTATCAAACAGTAAACCACTTGATCAAACAGTCTCATACTATCTAAAAGAATCATTTAGCCAAAATCTTAAGCTGTTAGATGAAGTCCTTGAATAGTTTTTTTTATTCTCTAATACAAACAAAGCAAAGCACTGTTAAAGTCTTACATATGGCCCATTTTCACTCCCGTGCATTCACACCGCAAATTTTCACTTGCAAAGAAATAAAAGGAGCTTGGGTTTCAGCTTCAAACACCCTTAAAAATAGTCAAGTCATCAGGCTCGACATCAAGGATAACCAACTTAAACAGGGCAACTGACAACTAAGGAGGTATTCGATAACCATTTTGTTTTTGGAAACAAAAATAAGTGCCATGTCATAAAAAACAATAATTTGCTGATGTGGCACTTGTTTTTATTTCCAAAAACAAAAACAACCAGCCTCTACTCAACTCTTGGTTATGTTGGGGGAGATGGGGTCACTGTAACTTAGGAGGAGAAGCTCTGAGGTGCGTCTGAAGACACTGTCTTTAGAACGTTATTTGCCCCCACTCAGTTTTACTGAGTTTGTTGTTGGGTTACAGGAAAATTCGTTCCCAGGATACAACAGAGCCTTGGGCGAGAATCTGCAACCAGCAAAGTTGAAGAGTCTCCAAATAAACCTTCTGTGAGACTGTAGCAGACCGGACTGAGAGAGAGAAAGAGATAGTGAATTTCGAAATTGTGTTTTTGGAGTCTGATTCATGCTCCTTAAATAACTTGTGAAGAGGTATGAGGAAAAGGTAGGTGCTGGTTTAGAGAAGGCACCTTGAACAGTCACAATTTCAACCATTGTGACTGTTTAAAAAGTTGTTAACAGTTGGTGACTGTTAACTTTGAATTGTGCCTCTTGATTACACCCGATCGAATCGTAACCATTGATCTCATCAATGGTGATCAATGGTCATCAACGTACCAAAACCAGAGCCGCCCATCGCAAGTCACGCGGGTGCGCGCGAAGTGCGAGCAAAGTGCGCCTCTAAAGCGCTTCATTGCTCCACACACACGTGCGCACATGCGTGCGCGCGTGTTGCGCGGTATCGAATCCCCATACTCTCCTCTACTAATTCTAAGGAGTGTAAATCAGCTCCTATTTAATGAATAGAGATAAAATCTGAACCTAAGTGTTTCTTTGTTCTTTGTCTTTGACTTCTTCTAAGTCCTATTGTAGGTGTTATAGTTGTGTCATTTCTTCTTTCAATCTCATTATTATCAACAGGTATTGAGATCTGAGTTTCTTTGTCATTTTCTATGGATTCATTTTCTGTAGGTTCAAAACACAGTTTATTTTCAAAGAATTCAACATCTCTAGTTTCAATTATTATGTTGGACTCTAAGTCTAGAAGCCTATAGGCCTTGCTATGTTCTGCATATCCAACAAACATACTTTTCTTAGCTCTGAGTCCTAATTTGGTTCTTTTAGGATCTGAGACTCTATAATATGCTAAGCACCCCCACACTTTTAGATATGCTAAAGTAGGTTTTCTTCCTGTCCATAATTCATATGGGCATTTGTTATTAACTCTAGAAACAATTCTGTTATGTAAATGACAGGCTGTTAGGAGTGATTCCCCCCACAGGTTTAAGGGTGCATTAACTTTTAACAATATGCAGTTTATCATTTCTGTAAGTGTTCTATTTTTCCTTTCAGCCAGGCCATTCTGCTGAGGGGTATAAGGAGCAGAACACTGATGTATTATTCCAAATTCTTCACAGAAAGAATTAAACTCATTTTTAAAGTATTCAGCACCCCTATCACTTCTAAGGATTTTAATTTTCTTTTCTAATTGATTTTCAACTTCAGTCTTATATAGTTTAAACATGTCAAAGGCTTCATCCCTAGTTTTCATAAGGTAGACATAAGTGTACCTAGAAAAGTCATCTATAAATGTTATGAAGTATCTCTTGCCTCCTCTAGTTAATACACCATTGAGTTCACAGATGTCATAATGGATTAGTTCTAGAAGTTGAGAATTTCTCTCAACACTAGGGAAATGTTTCTTAGCCATTTTAGATTTTACACATATTTCACATTTTCCAGTTGATTCATTACTGTAAGCAATTATACCTAGTTTGCTCATGTTCTTTATGGATTTAAAATTCAAGTGTGCTAATCTATCATGCCATAAAGAGAAAGAATCAACAATATAAGCAGAAACTTTTCTTTCATTAATACTTAATTTGAGCATACCATTACAATCATATCCCTTTCCAACAAACATCCCATTCTTGGATATGATTAGTTTGTCGGATTCAAAGACAACTTTGAATCCCCTCTTACAAACAAGATTTACTGAGACCAAGTTCTTTCTAATGTCAGGAACATGGAGAACATTCAGGAGAGTCAGTGTCTTTCCGGATGTGAAGTTCAACTCTACGTTGCTTCTTCCAGCAACTTTGGCACATGTTTGGTTTCTCATCTGTACCTCCTGGCCATCAGTTACTTCTTTATATGTCTTGAATAAGGACTTGTCCTTACAAACATGGACTGTGGCGCCTGAATCAAACCACCATCCAGAAGACGATTCTGCCATGTTGACTTCAGTAATCATGGCCACGAGATTGTCTTCTACCATGTTTGCAGACTTGGTTCCGCCTTTCCGATATCGGTAGACTCGAGCATAATGCCCTTCTTTCCACAAACATAGTAGGATCATTTCTTATTGCTGATCTTTTTGAAGTTCCCATCCTTCTTCTTTACTTGTAATGCAGGGTTAGTCTTCTTCGATCCATTTTCAACAAAATTTACCTTAGAGTTCAGCATACCGGTCAAGGTCTTATCCCTACTGTCTCTAATTCGAGACTCTTCTTCAATACGAAGGTGTTGTTGAATTTGCTCCAAGGTAAGTTCTTCAGCCTTGTGCAGAAGCTTCTTCCTGTAATCCTTCCAAGAGGGTGGAAGTTTGGCAATGATTGCTCCCACTTGGAAAGATTCAGGAAGGATGATATTAAGGGATTGAATTTTATTGAGAACATCTCCCATATTTATATGCTACCATTTACGAAGAGATGTTCCCAATATACAACTGCATTGTCATCTGGGTAGGTGTGGGTAAGAGATCTGAATTCATTTGCACAATTTCTTATGACAACTCTGGTTTCCTTTCCACAAGAACTCTACGGCCTTACCCACATGACATTGTAGCCACATATAGAGTACATCTCCTGTGTTTGTATGTTATTATGCATGGGAAAATGTTCCCGATACATGACTATAGTGTTTTGTGGATAGGAGATCCAGAGTCTTCTTATGATACCTTCTAACCACTATAATTTTTGGGGTTTAAATAAAATCTCTTCTCCCTTTTATCAAAAAAAAAAAAAACAGAAAAAAAAAATAGATTGTAATACTATAAACACACATAAACACAAAGGAATTCGGATTTTCGTTTATGGGAAAATGTTCTCAATGCACGGCTGCAAGTATTGTGAGGTTGAAGAGACCAATTTGGTGAGGAGGAACTCATATTCTCCAGCAGTAAAATATGATTTTAACAAGTAGCTAGTGAAGGTTCAGAGAAATTTCCTTCTAAATAAAGCACTAGACCTTTTGCTCATGAGTCATGAGGTACCCTATTCACCATCAGAGTTTCGGATCAAGTAGACGCACAAGATGACTACAATGAATAAGCATTCTAGAAATTTTGACATTTATCAATCCATGAAGATAAAGAAGTATCATCAATTTCTTTATACTCGTTCCAAGTTTAAAGTATCTTTTGTGCAAATAAGAATATCCTTACACGTTTTCTAGATCATTAAGATTCAAACCAACTACTTATATAACTGTATATGTAATATTGTGTATATGTATATTGACACAGTTTAATTCCAATTTTTCTCTTTAGCATTAAAAGAAAGAAAAGATAGTACAGATAGCCCCATTGCAGATTTTTGAAATAGACTATAGATCTATAAACATTCAAAATATCAAATACCTCCACTTTGTGCATCAATGTCCCCAAATTAACATCAATTCCGACCTGACACCTATCCCAACTGTATTTTAAGCCTAGAAATTCTAACTCTGGGCTGAACTGTTATTCTCCCTAAAAAATATCAAGTTTACTCATAATATATATATATATATATATATATATATATATATATGTGTGTGTGTGTGTCAATTTAACAAATAAATAAATAGGTTAATATAGCCGTCAATTATGATAATTAGATCTGAATACGAAAAAAAAAAATCTGATAATCCCATCCTATAAGTTCTGGTTGAGAATTGCTTCGGTACATTTATGTCTCAAGCTCGGTCTGGGTCTACCCTAACCCACACCAGACCCATTGACAATACCATCCTGGCCCCCTGTCGTCCTACTTGGTAAAGGACAATAGACAGAGGGAACTTTATTGATTAATTATCATAATTGGCTAAAATTGTATGTGTCATACCCAGTTCATCGATCATTTAGGGTCTGTTTGGTTTACAGGAATAGAGTTTAAAATTAGAATCACAATGGTTCATTCCAACTACAACTGTTTGATTGGGTGTGTGAAATTAGAATCTAATTCCCACTCCTTGTAGAATTCAAATGATCATTCCCCCCTCCTCCCCTCTCTTTCTTGGGAATGAAAATCTATTCTAGACGATTCTGATTCCCAATCAAATAGACAAAAAGAATAGATCATTCCAATTCTGATTACAAGAGATTTCAATTTCAATTTCAGCTGTAAAGCAAACGGACTCTTATTAGTCCACAAATGGAACCACTTTTCCATTTGGGCGTGGGTATTATTAAAAAAAGTACAGAAAAATTTATAAATTTTACAAACAATTTGCCTCCAATAGCATTATTATATATTCATCTTATTAAACAAAAAAAAAAACCAAGCGTAATAAATGAAACTTATTGCTATTAATGATATTAATGATGAAAATGTTAAAAATACCAAAAAATAAATAAAAACAAAAAGAATATATACATATAGCTAGATTGAGTCAAATGGGTATGGGAGTGAATAAGGCATTTTAGATTTATTACTAAGCATGAAACCCAAGGTTAATTGAAATTTTGAAATAAATGAATTTGGGCCGTCTTTGAATGACCTTTGACTATGTGCCTAATAATTTTTCAAAATTCATAGGTGCTGGAACCCACTCATTTGGTCACTTTTAATGCATACAAACATCTACTCTCCAACTTGAGTAGGATTGGATTGTGATTTTATCATAATTTAAATGGTCCTAGCACAAATGCCCAAACTACAACTTTTACAATGTAAAAGGCTAACTTGGGACAACCCGAATTGCACTCCTATTACCAACTGAGCCAAAAGGAAGGATCTGACACATTCAAGCTCAGAAGGTGGCCGAAGGAAAGTATCGGCATTAAACGATGAACGGATAAAGATAAAGGCACAATAATGTTAGAATAGAGACATGTTTGTCGGTCAAATAATTTAGAGATAAATGCAAACAAGGAGCATATTTGTACTGTTTTTGTGTGTGGTCAATGAAGCTTGAGTCTGTATATTCTTTTTGTTTGGAGTGGGTCTGAGTGTCTCTTTGTTCTTTGGGTTTGGGATAAGGCGTGAGCTATATCCTCCCTTGTATCTTTTTACTCTCTATTTGATAATGGTTAGTAAAATTAATTTCAAGGTGGTCAAACTTCAAGTTGAATTCAATTTCAAGGCGGCCACACTTAGGAGTGTAAACAGATTGAATTTGAATGAGATTAGGCAATACTCGAATTCGAATCCAATTAGAAAATTCGATTTGATATTTAACAGATATTGAAAATTCATATCAGAATTCAAAATCGATTAAATATTCGAATATTCAATTCAATTCGAATTTGATTAATTAATTATTTAGGTAATTAATAAATATTTTATTTATATAAATATATAAATATATAAATCATTTATATAATTTAATTATTATATATATAAATTATATAAAACAATAAAGATTTTATAGATTAATATAAGAATTAAATAATCACTTGAATTCGGATATTTATCAAATCAAATCAAGTTATATCCAAAATCGAATCTGATTAGCTATTTGATATGAATAAGATATCCAAATTCGATCGATTAAATATTTAAATTATCCAAATTCAATCTAATTATGTCAAATTTCAAATACGAAATCAAATTTTTTAATACCATTGACACCCCTAGCCACACTTCCACCTGGAGTAAAATTCAAGTTTCATATAGAAGAAGAAGAAGAAGAAGGAGAGAGAGAGAGAGAGAGAGAGAGAGAGAGAGAGTAGAAGATAGATTGCTATCAGGACCTGATATTATTTTATTTGAGGGCTAAGATTCTAATTCTAATTAGCTCAACCCGATGGTTATGGAACCAATTATAATATTCCACACTGTTGAGTTGGGCCTAGTTGTTCTTATTGTTATTTTAAGATGTTTAGTTAGAAAGTTGTTGGGATTTAGGCCCATTAGTTTATGTTTTTAAGTTGTAACTGTTCAACTACATTAGTAGCCGCTCTACTAAGGGTATCCTTGTAATATCTCATCCTTTTAAGTTAAGTATAAATTATAATGAGGGGTTGGCGGCTAGAATTTATCTAAGAATCCTGGTTGACTTCCTACTCTTTTTTCCTCCTCTTTTCTTCTCTACTGTTGAAATCTTCATCTTCTTCCTCTTTCCCTTCACAAGAAATCCAACTAAATCTGCAATCAGTGATTTCTACTCACACCAATAATAACCTTATGGGTCCCACTGTAAGTGATGGGGTGCCATGTATTTTATTACTGGCATGGAAAATTACCATTAGTTCCATAGCCATTGCATTTGGCTAATCCTTCCTTCTAAGATTCAAGTAAAAGCTTTTGATATATGTGCAAAATGAGCTTTGTTTGTATCTTTCATTAATAATTTAAATTTTGAATGACTAACTTTACCTTTCTTTGTGTGAGGGATTGTTTGAGCAAGGAGAAATACTCAAGTCACTTAGCTGTAATGGATGCAAACACGAATTCTTATAAAGCATATGCCTTTTTTTATCAAAAGCTCACTTGAATGCAAATTTATTTCTTTTTTATTGATGTACTTTTATCTTATTATTAATGTAAATATGCATTAGAAAATGTGTTTTTTATCATTTATCAATGCATAAATGTAATGTTGTCAAACACAAGCAAAAATGAACAAGAGTGCAAATTTACCATAAACCGGGACTTAAACTCCATTGGCGTTGTTTTGAAACGCAGCATAAAATAACTCAGCTTTTGTGAAATCTCTTTCTAATAAAAACGTTACATTAGCTATAATAATGTTCTGCCTGTGGTCATGCAATTTAAAGTCATATAGGGCAAGTGTAAAACCTCAGCTACAAAAGCATGCCAATATAAGGGGCTGTATGGTCTCAAATAGGTTAATGGTCTAGATTATCTTTTATTTTTCTGGTTTTTGAGCCTTGTATTGAGTTGGGATGAGAGGGTAAGGTTGTGTTTTCTGTTGTTGGGTTTTGGGGTAAGGCTAAGTCCTTCCCTATTTTGATTTATCTCCCATTTGATGATGGTTAATAAAACTTTTAGATGGCTGCCCTCCACCTAGAGTAAACTTTGGGTCATAAAAAAATAGGGGGATTGTATGGTCACAAGTTGATGGGACTGAATTGTTTTCTTTTTTGGTAGAATATAACTCTCATAGCAGGAGGATGCCATCAAAATGATACATAACCAAGGGAAGATTTGGGCAATTAATTTTTTTCAAGCTCCAGCCTCCAATCAGACAGATAACTATCTTGATGATTGAGTTAAGTATTAGAATGGCTCAACCACTAAACTTGTTTAAATAAAAAATGCGGAAAAGTAAAAATAAAAATTAGAAAAGTTCTATACTCTCTTTGAAAGCTATAATATCTCAAAACAATCTTAAACAATCAATATCTGGAAGATATATTACATGTTAAAATACGGTTAATTTAACCGAGTATGCTAAGAGTTGAGCAACCAAAAACAGTTTTAGCTATTAGTTTCATATTCTAGTGGTCCGACCAAAGGTCTAGTCTAAGTATGATAACACTAAGGCCCCATTTGCTTTTTGGTAAATTATTTACCTGGGTAAGTACATCTACTCATGTTCTTTTTGTTTCCAAATAAATAAGACAATGACCATTTTAGTCATAAAAATTCATTATTAAAAGAGGTATTTTTGTCTCATCCAAGTTTTGGCAATTTTTCCTCAGGTGGGTAGTTATTTATCCACCTTAGATATGGGTACCACTTACTTGGGTAAGTGATACCCGTGGCTAGGAAAATAATTTTTTCTTAATCTTCTCATAAATCTAAAAAAAAAAGAATATGGGTTTCTTGGTCAATGGGAACCAAAATCCCATCAACCAAATTTCCCCCCTCTCAAAATCCAAAAAATGAATGCCCCCTGAATTTAATTGTAATTCATGTACACAAGAGTGAGTACAAGCAAAAATCAAAGTGGGAGCTTTCAATTTTAACCACGGCGGCATATGTATCTGTAGAACCATCATGTGCTAGAAACAAAACAACACCATGCACATTATAGTTCCTTGCCATCTAACCTCAACATATGATACCTATGCACTTGTGCAGATTGTGTTTCGAAGACTCCTACGTATCAAGGACAGGTGATATAAAACTATTGTGTTTCGAAGACTCCTAGCATCGTTTGTTATTAAGGCTGTGTTTGGTTGCAATGCAAATAAATTTGCACTGATGCAAAATCATGGCAGTGCAAATGATTTGAATGTAAATTCTGACCTATTTTCGTTTTAAATTTTAAATTATTTTATTTGATTGCAGTACAAATAAAACAAATTAAAACAGTAAGCAGAATAAAGTAAAACCCAAAATAAAATTAAACAATAATTTGTATTTTTTTACATTTGTACTAGTACAAATAAATTTGCACTACAATCAAACATAGGCTCAGTTTGGAAAGAGTATAAATACAAATATATATAATGCAAAGCCGTATATTTTGTATTTCCAAACCTGTAAATATTTGGGAAGAGTACAAATATGTACAAGCTTTGCACTGTACATATTTGTATTTGTACTCTATGTGCCTATTATGAATCTTCAATTGTATTTGGGAGAATTGACTATCATAAGGAAAGATACGGGGTCTGTGACGCACTTAGATATTCTGGGCTGCATACATGCTCTTCTTATGTCAAAAAAGAAAAAAAAATAAAAACATGATACCAAAAATAATTTATAACAAATCAACTAGTATCATAAAAGTGTTAACCAATTTGATGAGTTTAGATCTGCATCCCACAAGGGGGCGCCTCAAAGTGTCCCATAGCACATCCCTGCCGTGTACCGGAAACATCTCCTGATGATGACATCATCGGGACTGGTACTATCATCGGGAGATGTTCCTAATGCACGGCGGGGATGTGCTGTGGGACGTTGTGGGGCACCCCCTCGTGGGGTGCAGATGTGAACTCCAATTTCTAGATAGTATTCATCAGAATTCTTAAGAGGTTTTTGACTAGTCAAAGCTCTTAGGGCATCAAAGCATGGTTTTCAAAACTAGATCGGACGGTCGAACCGGAAAAACCGGTAACCAGTCAGCCATCTGAGTCTAGTTTTACTAAAAACCAGAAATTTGAAAAAAAAAACATTGAAAAGTAAAAAAAACCGCTGACCCAAGTGGTCGGACTGCTAAACTGTTCGACTAGGGTAGTGGTTTGCGGGTTAATATTTTTTATTTTTAATGTTTTAAATAAAAACAAAAAATAAAATGCCAATTATATCCCAATCAGTTCGATTTTCGAATCCCAATCCCAGTCCCTTATTTGGTTTAGCCTTTAGGGTTCCTGAGTTCCCTCCTCACTCCTCAGTCCTCTCAAGTCTCAACCCTCACACCCTACCACCTGCAGTGGCCATCAACTCCAGCATCCGACGACGACACACACCCACGGTGACCGACGAACTTGTAGCGGCGAAAAAAGTCACCCAAGCACTTGCAACGGCGGACTGCCCGAGCCCATGGCGGCAAATCCCTGAAGGTATAATTTTTTTTGTGATTTAATTGATTTGTTGAATTCTTTTGGTTCATTTGTTAGGATAAAACTCTCATTAGTTAGGATAAGCAAGGAATATCTTAAATTTTATCAAATCAACACATTATTCTTCTTCTATCCTTTTTATTCTTCGTTTCCTATGAAAAAAACAGGTTCTCATCCTATATTTTTCTGAATTTTCTTTCTTTTTTTTTCTTCTCAAAATATGTTTTGATATGAAATTTATGCTTTCTTCTCAAAATATGTTCAGATAATTTTTTTCTGAACTGATATGCGTTTTTCTTCTCAAAAAACAGGTGCTAATTACATATTCTTGCTTACATATTTTTTTTATAATTTTTGGAAAATTTTCTATATGTTTTGGAATTTTTTCTGTATTTTATTATTTTTATATTTATATATTTTTATTTTTTCATATGTTGTTCTTTTTCCTATATTTTTCAGTGTATTTTTTGTATTTTATTTAAATTTCTATAGTATTTTTATTATATATAAATATTGTTTATTTATTTATTTATTTATAATGTTTACGGGTCAAACCGTTCGACCTGAACAGTTGAACCGCCGAACCAGAAAACGGTGCCCTAACCGGTTTGGTCACCGGTTCGGTTTTAAAAACCATGCATCAAAGATTTACCCTTGGGTTGAATAAAGATGTCGTCCAAGCTATGTATAAATTCAAAAGCTGCGAAAGTGCATTATGCATTTGGATTTATTGGCCCAAGCCCAACTGAAATTTGAAACCAGCCCAACTGAAATCATAGATTAGTTAAAGCTCAAGAGATGCTGATATAGAGGAAGGATTAGCTGAATGCGATGGCTGTTCAGCCGGCTGTGGAACCAATGATAATTTTCCTGCCGAACAGCCATCGTATTCAGCTAATCCGAATTAGCCGATAGAGAAGTGTAACATGTAAGAAAATGTTCTCAGTTCTTTATAAAAGTATAGCTTCTTCCTTATCCAAACCATAGTAAGCATTCTCGAAAATGACTTGGCTGGTTTAAACAAGCCGGACAACGAATTATTTAGGGGTTCGGTTTTTGGGTCAAATAGTTTGATCGTTCGAACTGAATGAATGGCCGTTTTGACAAAAGAAATAAAAAAAATTTAAAAATAATCAAAAACTACTGGATGATTCAAATGATTCAAATGATTTAAACGATTCGACCACCCAGATCAACGGCTTACTGACCAAAACAATGATTTTTAGCCAAAAAACAATTCTAAGGTAAAATGGAAAAATGACCATTCCCTTTTTACAGTCCGACAATTTGATCCGGACCGGTTTTGAAAAGCATGGGTTTAAAGCATACATCTAATGACTCATTGAGCCAACCTTCCGCACTCGACTTGACTCAAATCAAATGGGCTTTGCTGATTTTTTTTAAAGGCCGAAGTGGCTGAACTGAATCCAAATCATTTCGGCCCCATGTTTACCGAATACAGGAGTATTCATTCTTGATTGGCCACATGGCTACCAGGTTCACACACTGTGTTAAAAAATGTGGCATGGTTGTAGAATCATATCAGGGTCCATTTGGTTTGCAGTTGAAATTGGAATTGGAATTGGAGTTAAAAATCTTTTGGAATCGGAATGGCCTATTCCATGGTATTCAAAATCGGATCGGAAAAACCAAAAACCGATCAGCAAACCGCTAACCCAGGTGGCTGAATCATTCAAACCATTCAGTAGTTTTGGCCGTTTTTTTTTTATTTCTTTTGTCAGAATGGTCAGATCGTTCAACCCGAGAATCAGACCCCTGAACGGTTCGTTGTTCGGTTCAGTTTTAAAAACCTTAGCCTATTCCCATAATCTGTTTGGTTTATTCAGGAATGTGAATGGGAGGAATCGAAATCAGCAGGAATGAGATTTGATTCCTATCCTAAGAGAGGGACAGGGAATGGCCATTCCCTCAAATATGGGGGAGTGCCATTAAGGGAATGGACATTCCAGCAGGAATGGGAATGGGATTCCAATTCTGCTCAACCAAACAGCTGAAATCGGAATAGCCCATTCCAATGCCGATACCAGACCCCCATTCCTGCAAACCAAACAGGGCTTCAATCTTTTCTTAAAAATGACAATGTTCCCTTTTTTAGGGGTTCGACTATGATATAGAAAATATATGATAACTAAAAAAGGTCTATCAATCAATTGAAATCATAAATGTGGTAGCTAATTAGGTCTTATTTATCAAAATTTATGGGTGCGTTTTAATTGATCAAAACTCTTTCAATACCATATATTTCCCGCATCATAGATTTCCCCTTTTTATCATACAATGCAAAAGAAACTGTTCAATTCATGATTAGTGTTTTGAACTATAAT
The DNA here is from genome assembly GCF_056320005.1 of Nelumbo lutea. NCBI lineage: Eukaryota > Viridiplantae > Streptophyta > Magnoliopsida > Proteales > Nelumbonaceae > Nelumbo > Nelumbo lutea. Next base: position 108,629,249 of record NC_142686.1, read on the forward strand.
ATGTGAGCATTGATTGTATGATCTATGTACATGTACTTTCACTATCTACTTTTTTTATCATGATCATGGTTCATCCTCAAATAGATACATTATAATTGGAGTCATATTGTTGTGTGAAGCATACTATATAACTGCCATGTCATGTCTATTTTGCTTATTTTGGAATCATGAATTGTTAATAACATAAAAGTAGCATATAGAAGGCTAATTGTGTTTGTAAACCATGTGAAATGCCAATGTAATTCATGAAAGATCAAACTCTAGTTTGTCCTAATGATATGTGTAAAATTGGAGAAACAAATCCTTATTCTGTTAAGCATTAAGCAAAAATAAATTTACCACACAAATCAAAAAAAAAATGAAAACCACTTTCTTGGCTAAATGACATTTAAACTTTTAATTAAAAAAAATCAATTTAAGAGAGACATTGAGTTAATGGCCTTCTAATGAGTAGAAACGCCAACAAGGATGATCAAATATAGCTAACAAAATTATGGTTTTTTTTATCGATTTATTTCTCCTGTTATTTTGATGCTGAGCTACACGACCAATAAACAAGTTTATAGACATTAGATGGATTACATTAGACAAATGATAAGGCGTTTGGTCGGGCTACAAGACCCATAAACCACATGCTCCATGGACCCCTGCCAGGCTGGGCCTGGGCCTAGGTTATAACCCTTATATTATCAGGTGCAAAGCCTAGCCCATGTGGCCACCATTATGTTATACCAATTGTGATCTAAGCATAATTGTTTGTAGGGGTTTTTATTGTTCAGTCCACCCCAGAAATCTGAGCCCCACCGAACAGGTGGAATGAATCCTGACCGTGGATCAATGCCAAATCCATGACCAGGATGCAGTTTATAGGGGGCCTATCAGTAGAGTAGGAGGGGGCTGTAATTTCAGATTTCTGAGGTGGACTGCAGTCTACTTATCCCTTGTTTGTATTTGTCCAGTGCAAATACAAATACAAATATGTAGAGTGTAAAACCTTATATTTTGTATTATTTTCTATGTATTTGTATATGTACTTCTTCCAAACTAAGCAAATATCTATAGTATAAATACATACAAAGTATATAGTTTTGCACTTTACATATTTGTACTTGTACTCCTTCCAAACTGAGCCTAAGGCTGTGTTTGGTTGCAATGCAAATAAATATGCACTGATACAAAATTATAGCATTGCAAATGGTTTAAATGTAAATCCTGACCTTTTTCGTTTCAAATTTTAGCTTGTTTTGTTTGATTGCAATAAAAATGAAGTAAATTAAGAAATGAAATAGAATAAAGTAAAATCCAAAACAAGATTAAAAGAGAATTTGCATTTTCTTCATTTGCATTCCCATGCATTTGTACTAGCGCAAATAAAATTGTACTACAACCAAACACATCCTAAAGCACAAGCTTCTGCTTGCATATAAATGCAGCACCAATAGTAAGATGAAAACCCAACAAAAAAAAAAACAATTGTTCTCATTGTCCCTTATAATCTCTCCACCTCCACTAAGGCCAAGATTACCTCTACATGCACCATAAGTATTCACAATACCTTGAGTAGGGGGTGCCTATTTCACCCAAATGACCCGTTGGCTCAATTTTGAAATAGTATAAATACAAATATGTATAGTACAAATGCGAGACCAAATCAGCCCCCACACGATTGCCCCCTACAACGTCCCAGATATGTATTGGGAACATCTCCCAATGATAATCTCAAAATGATGATGTCATCATTGGGAGATGCTCTCAATACACGGCAAGGATGTGCTGTGGGACGTTGTGGGGGGCAATATTGTAGGGGGCTGATTTGAACTCTACAAATACATACAAAATAATATAAAATGCAAGATTTTGCACTCTACAAATTTGCATATGTACTCTTTCCAAACTGAATCATTGGAACATGATGGGTTTCAATAGAATTGAAAACAAATAGCTCATTTCCTGTTATCATCCCTTATATGATGGGAAGGAAGCAACCTACTAAACTCAAAAGGCCAAGACATAATACGAAATATGGAAATGGCCCTGCAAGGCATCCAAAAAATTTTAAATGAAACTCACAGTGAAAGTCTAGAAATGGATGTCTCAGAAGAGGAGATTAAGGAAGCCTTGTTCCAAATGGCTCCCAGGAAAGCCCCGGGACTTGATGGTTTTCCAAACTTAATTTTTCAAACTTTTTGAGAGACTGTGAAGGAGGATGTAGTAAAAGATGTCCAAGTTTTTTTAACTCAAGAGAAATGAATAGAAATCTTAATTAAACTTTCATAGCATTAATTCCAAAGGTCAAAAATCTAGAAGAAGCCAATCAGTCTGTGCAATACTGTTTACAAAATAATTGCAAAAATTTTGGTAAACAGAATGAAGCCAATTCTAAATGACTTAATATCAGAAAATCAGAGTGCCTTTATCCCTGGGAGAGCTATAACTGATAATATCTTAATTGCCCATGAAATAATGCACTACATGACTCGTACAAAAGCAAAGCAAGGTTTCATGGCAGTTAAGTTGGATATGAGCAAGGCCTATGATAGAGTTGAATGGGATTTTCTGAAATTAACCATGCAAAGGATTGGTTTTGGTAATAAATTTATTGATTGGATCATGAAGTGTGTATACACAGTCTCCTATCAGATTTTAGTAAATGGATCCCCATCAAGGAAAATTTACACTCAAAGGGGCCTAAGGCAAGGAAACCCCCTGTCACCTTACCTTTTCCTTTTGTGCTCAGAAGTCTTTTCATCTATAATAAAGGAAAAAGTGACCCAGAAGGAGCTCTCTGGAATTAAAATATGCAACTTAACTCCAACAATGTCTCATTTTTTTTTTTTTTGCAAATGGCAATTACTTTTTCTCTAAATCAAATCCCAAGGAATCTAGTGCACTGCTAGAAGCCATCTCCCTCTTTGAAAGAGCCTCTGGGCAACAAGTGAATTATCAAAAATCTGAAGTTTTCTATAGCAAAAACATGAATCCTAAGTTCAAAAAGATGGTTTCAAAAGTTCTTAAAGTTAAAAAGTAGAAAAACCCACTATTTACCTGGGATCTCATCCTCTTGTCAATAGGAAAAAGAATCAAAATTTTGAATATATTTTAGAGAAGTAGCAAACAAAGCCAAAGGTTGAAGAGGATCCTTGCTTTCACAAGTAGGAAAAGAGATCCTAATGAAGTCAGTCCTGACAGCTATTCCAACTTATGTTATGTCTTGCTTCCTACTCCCAAAGAGCATATGTAATTCTTTGGTTAAAAACCAAAAATCGTTCTACTGGGGAAATCAAGAAGAAAAAAAAGAAAAGTAAGATGGGTAAACTAGAATCAAATATGCAAAAACAAATCAAATGGGGGGCTAGGATTTAGAGACCCCAGAGCTTTTAATCTTGCTCTACTCTCCAAATTGGCCAGGAGACTTTGTTATGAGACAAATAGCTTATGGGCAAGGGTGCCAAAAGCAAAATATTACCCTGACCACCACTTCACCCATACAAAGCTAAAAATCCAACCTTCATGGGAATGGAGGAGTGTCCTAGAGGGGAAAAAAGTGCTAGAAAAAGGTATTTGTTGGAAAGTGGGTAATGGAACCAATATTAAAGTTTGGGAGGATCCCTGGATCCCAAATATAAGTGGTTCCAAATTAATGGGCCCAAGGAATCAAAGTAGTGAGAACTTAAGGGTAACTGATCTAATAAACCATGAGAGTAGAAGTTGGAATGATGGAATGATAAATTCCACTATACCTGTTGGTTTTACCCAAAAAAATTTAGACATGGAGATCCCCTCAAACCCTTGGGATGACAAATTAATCTGGCTAGGTAGCAAAAATGGGAAATTCCCAATTAGATTAGCTTATTTCCTGGCTAAACAAATGCAAGAAGAAAACCCAGAAGTTCCTAAAGACTCCACACAAATTAAAAATTTCTGGAATTTGGTGTGGAGACTTCCATCAGAACCAAAAATTAAACATTTTATCTGGAGATGCTATGTAAATGGTTTAGCTGTTAAAGAAAATCTTGCAAAAAAGGGGTTTAGGAGATTCTAATATTTGTGAAAGATGTGAAAAAGAAACAGAAACAATTACTCATGCTCTACTCCTTTGTGATAAGTCAAGATGCATTTGGTTGGGGTCTAGTGTTGGTATTAATCCAACATATAGTCAGAACTTTCCAAGCTTTAAGGATTGGATAGTGCATATCTTCCTTAGTCTGGGAAAGACTCATCTGGAAAAATTAGCAAACATTGCTCATGTTTTATGGAGCATTTGGAAAGATAGAATTTTGTTTTATTTTGAAAATGAAAATCCAAATCCCTTTGTTGACATCTCTCAAATTTGCAGGTCAATAGTGGAGATATATCATCTCTGGCAGCAGAGATCAGAAAGCTCTTCCAAGACTAGTTAGAGCAAAAAGGATGATTTTTTTACTCCACCAGATCAGGGCCACTTGAAAATCAATATTGATGGTGGCTTTTTCGAATCTTCTAGACAGGCTTCTTTTGGCTTCATTATTAGAGATCATTTGGGGTGCTACTGGGGTGCGGGTTTTGGAAAATCAAAAGCTTTGTCTCCATTGAAATTAGAAGCGCAATCCCTTTTAATGGTGGTTAGTTTTGCAGATAAAATGAACAAATCTGATCTCATTTTTTAATATGATTGCAAATATTTAGTTGATTGGATAAATGATGCTAATGGCTGTGAAGACCGGGAAATCCTCTTTTGTTGCAGGGATATAAAAGAAATTAATTCTAGAAGAAATTTCACAGTTCAATTCTATTCGAGAGAAGCTAACCAAGCAGCACACACAGTGGCCCGATATGGTTTTTCAAGAGATTTTGAATCTAGTCTTGCTAGCCCGTTGTGTCTCTCTAATATAGTAAATTTGGACTTGGTTTTTTGTAATCTTTTGTAGTTTTTTTGTTTGTGACTCTTGTTTGTATTTGCTTTTTTTTTTCTATTTTCCCTTATGCATTCTCAGTTTGTAGTTGTGTTTTCTTCTTGTTTGAAATGATTATCAGTTTCCTACCCCCCCCCCCCAAAAAAATATATATATATATATATATGAGATACAACTTGTCTAGATAACTTTTCGATAATACACTTCACACAGAATAGTAGAAGGAACAATCCTTAAATATTTGACCCTTTTGGCTATTTCAATCACAAAAATTCCACCAATCATTATCCCGACCATGAATATTTGAGATATATGAATTTAATATTGGAAATGAAGTAAAATATTGTCTTTTTTTAATTGAAAAAAAATCAAAATCAAGTATTTCAACAAATAAGTGAAACATATATACCTTGTTATTTAAAGTCATGTTCCATAAATTATATAATTTCTAAATTATAAAAATTTGTTTTAAGAAAATCTATGATGTGGGTAAGACATGGTATCATAAGAGTTTTGACCCAATCAAAACTCACATGATTTTTGATAAATAACACCTGATTAGCTACTATGTTTATGATTCTAGTTAATCGATCATAAGCTTTTCGGATATCATATCTTTCCGATATTATAGTTGAACCCATTTGTTTTTATTTTTAAAACTATTTTAAACAAAACCAACTTGCTTTTACCTTTTAAAATAAAACCAGGGTTCAAGAACATGTTTTTATTTTTATTTTTTTCTGATGCAACGGGTTCAAAAACAAATGATAAACCAAGTCTGAGTTATATGATTGTTGTCATCATAAAACCATGTCCTTGGGGGATCCAGATTTGCCCCTCATGGAACCTTCCTAACACCAACCACATATCACATTTTCTCCTGCTTTGATAACATTTCTGGTACTTGTATGTTGTCATTCATGAGGAGATGTTCTCAAATACTGTAATGGACCATAAGGTTGTGTGGGCAGCTGTTTGTGATGAATAAATCCAATTGCTTCTACTCATTAGATCAAAGTATGAATTTAATGGATTAAGGAGGTGTTTGGTTTCATTGCATTTTTTCAAAAAAATGTTATTGTGTGTTTTTTCTTAGGTTTTTGAGAAAACATTTATGCATGGTGTGTTGTTTGGTTCCACTACCATTTTTGAGAAATGACACCACGTAGGAACCATGTCAACTACCATATCATAAAACAAGTTGAAAAAAAAAAGGAAAAAAAAAAATCAAAAACAACATTTTTGAGGGTTATGTGTGGGAACAATGTTATTTCCATATGTGTGTGTGTGTGTTTGAGAAAATGGTGCTAATTGCTCTATCATTTTCTCATAAAACATTATTTTTTGTTACCATTTCTAACACATTGTTCAATGCCATGTCAACATATAGTTGCTATCATCAATAGGAAAACAAAAAACACCAAAAAAATGGCATTTTTTCTCATACCATAGATTCCCCAATTTTCAAGACATGTGGCTTGGAAAAACACTCTCACGAAAAGGTGTAATCGAACATCAAATGTGGTTTGAAAAAAGAGTTTTTGGATGTGGTGTCATTTCTCAAAAGAAAAAAAAAAGGCATATGTTCCAAAAACCAATGAGACTGGCTGTTTTGTTAGAGAAAATGGCACTTTTTTTACATTACATTTTTTGAAAAAAAATGGATATTGGCTAATCACATATGCCAATGCCTTTTTGTCATTTTCTTGAAATTTGATGCAACTACACAAAAATGGAAATCGAACTAAACACCACCTAATTTTTTTTTCGGGGGGGGGGGGTGTTAATTACTTATATATACCTTGTATACTTCAAACACTACTTATATATACACATAAAAACTTATATATAACTGGTTGACCTTTCCAAGGTTAAGTTTGACAAATAAAATGTAAAAAAAAAACAAAAGTATTCCTGACTATTCATTAATTTTTCAAAATATGTCATTTTCTTTCTTTATTTTCTTTCTCTTCTCCCTCTTCCTCCTCCCTTTTCTTCTTCTTCTTCTTCTTCTCAAAAAAAGAAAAAAAAAAGAAAAGAAAAAGTCCAAAAATCGGTTGACATATACAAGCCATTTAAACAACCACTTTGCTCTATTAAATGCTAAATATCTCATTTTTAATATTTAAAATCATGGTTTACAAAACCGAACTGGATCGGATGGTCAGACAAAAAAAATTGGGAATCAGTAAACCGGATTTCCCCCCAAAACCGTTGATTTTAGTCAGTAAACCGCTGAACCAAACGGTTAACTGTTCGAATGGTTTTGACCATTTTCCTTTTTTTTTAATTTTTTTATTTTTTTTGTCAGAATGGCCCAAGCGTTCGGTTTGAATGGTCGGACCGTTCAACCCAATAACTGAACCCTTGACTGATTCGGTCACCGGGTCGGTTTTAAAAACAATGTTTAAAATAAATGGAAGATGTGAAAATAGATGCTTTTAACCACCCCAGTTGGAGAGGAGACGGAGTTAAAAGAAGAAGAAGGGAAAGGTGGAAAACAACCGACTATCTCACTCATCAGCCTAGCATGGATTAACATCAAGAACGACGTGTACTCCATCACATCTATCCTCTCTATCTGCCTAATAGGTGCTAATTCCTCCTTAGTAAGCTCAGCCTCGGTTGGCGCCTTCAACTTGGTCCTCAGCTTAAGTAGCTCGGCAGGAAACGACCAGCCTCCAGGAAAGCGCACGAAGAAGAACCTTTCCTTCTAGTTTTCAATTGCAAAAAATAAACGAACATCGGCAGGGTGACCTCTAGACCGTGGACCGAGTAGTAACACAAAAGGCTTACCAAGTACCTAAAGGAGTTTGGCATTAACTAGATAGGTTGGACACGGAACCATCGTAGCACCGCGGCGATACCCTCACTCAAAGGAAACGTCAACCTGGCCTTCAAGTTGTGCTCATAGACACAGAGCTCGCCCTGGTCGATCCGAGGTGGCTCGCTCACTAGCACCCGGGCATCTCATCTCATATTCCTTAGGAAGACAGTACAAAGCCCCCCCAAGATTTAGGTGGCACAGAGTAGACCCAAACCAGCTGCCAGACCACGGAGGGAGGTTGGGTCCCTCCTCATACACTACCATGACCTCGGCTTTGTCAGCCTCGGTCTCCCAGACTGCGGCCTCCTCCAGCTCTACGACCTCAACCCCAAGTTCGTTGACCTCGGCCCCCTAGCCATCGGCCTCATGAACTATGAGTGCATTGGCCTCAATAAGAGACCCCGACTCGAAATTGCTATTGGAACTGAAAGAATAGGATGAGTAGGAAGAGTCAAAGGACGAGGAAGAAGACATCTTACCGAAGTTAAGACTAAGACCGCAGAGGGCCAAAGCACCAGACGAGGACTACTTCTCGTTGAACTCTAGAAGATACTCTTCACAAAGGATAAAGTGAAAATGCTCTTCACTCCCCTTTTATAGGACCCCCAACGGTCTAGATCAAGGCAAATCAACAACATTGATTCTACACCGCCCTCTGTCAGATCGGGAAGACAAAATGATGCATTTGCCCTCCGCACACGCATGGCCTCGGGGAAACGAAATGATGCCCATGCTGACCCGTCTCGAAAATGGTATGGACGTCAAACGGGCTGGTTCACCCAACAAACTGGCTTCACCTTGAGCCACTCAACACAAAGAGCGCACTCAACCAAAGTTCAAGTTCCTCAGTCAAGAACCGAAGAGCTCTTTCACGAATCCATGCCACACTGCGGTCAAACACTATACTCCTTCACTTCGGAATTGGAGGAGAGTTATGGTTTAGCTGGCCCACATTCCACGTGGCAGCCTCCATGGCCGTCTTACCTCCTTAGCCACGTCGACATCACGTAGGATGGATAAGTACGACCAAGAAGAGGAGCCCCGTATGGATAAGGAGGACAACTCTGCCGGGGATTAGGACTTATCCCAAAGACCTCGACGGAGCACTCAAACTTGTATAATAAATATTCCCATACATTAGCTTATTCAAATTTCAAAGTAGATTTGTTTTATTTCCACATTTGAATGAATAAAATTGTCTTTATTTTTTCAATTTTATAGGTTTTAGAAGCATTTCTTTCGTATATAAATTTCCCCTTTTTTGTTCATAACCTATAGACAAATAATGTGTCATATGTCCTAACAAAATGTTTGAAGGGATGGTGTTGGACCAAAATTTTACTTTCCGTTTCCTTAGGTTGCAAATGGAATTTCCTTGACCTAATATGTTGCTGAAATAATTTCTAACTATCAAGTAATTCACAAAAGAAAGCAAAATCTTGGACATGCTTTGCATCTAAGGGTGTCAATGGACCGATTTTGGATTGGATCCTGTCCAGTCTAAAATCAATTTGGATGGATTGGACAGACCAACAAGACATATTGGATTGGACCAAAATATTTATTAGATTGGATTAGACCTGATCCATCCCTAATAAATTTATATTGGATTGAATTGGATTAAGCCAATATCTGGTCCATTGATATAAGATAAGAATATATGTGTCAATAATGGACCGGGTTTGGGTTGAAACTAATCTAAATCAAAATGAATTTAAATAGATTGGACGGTCCAAACATTGAATCGGACCAGTCCAAATTGATCCAAAATATTCACTGGATTGGATCGGACCTGGTCCATTTATAATAGACTCACATTGGACTAGATTGGATTGAACCAAATCCAGTCCCAATTGACACCCCTATTTGCATCTGTTAGCATTGAAACACTCATTGCAGTTTGGACGTGTAGCAGACAAGATTCCTCAATTATGGCATCCATGCTTGTGGTTTTTGTTATAAGCTGCAATATTACAAATTTCTCGAAAGGGAATTATCAAAAAAGAAAAAAAAAAAGAAGAAGAAGAATTGTGCAAAAGATGATGGTCTGTGAGATTTTGTTCATTCCATCCCTTTAAAGGCAAAATAAAATTCTTGTTATATTCTCTTTGTCATTTTTTTTAAGTTCTCTTTATCTGATGGATGATCTTGATCAACATCCCCTCCATGTCATAGAATCATAGGGTAGCCCCCTACTTCACCAATTAAGAAACCTTTTTTCAACATCATTTTCTCACTTTCACTCTTGGTTTTGAAAACCAAAGATAAGAAAACAAAATTTTGATAGATGTGTTTGGCATTTAACTCTTTTTATCACGTTTACAGCTTTTCTAGCTATTAGGCATTTGATACATTTGGTGTTCCTAATTTACTCTTGATTTTTATTTCTTCAGGTGAGAATACATTGTTGCAAATATGAAGCTTGCTGCACTAGCATGTATTACTTAAGATGTTACTTTGTTATTATCAAGAGTCAAGACATTGACCATGTATGCAAAATTATGACCATCTATACAAATTTTTTATCTTTGAAAATTCTATTTATAATTTCATACTTTTTTTCATAGAATATGCCACAATTTGATTAATGGATCAACTTTTTGTTAACAGGCATTGCTATTGTGCAGGGTTTTTCAGACTGTAGTCTAGGTGTATATATTAAGTTGAAGTATAGAGGACTGCTGTAAGGTGGATGGCATGAATTGAACATGCCATCAAATGCACATGATGGATGATGTTCCTTTTTTTTTTAAGTCAATTTCTTAGTTTTCCCAACCATTCAGAATTCTGAGAGACCTCCTAAAATATGTAATTAATTTTTTAGTCTACACTACAAATATGTCATAAACCATTGATGTTCTTTTTTAGGCAATTTCTTAGTTTTCCTAACCATTTGCTAATTTCTTGTTCATCATTTGTTAATATTTTCATGTAGTTTGTTTCTTTGTTTTGAGATATTTTGTTATTTTTGTTGCCTTTTGAGATTTAATTATTTATAGCATGCACTTATTATCGGATTAAGGCCCTGTTTGATGATTAAGTACTTGTTAAAAGATGTATTTATTACAAAAGCATTTATTTTAACAACCAGTTAAGGCTGTTTGGTAACCCACTTTTCAAATAACTTATTATGTTTTTAAGCATTTATTGGGGTCGGGATGTTTGGTAAGCTACTTTCCCATAAATGCTTATACTGACACATAACAATTTTACCCTCCATTGTAGATTACTCAGATCTCTCCCTCTCCCCCACATTTTCTTCACCCGAACTGTTGGAACCGTTGGAACTGTAGATTGGACAACATAAAGACTCCTCTGATTAACAACCTTCACAAAATTCTCGGATTCCCATTTCCGCCTCATCGAGCGCAAGAGAGAACATGCTTCATTAGGCATGTGCTGATGGGCATAGCCAAATATCAAGCAAGTCCATGTAACTGCATTTTTCTCCGACATTTCCCCAAACAACCGGTGGGCCGATGCCACATTACTCGTTCGAACATATAGATTAATGATTGTATTATATAGGAATAAATTACCGACAAACCCATTCTTGATGATTTGAGAATGGAGTCGTTCAGCATCTTCAGGGTTAGAAGAACCTTCACAACTAACGAACTAGGCACTCGTATTTTTCAGAATACGAAAACAAATCACAAAACCTTTCTTCACTTGGAGCTGGTTAAGAGGTCAGAATTCGAAAGCATAATCAAGACTTTTTGTACCAGTCAATCAACTTCCGCAGTGGGATTAGTGAAGACGGTGAGGTTTCAAATCATCTGTTGGAACAAATGAAGATGTTGAAAGGCTATATTGTTAGCATTCAGATTTGGTTGCCGTGCCTTTTTCAATTTGGATTGGTCGACCATTGATGAGCTCAGGCAGGCTCAGCCTTCTTGGCTAGTCGTGCTGGCTGGGTTCTCTCCCAAAATTTGCAGGATCAAGCTGGTTTATACCAACCCGACTTTTAACACCCAAATTCGCCGGTGGACCTACAACCAAGCGCCGCTGCTGCCTGTTGTTATAGGGTTTCGAATGGAAGAAGAATATGATAAACTCGAGTGGGGTAGTTTTGTCATTAAAGAAAAAAACAGGGACATGGTTGTCCCATTTGAATGAAGATGCACTTATTCAAAAAGTGCAAAAAAAAAAGCCACATCCATGTCACTTTTTTAAGAAGTTATTTTTTAATAATAAGTACTTCTTACCCTCTTTTTCACCAAACACCCATAAGTACTTAAAAACCACTTAATGTGTGGTCTCATGTCTTAAAAAAAGTATTTATTTAAATAAGTACTTTTAAGTGTTCTCAAACACTACCTAAGAATAGTTTTTCCCTTATGTCTTCTGGTTTGTTTAGGGGGCATATTGAGGATTGCAGATATAATTTATTGATCAAAATTGCAAATATGATATAGTGTGAGTCCATTATAAATGGACCAGGTCCAATCTAATCCAGTCCAATGTAAGTCCATTATAATCCAATCCAATGAATGTCTTGGACCAATTTGGACTGGTCCAATTCAATGTTTGGACCATACAATCTGTTCAAATTCATTTTGATTTAGATTGGTTTTAACCCAAACCCGGTCCATTGACACATATATTCTTATCTTATATCAATGGACCAGATATTGGCTTAGTCCAACCCAATACAATATAAATTTGTTATGAATGGACTAGGTCCAATCCAATCTAATAAATATTTTGGACCGGATTGGTCCAATCCACTATGCCTTGTTGGTCCATCCAATCCGTTTAAATTGATTTTGGACTGGACAGGATACAATCCAAAACCGGTCTATTAACACCCTTAGTTATTACGGTTGATTTTTTAGAATTAGAAGCTAAAATCAGTAGAGGAACACTAAAAACCTGAATAAAGATGGAATCAAAATTGAGAATTATTTCTTCCATTTTGATGTAAAAAAAAAAAAAATCTAAAGCATTGGTTAAATGGATCAACTCTTTGTTAAGAGGCATTGCCATTGTTGGTTCTGCTTTTGTGGGATCTCCTTCTCATTGTTCATTGGTTGTCTTAGTTGGCGTTGCAGCGGGAGCATAGTAAACACGATGGGTAAGTGGGAAAGGTATTTGAGATGTACGGGAATTGTGCATGGTTTTTCAAACTGTGGTCTCTATCTCATAATAGGTGTATATATTAAGTTGGAATATAGATGACTGCTGTAAGGTGGATGGGATGAATTGATCATGTCATCAAATGCACATGATCAATGATATTCTGAGAGACTTCCTAAAATATTTAATTAATTTTTTAGTCTACACTACAAATATGTCATAAACAATTGATGATTTTTTTGAGGCAATTTTTTAGTTTTTTTCAACCATTTGTTAATTTCTTGTTCATCATTTGTTAATATTTTCATGTACTTTGTTTCTGACATATTTTGTTATTTTTGTTGCCTTTTAAGATTTAATTATTTATAACATACACTTATTATCGGACTACGAATAATTTTTTCCTTATGTCTTCCGGTTTTTTAAGGGGCATATTGAGGATTATACATATAATTTATTCATCAAAATTGCAAATATAATATAGTGTTTTTTTGTCATCAAAAAACTTGGTCAAGCTCTTGTAACCTTGACAACAAATAATTTAACAATCTATAGTCTTCTCGCCCATGCTTAGCACAGCCCCCTCCGCTAGTATATATACTAAAATGGAATGATCCGATGTGACAACTATCTTTTTTCTCATTTTTTCATTTTATTTTTATTTTTTTAATTCTAGGTAATTCCAAGTAAGTTAACAATTATGAAGTTTCTCCTTCCCATGCTTAATTATTACCTATTACATATGCATACTTTTCCATCGACCTATAATCTAAATCTACCTAACCACAACACAAGCCACTCTTAGGCTCTTAGCAAACCCCAACCCTGTCCGGCCCGAATCAAGTAGGGTGAAGTAATTTTTATTGCACTTGTCCCTTAAAATACCTAACCTATCCACAAAAAGATATAACCCTTGAGCCTATTTATCACCGGGCAAAGAAAACTGAAAATAAAACGGCGTGACAATCATGATTGATTTATTAATTTTGTAAAAATAATTTAGCATTTACAAATAATTAATAATCTTATTGATGGAGGGTGATTTGGCCCAACCTCGTAGCACGGGTATACGTGGCATGACTTTGCTCAAGCGATAACTCAATGTGACAGCACAACAAGCACAACCGCAACTCGGTGGGAAGGGCTCACCGAGTTTAGTTTGGCAACTCGGCGGGTTATGCTACTCGTCGAGAGCCGCTTGGCTTGCACCTCCTTCCCAAGGCTGAGGCACTCCGAGCTACCTCCGAGCTCGGGGCCCCCTGACCTTTCCTAATGCCCGAGCTCCTCCCAGTGGATTTTAGGCCACTCCCAAACAGGAACACCACGATCCGCCTTTAGATACCCCCGAGGTAGAGACACCTCGGGCCAAACAGCTTGATGTAGCTTGCCACAGGCAGCTCGCCACTTGCAGGGTAGCTCGCAGAAGAGCAGTTCGGCACATCACAGCAAGGCTTCCTGCTCGACCTCTGTACCCGACAAACCTGGAGACTGCAACCACATCTCTCGTCAGATAGTATCGTGCCCGCCACCTTTAGAAGGTGTCTTACACCTGATAGGTACGTACCCTACAAGGACGGCCCCGCACGTGCCACCTCAGCCATGGCTGTAACGGCTGCAGCAGGACGACAATGGCGGTTATACCTACCCTGTCAGAGGCAAGTGGGCTTGATTCGACAGAGTTCTGTTATAAGTAGCCCAATCCCAAAGGATAGAGGTAACTTCCTGATATTTGCGCTATATGCACTCTTAGCTTTCTTCCTCTCTTTTCACAGAACTCTAACTTAAGCGTCAGAGTGTTCCCGCCAGGTAAGCCCCCGGGGATTCTTCATCTTCTCCATCTCAGGTACCTTTCAGGAGCTACGCAAGTGCTAGTTAGGAGTGACTGGATTGCGCACTATCACCTATAATTAATTAATCATTATTAATTATTATTATTACTAATAAATATTATATTTAAAAAAAAAATAAAAAAAAATTTAATTTTCATTGGTTTGAAATAATGTTTTTGCTTTCAAGTATTGGGTCACTGGTTCAACCCTTTGGGTCAAACTGGTCAGACCATAACACCTTAGCATGTATGTATGTATGTAGCCAATTAAGTGGTGGCTTGATTGGTACATTAGTTGGGTAGTCCCGGATTTGAGTCTCCCTATTGTCAGCTACCTTGAAAAATTGTAAGTGTGCCATGTTAAATACTATGTATGGATTTTAAATTTTCTTTGCAAAGACGGAAAAAATTGGGATTTGATGCCAAAAGAGGGCAAGGCACCTTCATCCCTTGGGATGCATAGGTCTTGAAAGATTACCCAAATCGATATAAAGATCACCCAATAAGTTTGCAAATACAATTAGTGTGCAACCAGATGACTATGTTGAATGGGTCAATGGCTTAATTGCCTAGGCCGAACAAATTTTTACCAAAAACTAGATTTTAGGAAAACTGAATCCTAAAGTCATGGTTGGGTGATGGTTTGAACAATTCGAACATTCAATGGCAAATTCAAAACACTAGATTAAAATCCATTCAAATATTCAAATTTCACTTAAAAGTAATCATAAAGAATAATTACTTTAACATCAAATTAAAAATAATAAAAATTAGTAACAACTTAGGTTACTAATAATAATAAAAATAATAACAAATTTAACCACTGTCATTAAGGCTATGTTTGGTTTGAAGGAAAAGATAGGGAAAAGAAAGAAAAATTAGAAAAAATTATACAAAATTGTAAAGTTTTCCCTAACTCTCTTTTCCTTTCTCTACTTTTTCCTTCAAACCAAACATAACATAAGAGTGCAACTTGACTGGTGAAAGTCGGACTTGGATTTGCTTGGCTTTGTTGAAACTTGAAAATGCCATAGGTTCATTTGTAATAATTTGGCTTAAAAAGGCCCGTGCATGGCACGGGTCCCGACCAGTAGCTTATATAAATTGCCAACATCATTTCTCCACCTGGCTGAAATAAGCATTGTGGTATTGCTGTGAAGCCGAACGACTGGCATTCTTTTTTCTACTTCACAGGCTCATATATATACACTCCACGTATTACTCTGGCTAGCTCGAACTACCTTCATTTACCTTTTTATTCCTTTTCTAGGGTTTTCTGTATCGTGACGCGATGAGGTGAGACTCTTCGATTTCGATCTTTCATTATTATTTTTTCCGTTTCTCTAATTGTTTCCGGTTCAATTGGACACTCGGTTTCTTGCCAACGAGATTTTGATTTTTCGGTTTTTGTTCACTCATGTGTGTTAGACTCCAAATTGGCAATATTTTCCCCCTTCTGTCTTTAATGGCCTGTTGCTGTCAAATGTATCAGTCGGGCTTTATATGCTTCAGTTTCTGGCAAATAGTTATCCAGTGATGTGTTTTCGTGGTGTTCTTTGTACATTTTAGATAGTATAAGCTTGTAAAAGGGAACGCATTCGTCTTTGTGGAATTGTATAATTCTTTTTTTTTTCATTTATTTCTGTTTGATGAATGTTTTGAAGTGAAGCCACTCTCAACAGATTAATGAGATTAACTGTATAAGTGTATATGCCTCCTCATTTGTCGCGTAGGCTGAAGCAGACTAAAACTCGCACGTCGAGTCGGTTGAAGCCATTTAAACAAATTAGCTACTAACTAGGACAGCATTAACATGTTTGGACTTCTTTGATATTAAATATCCATTTGCTTTACTAAGTTGAGGCAACCATGTGAGGAAATTTTTATCATCGGCTAAGTCATGGAGATTTCAATCACCTTTGTGTTGGATACTGGTTCTGGTTGGTAGAAATGCACTTCAAGTGTATCTGTAGGACCCCAATCCCCAACTCTCGCATCTATTTATGTCTGTCAAGTGGTTCATTGAAATTCTATTCAATACCTCACCATTTGAATCATGGTATATTTCCGGTAGAAATCATAGTTATAAAAGCATTAATTCCATGCTAGGTAAGAGGCACCTTGTCAGTAGGTGATGCTTGGATTATGCTTTTTTATATGAAAACCAAGTTACCGCAACTTGTTTTTGTAGCATATTTTTGTTGAGAGAAAAGGTAAAGTATTTCATTAAAAACAAACTGAAGTGATACAGCCTTGCCCACTGAGGCATTGAGCAAGACAATAACACTGTACATCTCACAAAACCATTATATGAACATCATACAAAAAGATTACTATGCTCCAAAAAATAACTGTAAGGACAATTTTTGAACAGTTTATGAGTCGCCACCCAGGAGTATAACCTTCCCCAAATGCTCTTTAAGACTTCCTCCTCTGACCTCACCTGATTTTCAAAGAGTCTCACATTTCTTTCTGACCAGATTGACCACACTGCAACCGCTGGCAACCCTTCCAAACAATATTACCTCTCCTTGACAGACCCCTCAGACCCCTGTCCTGTAATAGATCCAATACATTCCTTGGGAGGCACAACTGAACTCCAAAAACCTCTAGCATTTTTTACAAGTAGTTTGTTTCCCTAGTCGAAGTAGCAAGTAGAAAACATTAAAAGTGATCTACAATGGACAAAAAATGTGTGATATAAATTTTTGAAGAGTAAAACCTAGAGGATGGAAGCCTTATTCCGTTAGTCAAGGAGATATAAATAGTGTATCTATGCCTTTGAGTGTGTGTAAGAATTGAAAGAAAGAAAGGGATAAACCCTCATCATGTTGAATTCAGCAAACATACTCAAAAGAGTAATGTATTCAAATTATTAATTACAGAGAAAAAAACAATGAAGGGGGTTGTCCCGGTTGGAAAGACAAAGGGGAGTGGCTATTATAGAAATGGGAGAAAAAGGAAAAGAGTCCTTGACCTGATTTTCCATAGAGAGATGATGCTCTTTTTTGCTTGTAAAAATTGAGAGGGAAGAGGACTGCTATCTCATTTGCAGATGGGCTGGCCAAGCAGGGGGTGAATAGGGAGGCTATCTTTTGGGCCAATTTTTAACTTTCTGTCATTGTATTCTGTTGATGGGGAGTTTACACTTTTTACCTCCCCTATTGTGTATCTAAAGCTTCATAAATATTCACATCATTAATAAAGTTTTTTGTTACTGATAAAAAAAAAAAGAGAGGGAAGTAGAAGAAAAAGTTTGTTGTTATGAATGCCATGATGAAACTACTGGTTAAAGCCTTACCACAACAAGTACACTGCTTTCCATTTCCTTTTTGTGGTTTGCTGCAAGCCTTGTATTTGGTAATTTACAGTGACCTAATTTTATTAAAAAAAGGGCAAGCCCCAAACTGTACAATAAATTATCATACAGAAAGCATAAATTTTGAAGCTGACCATACTGTCTCCCCTTTTACATTGATTTATTTACAAAGATCTCCTTGGACCAGGCTCATCCCAATGAGAATAGAATTTTGCCAAGAAGCTCCATCTCTAGAAAAGGAGTCTTCCATACTGTATAAAAGTTGCATTCATTCTCTTATCAAAATTTTTCTTTTTGGCAGAATTTATTAAGCACTCTCAATAAGTCTCCTTTAATTGCACCCGAACATTCTTAAATAAAGGCCACTAGGTCTTGGGGCTTTGTCTTTGCTCATGCCCATAATTACCTTCCAAATCTCTGTTTCTGTGAAAGGATTTTCCAACTTATTATTGATTTCTTCAGGAATAACACCCCAATGTAAGATTCATAAAAAAAAAAAAATTGAATGTAAACCTTCAAGAATCAGTCTTCTTCTAGGGGGAGGAAACAAACTCATGGAAACACTGATAAAAAAAAACAAACTCATGGAAACTAGAAATGAAAATTAATATATTATGTACCCATTTTGTGGATCTCTAAATTGAAAATAGATTTGTTATGGTGTCTTTTTACACCTTTTTTTTTTATCTATACACCACTGCACTACACCTAAAATGAAAGTGACCAAGGTGAGGCATAAAGTGACTAGGCATTGCCTTGACAACTGTGTTAGAAATCTAGTGAAACTATCGATTCTAAACTCTAATGCCTAAAACATAGGATTTTATGATTATAGATACATGGCCATCTTTGCATTAATGAGGATGGGATCTGCTATAGTCTAGCAATACATTAGTCCTCTATATTGACTGAAATTGGATTGCCTTAGTTTCATTTCATACTTGTCACTTTCCTTTGCTTATTGAAAGTCTTTGAAAGAATCAATTTCTCCCCATCCTGTTTTAAAGCTCCCCTTCCCATGGGTTGACCCTAGCAAAAATCTCCGTTCATTTGTCAAAGAAATATGCAAAGATCTCACTTCCATTCATTTTCCTGACAGACGTAATACTTTATTGAATCCTATTTTTAAGCATTGTGTCATTGTTTTCCAACGGAAGTGAGATCTTTGCATATTTCTTTGAAAAATGAAGGGAGGTTTTTGCTAGGATCAAAACCCATGGGAGGTTTAAGTGATTGTCAGATAACCTGGGGAAGGTTTAAGCAATTTTCCTTTTTTTTATACATGACTTCTAATAGATAATTTGGACTATGCAGTCGCCATCCTGAGGTGAAGTGGGCTGAGAGGGTGGATAAGGTATATCTCACTGTATTGTTGCCAGATGCAAAGAATTCAAAGGTGAATCTTGAACCAGATGGAGTGTTTACATTCTCTGCTACTACTGGACCAGAAAACCTTCTCTATGAACTCAAGATAAATCTTCATGATAAGGTGAATGTAGAGGTAAGAGTATGGAGAATCCCCCCTTCTTTCTTTTATCTTACCTCTTTCAATTGACTGGTAAAATTGGCTGATTTTAGAAGTTCATTAATGCTTATCAATGAATCCTAAGCTGAGAGTTTGGTGCAAGCTTCTTATTGGTCTCACCCAAAGAATTTATTTCCCAAATGTAATTCTGACTTGATGATCCTAACCAGTGGATCTACTATTTTCTTTTCAATAATCTTGGAAGGCACATGAAATGGTCCAGAAGAAAAATAAACTTTGTTATTGGTTAGAAGAAGAACAAGGTATCAGAAAAAACCCTCAGAGATGAACCAGAGGTCATTGGATTTATTGATTTTTTGGTTCCAGGGTTCTCCGAACTGGGCATATGTGGTAGTTGTAAAATGTATATGCTGCTAGTTATATCTATGACCTCACACTGCAATAACGGTTTTTTTACTAATTAGACTTCTCTGTTTTGCTACCAGGAAAGTAAAATTAATATAGGTGTTCGGAATATATTCTGTGTCATTGAGAAAGCTGAGAAGGGTTGGTGGAAGAAGCTATTGCAGGCAGATGAAAAGACCCCACACTACGTGAAAGTTGATTGGGACAAATGGGTAGATGAAGATGATGACAATGGTGGGGATTTTGTTAGCTGTATTTTTGTTTTCTCATATTGATCATGTATGTTTGTGTATGCATATGTGTTTATTGTAGGAAGTTACTAAGTTTTACTTTTTGATTTGGCCCAGCTGACCTGGATTTGGGAGGGATGGACTTCTCGGTATGGATAACTTTTATCAGATTGGTTTTATTTCTGAAGTTTTTTATTGGAATTTGTGCTAATTGTCATGTTTATTTCTGTCATGTATAGAAATTTGGCGGTATGGAGGGAATGGGTGATGATTTTGAAGACAGTGATGATGAAGGTAGGCATAATTCCATGTATCTTAAAGGATATGCATTATTACGATTAGAGGGTCTTGTCTGAATGTCTTCTGAATAAAGGTGAAAACAAGGTTCTAAATATTGATACAAGCCGATACACCCCCTGTAGGGATGTATTGGGGTGTCACCAATATGCCTCGATACATTTTGATATTTAGAACCTCGGGTGAGAGGCATGTATAAATGTTGTTGCTGGCCTTGAAGCTAACCCTTAATGACAAATGGTGAATTCTATGGATCTCTCCAATGTCTCAGCCCCATACCCTTGTATGTATTGAAGCAGTCATCCCTTTTTAATAAACAGTGGAGAGATATGCTGAGCATGTCTACCCATTTTGGGCTTCCATCTCATTTCTGACCAAAAAATAACGGGGAAACAGACTTCTGAACTGCAATATGATTATGGTTTAGTTGGTAAACCTTTTTTGACCTGATCAATCTTCTAACAACCATTTAGAACTGATGATACAACTCCAAAAATTAGGCATAAATGAAGAATAAAAATTATTTTTAGATGAAACTTAACCAAACATGATGGTTTGTTTGGTTTTTATGGATGGACTATCTGGATTGATGGTTTGTTTGGTTTTTTCTTGCTCTCAGTCTACTCCATTTCATTATCCTCGTGGACATGGTAGAACTAGTTTTTATTTAAACCACTTTGTTTGATCTGGTTTGTTTTTAGACATGCCATCAATAGGAAGTTGATACTACCAAAGATTGTAGCAAGGGTGATTTGGGAATTTTTGAAGTGATTAGGTCAAGGGTGTGGTTCCTAGCCCCTATTTATAAGTGAGGTCTCATTACTGGCTGCATTATGTCATTTATAACAGTTTTGCACGTCAGGGTACAATGAAGGCTAGGGCCATTAAAGTGCTGACCACATGGCTGAGCTTACTCCAGCATTGATGACCCAAAGAGGGATTGTGGCTGAGGTCGTAATGCCCCAAGAGTAACCCACCATTAAGGCTAGTTGTGATTTGTGAAATACCAAGGATGCCCTTTGAGGCCTGTGAAAGGATGAGGTTGACCCTAGTGGTGGCACATGTTTATTAGGGATTTGAGGAGTATTTGTCGTCGAATCACATGCCCCACACTTCCAAGGCCAAGGTTGAAGTTAACGGCCTCATACGAAGGGAGTAATTGAAGTTCACCTGAGTGGTCCCCATTGCTCTGGTGTGAAGTCCAATGTGTTTTGTCCATTAGTGAAGGTGGCAGTTTGGGATCGGTGAAAGCAATGGTTCAGGATCGTTGAGGAATGGAGCGTTAGCTCAAGAACCATGATAAATGGAGAGGCATCGTTTTGGCTCTCGAGCATGCACCACATGAAACCCCTCTACACAAGAAGGTGGAAGGACGCGATCTGGACCTTTGGATGAAATTGATTTGGTCGTTGAATTTTCTATAAAAGGAGAGGTACTAAGGTAGAGGGGCCGAAAGTATTGCCGTTTGCTATCGTGCACTACTTGAGTGCTTCCAATTCACCTTGGCTTGTTTTCAGCGTCTGTTCTCCAAAGCTTGTCCCCTTCAAACTTTGGCAAGCCTACGTCTTCTTCATTATGGCCCTATTTGGTGCATCTTTTTGCGTCATCTTTCGGCTGTTTATAAGCCTGGCAAACTGCACCACGGTCTTTTTCCGTTTGGTTCGTAACAAATCTAGTCGCCAAAAGTTGATGCACCGAAAAGACACGAAAAGCCCATTTTGGGTTGATTTCGAGAAGCTCCAAATGGAGCTTTTCGTGTCTTTCTCGCTTTATTCTCGCACGGAAAGACACAGAAAGACATGCGGTAGCCAAACTAGCTTGGGCTACTCAGATCTTCATGCAAAAGCTCAATGTGGCTTTTGATTGTAAGAGCTACCAAAAGATCTTCTCAAAAAGACTTGCCAAACGGTCCCTATGTCTTCTAACTCAGACTGGGAGGCTTATGAACTCCCATAATGGTCCACCCCTAGTGTGCCCTTTTCCACTTCTTATAAGTGTTGTTCAAATACTGAGAATTGACTCGGCCTCTGAAAGTAGAAATCTTAAGAAGTAGGTTTAGGATGGTCTAGGTTGAGTGTAATGGGGCTTCTAGATTGACAATTGAGGAGGGGAGATGCGTAGGAAGTCGAGGGATGGACCTGGTGAGACTTCTGGCTAGGCTTCTGAGGAAGAGGCCTAGGTAGTTAGGGTATAGAGAGTCGCTCTTGCGATAGCTATGTCTTCTATTTGAAAGGATGCAAGGTTCGAGTTGGAGTGTCTTTAGGCCTGCCGATGTGAAATTACGTCAACAATACTACATTCTAGATCGATTTGTGACTATGGTCCCTAAGGTCGATGAGAGGCCATGGATGACTAGAGAGGGCAAGATTTGTATCCATGAGCAATAGTTGCAGGCCGACCTTCGTTTACCTTTGCACCCATTGATCCCCGAAATCTTGAACTATTACAACATCATCATCAACCAATTAGTACTCAGTGTCATTAGGATTATAATTTGAGTTCTTTCTATTTCCTATCTGTGGGGTGCCCCATTTACACTAAACTTATTTAGGTGTTTGTACTCTCTGAGGCACCACCCCTCAAGCGAAAGGTGGTGGTACATTATGGCTTAGATCGAAGGTAAAGGTGATGGTACTTTAGGTGTCTTGCGAGATGATGAGAATGCCCTTCGAGGCGTGCCATGTGTCATCTGCTGATTGTAGAAGGTGATTCAAAGCTGGTATTGGAGTGGTTTCAAAAGGGAGATAAAGGTTTTTGGATTTTCAATAATGAAAAAAGAGATTCAAGTGGATGGCTCGAATTATGAAAGTGTAGTTTAGTTGGGTTAAAAGGGTAGCAAATGGTTTTGCTGATGTCTTAGCAAAATAAGGGGTGGGGAGGAACCAACTACTTTGGGCTCATCTGTAACAGTTTTTTTTTTTTTTTGTGTGGATAGTTAAGAAAGTTTACCTCTCCCTATCTTGTAATCTTTTAAATATTTCTAATGAATCTGTTGTTGATAAAAAACAAAAAAGTGCTTGAGCTTTAATGGCATGCCTCCATGCAGGTATACCTTGTGTTGGTGTCATGAAAGACCTTGTTGGCATAATACACTAGCTTCTACCCCCTACATCTTCCCGGACCAGAATGGAGCTTACCGCTTCATCACTGACTAACAAGTGTAGGTACAACTCTTCTCCTGAACTTGACTTACTAAACAATGGTGGGGAGGCCAAATACCTCTTCATCTCTTCGAAAGCCTTCTGGCACTCATCTATCAATTGGAAGTCTTTTAGCTTTATAACTCCTCAAAACAACAACAGACACTAAGCTGTTGATCAAGACATAAAATCTACTAAGGGTATGCACCTGTCGGGATTTGCCTCAATGCCTCACTAAGTGACTACGAAGTTGAAGAGTTTACCCGAGGTATTTCTGTAAGCACATTTGGTGGAGTTCAACTTCATGCTGTGCTTCTTCAGTACACTAAAGACCTCGTTAAGGTCAGTGATGTGCTGGTTAGCTATGAGACTCTCCACCACCATATCATCAATGTAGGCCTCAACATTTTGGCAGATCTGCACCTTGAAGATCTTGTTCACCAGTCTCTGGTATGTGGCCCTGGCATTCTTTAGTCGAAATGGCATCACCTTATAGCAGTGTCGTACTCGGTGTTGAAGGATGTCTTCTCTTCATCGCTAGGGTATATCCTGATTTGGTTGTACCTAGAGAAGGTGTTCATGAAGTTTAGGAGCTCGTATCTCGAGATGACATTGATTAGGTGATCTATTCTTGGCAAGGGAAAGTTGTCTTTGGGGTAGATTTTATTGAGATATGTGGAATCAATGCATATACGCCATTTCCTGTTAGCCTTCCTAACCATGACCATGTTAGATAGCCATTCAAGATAGCGTCTCTCTCTAATGAAGTTGGCATTGAGTAATTTATCCACTTCCTCTCCAATCGTTTTCAAACGCTCCGATGCAAAGTTCCTCTATTTTTCCCAAATCGGCTTAAAACTCGGGTCCACACTTAACTTGTGACTAATGATTGAAGGGTCAATTCTTGGCATATCAGCAACAGACCAAGCAAAGACGCTGGCATTGGCTTTGAGGAAGCTTATCAGTTTGAAAAGGTTGTCTTGAAGGAGGAGAGACCCGACTTGTATAGTTTTTCTGGGCTTGGCCTTGTATAGAGGAATAGTGATAAGGTCTTCCAGTGGTTGACCTTGCCTGGCGAGTTCATCCCTAAGGTCAAGCCCCTCTACCAACAGGGTTTCCTTGTTTTTGCCTTTTAACGCTGCGATGAAGCATTGTTTGGCAGACTACTGATTGCCTCGGACCACTTCGACCCCTTGTTCCGTGGGGAACTTCACAACAAGGTTGATGCAGGAGCTGAAGATGCAAAATTGGAATTATAGGGGTATTTTTGTCCTTTTTGCAAATTTTTGTGAAATCCAATTATAGGGTTTAAATTGTCTAGTATAGTTTGTTTATATTTAAAATTTCAGAGTCATTGCATAAGTAGGATTGGAGTTATTAAGTCTTCTTTGAATTGAAATAGGATATGACGGTTTGACTCCTAGGATTATTACGAGTTTAGAGTCTATAAATATGTATGGTTTTACACAAAGGCAATGAATCATATTGAGTTTTCTTCAGCTTATGTTAGCTATGATGAGTGATTCTCATTCTCTAGAGTGATTGTAGGCACCATATGAGTGATTCCAGGTATTTTCTCTCTTCTTTTTTTCCCTATTTTCTCTCTTATTCCTTCAAGAAGCCATTACAACCATCGATAGCCATAAGACTTTGACAAATAAGACCATTCAACACTCTCTAGGGACTAGAACTGAGCTGGTCCTACATCAAAGGTGGAATGAAGATACCACTGCTTTTTGGGCTTGAAGGGTCAGTTGACCAAGGATGGCGTTATATGGTGACTTGATGTTGACAACTAGGAACTTGATCGTTCAAGTGACGTGTCGAAGCTCTGTTCCCACCGTAAGAGGTAGGTTGTTCTTGCCCTCTAGTTTTATGGTTGCCCCGGAGAAACCAACCAAGGGATGTAGATTGAAGTTGATCAGGGGTTCGCTGTATCTTCTAAAAGGCCTCGTATAAAAGGATGTCTGCTGAGGAACCGTTGTCTACGAGGATCCTTTCGACCTCGTAGTTGGCGATCGTCAGAGAGACCACCAATGCATTGTCATAGGGTATGGAGACCCCCTTAGGTCGTCATCCGAGAAGGTGATGACATCTTTTGACTTTTGTTTGTCTACCTATTTTCGATTTGTAGTTGTCAAGCATAGGTCTTCCAGGCAGAGGTGCTTTCACCTCCCGATGTCGATCCTCTTGAAATGATGTTGATTACCCTTGCCAGGGGTCGGCCTGACTTTGGGGTCAGCTAAGGTTGAGGCTGACCCCCCTGGGATTTCACCGTTGACAAAATCTTTCAAATGTCCCTCTGTTGAATGAGGGTCTCGATCTTATTCTTAAGCTCATAGCAGCCTTCAGTGTTGTAGTCGGTGCCACAATGGTACTTGCAATACTTTTTTGGATTATCCCTCTTGGGGTTCCTCTTCAACTTGGTAGGGATGTGCGTCCGAGAGGCATTCAATGGAGTGTGCTTTTTGAATGACAGTGTGGGTGACTTCTTGTCATTGTTCCTGTTGTTGGGGATGTCGGCTGGCTCGTCTTTGTCTTTTCTTTTCTTTTTATTTGGACCAGCCTCAAAGTTGTGTAGACATTTGTTGGCTTCGGTCTCTTTAGCGTCAATGTACTTTTGTATTCTCTTAAGGAACTCGACCTTATTGTGAGGTGGAGTCTTAGAGATAGACCAGCTGAGAGGACCTAGGCGGAGGCCGTTGATGGCAGCAGCCATGGATACTAAGGGGTCGAGGTCTTTGGCTTCAAACTCTTCTTGGTTGAATCGTTTCATGTAGGCTCGAAAGACTCCTTGGGTTTTTGCTTGTATAGGGGTGTCAATTGGATTGGATTTGGTCCAATCCGATCTAGTCCAATGTGAGTCGATTATAGATGGATCTGGTCCAATCCAATCCAATGAATATTTTGAACCATTTTGGACCGATCCAATTCAATGTTTGGATCGTCCAATCTGTTCAAATTCGTTTTGATTTAGATTGGTTTCAACGCAAACCCGGTCCATTGACACATATATCCTTATCTTATATCAATGGACCAAATATTGGCTTAATCCAACCCAATACAATATAAATTTATTACAAACGGATCAGGTCCAATCCAATCTAATAAACTTTTTGGACTGAATTGGTCCAATCCAATATGCTTTGTTTGATTGTCCAATCCATCCAAATTGATTTTGGATTGGATGGGGTCCAATCCAACACCGGTCCATTGACACCCTTATTTGCTTTATGGACATAAGGGAGGAAATTTGTCTTTTGGCATCACCGACTGCTCACGAAATGTGCTATAAAAAGTTCTGCAAACTGGTCCTAGGAACTAATGGACCGTGGGGGGGAGGCTTGAGAACCATCTTTGGGTGACCCCCTTGAAAGTGGCTTGGAATGCCCTGCACATCAAGGCGTCGAAGTATCCGTGGAGGCTGGTGGAGATGTTGCCTTTGACTTCCTTGACCTGTTTAATCTCGGCCTGGATGGCGCCAATCTGCTCCCAGAGGCCTACATGTGTCCTTTAGGGATTTGAGGGATAATTACTGCTATAAGACCAGTAATATATAACATGCTGATCTATGTAATGTTGTTTTATATCGCTTATGACTTGGTATAGAGATCTCTCCGTGTAGTCGTCGGCCTTCCCACCAGAATGCCTCTGTAGTCGTAGTCTTGTAGTCGGCATTCCCCAGAATGCCTATTAGTTAGTGGTCGGCCTTTCGAATGCCTCCTTCCTTACTTTTCTGAGAAGCCCTTTACGACTATAAAGGACGGGGCTGTTCACCTTTGGAAACTTAGCTACTTAAGTACTACTCAATACTAAAGTAAAGGCGAACGGCATTCTGTTGTACAGCTACTTAGATAGTACAACAATTGGCGTACTACTAAAGTACCAAGGAAACCTTCGGTTCCCTTTGTTTGAATAAACGCCGCCTATTAGTTAGTTTACATTACAAAGTCAACCAAGCTGAAAAACTACTGCACGCGCTAGCGCGCTAGATCAAGCGGCGCCGTTGCTTGCTCTGTGCGCTCGAAAGCAACAAGCATCGTGCGTCAGCGCTCAAGCAAGTGGAGGCAGCAAGTTGCTGGCTCCTACCTAGGAAATTATGTTAGGCTGCAAATCAGTCGATGGATACATTGTATGTGGCCGAGGATTGACCTATGAAAACTTTAAATGCAACGTTTCATGCCATCCTCTTCCCATGATGATTGATATCTGTTTCCCTTGCTCTGTAGATCGAGAAACGGAAAAGTCTGCACAAGAAGAGGAAAAGACGAAAGAAGCGGTGAAGCCCACACAACAAGATGAAAAGACTAAAGAAGCTCCAGCTCTATCCGAGAAGGCAGAACCTGCTTCAAACACATGAAGATGGTCTGGACCAAGATTTCAACGCACTGCAGCTATTGGGTTGGCATAATCTGGGGGGTGGCGAGTTGGTCACTGTGGGGATTGCCAAATGTTTGCATCTCTGACATGGCGGAGCACTATTCTGCCTGGTGTTTGTTTAGATGTGTAGTCCCTACTGGATGCTGGCTTGGGGCCATTCTGGTTTTTTATTTGTTTCCGGCATGAGATGTATTCTGAAAATTATAGGTTAGAGGTTTATAACCGAGATTTGGCATTTAGCTTGTTTTAGAATTTTATTCCAGTTTGTTTTGCAATCTCTCACCCCCCCTTTCTCTCTCTCTCTCTCATCTTCAATATTAAATATGTTATTAGCCTTTATTGAATGTTATTAATCAATTTGGTGGAATCATATCTTTGTTATTAGGCAATTACTATGATGCTGGCCTGATGTGATACCAATCAAGTCATCAACTCCCTCCCCTTAGGTCTGCAAACATTATCTGATTGTCCAAATTCGAATTTGAATCACATTAAGGGTGATCCGAATTTGATCCCAAATCAATCGGATAATATATATATCCCGTTGCGATCTGAATACCTTTGTGAATTTTGATGAAAAGTTGATCGGTTACCACTATGATGCAAGTTGATTGCTTGTCAATTTTTTCAGGTATCATATCACGGTGGGACTTATCAAGGAGACAAGGAGCTTAGAAATTTGTCTAAGTCACATTTTTAGCACAAAAAAGGTTCACTATTTTATCCATGAATGCTGGCATATGTAAATGCACACGGACGACTACACAACAGGGGTAGTCCTCTCCCAAACCCCTGCGCCCATCATGAGTGGACTTGATGGACTTGATCCCCCCCACCCCCACCCCCACCCCCCAAGTTTCTGCCACCACCAGTTAGAAATCAGGCTAGTTGGCACCTTCAATGCGCGGGAGAGGATAGAGATGGGAAGAAACATGATGTGAGTAAAAGTTTTTATAGATTGAATTCAGCTTTTATGTGATACCAAGGCAAATATCCGCATATAGAGTTTGTTTGAGAGGGCCGCGGCTTTCAATGGGTTACATTGATTGAGTGTTCGGTTTTGAGACGATTTCAAGGCAAATTAGATCAAATCACAGTCCATTTTAATACTATTAGGTTTAACTGTTTAACCTATCTAGAAAAACCAAATAATATGCATATCTAGATAACATATATAATTCAAGTATTAAATTGAAATTTAATAATTAGCCCTACACCCAAATCGTAAATCAAATTAATTTTAAACTTATAATTTAATTTGCAAATTATTACCCCATACTTTGAGCCTAGTCTCACTTTGGTACTCGAATTTCAAAATGTGCCAATCTAGTA
Source organism: Nelumbo lutea (assembly GCF_056320005.1). NCBI lineage: Eukaryota > Viridiplantae > Streptophyta > Magnoliopsida > Proteales > Nelumbonaceae > Nelumbo > Nelumbo lutea. Next base: position 108,658,464 of record NC_142686.1, read on the forward strand.
TGTGAACCTCCAAAGCATTCCAGTTTAGTCCAAAATTGTTGACCAAATTAAGTGGCATGTGAAAGGATGCAAATTACCTTTGGGTGTCATCTAATTTTCTTTATCAAACACTCAAATACCTAAATCCAAATATCTTTCGGTTGTTCACCATTGCTTTGGTTCAATCTTGATTTTTGAGGAAAAAAATGATGAACAATGTCTTATTTTGAAGGGTAGTTTTGACATTTTCAAAAGTTTTAGGCTGCATGTGTCATCATGTGATATAGATAATTGATGGACAATTAATGATCAAGACTAAATTGGGACTTTTTGGAAGTTCAAATACTAGATTGACACATTTTGAAATTTGGGTACCAAAGTGAGATTGGGCCCAAAGTACAAGGTACTAATATACAATTTACCCTTATATAAATTACATTATCACTTTCCCAAATATAAGCAGTTCTTTAAACATCAAATTACAAGTTAAAAATTAAGAAAAATTCCATATTAGTATACCATGTACTTTGGGCCTAGTGTCACTTTGGTCATTGAACTTTAAAACGCGACAATTCAATACTTGAACTTTCAAAACGTGCCAATTTAGTACCTATCGTTAACCAACTGTCAATTATATACTTATATGTATCATGTGATGACATGTGCTATTTAATTTTTTAAGAAAATATCAAAACTACCTTCAAAATATTATTCATCATCTTCTTCCTCAGGAATTAAGATTTAACCAAAGCAATGGTGAACAACACCAAAGAAATGATTGAGCTTAAGTTATGGTAAAACTTTACTGCCATTTTGTTTTCTTTTGACTGGTATTCTTTTGTGGGAGTCGGGTCATTACCATTCCCTTGCAAAACTGTACGCAAAATTTATACCTTTGTTTCATCTTGTTTTAGTTTTGATAAAGACATTTTGATGGTTGATAAAGAAAATTAGATGACACTTGAAGGGCATTTGTGTCTTTTCACATGCCACTTAACAAGTAGTTAATGATAGACACTAGATTAACACATTTTGAAAGTTTGAGTTTTGAATTATCGCGTTTTAATATTTAGGGACCAAATTGGCACTAGGCCCAAAGTACATGGTACTAATAGGAAAGTTTCCCTAAAAATTAAAGCAAACAATAATGTATAAAAAAATGTTTTAAAACCAGACCCGGAAATGGAACTGTCTTTTCCTCCGGGTCATGAGTCGACGGTCCAACCATCTAGGTCAACAGTTCAACATATAATAATGTTTTAATCGTTAGATTAGGAACATTGAATATCATCCTTTGGATCTAGGTTTGCTGAATATATAAGAAAATATTAGGGGCAGATAAGGGAGATCGAAGGGAGAAAGAGATTAACAGAGGGAGGAGAAAGGCTCATTAGCCATAGCCAGAAGCTGATAGTGGCTCTTCAATGGTTACAATAGTACCACGACAACACATCGTATCTTCAGGGAGTAAGAGTAGAGAGAAGTAGTAGCAGCTGGGTATCTTCATGCTCAGAGACATTTCTGCCCAGCTCATGCCGACAACACCTCTCGTACTATCTAGCGGTTGTATAACAGAGGCAACTGATCTATGATAGTTGCATATCAGCCGCGGCAATGCGTATCAGATATTCAGCGTTAAGGCAATGGTAGTGACAACAAATCTACAATGGTGGGCAAATGTAGTTATTAGACTATTATGAATAGAAATGAGATAAAAAATGATGGTTTCTGTAAAAGAAGCAACGGGTTGGTGTGAAAAGAAGAATGGGAGGGAAAGAAGGGGAAAAATAAAAAGAGACTAGGGTTTTAGGCATTACATTTTAGGTTGAACGGACCACGACCTGCGAATGGTTTAAGCTGTTTACCGGTTTAACCACTTGGGTCAATAGTTTTTTACCAAAGTCAACGGTTTTCTCTCAAATATCGGGTTTAGAATAAACGGGCTCACTTTTTTGATCGGGTGACGGTTTGAATAGTTCAACCGAGTGGGTCAACAACGGGTTGAAAACCTTGGTATAAAATGTTAAATCATATATATTTATGTTTGAGCATAGTATTATTTGGTTTAATTTGATTTACGATTTGGTTTATTTTTTATATTTAAAAAACTATGCCAAATCAGAAAAATACTGTATAAGAAATCCTCATATCAAACCAAACCGTTTTTAAGGCTAGATAAACAGCCAATTTTGATGCGATTTAGTGGTCTATTCTATTCTATCCAAACCCCTCTTTCTATTTTTTTTTTAATTCCGCATAATTGCCCATTAAACCAACAAGGACACAACATAGGCAATAATCCCCTTATCTTATTCCTAAAATCTCTCTCTCTCACACACACACACACACATTCCCCAATCAACTAAATCATCTCCTCTCTTAAAAGTTCTCCTAAATTATCTCCCCCACCTAAAACTTCCTCCTAAAACATCTCCTAACCTCTCTCACAGTAAATAACCTAATTGGAAGACCTCTTTCCCAACCCCCTATCTCTCTTTCTCTATCTAAAATACTAATAAGATGTGAAAAAAAAAACTAAAATTGAGGGAGAGTAAGGGAGAAGAATGAGAAAGATTGAGGGAAAACAAGAGAGAGAGAGAGAGAGGTTTTGATTTAACTAAATCGAATCAGAGAGAGTGGGAGAGAAAGAGGGAACGGGAAATCGAGAGATGACTATGAGAGTGAGAGAGAAGGGAAGGAGATCGAGAGACAGAGGGAGTGGGAGAGAAACTAAAAACCTATTTTCAATATAGGTTTTCTGCTGTGTCCAACATGGAATAAGAATCCCATGGTGATAACAACCACATAAGCCTCTGATGACATAGTGGGGGTTTTTATAATTTGAAATGTAAAGCCAGTTTTTAGAGTTTGGTTCGTTTATAAACCAACCTGCAACATAATTTTAAATGTACAACCAACTTTGACTATAATTTTTTCTTTAAATTATATATTTCATTTACATTATATAAAATATTTTTTACTTATCACATTTAATTTTTGTTTGTTTATGGTATCGTTTTACTCAAACCACTAACCCACCATCTAAAAATAAAAATTGTTTGATTTCTAGGTTGATATTAAATTTTGTATTACATTTTCATCATTGATAAAATTATTTCTTATGTATAAAACTTATTTTTGTTCAATATAATGAATGTACAATATTAGAAATGTACCCACTATTTTATTTTTTATAAATATATAACATTAGTTATGTACCCAAAGTTTTCTCTTATTTTTTTGTTTTTGTGATTCTTTGTATTTTCTATTATTAAAAATTTTATTATTTGACTATGACATCATTTAATTTATAGGTATATTTTGAAATTGGCTTTCCATTTTCATCATTAATAAAAATACTTCTTGCATTTCATAGTTATTTATTTTAATTTTTTATTATTTAATTATGACATTATTTATTAATCCATTTGACCCCAAATGGTCAAATTGTTTGCCCACTACCAAGAGGGAAGAAAATGATTTTGTTTTCAAATTACTTTTCAGAATATTTATTTTTATACTATTAAAATTAATATTGTGGATTTAATTACAAGAATTTAATGATGAGAAAAATATATTTTAAATATAGGATTTAATGAGAGAGAATAGAAAAATATTTTTATTTCCAGTTGATTTTAAATTTTACATTCCATTTTCATCATTAATAAAAACATTTCTTATTTAACACACTTATTGTTGTTTAATATATATGTTAAAAATGTTTCCTTTTTTATTTTTAATTTTATCTATTTTTTAATTTTATTATTTAATCATGGCAATATGAATTAACCCATTTGACCCAAAATGATTTAATTTATTACAACCACTTAGATGAAAACACTATTTTTGGTAGGTAGATTTTAAAAGTATAAGATTTTATGTTAATGGAATTATTAATTTATTAAGTATGAATTTAATTAATAGAAATCAATGATGAGAAGAAATAAAAATGACTTAAATATATGATTCAATGAATATGAATGGAAGTTAATAACTTAAATGTTGGATTTAATAAGAGATAATTGAATACATTGAATATCTTTAAATTACCTCTTTTCAATTCATTTAATATGAAGAACCAATTATCCTATTTGCCCTTATTTTTTTATCATTAAATTTAAATATAGAAGATAAGTATTATCCTTAGAAAATTCTAGAAATATTCTTGAATACATTAGTAATTTTTAAAGTAGTATAGATGGGTTATAAGATTTTTTTTTTTGTAATTGATTTATTTTTTATTTTTATTTATTTTCTTGATGATATGGCCATTTGCAGCCATAAATAAAGAACGCAGCTATAAGACAGTGTGCTTGTACACTGGTTCGTAGTTGCTCAGTGGCGCATTCTGAGCCTTTGTCTGAGATACGAGATGGAAATGGATATCGAAGAGCCTCCTGCTCCTAATAATTCGAACTCATTTAAGCGTCTGAGCATGAAAAACTCGATTCAGACAAGCTTCGGCGACGATTACGTATTTCAAATCGTTTCGAGGTAAATAAACTGTCTCTCTCTGGTTCTGGTTTCCCAGACAGTTCTTTTATTCATTTTCTTCTTAGTTACGGAATTGATTTTTCCCTATTTCGAGGAAGCGAGAAAGAATTTCAACTAATTTAGTAAGCAGCTCATTCTTCATTTTCTGGTAAAGGAACAAACTCATCGCATTGTTGAAAATTGGTTTACGGTCACTCTCGTTTGTGAATTCACTTGGAACGGGATAATGACGGTGAGACTGTTCATAAGCAAGACATGAGCTCCAAGGTTTTTTTTTTTTTTTTTTTTCTGTTGTCATTTCACACTAATCGACTTTCGAGGGAACAAGGGTTCTTTATTTATTTATCAAAAATAAGTAAACAATTAAAGGTTTTTTGCTGTTTCTGTTTAGTTTCTTATATTTATTTTTGCCTGTTTAGTTTGTCTTCCATCTGTTCTCTGTTTGGATCCTTCAAGAATGCTCATTTCTTTGTTCCAATGTTTTTACCAATTGCTTGAATTGCATATCTCGCATTATAGTAATTTTATTGATTACTGGATTACATAAGCCCTGTTCTTTTGATTTCATCACTCTGAATGCAAGCCAGGGGAATTCATCTTTGGCGGTGTCTTTATCAACAAACACTGTTAAACTTTACTCCCCGGGGACAGGCCAGTATCTTGGAGAGTGTAAGGGACATTCTAATACCATCCACCAGATCTCATTTTCAGGCCCATCAACTCCGCATCTTTTCCATTCTTGCTCATCTGATAGAACTATTAGGTCTTGGGACACAAGGACCTTCAAGCAGGTCTGATGCTTTTGCTGTTGAACTTTCCATGCATTCAACTTGGTCCTAGGCAGTAGGCACATAGAACACACACGGATACCTTTCCCAGACAACCCGTGACTTGCGAGATGAGGCATTGCACTTGGCTAAACTTTGTTCAATTAGCATGCTTTCTCAGTGAACAATGAAACAAATTAAAATAAAATAATGATAACTGTTAAAATATGAAAAATATGTCAACCCAACATAGTAACATATCGTTTTGGTGTTCTATTGGCACAATGAAGGTGGTATTATGTCAACCCAATTCTACATCAAGTTAATGAACAAAAATAAGGGTAAATTGCTGAAACCTTTCTTGAAGTTTAGTAATTGCAATCACCCTCAGACCCTCTTCAATGCCATTACAAATTTTCAGACTTATTCAATGAATCAATCATTCCCTTCCCTAGCAGTTCAATACGGCTAATTGGCCATTAGTATTGTGGTGTTTTTCAATTAGTAAATGCCATACTTCTATTTTGCAACATTTCTGCTAATTTCTTTTAATGTAAAATCTTGAGATATGTGCTGAATAGACATTAAATGTTGACAAATTGATGCAATTAGAATATACTAACTCCAAATATATACCTAGGGGTGCAATTGGACTGGGTTTGGTCCAAATCGATCCAGTCCAATGTGAATCTGTTACTAATGCATCAGGTCTAATATAATCTAATGAATATTTTGGATCAGTCAAATTTAACGCTTGGACCGCCCAATTTATTTAAATTTGTTTTAATTTAGATTGATTCCAACCCAAACTTGATCCATTAACCGCATCTTTTACAGTGGGGCTCATGAATTTAATACTGACATAAAATCTTATCCTTGGTTCATAGCTCGCTAAACAGCTAAAGCATTTAGCTAATCCGAATTCCTTAAGATAGACGTATAAATGTTTTATAAGTTTTAAAATAATTCTATATTGATGTATCCATCAAACTTTCGATAAGATACAATATTATATTGATATTTTAATACTTCACATAATATTTTCTCTAATAAGAATAACTCAATCGTATTTTTAATAATTTCTTTTGTATAAAAGTCTATACATCTATGCATTATCAATGTATGGGCGTATTTTTAATAAATGGGGATCAGAAAAACAGCATTGACCATTGCCCATATAAAATTAATGGAAACACCCTCAAGTCATTTTATTTTAATTCATAAACAATTATTTTTTGGTAGAACATGAGAATTTGTGTGGTTAGTTGTATACCACGGCAAGAAGTGAGTGAGGTGACACATCAACATCACAAATTGCTAAAAAATCGTCATCTCTGATAGGGAGGGGGGGGTTGTTGCCTGTTCGATGTGATTCAATTAGTATTAATGGATAACATTATTACCAAATATTGGTTTTAATTAGGGGTGTTCATTCAGTTGATTTATAAGTAGAACCTAATCAAATATTTTGGTTGGATCATTTTTATGAATTAAACTTGAGAATTAAACTGAATAAAATTTAAATTGGTTCAATTAAGTTTTAAATTGCTTAATGGGGTTAATTAAAATATAAATGTTTGTTATATTTATTTTTATTTTTATTGTTAAAATGTACTAATATTTATATATATTTTATAAGTATATTAATTTTTTCTCAAATCAAACCAAACCGAAACTAAAGTAACTAAACCGAATTAGCTTATTTGGTTTGTTTTTCCATTTGATAACCGAAATTGAATACCCCTACATATTCTGTTTTGATTTAATCCCAAGTCTCATCTACAAGATATATTGTACTAATAGCGAGGGAGATAATCAACAAGATAAAAAGGTCAGTACCCAATGCTGGTCCCATATTTCCTGGGTCTTGTGAAGGTAGGCTAGGCATGGTCCTAATTTTTGGCAAAAAGTAGCATCCTCCCACTCAAACCCATGTTATCACATTGTCAGCTCGAGATTTTACCATTATACCAAGTAATGACTTCTAGATGATCAACAATATAAATGCCATTACCCAATTTTGGCCCCATATATCCTGGTTCTTGTGAAGGTAGACTAGCCCTAATTTTTGGCCTAAAGTAGCTTCCTCCCACTCAAACCCATGTTAATTATCACATTTGTCAGCTCAAGATTTTATCATTAAATCAAGTAATGACTTCTAGATGATGATCAAAAAGATGAAGCAAAAAGAGAGGAAGAACAAAGTGGTCAAACACATCATTTTTTAACAATTTATATTAACTACATCCTTCTCCATATTAGTGTTTTTGAACCGTCGTTGACCCGAATGGTCAGACGGTTTGGCCTAGAAATTGTCCAAGTAATTGGTTATGTTTTACCCTTAACCCATTTTTGGACAAAAAACCATTGACTTGGTTGGAGAACCGCTGACTTAGGCGGTCGAACCATTGTCTCGGACAGTGGTTCGCGGTTTAATAAAGTTGCAAGGAGACCAGAGAAAGGAGAAGCTGAGACAAGAACGATATCAAATCTGAGATTGCTAGATCCCAGATATGACAGAGAGAGAAATTAGATCTTAGATCTCAGATCTCAGATTTGAGATCTGATCTGTGTTTCTGTTCCCACCACCTCGCCATCACCGTCACCGGTGAACATCAAATCCTCCTTATTTTCTTTCATTTCTCCCCTTTCCATTTTTTCCCTTTCTCTTCTTCTCATTTCTTCCTTTCTTTTTTTTTTTTTAATCTTTTTGCTCAGCCGATAACCAGCTTCTCTTTTCTCATACAAGACTAAAAATCTAAGAATAGGTAATAATATTTGCCTTAATAATCAACCTGTCTGAATTGTTCAACCGGATGGTTGAATTACTGACTCAGAAACCAGTGGCCACAATGATTTCGTTTCCGGATTGGTTTTTTAAACCTTGCTCCATGTTGTTTAATCCCGGCTGATCTCTATTACTACATAGTGAGAGGAAAAAAAAAAACAAAATATTCAAGGACCCTGAACCCAACCCTCAGCAAGTGGTATAGAAATCATTCAATTACATACATGAGACTACAGTAGTTTTTTTTTTTTTTTTTTCATTTTTTGGCAGAATACATGAGACCATAGTCTGCGGGGTTAAACAAAACTGGATTTTCTCTTCACAGAATCCTCTGCACACCCACCTCATATCACTTGCAGCCGTGCATCCTCTAATAAATGAAAACAGTTTAGAAAGAGTACAACTTGCATACAAGATAATGCAAAATATTAGGTTTTATACTATATATTTGTATTTATTATCTTTCCAAACTAAGCCTGATGTACAGCTGCAACATGCTATGATGTGAATATAAGGAGGATTTTGTGAAGTGAAAATCGAAACCAATGTTTTAAAAAATGACTCGGAATTAGAACTGTTCTGGCCACCGTTTTTTGGGTTGATGGTTTGATCATCTGATTTGAATGGGTGGCTCGTTTTGACAAAAAAGAATTTAAAAATAAAAAAAAATTAAAATAAATAAAAATGGTAAAAAACTGTCGAATGAATTGACGGTTCAACTGCTTGGATCAACAAATCGTTGACCGATTAACGGTTTTTGGCCAGGGATCAGATTTGGAGTAAAACAGAACTGATTGCTTGAATGGTTCCCTGGCTGAATAATCCAACCCTCTGGATCAGCGGTGGTTCAAAAACCATAATCGGAACTCAGGTAGAACAGGCCACTCAATCATCAAAATCATACCACCCAATTATGACCCAAACACACTTCTTTTTAGGATAGGAGGTCAGACTTGGTTACATTTCTATCAGCAAGGTCCCATTTGGGAGGGCTTTGCATTGGTTGAATTGGTTTACTTTTAGTAAATGTTCGGCATCGATGCTGCATATAAGAAAATGGTGCTGCTGATGTGTGGGTTGGAAGCACCGTTTTCTGAGAAAACAGTGCATTTTTTCTTGTTTGGAAACATTGCTGCCAGGTATGACGTTTCCTGGAGCAACAGTAATGTTTTTTGTTTGGTACCAATGCTCCAGGAAACATTTTCAGCACTGGTACCCATTATCCAGTGCCACGTCACTGCCACCTCACGTCCATGTTGGAAGCAACGAGCTGCAGTTCTAGGAAATGCCAAATTTGGCATTGCTCCAAGCCATGCCTTCCCGATTTCCAAACAAACACTTGTTTTCTAGAGAACCATTTTTTCCGACGTGGCACTGATGTGATGCCGTTTTTTGGAGCAACGGCAATGATGCCAAACAGACGCTTAGCCACCTTTGAGAAGCTATGTAAAGTAACTTTACCAAAAAATTATTATTTTTTGCTCATATAAACTTATTTTCAGCTTTTCAAATTTTTACCAAACATGACTTAAAGTGTTTTGTCAGTTTTTCAGCTCATGTAACACTAGAAGCAACAGCATGAAAGGATTCTTCCAAACTGGCACCAAGCATTCTACATGCACGGAAGAAGATGAAAGGTGCATAAAGAAGGACAAAATTTAATTGCAGTGAAGTTGAACTTGAACTTGAGCACACAAAATCTTCCAAACAAATATGACAAGGGATATGAGACAAAGGATTGGACGTCAAAAGGGATTGTCCTATTTGTTATGTCTCTCTTTCGACCACATATAACATGAACAGATAACAGGATCACGGATGTCAATCAAGAATTTCTTGTTTATCTTGTGACCATCCAGAATTTCTTTTTATCTTGTATTGCTTCACCTCTCAAAATATTCAAACCACTACCACTAATGATCCTTCCAATATATACCCTTAAAGTTCGAGAATCCAGTATCCGTATCCACCAGAATAAAAGCAGAAAAGAAACAAAATGACCCCAAAAGCAATCTGGCCCAGTCAGTCTAGCTTGCCGTGAGAGAACTCAGAGGACAGTCCGATCAGGTAGTACACACGGTGAACACACCGAGTAAGCATTTAACACCTATCCCTTTACCCCTAGCTTATTGGAAAAAGATTAAAAACAATTTCTGTTACAATTTGGTTGCGCTTATTAAAAACACACTGAGTTAGCATTTAGCTCCAATTCTAACTGTTTGATTGGGTGGAATTGAAATTTTATTCTCATTTTAGATGGAATGCAATTCCCAAATTTGAAGGAATGACCCTTTCTAACCGTCGGGACAATATGACACGACTTTGTGAATTCTTCGTGCTTTGGCAGGTTGTGCTGGGCCATGCTTGTCTTCTTTGAGATACTTCATAGGTCTGGCCCGACATGGCTCATGGCACAAGCCCATGCAGGCCCGGGCCAGGCTGAGTCGAGCTAGACCATGAGAGACATTTTTTAAAAAATAAAGAATTTAAAATAATTAACAAAATAGATAACAATTTGAAAAAAATCTTAAAATTGTATTTTATATGAATTTTGATGTATATACTTGTCTTATATATGCAATAATAAAATAAAATAAAATAAATTATATGAATGAAATAATTAATAGTATAATAATATATATGTTGGTTTGTGCCATATGCCAGTCTGCAGGCCTGAAAACCCAAGCCCGGCATGGCCCATACCCCCAGGCCATGCTATGATACGGCACAAATGAAGGTTTGGGTCCGGCATGGCCCGATTTATAATTCTACTTGGGATTGAAATCCTATTTCAGCTGATTTCAATTCCCATTCTAATTTCTATCTGAATCAAATAAATTATGGAATTAAACTATTCCAATTCCGATTCCTATAAATTTCAATTCTGATTCGATTGTGAACCAAACTGATCGAGTCAGTTCACTCTGACTTGCACATGTGTACGGTGTACCGATGTTTTCCAGAGGACCAATTTGATGATCCCACGCAGAGCACGAACATGGTTAAATTTGACTCTAAACTTTTCATGTGGGTGCATAATCACTTTTCATATGGTACAAGTTAGTAGGGAACCACCACATATTCCTCTCTCATGGGTCCTTCTAGGACTGTCAATGGTACCCGAAAATTTGAGATTCGATCTGACATCCGATCTTATTATATCTGATTTGGATAATGTATATATCTAATTGAATCGGATTCGGATGTTACAATTTATATTTTGATTAATAATTGGATTTGATTTACTAATTTGATTAAAATCTGAATTTAATTATAATATAACATTTGTTAATTTTAATATATAAGTTTCATATAATTATATTTAAAATTATAAAAATATATTCTACACATTATATTATATGTGAATTTATATATATAATAAATTTAGTGTGTTATATTTATATTAATTTATTATATACAAAGGTTAAAAAATAAATAAAAACTTCAATATTTCTGATATTTTAGAGAATTTGTAGTGAAATTGGATTAAATCCGAATGCAATCCGAGCCCATTAGGATTCGAATTTGAACCAGATCGAGTCTTTAAATCTGATCGGATTTCGGATCGAATGCAGACCGAGTCTGATCCGATTACAGCCCTAGGTCCTTCCGTGTATTAAATAAATATTGATTTACCTCTCGTACCCATATGGCCCACATAGCAAACCAACAAAGCCATCTTTGTTGCACATGATCCAGTAGTTGAGATGGTCACTTGACATCCCTCTAAAAATTTAAGGTGTGGAGTCAAACCTGTGAAACCATACACTCACCCTTCTCCGTACATGGCCAATTGGCCTTATGAGCATCTTGCTCTAGGGGTACAATCGAGTCGAGTTGAGTTGAACTTCTGCATGTCTTGGCTAGGTTCGACTAACTATTATGCTTGAGTTTGAGTTCATTCCAAACTCTTTTTTGGTTTGATTAAATATTCGATGACCTCCAATTTGGCTTGAGAGCTTGGAAATGGATATATTTCTAATTATATATGATATATTCAGTGGTGGAGCCAGGAGTTTTCTCTACTTAGTAACTATATATAAATATTGATCTAACAAAAAGTTTGGAGGGCCAAGGACCCCCACCAAAATACATAGCTCCGCCCCTGAATATAAATTTTTAAAAATATAAAGTATATTCTTATATTATATTATAGATATAGATATAGGAAATATAATTTTATGTTAATTGAACCAGACTTCCGATCTTTTAGCCAAACTTTTTATTGGTCAAGTTGGAATTTGAATAACTAACCAAGCTTACCTCAAGATTTAAACTCAATTAAAACTGAACTTGAGCCCAAAATATTCGATTAGAGCTTGGTTTGATTGCATCCCTACCTTGCTCTACCCTACTATTGACTTTCCTGTTGAAATAAAAACCCAAAACAAAACAAAGCCACTTTGCCCTCATTTGAAAGAATGTTAAAATTTAAAGTGATTCCATGGTTAAGTGGTTGTATTTACCACTGGCCATTGATTCTTATTATTTATTTATTCATCTTTTGCTTCATCGGGCTACATAACGGGGGTAGAACCACATCAGCACCCCACAAGGGGGCACTGTACAATGCCCCACAGCACATCCCAACCGTGCATTGGGAATATCTCCCAATGATGTCTCATCAACTTCTATACTTATCATCGGAAAATGTTCCCAATACATGGTTGGAATATGCTGTGGGTCGTTGTGGGGCAAACCTTTTCAGGGTGCAGATGTGAACGAGTTCCCTGTACCCATTCCCCCCAATCCTAGTGGCAGCAGGACTTCATCCCAAGTCTCGACAACAACAATCTAGAGAACTTATCAACTGAACCACCTTCAGTTGGTGCCATTAATTCTTCTTATTTGATAAAGCTTTTCTCGGGTTCAGATGGACCAAGAATGAATAAATGGCGGAGTGATCAACTGGAAGTGGATGGTTGGGAACAGCGACCAGATGTTATACATAGCAGAAATAGGGACTCTAGATATAATATTGCGGCCACACATGGGGAATATCTCATCCTTCTACATAATATTATGCACAGGAAGATGTTCCCAATGCATGGAGGTAGTGTGTTGTGGGTAGACGTGGGCAGAGTTTTTGTGGGAAGGAGACCGGGAGTCAGAAACAGGTGGGTCATCTTTCTAACCTTCCTATTGCACTAATTTTTGCCTTAAAGGCACACGTCTACCCACATAACATCACAGCCACACATGGAGAACATCTCATCCTCCTACATAATGTTATGCATGGGGAGATATTCCCAATACACGGGGGTAGGGTGTTGTGGATAGACATGGGCAGAGTTCTTGTGGGCAGGAGATCCAGAGTCCTATTTTTTCTTTTTTAATAGGCATGTTTCTCTGTAAGGTCCCTGTTCTTTTTGATGATTAAGTTGACCAAACAGTTTAGCTTTCTCGCGCTATATTCTGACTGGTTGTTAAAGCAATCATATTCTTTGCATTATTCCTCTCTATTCAAACTAAGCTAATACACCCATATTTTTGAGATTGAATTTCATTCTTTCTCCAATTATTTGATCTTCATCTACGCCTTACTGTGGGTCTTATGGTAAATTTATTTTTTCAAAGATGTTCTTTATTTGAGTAAATAATAATTATCTCCCAAATAGATAAATAACTTTTTCACTTAGAGGACAAAATTACTAAAGCATTATTATTAGACAAAATTGTCACTTTCAATAATAAAATTTATGGGTAAAAATGATATATTCAATTGTTTAATTACCTTGCTAATATTTATGATCAAAAGAATATGTGCTAAGTGAATACATTAGAATTCCCTGAGCATAAATCATGAACGGGGAGTGGTCTCATATGTACAGATATTCTCAGATCTTCTATATCTTTTTCCAAAGGATTTGACTAATAGCACAGTCGATGTGAGAAATAGAAAGGCACCAAGAAAATAAGAATAGCACCGTGAGCTTGGAGACAAGGAAAAATCCTATCGGAATCTTTTGAAGAAGAGTGAACGAGACAAGTAGACGCGTTAAAGGTTTCTTTGTCAATGAGTCCGAGACGTAAAAAGAGAGAGTTATCATCGAATTCTAATTCTTAGATGCGACCTGCTTGGGAGCTTTGGCATACGTCTACAATCAAACTTTTCAAAGCGTGTAATTAAAACAATCGCATCTCATTCTTTAGACAGTTTTGGTTTTGCTGAATGTCCAAAACTGTCCACCTTCACTTGTGATTTACCCCAGATAGATATTAATTCACAGCCTTTTATTTGGTGTTTATTTGTGATTGAATGGAAATCTGGTTAGGTTTTAGGGGTTTTGACGGTTCGGTTAACCGAACCGTTGCACTTTTTTGTAAATTGAATTGATGGTATCGGTTTTTTCAATTCTTCAAACTGAAACCGAATCGGTACCACCAGTTTTTTATATTTATAATATATATTATAAAAATATATAATAAATAATAAGTTAATAATATCAATTCGGTTCTTCAGTTTTTTATATTTATAATATATATTATATATATAATAAATAATAAATAATATATAATATATTATAAATATTTGAAAATATATAATATATTTATATATACATCATTATAAATATAATATTAGTATATATTTATATATAATACATAGAAAATATGTGACATATATTAAAAATATATATAAAAATATATATACTGGTCGGTTCGGTTAATCGTCGGTTTTTTTGTAGATTAACCGAAAACTGAACTGGTCCTTTGATTTTTCAAAAATCCTGAACCAAAACCAAACCGACTGGTTTGATTAACCACATTTTGCAGTTTGGTTTTCTCGGTTTGGTTCAGTTTTTTATTGACACCCCTATCCATATTTAGGGTATGTTTTGGGTTGTGGCCCTTCACTCAACTCAACTATCTAATTTCTATCGGTATTTTATTAGAATAAAAGGGGTTAAGAGTGATTTAAGAGGAAATAAGGGATTTAATGAAGGAAAATGTTATTTTCTAAAGAAATTAAAACCTAAGAGGATCTTTATTGTGATTTTTTATAGTTTAATCATTTAATAAAAAATAAATAACCACATGTATGAGAAATGGGCAATGATCAAAATTTCAATATGATACACCACGTATAGTTTATCGTGTCGTATCTTTTGGATCATGAACACAGGTGTTTTGGGGGATCTTCTGTTTAAAAATAAAAAATAAAAAACTATCTAAAACCGGTTTTTGAAAAAAACTAAAAAAATATAAAAATGCACTGTTTTTAGTACCAAAACAATAAGGTGTATCGATAATTTGAACATTGGAAATGGTAAATGAGAAATAAGAAATGAGATTGGACATTTTTTAAGCCCGAGGCGAAATCAATTTAACAATTCAACTCATATAGGAATAAAAACCTGATTTAGGAGGGTACATAGGGATGGCAATTTCTACCCTACCTGGTGGGTACCCACCTTCTAATGGGGTGTTTGTTTTTCTTGAAGGATGGGCTTTGGGATTCTATAACTCATATGGGTATGGGTAGGGTAGGGTATTAGGCTAAACCCGACCCTCCTTGACCTACATATTGTTGGAAAGCATATAAATTTTATGTATAAAGTGTTGAATTTAATAATATTATAAATTTTATGCTAATGATAATTGATAGTCTGTGTTTTTGTGACTTATTCAAATAATTGGGAATTTTTTTACTTGCTTGTGTTATTTTACTTATTTATTGCTTATATATAACAATAAATAATAGGAAACAAGATGTGGGTTATAAACCCAATCCACTCTTACTCTTGAATGTGGGGCAGGTTTTGCATTTTCATGTGTAGGGAGGGTTTGAATTCTCAAAATCCAACCTGCTACGGGTCTTGGGATGGGTACAGGTTGGTAGACGTGTAAATTGAGCAATACCATCCAAGACCTAGCACGATTTTGAGCCCGCCTGACCCAATGGTCCATGGGTTGTGCTGTGGCCTGACACGATTGTATGAGCCAATGGGCCATGGCGAGCTTGGGGTTTCAGGTCAGCAGGCCAGGCTGACACGACCCGCACTGTTGTGTTGGCCGCCCATGGCCCGTGGGCTGGCACGACCCAGCCCGGCCCGACACAGCCCATATTATATATATATATATTTATATATAATATATAATATATTATATAATTATAATTATATAATAACATAAATATATTAACAAAATATTTTTTTTCAATTTTATTATATAATTTTATTTAATTATTGTACATATAAACAATTATATGCATCAAAATTCATATAAAATTAAAATTTTAATTTTTTTTCAAAATTTTAAATAAATAACTTTGGTCTGATCTATGGCCCAGCCTGACATAGGCCCACATGGGCTCGAGCGATGGACTGTACCGGGCCGACCCCCCAAAATATCTTAAGGGAGGGAGGCACGGCCTAGGACAGCCCGCACTTTGCACGAGCCCTACCATGCCAATACAGCACAGCTCGTTTTACACCTCTACAGGTTGAAAAATTTAAAGAATCAGATAGAGTCTAAAATTTACAAAACCCTCCCCGATTATACCAAGTCACAAAATGAATTTGTCATAGAGCCAATTGAGCTACCCCGTGGATTAAACTATTACATGATCAACTAAAATGGAAGATGGTATAGGATAAGAATTCTGACATAAGTTATTTGTTATCCATAAAAGTCAAGAAGACATGCCAACGATATTTTCTTTTTTTTTTTTTACCCAAACTATGGGGGTATTTTGCAAGTCTTTTAGTGTGGTCATTCATACTTTTCAAAGTTTGGAAAATTAAAGTTTGTTCTTTCATCGTTTGGCAATAAAAGATAGAAAATTGGAAATATCTATGCCCTAAAAAGTTCATAAAAGTCTAAAATGGCCAAAAATCTGGAAGCTTCAAACAGAGTTTCCCGTCTTCCTGTGCCTAAAATCTTTCATTTAACAAATTGATAGACCATGGTAGAGTAGGATACTTACAAACAGTCTAAAACTTTAAAAATAAAACTCAAAAGTTTATTATATCTTTAGGTCATCTGGGCTGTTAGAAAATCTACCTAAAAAGACTTGTCAAACGACACCTTTGTTTTGTTTGTATATAAAGCCTTGCTCCAGGGAATAATGAATTTTTATTTTCTTAAAAGAAAAAAAAGCTGGAAGACTATCAAGGCATCACACTCCATGATAAAAAATAGTCCAAAGACGGGGTCTTTGCAAACTTCAAACCTTCCAACATCACCGAGAATTTTGCTCCTTCCGTAGAAAAACATTTGACTAACAAAGCTCTTCCCACAATAAAATTCCCTTCATAACTCTGCATCACAATTTCAGTAGCAAGTTAAAAAAATTGATACAGGGTGATATGCCGGTAGGGCATATCAGCCTGTACCGGTACTGTTTTTTTTTTGTTTTTTATTTTTATTTTTGAATCTGATTCAGAGGAACCGGTCTAAGGCCAATCCATCCCCTGAACCACTCGCCAACCCAAAACACCCTTTGTAAGGGCATATCGGGAAGGCTCCGATACGTAACAATATTTTGAACTTGTTCAGCAGCAACCCAAAGAGAACTTCCATGCACCATCCGTATTTATTTTAATAAAATTAAGAGGCTTTTCATGGAAAACTCTTGGCTGCATCCTCTTCCTTCTTCTTCTCTCTCTTATTTTTTATTTTATTTTTCTAAACCTGTCCAATTTTAAAACTTGAAACCCAAAGAGAACTTCTCTCTCTCTATTAATGTTGAAACTTGAAACCAAACAGATGAACAATTCCAAAGACTTGACCACAGAACTAAATTTCTCCGATATCGTATTTTTACCACATGCTTGAATTGTCAACATTCAACATTGTTTTTTACTGAATCTAACGTGCTCAAGAAATATCAAGAGATTAATTCTTAGCGTCATTTCCCAACAAAAGGAAAAAATCAGTCAACATTTTGTAGTGTTGTCAACTTTGGTGGACGGGTAATGAGCTGAGTATACGACTCTGTGAGAAAGAAAGTGATTTGTATGGCCAAATCAAATATTTGTTATCACCACCACTTCTTACTTCTTAGGATGGAAATGCCTAATCCTTCGATCTCGTCGGCCACATTTTGTCCGAACTAATTGGAGTTAATTTGCAACATTATTTGTGGTTTTCATCGGAGATGACAATTCTGTGAGAATTTTTGAATATGTGGCGGATTCTGATCCTCTAATATCATTTATCAAAATCCAATAAGGACGGATTTAGGTTTTGTCCTTAGGACTGCATTTGAAAACGATGCAAATGGAGTATAAATCCCGGTTAAGGGTAAATTTGTACTCTGGTTCACTTTTGCCTGTGCTTGGTAACATTATATTTATAGATTGACAAATGACAGACTAATGCATATTTATATTGATAATAAGATGTAAAAGTACATGAATAAAAAAGCAGTAAATTTGCATTTAAGTGAGCTTTGATTAAAAAAAAGCATATACTTTATTAGAATTCATGTATGCATCCATTACAGCTAAAAATCTGTTTGGTAAGAAAGTAAATTTGTCAATGCAAAAGTAACCCAATTTTGCAATTTATATGAACCATTTTACACTATGTATTTGCATCGTTTCCAAATGCAGCCTAGGGCACAAGATCTTTGATCAATCAAACCCACTTTTTCTGTGAATTTTATCAGAAGAAAACCCTGTAAGTTTTAATAAAAAGCATTTAACTTGTTACCACTTTTATGATACCAATTGATTGATTATATGTTTTTCTTCTATCATAATCAAACACTCTTTTTTTTTTTTTAAAAAGAATCAAACCCTAATAAATATATCTTATATATTTTATAAGAAATAATATATATAGTGAAAAGGGTTAAGATAGGATTATTCAAGTCCTTCCCCTTGTGTCTCATTATAGGCATCTTCACCACTAACCTACCACACACCATTTTTGCATGGGTTTGTCTATGACATGGAAAAGATATAATATCTGAAAAACATTGACCAATCAACTGGAATCATAAACGTGATAGTAAATTAGGTGTTATTTATCAAAATTCATGGGTGGATTTTAATTGATCAAAACTCTTTCCATACCATATCTTTCCCGCATCATAGATTTTCCCTTTTTGCATAGAAGGGACATTACATTTCACTTATGTGATGATGAATTTGAAATGGAACAGGTTTGAGAAATTGGGAAAAAAGATTAAATGGGAAGGACACTAGAAGTTTTGAGGATCCTACTTTGGTTAGGCAATCTTTTCTTGTATACAAACAAACCTTTTTTGGTATTAAGCATTAAAACAAAAAAAAAAAAATCGTTGTTTGGTACCTTAAGTATCGTTTAATTTGGAAAATTTTCCCATTTCATACCTGAACGTGATTTTCTTTTCTTTTTGTCCGCATGCCTGAATGTGGTTTTAGATTGGTGTATAAAATGTAATTTCCTTTGTGTATAAAAAGATTCTTATATAAAATCAACTTTTTTTTCTTTTCTGAAAATCTATTTGTCGCTTTTCTTGTGTTTAAATGTTTTCAAGTAAATTTAAAAGAGAAAAAAATCTATAAAATGAAACTAAAGATTAATTGTAAGGGTTAAAATGGAAATCAAAAGAAAGGGGGCTAAAAGCACAAGAACAAGAATAAGGACATTCATGACACTTGAAAGCTTCAACATGAGGCTATGGTTATTAAATAATGTGGAAAGTAATACTTGAAGTTACATTTTCAACGCTTATAATTAGATATAGAATAAATAGACAAATATTAGCATTTTAGTAACCACAAAAGCTGGCATTAAAGCTATAATAAAATAACTTTTATACCCTATCTCAAACAATAAAATATAGGGTAATTTTATTCCAAAAATTCTATAAATTAAAAAGTTTCAGGGATTTGGGTTTCCATGAAAAACCCTTCTCTTCCGGGGACCAGGGATGGAAGGCATTTTTTAGGTTAGGGACAGGGAGTTATCTCTAAATTGGGGCGGAGAATATAATCCCTATCTCATTGCCATTCCTACGACTAGATATTGATTGAATCCAACCCAAGTGGTTGGGGTGGGGCATTCTAAGAGACTCCAATGGTATTGCTGTTATTGCGTTCATTAATTATTATGGTATTGTTTCTTCTATCCAAGCTGAATTTATTGCTTTAATTGATGTATTAAATGCTTACATCTATATCATAATTAGGGATTCCCAAAAATTGATGCAGAGAGTTCCATATTCATGTTGAGCCCTTCACAGCAGCCTTGGTGTATAATGTTTATCATGCAAAAAATTGGATTATTATTGGCTATATGCAAACTAAGATTTTACATACCCTGACAGAAGGAAATATGTGTGCTGGATTTTTTTTTTTTTTTTTTTACTTTTGCAAAGTTAGGTGTGGAGTAAGAAAGGTTTATAATGGAAGAAATCAATTTCCTACTAGACTCTTATATCTGTTAAAGGAGGATCAATTGCGTATTCCTCCTCCTGGTGTTGGCTAATGAAATGGTCTCCTTGGTGGGCCCATTTTATAGTTTTATGTAAGGGAGAAGATGTATTTTGGGAAATGTGCAAGGCGGACTAAGTTCTCTGCTGTAATCTTATTTTTTCATTTTGATAATGGTTAATAAAATTTGAAGGTCACTTTGACTTAAAGTTTGGGGTGATAAATAAATAAATAAATAAAACTGATTGAATGAAACTCTTCCCTTATAAGATAATACTAGCGGGAACCATGTGATGCACAGGAAAACGAAATGCAATTTTTGACAAATTATTGTAATTTATTTAGGTTCATATTATTTGATAATTTGAAGTAATTATCATCCTAAGTTCTACTAATTTTTGGAATTTAATGGTTATTTTTACAAAGTTATACTAATTTCATCTATTTTATCATATTTTATGGAAATTAGTGGTTCTTTTGCCCTAAGTTCTACTAATTTCTGGTAATTTCTTTTATATAATAATTTATGATAATTCTTGGTAAATTTACTATTTTATGGAAATTAGTGGTTATTTTTGGCCAAGTTCTACTAATTTCTGGTAATTTCTATTATAATAATTTATGAGAATTCTTGGTCAACATATACTTATTTTTTTATACTTATTATATGATAGTTTATTGGTCAATTAGTGGAAATTAGTTCTATTATATAATTTCTACTAATTTTGGGTAATTTCTATTATATACTAATTTTTTGGTAAATATATACTAATATATTATGTTTATTATATGATAGTTTATTGGTAAATTATAGTAATTTATCGATTTTATGGAACTTAGTGGCTATTTTTAGACATTTCTACTAATATATGATACTTTTTGGCAAATTATTTTAATGTATTTAGGATTATATTATTTGATAATTTCAAGTAATTATCATCCTAAAGTCTATTAATTTGTGATAATTTCTTTTGATTTATTTTTAGTAATTTTTTATAAATATTGATAATTTATTTCTACTAATGGTAATTTCTTTTAATTTACATTTGATAATTTTTATAATTATTTGACAATTGTTATTGTTACATTATTTGACAATTTTAGGTATAACAGTTATCAAATTTCAAAAAAAAAAAAAATCAAATAGCAATATTTTTAACTTACAATATGTAACAATCTTTAAAGCACAAAAGCTATAAATGTAAACCAAAGCAATTCAAGGTTCAAAGTATCGACACATATCAACTTGTATCGGTTTTAATGTATTGTGTCGATGGCTTCCTGATACGCCCCTATAGGGGTTGCATCGGGTTAGCCACTGGTTCAGGAGGGTAGCCCGAACTTAAATCGGCCCCTCTGAATTGATTCAAAAAAAATACGTAAAACATAAAAAAACACCGATGCAGGGCGTACCAACCTGTGTTGATATTTAGAACCTTGAAGTAATTCATTAAGCTAAATGCAAATAGCATTTTTAACTAAGATTATGTAACAACCTTTAAAGCACAAAACCCAAAAATTTAAACCAAAGAAATTCAATAAGCAAAAAGACAAACATTATTTTTGCTGATTTTTGTTAACATTATTTATTAAATATTTATTTTTTAACAACATTTATCAATAATAGTAAGTAATTATAATATTTTATTAAATAATCAGTAATGATAGTTTTAATAATATTATTTATTTATTTCTAAAATAACAATAATAATTAAATTTATGAATAGGATTTATTAACAATATTCATTAAATTAATAATTATAAAAATTAAATTAAAGTAACAGTATTTATCAGTAATAGTCAGTGATTATAATATTTTATTAAATAATCAACCACAATACTTTTAATAAAATTTTTACTTATTTTTAATATAACAATAATTACTAAATTTATTAATAACAGTATTTATAATTTTAATTTAAAGTAAAATTAAAGTAAATATGTATTTATTAGCAATATTTATAATACCATAAATTATTAATTATAATCACTAATTATATATTTTTTAAATTACTGTAATAATCAGTAATTATTAAAACCGGGTTAAAATAAATAGATAACAGTATTATAATCGGTATATATATATATATGACTAGCAGAGATGAATATAATTGAAAGCTGAGATGGAGGTTACAAATTAATAGACCAATTAGAAATCACCATTAACTGAGTTGAAGCAAAGAGAAATTTCTAATTTAATATGACCAATGAAAAATCACCGAAAGTGCAAAAGAATTTGTGAAAATCAGTATTGAGATATCTACATTAGCAGACCAAATATAAGCTTAGGCAATAAGAGGATCAATAAATATGGAAGAAAGCAATTAGTAATCACTTGAGAATTGAAAAGCTTGTTCACTTGATGTATCTGAAAAAATCAGTAATGAAGTTTAATTGAAAAGCTTCTCTATTGCTCGTTTTCTATGGGTGTAAGTAATAACCTCATTAAAGTGAATAGCTGGTTACAAACATGTGTCAATATATACCAAAGAAAAGCTTGTTATGGCTAAAGATATAAGGGAATAACTGATCAAAATAAATAAATAAAAGGAGATAGCTTACTTGGAAAAAAAAATTCAATGTGCAACTACCACCATGTTGTTCTTGGGAAGAATGAGAAATCACTTGAACTACAAAGGAATTAATATTGCATAAAACAACCAATGGGATGTCACCTTTAACTAGGTGGTAGCAATTAGAAAATAGCAAGTGCACTATTTTCATGAATGTGAAGTAATCCTTAATCAAGTAAACAATACTTAATAAGACAGTCATGTTAGACCAAGTTCCAGAAATCCAACTATTTTCATAAATAATAGAAACGTAGATAAGTATCGTTACAATCCTAACCTTTTTTAAAAATAAAAACTTAAGGCTGCGTTTGTTTGAGGTGTAAAATTGAATTAGGGTAAATTTTACATCCCGGTTCGATTTTGCAAGCATTTGGATAGAGTGTATATTTATACCATAAATGGATGTAGTAGAGCGAACTGTGAAGAGAAGTGTGAAGGAAAGAGCCACTGAGCAATGATGTATATGCCACACGCTATAGGTTGTAGCAGGCTAAAGCTAGGCTATAAGCTACATGGTATAGCTTAAACAAACATAGCCTAAGGAAATGATAGGGGGTAAGGGATTTTTACCTGCATGAGGATGCTTCAAAGACATTGGTTGATGCCCATTGAAGTCATAGGAGACTGCAAGTCTATATCTCCTGCCCACAAGAACTTTGCCCACATCTACCCACACAATATCACAACCACACATGGGGAACATCTCATCCTTCTACATAGTATTATGCATCGAGAGATATTCCAAATACACGAGGATAGTGTGTTGTGGGTAGACGTGGACAGAGTTCTTATGGGCAAGAGATCCGATGCAACCTTATGGAAGAAGGGGTCATTTTTGCACTTTCAAATGGGAATCCCACTCATGTGATAATTGAAAAATGAGAATGGAGAGGTCTACCTATGAGGCCTTTGGTGAGAGGATCCTCACCTCCCCTTTTTTTTCTCTTTATAATATAGCCTACTATTTTATCTATGGATTATTATTCAAGGTGAGTAGGGAATGGGAAGGTGCGAGGTTTTCTATGTGGTATGTTTGGTTTGAAAGAAAAAGTAGAGAAAAGTAAGAAAACATTTACAGTTAATACAAACCTTGTAAAGGTTTACCTACCTTTTTCCTTCAAATCAAACATATACTTATAGAACCCAATTATCGTTGGACCTTTAAAGACGTTTTTAATGGTTTTTTTTTTCAAAATATGATTTTTAAAGGTGTTTTTAATGGTTTTTTATTGAAATAAACCAGGATCCCGAAACACTTGTAAATAGGTGTATCGAGACCAAAAGATATGATATAATACGCTCAATACGGCACATGTTGTATCGATTTTTTGAATCTTGATTAATGCTAATTCACGGCGGGTGTGAATGTATAGAGTGTGGGTTTTGAGCTTTTAAATGTTTACAACTCTGTAGTGAAAATAAAAAATCTGCATTAGGTTTGTCCCTACTTCTCCGTTAAATATAACATCAGCTATTCTATCTTAAATTTTTAATTTAAAAGTTACTTGATTAGGTATTTTCACCTAAAATTCCTCGTTTGAAAATGAGAGTACAACTTGGTTCCTTTTTGGCATATGTGTAAGATTCTGGATTGATTGGAGTTTCATGATTTTTGCTAGGCACTAGCTCCGGAGAAAATTTTGGCCTTTAACATTTGATTGACTGTGCTGTCATTAGTAATTTTCCAACCTCACACGTAGATTATGATAGTGTTCAGGCTCAGTTTGGAAGGAGTATAAATACAAATACGTAGTGTAAAATCTAACACTTTGTGTTGATTTGTATTATTTATATTATACGTACGGGTGGATTCGAGCATAACTGAGTCGAATATTTAGTTATTTAAGTTCGGCTAGTAATAAATCATGAGGTTCGGGTTTGAGTTCGAACTAGTGACTTAAGATTGAATTCAATTAGAGTCAAAAGCTTATAAGTTCGAATTGGATTGTAAACCAAATGGTTAACCGGTCTAATTCTCCTGGCCCCCACACCCCAATCTTGAACTGAAATGTAACTTGTCACTGTCTATAATGCTCCTGTAACTCTCAAAATAAAAAAAGAAAAAAAAATTATTTATTTTTTCTTTAAATGATATGTAATAGATTCATACCTACTCGGTCCATTTTTCCCCAAACCTACTACTTTTTATCTCATTTTCTTGTTTAACTCCCCCTCCCCCTCCAAAAAAAAATCCTAACTCCGCCACTGACTTTCATAAAAAAAAATTGCTATATGCAAAAAGCATGCATATTTACTGATTATTCTAATCTAAAATTTTCACGTACAATACTCGTACACATTTGCTAATATTACAAAACCATAAAAAGAGGTTCAAATCGGATCCGTTGATATCATATTCAAATGTCTAATCGTCGTTAAATAATCTAATTCAAATTTTAATATAGTGTTAGATTATTTATCTGATTGGATTCAAATAAACCCCCGATTCAATCAAATATGATCAAAGACAAGTACAACTTTAACCGTTTCTTCCTTTTTTTTTTTTTTTCTTTTCTCTTTTTCAAACTTGTCGATGCCTTCTTCCCTTTCCCAATCAACTGGTAAGGCAACAAGATGCCACCAGCGCCAGTTCAGATCCCAGAATAAATCCAAGAAGGACCTGCTGCGGCTGAGACCAGAGAATTTGGAACAACCAGCGCCAAGACATACAAGGTTTCAACCTCACTCACCAACAATCTTGATTTTTATCAGGTATGAAAAAAGAAAAATAAAATGCCTTCTTCTTCTTCTACTTATTGATTTTGCTTATGCTATATGCCTATATCCATTCTTCTTCAGGCAAAAGATTGATTTATTAGCAAACTATCATACATTTTAACCAATTGCTTCAAATGAGAACCTAAGGCAAACCCAATAAGAGACTTTAGAATTAAAAATAATAGCAACAGGAGTGGCTCAGAGAAAGCTGATTTCAATAGATTTTTTCATTGGTAAGGAAAAAAATTAATAGACATCTGGTTATTTATTTACTTAGTTATGCAAGAAAGGAGAAAATTATTAATGAAAAGCTAGAGGAGACATAAAATACATATAATTTCAAGTAGAATATAATGGAAGCTAGCCTTTATTTGGCCTGGACGGTTTATACAGTGGTGCTAGAGGTTTAGTTGATTCTTGTTCCTATTTGGATTTAGGACTCTTTTCTTTCCTTAGAACTGCTATAAAACCTTGATCTACAAGGTATCCTCTTTCCCTATTATCTGTTTCAGAGGAGTTGGTTTAAGTCTGTTCTACCCCCTGAACCAGGTATATCGATACAATGCGATACATATCAGGCATATCATATCAAAATTTTGAACCTTGCTTCAACCTCCATTTCTTTATCCTGGACCTCCTTCCTTACTACTGTAACAGGTTGTACTTCCCGCCTAATATCTAGTTGTCTTCATATCATGTCAATATATATTCGTAATTCCATAATATCTAATCTTTCTTCCTCCTATTTCATCACCTAGATCAACATCTGGCTAAATCTTTGATAATTAAATTAAATCATACATCTAATTATTTAATCAAAACAACTTTGTATACAAGAATTTCTGGATTAATCAGATTCAAAACATGGTTGGTTTTGTCAAACACCCCCTTAGTTGTTTAAACAATAACAACATCCGCATTTTGGGTAAATTGCTGAAACCTCTCCTGAGTTTCTAGTTGTTGCTGAAGCCTCCCCTTAAGTTTGATAATTGCAATAGCCTCCCCTGAACTTTCAGACATATTTGCAAGTAGACCCCCTCTGTTAGAATCATCTAAAAATAGGCATAGAATGTCGGAAAAATACCCATGCAGATACTTTGACCAAAGTGTTTATTTTCCAAGTTTTCTGTACATATGATGATATGAATGACTACCCCAAACCATTCTAATCTCCTTTATGAAATTGATTTATTTTCCAATGTTTTCTTCATGTCAATCATTCAAAGTTAAAGCTGCAATTTTCTTTTTTTTTTTTGTTTTAATAGAAACCAGCCTCAATAGTCACTGCATAGTCTGCATGGGTATTCTAGACAATTTCATGCCTCTTTTTATAGCATTCTAACAAAAGGGGGTGTAGTTGCAACTGTCATAAAGTCCAGGGCAGATGATCGCAATAACCTAACTCTATGGGAGGTTTCAGCAATTTACCCTTCTGATTTTAAATACCAAAATCTTACATATTAAGTCCATGTAACAATAACAATGTTGAACGCATAGCTCATGGTTATTTGGTTTGGACTAAGCCTGGTCTCGAAAGTAGTAGACAGCATAGGCTGTTGAACTTGGATAGCTAAAGTTTTCTTGTCGTACATCACATAACAGGTTCTTTTATAATGCGTTTGGTTTGAAGGAAAATGTAAGGAAAGGAAGGAAAGGAAGGAAAATCTTTACAAACATTGTATTGTTTCCCTAGCTTTTCCTTCCTTTTCCTTCAAACCAAACATATCTTAGGAAAAATTAATATATGGAAAAAAGTAGCATCCAAAAACATCATCAATTATAGGTTGTGTTCGATATCATTGCTGTTTCTACTGAAAGCGTTTTAGGTTGATCAATACAAAATGCTGTTGTTTCAACCTAAAATGCCGATTTTTTTTTTCCTAATTGAAGTGACTCTCATATGTAGGGGTGTTCATTCAGTTTGGAATTAGAACCGAACCAATATTTCAGTTAGGTCTTTCTCATGAACCGAACCAAATCAAATTAAACTTGAAATCAAACCAAATTTAAATCGATTTGATTCGGTTTTGATTTGGTTAGTTAAAATGTAAATGTATTTTATACTTATATTAGTAATTATTATTAAAATATATCTACATTTATAATAATACTACATATTATATATTATTAATACAAATAATAATGTTAATATTAATATTAATATTTATAATTAAAATATAAATATATATAATATATTTATTTTGGTTAGTTTGGTTTTCGGTTCAATTCAATTGGATTTTTTTCTCAAACTAAACTAACCAAATCGAATTGGCTTATTCGATTTGGTTTTCAATTTAACAACCGAATTTGAACACCCCTACTCATTTGTAATGTGATAATAAATATTTTTCATCAATTTCTATTGATCAACCCAAAATGTTCGCGATATAAATATCAATAGTACCAAACACAACCATACTTATCCACGTAGCTACCACATGTATTTTTTTGGGCCACATGTATAGTGGTTGGTACCAGTGTCTACCTTAATTAGTGCCCAGGTGAAAATTGGGATCTGCTCCTCACAGAGTGTGCCTTACAATGACCTCACTGTCACATTTTATCCTATATTGAGAATATTTTTCCATGAATAATATATTCAAATACGGGAGATGTTCCCGATGTGAGGCCAGGATGTATTGTGAGGACAGTGTGAGGAGCAGATCCAGACTCCCTAGTGAAAGACTGAAAGCAATCTTTCGAGTTTAAGCAATCCTTCGAGTTTTCTCTTGCCTTGGAGGAATTTATTGGAATGGAATTCTTCAAAATTGGAATCGGAATATTCTATTGTAATAGTTTGTTTGGTTCAGAAAGGAATGGGAATGGGATTTCATTCTCAAGGGAGGGGGAGGGAATGACCATTCCATCAGGAATGAGAATGAGATTCTAATTCCCCCAACAAAACAGTTGGAGTTGAAATAACCCATTTCAATTCCGATTCTAGACCACTATTCTTGTTCCCGTAAACCAAATTAGGCTTAAGTTTTTCTCAAGCTTTTTAAATCGAACCGGTCAGGGGTCCGGTTCCTGAGTTGAACTGTTCGACTGTTCGAACTGGACAGACAGCCTGTTTTGACAAAAAATTAAAAATAAAAAAAAATAAAAACTGGTCAAACCGTTGAACAATTCGAACAGTTTGACCGCCCAAACTAATGGTTTACTAACCAAATCAATGATTTTTGGGGAAATAACGGTTCTAGGGCAATACGAAACTGATCATCCCGATTTTTCTGATCCAACCATCCGGTCTAGTCTGATTTTGAAAATCATGTTTTTTCCAGTATCAAGTCTTTTCACATCATAATCGGACCTTAGACTGGATTGTCGATTTTATTTTTCTCTTCTATTTTTTTTTTCTTTTTTCTTTTTTTAGAAGGGGTGAGGGTATTACATAGGGCAGAGCATGTGGACATAAGACCCACCAACCATACTACGGAGAGCCTGCAGTTTTGCAGATTTGATCCCCACCTTGTATGTGTCAAGTGACCATCTCCACAACTTGGTCATTGTAAAGGTTTTTTTAGCTGTTTTGGACAGCCAAAGTTTTCTCCAACCTATTTTCTCGAATACCAATTTAGCACAATTAATTTTTATAAATCTTTATAGACAATCTTATCAGTTCCAATTTGAGGCAAAATTTATATGTCCAGATGTTATAACAATACATATATAAATAAATTATTTACAAGGCATATATATATATATATATATATATATATATATAATTATCTATATAATTATACTATATCATGACGTATCATTAAATGGCATTTTTCTGACATATTTTAGATTGATTCTCAAAAAAGCTTGTAAAGCTGGTTCATTTCCTACTTTGCTTTTTTCTATGTATAAAAGAAGGAATATAAGGCATTGTGCAATTAATGAGCTTCACTCCCCCATGCATGTCTTTGTTGGGGCATTTGTATCGGGCGATATCAATAATGTTATCATTTTTTTTTTCAAAACCGGTTTAGGGGATCAGTTTAAGTCTCCTCCAGCCCCTAAACCGGTCAGAACTCCTATACACCCCCCTGTAGGGGCGTATTAGAAAGTCACCAGCATAGTACGTATTGGTTGATATATATTGATATATATTGATACTTTGAACCTTACATACAACTACTAATTTGACACGAAGAAATCGGGCCCTGCCCTGCCCTATCTTGAATATGGTGGGTTTTCCTCAACCCTAAACAAGGATAGGGCGGGGATGGGGAAAATAATTTTTCCTTGAACCGAGTATAGGGCGGGGATGGATTTTGTTTATAATTCTCCGAACCTGCCTCGAACCCGAAGGTAAATTAGTAAAATATCTCTAGGTTTAATATTGATATTTAAAATATCTCTAAGTTTTCCCTAAATTTTTAAAATTCTAGGATCCCATATTTTTATTTTTGAATTACCCCTAAAGTATTATAATTCAATTCTAAAATACCCCCAAATTCCTATATCCTATGTATTAATTGTCTATAAAATAGATAATTTTTAAGTAATTGCCTTGGAGCGGAAAAAAATTGGGGATTCCCTGTCCCTAATGGGGAATGGATGCCCCACCCCGAACCCGCCCCGCCACTGGGGACGGGGTGGGTACGGGACAAGGTATCGTGACTTCAGGGCAGAGACAGGGAGGGGTGCCCCGCCCCAAACCCGCTCCATTGTCATTCCTAATTACATCACTAAACTAAAGTTTTTAAAACTGAACTGGTTAGGGGTCTGGTTCTTAGGTCGAATGATCCGACTGTTTGAATCAAATGGACAATCCGTTCTAACAAAAAAATTAAAAATTAAAAATAAATAAAAAAGTCTAAAACCGTTGGACAGTTCGAACGGTTGAGATGATTTATTAACAGCTTCTGGCGAAATAACAATTTTAGGGTAAAACAGAACCGATCATTTGACCAGTTCCCGATTTTTCCGATCCGACCACCCGGTCCAGTCCGACTTTGAAAACCATGCAACAAACTATGTTTGGTGGTTGGAAACATATAAAAATATTGTGTTAATTAAATCTGACCATTTTGTTGATTTTGATACCATGGATGTTGTTGTGTTAGGAATTATATCAAATACAAATACAACCGCAAACTTTCATTCGAAAAAAAAAACCGAATACCCATAAATCAGTGTCAAGTTAAGGTAAAGTGCGGGTTCAATGACATCAAGGTTTTTATTTTTTATACTACTAGTAAATGTGTATGTGTTTTATAGTTGACAATTTTAGACAGTGAGGATGATGGTATATAGGAGCATGTGTCCACATTTTTTTACACTTTTTTTTTATATTTTTATGTATAAATATAAATCTTATTTATCACAATTATTTTTATTCAATATGATAAATATATGATATTATAGATGTATTCAAATGTTATTTATAAATTTTATGTATTTTTTATTTTTTTCGCATTTTATCTTTTTTAAGTTTTACTTTAATTATGACATGTTGGGGTGACTTAATTTGACCATGTTAGATGCATTGCTTACCCGCTTGGACAGAAGAATAATTTCACTTTTAAGCCTGTTTAAGAATACATATTTTATGTTGTTATAAGTATTGGATATAGATATAATCATTAGAATTTGTTGGTTACAAAAATACCTTAAATAAGAGTTTAATTAGAGAGAAAGGGAGTTAGTACCTTAAATATAAGACTTAATGAGAGAGAACTGAAAGAGGTGAGAAGTAATAATTTAAATTACATTATTACCCTCATAATTAGAGGGACTAATTTAAAAAATATGGGTATTTCAGTCAAACTTTTTGTGAGCTCATTCATACTTTTAATAGTAGTATAGTGTAGATGTATTTAGTTTTTCTACAATTTTTTATATTTCAATGTATAAAAAAATATTTATCACATTTATTTTTGTTTGATATGATAAATATACAATATTAGAGATATTGCCCTTTTTTTTTTTGCAAAATTTATGTATCTTTTCTTTTCTTATGCTTTTAAATTTTAATTTTTATTATTCATTTATGACATCAAATGTTGACATATTTGACCTGAAATTTTAATTATTTTCCTATCACCATATAAGGAAAACAATTTCATTTTTTGGTCAGTTGTGTTTCATTTCCAACACCAACAAAAATAATTATTGGTCTTATTTTTTTAATATGATTAATATCAAATATCAAATATGTATCCACTTTTCTACTTTTTTTTTGCATTTATTTCTATTTAAAAACTTTACTATTTAACTAAGAGTCTAAGACATCATGGAATGATCCATTTAGACCTAGATAGTTGAATTGCTTACTCTCCACTTGGACATAAGAACAATTTTGTTTTTGGTCATTTTTAAAAGACATGAGTTTTATATTGTTAAAAATATTGGATATAGATCCTATTAGTAGAATTTATTAGTGGCCAAAATACTCCAAGTATAAGATTCAATGAGAGAGAACCCAAAGTTAACTGAAACTGTAAACATAAGTGATAAGATTTAGTGAGAGATTGAGAGCGGATCAAATTAAGTGAACCTGTTTGGAGGGATTTCCCGCAACTTCAGATTTTGCAGGTGGGCCCCACTTGAACATCCTATAAGCAATGTTTGGTAAAAAAATTAGCCAAAAAAGATGGCCTTTGCATGTTGAAGCTCTTTCACCAAATCAGTTCAACCAAAGCTTCATCCCTCCCCAATCCAAATGAGGTATATGGATGCTAAACCGACCAGACCAAACCCACCCCACCCTGTCTTTCTCTTGTTTTCTGTGTTGCTTCATTTGTCCTTATATACCAAAAACAAAACCGCATATATATAATACAACTATACTCAATTGATATTATATAAACTAATATTTTAAAGTTGGAATGTCAATGGATCGGGTTCAGGGCGGATTCACCCCACTCTGAATCCAATCCAAACCCGATTGAAATAGATAAGACCCTAACCCAATAGGTTTGGGTCAGTGCGGGTTTACCACCTAACCTGACCCTCTGACAACCCCAAATTTTGCAAATAAACTAGTAATGTAATGCCATATTGGACCACACCATTAATCGAGATTGAAGTAAAACATTGCATGGGCTATTTGCGATCGGATTAGCATCTGCAAATTGGCAAGGTGGTTTAAACTCTTTCACCCATGCCGGCTTCACAATACATTTAGCATCGCCTTCAGGCCCTTCACTATCTGAAGAAGTCTGGATCTGCCAATAGGAAAACAATGCTAAGCCCATCGTAGGTTTGTTCCACACTGGAGCGGAGCCAGATGCATTTATTTACGTGAATAATCCGGATTTAGTCCTCACACCGTCCTAAATCCCTATTCTTTTTATATTTACTTTTACAAGCTCTTAAATGTGATGGAACATGGTTTTTCAACAATCCTTGATTTGGATGGTAGGACCATTCGGCCCGGGAACTGTTTAGACAATCGATTCAGTTTTACCTTAAATCTGGTCTCTAATAAAAAATCGTTAAATCACTTAATGATCCGTTGATTTAGGTGGTTGAACCATCAATCCGTTGTTTTTTATTTTTAATTGTTTTAATTTTTTTTATTAAAACGAATCATCCGTTCAAACACAACAGTCAAATCATCAACCCAGAAACTGATGGCTAGAATGATTCCTTTTCCGAGTTATATTTTAAAACCATGTGATGAAATGTGACACAAACCTATGGTGTGCCTAACATCATTTGTTACCAGCAGATAGGATCCTCTCCTTCTCCTAACACCCAAGCATTTGATTTTATTGCCGATGGAGGAATCAGGATTTGCTCTTCACACCAACTTTAACAACACTTTCAATTATGTATTAGGAATGCCTCCCTATGATAAAACAACATGCATGAACGGGAAATATTCTTGATCTTCGACTGAATCATGCTGTGAGATTGATGTGAAGAATGCTCTGTAATCCAGGCTCTCAATGACTTGGATGTATAGAATTTACTCTTCCCACAACAAAATAACCAATTAACTATATATGACCTCTGATAACAACTCCTATGCAATATATACATTAACCTTATCATGGCTCCAATAAGGAGGTTTAATTCAATGAATTAGTGATGAGATTCGTTGAACGGGACCATCACAGCTTCACTATTTTCTTCATATGATAGAGCCTCCCGTGTCATCTTAATCAGGCATAGTATGGAAATTTGAGTGCAGGCTGAGATATAATTGAAAAGAAAATAAGTCAAAGTAACGAGTTTCTTATCATGGTTTTCAATACCGGACTGAAAAACTTGAGAATTGGTTAGGTGATCGATTCCGTTTTATCTTAAAATTGTTTTTTTTCCAAAAACTATTTATTTGATTAGTGATTCGTTGACCCAAATAATAGTTTTGGCTATTTTTTATTTTTTATTTTTGAAATCAGAACAAATTGTATATTCAAACCAGACAATTAAACCATTCAACCCAAAAATCAATCCCCAGAACGATTCCCTGTTAGTCCTGTTTTAAAAACCATGCTTATCAATTCGGATTTTATCAGTATTATATAGGAAATATATTGCTTATGACATGTCTATTAATATGTTTCCTCCTGCTGCACCTACTGACAGTCTGATACCCCGGCCCGCTCTATTCCTGGGGATGGAACGATGGGTGGTTCTCATGGTTCAAAGTATCGATACAGGTGTATCATATCATATATTTTGAAAACGATACGGTTTCCAGGTGTTTCGGACCCTTAATTTTTTTTAATAATAAAAAGCATATTAAAATCTTCACAAAAAAACAAAATTTGAAAAAAAAATTGAGTTTCGTCCATTTCTAAGTGCTGATGCAATACAAGGTTCTCCCCATTTGAAAAAAAAAAAATAGAGTATTGATACTTTGAACCTTACTTCTCCTACAAGGTTCTCCCCATTAATGTATTAAGGATTAAGAAGCCTGCACAGCTGTCGATGTGGATAGCCAGTGTGTACAATATATATTGATATCCCTTTTAGGAAGTAAAAGAAAGGGAATATTCCTCATTAGTACTTTGTATTTTGGGCCTAGTGCTACTTTGCTCTTAAACTTTAAAATGTACTCAAATTTAAACGTGACAATCAAGTATATCATTAACTAGCTGTTAACCAGTCGTTAATTGATATTTAAAAAAGACACAAATATCCTTTCGAGTGTCATCTAATTTTCTTTATCAACCATCCAAACATAGACAAAAAATTAATAATCTCAAATCCTTGCCTCTTCCATTCAAGAAAGTTGGGTCACCTTTGAGTGGGCATTCTGGTGACCCCAACTTTCTTAAATAGAAGAGGCAAGGATTTGAGGTTGTTAATTTTATGTCAATGTTTGGATGATTGATAAAGAAAATTAGATGACACTTGAAGGACATTTGTGTCTTTTTCAAATGCCATTTAACGGCTAATTAACATTTAGTTAATGATAGGTACTAGATTGTTACGTTTTGAAAGTTCGAGTACTGAATTGTCATATTTTAAAGTTTGGGGACTAAAATGGCACTAGGGCCAAAGTACAATGTACTAATCGGAAATTTTTCCTAAAAGAAATAAGGGTGAGGATAGCAATTAATTTTTTCCCCACTTTAAACAAAACCAAAATAAATAAAATATCTTATCTATTGAAACATCCCATTTTTTAAAGAGGGCAGTCCATCATTAGTAAAAAATATGTTTCATAGGAGAAAACGCACTAGTTGAGAACAAAGATGCTTTTTTTGGTAAATAAGAGAACAATGATACTGACAAATGAAGGGATTTATTAGAATGCAAGAGGGTACTGTATCTTAGGGTTTTAGAACATAAAACTAGAAAACAAATAAAAAATTATGAGATAAAACAAAGTGAAAATTCTTCAAAAAAAAAAGTTTTGAAATCAAGATTTTATTTCTTTTTGATCACTTTTGCTACCATAAATACTTTTGACCCCTCCCTAATTTAAGCAAACTCTTTGTTAAAATTCAAAACAATTGGTGATCTGTTTTCTACTTCCAGCATTGAAGTATCCCCTTTAATTGGGAGTTGTAAGGAAGTTATTCTAGAAGATATAGACCCTCCCTTGGCCTGGCTTTCACCCTTGCCCTTGTTACTCTCCCCCTTTAATACAATAGATTGAGATAGGTAAGATGGTCCAATGACCAATAGAAATCATTAGGAAGGAAATTCGCTTTTCAGTAAGTTACTTATTCGGGTAAATATAATTATTGGGGTATGTTTTTCCTAGGAAGCACTTATTCGTGTAAGTGTATTTACCCATATTCTTTTATTTCTCATGTAAATAAGGCAATAACCATTTTAGCCATAAAAAAACCATTATTAAAATGGATATTTTTTCCCCATTCAAGTATTGGCAACTTTTCCCCTAGGTGGGAAAGTTATTTACCCACCTAAGAGATGGGTATCACTTACTCGGGTAAGTGGTACCAAGGAAAATAAACTTTTCCTAGTCCCCACATAAATTTGAAAAAAGAACATGTGTTTCTTGATCAATGGGAACCAAAATCCCATTGACCAACTTTCCCCTCTCTCAATATCCAAAATGGGAATGCCCCCTTAAAACCTTACCTCTTCTCCCACACAACACCATTTTCTTTCCTTCTTTTTTCTCTTCATCTATAAAATAGAAAACTAATAAATTTGTAGGAGAAATATGGAAAACATTCTTTTTAGATGTTATTGCTAGGGGTGGATTCGAGCTGAGCCGAGCCGAATAGTACAAGGCTCGAGCTCTGTTCGAGCTAGAACCTTGAGTTCAAGCTCGACTCGAGTCAAAATTTCATAACCTCGAGCTTGGATTGGCGTAGTTCGAGCTTAATTTTAGAAAAAATGTTTTATAAAAATATTTTTTATTTGATATTTGAAAATTTAAGAATTGCAATATTTTTATTATATATTTTATTTTCAATAATTTTACTATATATATATATATATATATATATATATATATTCGAGCTCGGCTTGAAGTTCGGTAGAAATTGAGCCAAGTCGAGCTCGAGTAGCTCATGAAAAGCTTGGCTCGTGGCCACCCCTAGTTATTGCATTCAAATATTTGTACAGTTCAACTACATTTATAACAAAAAACAAGCTTTGGCTATTTAAAATCTAAAGCCGCATCAAAACCTTTTAGATCTCTTATGCATAGAGTTCAGCTTTACCAAGTATTATCATTATCATTATCATGGTTTTAAAACCGACCTAATGACTAAACCAATTAGGGGTCTGGTTACTGGGTCGAACGGTCCAATTGTTCAAAATGAACGCTCGTCTCTGACAAGAAATAAAAATAATAATAAATGGTCAAAACCGTTCGAATGTTTCAAACCACCCATTTCAGAGGGCCAACCCTGGTAGGGATGGTGACCAACTCTTCTCTGCTTCTTCACTTGACTGAGAGGAATAGTGGATCCTCTGTTGTCTATGACTCTGGCCGCAGATTTTGGCTGGTCTAAGAAGAGGAGGGGAGATGAAGCGAACGAGGAAGAGAACGGGTCTTATCGATGTAACCGCCGGAGACGCGAGTAACCGTTGGACAGAGAAAGGTAAAAACTTTCCACTAATTTTCGGTGAATATACTGACAACAATGGAATTTTACATTGATTGTGCCTACTAGATTGGGTCCCGTTAAGTAGGAGATGGGAGACAGAACTTAAGACATAATAATACTCTTGAATTAGATCCTTTTAACAGTAGGGCGGTGTTTCGTATCCATGCCATTGTTCCAGAAAACTATGACACATCAGCGCCACGTTGAAAAAATCGGTGCTCGCAGTAATATGTTTGTAATTGTTTTTTCATAGAAAATGGTGTTCCAAATCATGCCTTAGAAATCAAAAAGGCATGCTTTACGAAACACCGAATTTGACGTTTTTGCAATTTAGAGCTCATTGCTACCAATGAGGACATGATGTGGCACTGACATGAACCCCCTATAATGGGTACTAGTGATGAAAACATATATAGAGTGATGAGGCACGATCTGACTAGTCCCTATTGGAGGATGATCTGGCTTCCAGTCGGGCGGCGAGATAGGTGAATCTGCAAGACAACGAATCAGAGAACACAGGGTGGCTAACCCGGCGAGGTCACTCCGATGCGTAAGTCAGTAACTATGATGCGAGTCGAAAAGCTTTGAGAGCTAGAGAGCTAGAGAGTAGAAAAATCACGTGTACTTTGTGTCATTGGGATTGGCACCTTTATATAGTTGAGCCCTCGTGGGTTTTGCGGATCGGTTCTGGGATCTTTGTCCTGATGGGATCTGTTTCCGCTTTAATTGGGGAGTAACGTTATCAATTAATAAAGATTATCAATTCCGCCAAATCCGGGCGGGGATAAGATAAGCTTGCCGTTACGCAGCATGATCCCGTGAGGTTCGAAGTTTGTTGGAGAGACTTTCGGGATTGTTACGTGACGGTCTACACTTCAGTGTTTTAGTTTCGAATTGGATTGAGTGCCGAGGTGACTATGCGCCGGGGTAACCCTGAGCCGAGGTAAAACTGTGCTGAGGTGATTGAATACCCGATCTCAATTGTTGCGAATTAGGCATGTCAGGCTGAGTTGTCATCTCTTAGTCAGTTCGTGTCCACGAGTCCCCTTTTTGTTAGGTCGGGCCAAATCACCCTTCATTAAGTACCAAACAGAAGGTGTTGTTGTTGTCCCATTAAACGTCCTACCTAGCATTAACGTTTCCAAACAGAAAAAAGACACCATTTTCTTATTCAACCCACACATACAACACCGCTTTCTTGTTGTATGTGCAGCATTGATGCCAAAAATATACTAGGGGAGAGTTTTGTTCCCACACATAAGGTCCCAACAAACAGCCATCACAATCTCTCACTAGGAACGAAACTGGATCTACTCCTCACTCAGGGCGCCTCACACGCACATTCTACCATGCATTAAGAACATCTCCCATACTTAAAAGTTTTTATTGACGAGAAATATTCCCAATGCACGGTGGATGTGCATCTGAGGCTCCAAGTGTGAGTAGCAGATCCCATTCCACTAGGAACATCCATCCAATCCGGATCACGTACCCATACCTACCCACACCTACCCAAAGACATTACAGCTGTAGTATCCTGTGGGTAGGAGATCCAAGCTCCATCATGAAGATTGAAGGTCCTGTATTGGGAATTCAGATTGGTCCAACACCGGATCCCAATGACCTGACCCAACAACCGTTGCAGTCTTCATTGAAAACATCTCCTACCAATCCCAAACCTTTTTAACAGAATCTGACACTGCACATCTCAGTATTTCACCATGAGATTAGAATCCATGTGAGACCGTCCATATATATGAAATATGGGGTATCAGATCATGTTGAAAGGATGCTGGAACATGGAGATCCGGACTTACCCAACGGCGTTGGGTAAGTGAAACGGACGGCTGCAATGGTCGTTGGAAGTATTGGGACCAGATACGACTCGACAAGAACCAAACAATATCGATCTAAAGTTTGGAACGGTGGTCATTAATATGACCCACGCGTGGCCGAGTGGAGATGAGATGTATGGAATCACCGAACCAGTGTGGAATTTTTTTGGCTGAAAATAGTTGGAATTTTTCTTTTTTTTTTTTTTTTTTTTTTTCGAACGGTAAATTGGGAAGGCGGGGATAGTTGTAGGTCTGGAAACCGCCCATTCATGTGCACCAGGACAAGCTATTTCTGCTCATTCATTTATTTATGTTGAAACCATTTATTTTTTATTGTCATTTATCTATTTATTCATACTTGGTCAATCGGGAGAAACTTTAATGCTTGTTGCTCTCTCTCTCTCTCTCCTCTGTATCTGCATTTAATGGCGGCTACCCTTTCTCCACGTCTTCAACTAGTTAAAGCTCGTTGGTTTTCAGCCAAGTTTATTCAAGGTATAAAAACTTCAAAAGCATTGCAGAGTTTCATATTTTTTCCTGCTCTGCAATCAAGCTCTGATTTCGGTTTTATTACTTTATACATTAACTTTTATTTTATTTTTTTTGTTCGCGCGCTCAATCGAGGTAAAACGAATGTTGTCCTGAACTGATAGATTTCTGGTTTAGATCGATTTTTCAGCTTTGTTAAGTGCCTTTTACTCTGTTTCATTTGTATTTGCAAGTTTTTTTTTTTTCTGTTTCTTCTGTATCTTTCTACTGTTTTACCCTGGAAATTGCCTAATTTTTGTTCTTCACTAAATTTTGTTTCAGCTCAGATGCAGAAAGACCTTACATAATCTCTTATAAAATTTCGTTCTTAATCCAGAAATTTCGGATTGTTTTGGCTCTCTCTCCTCGTTTGTCTTTAATATTTTGTTTAATTCACGTGCTTATTTTTCTCTCATTTTTTTTTCCCTTTAATCTTGACAAAAACAGGATCTGCTGAGACCTGAGTTTCTGTTTCTTCACTCTACCAGGACGACCTGATATTCTATGATGTAATTGCTCTCGAGTTTG
This sequence comes from Nelumbo lutea, assembly GCF_056320005.1. Classification (NCBI taxonomy): domain Eukaryota; kingdom Viridiplantae; phylum Streptophyta; class Magnoliopsida; order Proteales; family Nelumbonaceae; genus Nelumbo; species Nelumbo lutea. The sequence goes on from NC_142686.1 coordinate 108,698,516, forward strand.
TCTGACTGTCTTGGTTTATGAGCACTACTCATGTGCCCTTGTTTTTTTTATAAATTTCTTTGCTAATATTATTTCTTATTAAATATTAAACAGAACACTGATTTCTTTTCTCTTTTCTGACTGAAATCATGTCTTTGTGGATTCTCTTGTTCCACTGGTTTCTTTTCTGTTTTCTTACAGAAATCATTGGCTCTGTGGATGCTCTTGCTCCTTCGTTTTCAGAATCCGAGCTGCATTCCGACGTTTATAACACAAATTCATTGCCTTTTTCTGTAGTTGATGAAGGTCATTTGATGCCCGAAAGCATCAACAATTCATCGTCAGTGTATTGGTTTAGAGTAGCTACCATTTGCTGTTCTCCTTTTCACTTTTCCCATCCTTGGAGTTCTTTTCTTCATCTCACTGATTCAAATTTCAAGCTAAAAAAGGAAAATAATCTTTTAAGGAAACAACTTTCAGACCTCGTTTTCCCTGTGCTTCAGAGCTCCACTGTTAAAGAAAGATTACTTCTTGACGTAACATTTGGTGGTGATCAGTTCTCTCTGTACTTTGTCGTTTTTGTCATTATTTGTTGAAATGATACTGTGAAGAACTTTTTTTCCACTCTTATTACTTTCTTTAGTTTATCTTCTACTGATTCTGGTTCATGAAGGTGATAAAACGGTGGCCTAATAAATCTCTGAATTTCTCCGGAACCGATGCATTAATGTCAGATTGGAAATCAGTGTCGTTCAGTGTTTTTTTTGGAAAAAGTGTCTAAGTGCTTGTTTTCTTTTTGTACAGCGTAATGGAGAATCAAGGTTAATGAGAAGAAAGTGCAGAGGGGGGTTTTTCTTCAATCTGAGTGAAAGCTTGCTGGCAAACATGTCCTCTGGTTCTTGGATCACATCTCTCTCATGTTCGAGCTCGGTTGTTCAATCCCCACCTGATTCCTCCACCATCCCAGTCATATTTCAGTGGTTGGGATTCATATTTTTCTCTCCATGTCCTCAACGAGCTTTGCTCTCCTCTGTCGATCTCCTCTTCTTGCTCCTCCTCTTCGCCTTCGCCGTCCAGAAACTTTGTTCAAGGTTTAGTTCTCAGGACCATGCCGACGCTTCCATTGCCAAACCACTCATCAGAAACGACAGAACTGATCTCAGAGTAACTTTCTGGTTCAACCTTTCTCTCACTCTAACAGCTCTTGTGGGCATTTGCTACACAGTCCTATGCATCTTATCCTTTACTGGAGGCATCCAATCGACATGGGAGATGACCGAAGCTCTGTTTCGGTTAATGCAAGCCATTACCTATATTGCGATTACGATTTTAATTGCCCACGAGAGGAGATTCCAAGCCGTCACTCATCCGATGACCCTTCGTATCTACTGGTTCGTGAACTTCGTCGTCGTTTGCTTGTTCTCTGTTTCGGCCATCATAAGACTTAGCTCTTTCATGGGAACCCAGGACCCCGAATTGAGAATGGACGATATATTTTCCTTGATTACTCTACCCATATCCACAATTCTTCTGCTTGTAGCCATTAGAGGATCGACTGGGATAATAGTAACCGGAGAATCTGAATCAAGACTGAAGGAACCTCTCTTGAGCAATTTGACGAACGTGTCAGGCTACGCCACTGCTTCATGGTTCTCTAAGACCGTGTGGCTTTGGATGAATCCCCTGTTGCGCAAAGGCTACATGTCCCCTCTCAAGATGGACAAAGTCCCAACACTTTCGCCTGAGCATAGGGCGGAGCGGATGTTGGAGCTCTTCCAATCGAACTGGCCCAAGCCAACAGAGAAATCGAAGCACCCAGTTCGAACTACCTTGCTCCGTTGCTTCTGGAAGGACCTCTCGTTCACTGCCTTCCTTGCGATTGTAAAGCTTTGCGTAATGTACGTCGGACCAACTCTGATCCAAGGATTTGTCGATTTCACGGCCGGAAAGCACAGCTCCCCCTACGAAGGCTATTACCTCATAGCGACGCTCCTCTTGGCGAAAACCATCGAAGTCCTCAGCAACCATCAATTCAACTTCCAGTCTCAGAAAACCGGGATGCTTATTAGATCCACCCTGATCACCTCTCTGTACAAGAAAGGCCTCCGGATGACCTGCTCGGCCCGGCAGTCGCACGGAGTGGGGCAAATTGTGAATTACATGGCGGTCGATGCTCAGCAGCTCTCCGACATGATGCTTCAACTTCACTCTGTATGGCTGATGCCCCTCCAAGTTACGGCCGCTTTCGCCCTCCTCTACGGCTACATTGGGGTTTCTACGCTCTCTGCGTTTCTCGCCTTGCTCGGTATTTTCGTGTTCGTGGTTTTGGGGACTCGACGGAACAACCGGTTCCAATTCAACGTCATGAGGAACCGCGATCTGAGGCTGAAAGCAACCAACGAGATGCTCAGCTACATGCGAGTGATCAAATTCCAGGCGTGGGAGAATCACTTCATGAAGAGGATCCTGTCATTCCGTGAGGCAGAGTATGGCTCGTTGGCTAAGTTCATGTACTCACTCTCCGGCAACATTGTTGTCATGTGGAGCACGCCGGTGATGGTGTCGACGCTTACATTCGCAACCGCGCTTCTTCTGCGGATCCCTCTGGACGCGGCAAAGGTGTTCACAGTGACGACGATAATCAAGATCCTACAGGAGCCGATCAGGAACTTCCCTCAGTCGATGATTTCGATATCGCAGGCCATGGTGTCGCTCGGGAGGCTTGACGCGTATATGTTGAGTAGGGAATTGGAGGAGGGAATGGTGGAGAGAGCCGAGGGTTGCGATGGCCGGACGGCAGTGGAGGTGAAGGGAGGTGTGTTTGGATGGGATGATGAGAGCAAGGTAGCTGTTCTGAAAGATTTGAATTTCGAGATCAAGAAAGGAGAGCTTTGCGCCATCGTTGGGACCGTTGGATCGGGGAAGTCTTCTTTGCTGGCTTCGGTTCTGGGCGAGATGCATAAGATCGTGGGAAAGGTATGGTTTCTGATCTTGGACGGTTTCTGTTTCCAGCTATTATTATATCCTCCATCTTAAATTTCCTGCTTTTTTTGATTGCATAATAGGCTGCACTAGGTAATGGGCTTTTTAGCTGAACGTGGTGGCTCTGTAGTGGAATCAATGATAATAATACCCCATCAATGTAGTATAGTAGCTAAGAGATTGAATGGATGTGGGTGAATGACCCCGTAGTAAGTACGGAAAAATTAATATCATATATTTAGTACTATTAAGTTCATAATAAATAATGTTAATTAATACAATTTTGATAATTTTTCTCAATAAATATTACTGTTATTGGTAATTACTATTGATTATTATAACATTTTTGAAACACTGGAAATAAAAATTACAAACATGTGTCCATTTATACTTTTAATAGATACCAATAATAAATACTATTTATGAGGTAAAGTTTTAAAGTATAAACTGCTATATTAAATACTGTTAATTAATATTGCTAACATTTAAAGAATGTATTACACATGGGATGCATGGAGTGTTGGATTTGACTTTTGTTATTTAATCATTTTTTTAATTAATCATATTCAATTATTTAATCATTTTCCTTTCATCAATTTTTTATTTTTAAACATTTTATTAATTGATAAATTATTTCCTTATTGAATTGGTCAATATTAATTGCTTGATCAATTTTTTATTTGAATAAATAAAATATTCAATATTTTCCTTGTTAATTTAATTCTTAATTAGTAAATTACTTAATCATTTTATTATTTAACTATCCATTCTAAAGTGAATAATCAATTATAATTTTTTTAATCATATTATAGTACTTTTCTCAATTTATTAATTATATAATAATGTTTTGTCTAAATAAATGTTTTGAATCATTTAATCACTTTTATTTATAATTGAATAATTTTGTATTTCTCTTAACAATTTGTTACTCATGTAAATGAATTAATTGATTCAGTTAAATAAATTGAATTAAGGTAATTATTGATTCACAAAGAAAGCAACGTGTGCTTACCCATGAATGAATTGAACTACTATTTCCAGAAAATGTGGGTAGTAGAATTTGAATTCTATTTTCTATAAAAATGAAAAAGTGGGTAGTTGAATTGAAATTCTAATTCCTGTAAAAATGGGATGACACATGTCTAACTGGGAGGGGGCTTTGGACTGAAAGCCTTCCTTTAATATATATATTAAAACTGGCGGGAAGCATTATTATTAATTCCACAGTGCTATATAACTATGGCATTCAGTTAATTCGAGATTGATTATGATATTGACTTATAACTAATGAACCGGTATCATGAACAAAAAATTCATTTAGGAAGGGGATTTGATTGATCAAAACCCTTCCTGTATCATACATTTTCAGCATCATAGATTGTGAATGCTTCTATATGGTTAAAGTTTATATTGCAAGATTGGAAAATTTGGTTGGAATATTGGTTTTTTACTTAAGAGTCATTGGATCAAGTTTCATACAATTTTTTTTCAACTCATTTTATTCATAATATTCAATATCAATTCATCTTTAGTTTATTTTATTAATATAGTATATGATATTTCGATTTTTTTTTTAATTCTTTCATATCCATTGCAATCTTAAGTGGATTCATATCTGAATAACATTATATTCAAATTCAAATATTAATAAATCAAATTTGCATCTAGTTATATCCAAATTGATTTTTTCAGTCCATGTTAAGCCTCCAGTGTTATTAACTAAAAATTCTCACATATATAGATGTGCACTATTTAGGGTTTAAGAATTTTCATTGAATTGTGTCATATACCACCTAAATTAATTATATCTGTGTTTTACGTTTTTATTTTTTCGTCTTTTTTGAGAGCACAAATTTTTTCTAAGATGCTGATTTGGGTACTATTATATTTTTACGGTTGTCAATGGACTCTGGACCAACAATCAGAGAAGGCTGATTAAAATCAATCTATACATAATTATGTACATATAGATATTAAATATAATATATAAAGTTTATAATTTATAAGTTTAATAATTGTATTTTTATATAAATTTATAATGTATGTATGAATTAAAAACATATTGCTTCGACTTGCCAGTACAATCCTTATGGCCATGTTTGATTATTTTCCTTTCCTTTTCCGACCTTTTCTTTCAAACCAAACATAGCATCTGAGTATCTGTCACCAAATAATTGACTTCTTATTTAAGCCTTTCCGGGCGGTGCGTCTTCTTCTTTGAAAATAAAATTGAAAAGGACATAATAATCAAAACAAAAATACGAAAGCAGAAGCCAAGTTGTAAGTTTGTATTAATTGACATAAGTGAAATCACATTCACATGTTGACATGTGGCTTGTTATGGACTTATGGGCCTAACGAGTTCAGATGCACAAACGTGTAGTCATAATGTTTAAACAAACACCGTTCGAGTTCGATGAATGGTTGCTTGCATGTTGAAACTTTTCTGACATGTTCAATTATTCAGTATATAATGCCAATATCTCTCTTTAATTCAACGACTGATCACTATTATTTTTTTCCCTCTATCAAGTCTCAACTCTCAGCTATGTCCTCTCTCTTTCACTATTGCTATAGTTCTGACCACCATTGTCTTGGACATTTTTCTTTTTTTTGGTAAAGAGAGATTTCATTAAAGAAGAAAAACAGGAAACAAAAAAAGCTACAGAAACAGAGAAGAAACCAACCTAAGAAGACAGAAGAACAAACTAAAGAAAAAAAAAAGAAAAACATAAAAACCTAAAGGAGCAAAACATCTCTAAGAATACAGTCTGATAAACAACGGGGCAAGGCCCAACAGGACTTAAAAGACGACGAAAAGCCAATCTTAGCTGCGGCATTAGCAGTACTATTCGAGCTTATTGGGCACCATTGGAAGCTGTAGTTCCTTCTAACTGCTACCTCTTTGATATCACAGCAGCAGAACAATGTATCTGGACATACATCAGCATCACTGTCACACACACAAAAAAAAAAAAAAAAACTGATTAGGTTTGCACAATCTGATTAGAAGGTTGTATTTGATAAACCCAACTGATCTGCAAAAGAGATTCCTTCCCACAATTTTGGCTTCAGCTACTAAAGGTGATGAATCTTTCAGAGACCCAAAACCAGCACCCCAGAACACTCCACAGTAATCACGCAAAAAGATACCATAGGAAGCTTTATTTTCTGAAACAAAACCTGCATCACAGTTCGTTTTAAGAAAACCTTGTTCTGGGGGCTTGATAGCTCACCAACTTTCACCATCGGATTGGAAAAGCTTTCCAATTTCTGCTGTCAGTGATGATATCTCTTTGCCATTCACCTGTGAATTTTGGAGAGAACAAGAAAGGAACTTAAATTTTCTTTTTCAAAGCATAACAAATTCCTATCCCCTTTCTGGTTTAAAAGAGCAGATAAAACATCAGAGCATAGAAGGAAAAGATAAGGTGAGAGGGGATCCCCTTGACTTAGGCCCCTCTAAGGGTACAATTTTTTTTATGGGGAACCAATCACCAGGATCTGATAGGATACTGTTGTCACAGAGTTCATGACCCAAGAGATCCACTTTTGCCCAAAACCAAATTTTCCCATGGTTGATGATGCTGTGCAATCTGGTTGTTCCTAGGTAGGGGTGATTTGGCTTCCAGTAGACGGCGGACATGGAGAATCTGCATAGAAAGAATCAGAGAACCCGGGGGTGCTTACCCGGTGAGGTCGCTCCGATGCTTAAGTCAGTATGTGTGAGCTGAGAGTAATTAAAGAGCAAAAGAGCAAGTAAGTAGTAATTGCACATACCTTGGGCCCTGGGAGGGGGCCTTAATATAATGGAGTCCCCGCAGGCTTCATAGAGTAGTTCCGAGATCAACGCCATGATAGAATCCGTTTCCATGTTATTTGGAGATAACGTTATCAATTGATAAGGTTAATCACTTCTGCCCGAATCGGACGGGGAGATAATGCTTAGTTGTTACGAGGCGTGATCCCGCAGAATATGGTGAACCGTTGGAGTGACTTTCGGGGTTATATTGAAGGCAGATCGGTATACCCGAGCTGGTTTCTACCTCAAATTGATGTTCTCGAGCTAAGGCTTGTATACCTCGAACTGAATTATGTACTGGTGCCAAAACCTGGTACCAAAGTGCCCTTAACTTGGGACGATTTTAGCTCGAACCCTTAGTTCGGGGTAGTGGAGTATTACTTTGTAGCGAGCTATCCATGCCGAGTTGGCACCTATGTCGAGTCATGTCCATGTGTCCCCTTATTATGAGGTCGGGTCAAATCACCATCCATCAATTGCCCCCCACTCCCCAAGTCAGGGGTCCTGACCTGGTGTGGGGAGTTCACGACATGATGGGTGGATTTGGCTCGAAGTCTAGGCCGAGGCAAGTTCTCTATATACACGGTTCTCATGGCGTTGTCGCTTGTGCTGGCTAATCGGGATAGGGCATTGGCCTCAGCATTGTCGGACCTCGGGATATGCCTGATGAAGTAGGACTGGAAATCACGTAGAGCTTCTCTGACTTTGGTTAGATAGACGACCATGGTCAGCTCTCGGGCTTCATAATCGTCGGTGACCTGGTTGACCATGAGCTGGGAGTCGTTGTAGATGATGAGGTGTTTAGCTCGTACTTCGTTTACTAAGGCGAGCCCGACTATCAACGCTTCATATTCTGCTTCATTGTTGGACGCAGCGAACTCGAACCAAAGTACGTACTCCAGTTTCACCCCGCTTGGCCCGTACAAAATTATTCTAGCTCCACTACCTTGCTGATTTGACGAGTCGTCCACATGAAGGATCCAGGGCTCCTCATCCTAGGTCGGGTTCGTTCCAACCAGGAGTTGTGCCGCACTGGTTGAAGCTTCTCCGTGCTTGGGCTCGATCAACTCAGGGACTATAGTGCTGAAGGTACATTCCGCGACAAAGTCGGCTAAGGCTAGGGCCTTGACGGCAGTCTGAGGCTTGTACTGGATGTCGTACTCGCTGAGTTCGATGGCCCACTTCGTTAATCCACAAAAAACCTTAGGCTTGAGCAAGACTTGTCTCAGAGGTTTGTTAGTGAGGACGACAATGGTATGAGCCTGGAAGTATGGCCGAAGCTTCCGAGCTACAATGACTTGTGCGTACGCCAACTTTTCGATTTCTAGATATCTCATTTCTGTGTCCTACAAAACTTTGCTAACATAGTAGATGGGTCATTGAACCCGATTTACTTCTTTTATCAGTACCGAGCTGACTACCTCGTCACTCGCAAAGAGGTACAGCTTCAAAATATCTCCCTCCTCGGGTTGACTCAAAACCGGGATGCTGGCGAGGTACCTTTTGAGCTCGTCGAAAGTGAGCTGGCACTCTTCAGTCCACTCGATGTCTTTGCTTCTCTTGATTGCCTTGAAGAAAAGCAGGCAGCGATCTGCCGATTTAGACATGAAACGGCTCAGAGCGGCTATACGACCGTTCAACCTCTGAACCTCTTTCAATTTACGGGGTGGTCTCATGTCTAGAATTGCCTTAATTTTCTTAGGGTTGGCCTCGATACCGCGTCGGTTAACGATGTAACCCAGAAACTTCCCAAAGTGACACCGAAAATGCATTTATTGGGATTCAATTTCATATTATATTGGCACAAAATTTGAAAAACACAATATAAGTCTTTTCACTAAATCATTTGAAAATTGAGTTTTGACGACCATGTCGTCTACATAACACTCCACTTTTTTGCCGATCAACGGCTCAAATAGTCGGTTTACAAGTCTTCGAAATGTTGCCCCGACATTTTTCAGTCCGAAGGGCATGACTTTGTAACAGTATAGGCCGAGCTCAGTTATGAAGGCCATTTTTTCCTCATCGGCAGGGTTCATCCTGATATGATTGTAGCCCGAATAAGCATCCAGGAAGCTCAGCAACTCGTGCCCTGAGGTCGCGTCCACCAAACGGTCGATTTTGGGAAGTGGGAAGTAGTCCTTTGGGCAAGCTCGATTTGGGTCGATATAGTCGACGCACATGCACCACTTACCGTTGGCCTTTTTTACCAGAACGGGGTTAGCCACCCGGTTCAGGTAATGGACCTTCCTATTGAAATCAGCTGCAAGGAGTTTCACATCCTCCTCGTTAACTATTCTCCAATGCTCTAGGGCTAAGTTGCATTTCTTCTGTCTAACAGGCCTAACTACAGGATCAGTGTTCAATTTGTGAGTGATTATTTTAGGGTCTATGCTGGGCATATCTGCTATGGACCATGCAAAAACATCTAAATTTTGAAGTAAGAATCTTACCAGCTGAGAACGTAGAGGATCCTCAATCGAAGTGCCGATCTGGGGAGTCTTGGCTGGATCTTCTGCTGAAACGGGTATAGAGATCGTCTCTTCTATTGGCGAAGCTCGCTCTTCATGGTACTCCGTAGGTCGCTCCAACTCAAGGTCATCTACTACCTTTGCTTTCCCTTTGAGGGCAGTGACATAGCATTTGCGAAACTTGAGCTGGTCGCCTCGCACTACCCCAACTCCAAAGTCCGTGGGGAACTTCATGGCCAAGTAATAGGTGGACACCACTACGCGTAGAGTGTGGGTGATAGGCCGACCTATTATGGTGTTGTACAGGGAGGGAGTAGCGACCACTAAGAAAGTGTAGTTGAATCTCGCTATGCTAGGCCAGGTATCAACCTCCACAGGTACTGTAACTCTTCCCAGGGGCCTGACTTCCTCTCCGCTGAATCCTACCAAGGGAGTGTTCGCAGGTTTGATGTCGCTTTCCTGGAGCTGCAGTTTGTCAAATGCATCTTTGAAGAGTATGTCCACCGAACTGCCTGAGTCGACCAGGACATGCTTCACCTCAAAATCATTAATTTTTATTCTTATGATGAGCGCGTCATCATGGGGGTACTGGACTCCGCGCACGTCGTCTTCGGTGAAGAAAATGGGCTCTTTTAGCCTTGGCCGCTTCGAAGGATTCTGTTCTTCTCTTTCCATTTCACAAGCTGATGTCTTCGCCGCGGTTGAAGTGCAACCCGCAACAATCGATCCGTCGTTGATCATGTGTATTACTCCTCGAACTGGCCTTTCTTCGGGCAACTGTCTCTGTAGCTGCTCGTTCTATCTATTGCTAGACTCGGGAGCATCTCTACTTTGCTCCCCCTGCTGACTTCTTTGATTTTTATAATCATTTAATACAAAGTTTTTCAAATATCTACGATGGATGAGTTCTTTTATCTCATCGCGGAGATTCTTACAATTTTCGGTGTTATGACCGTGATCTCTGTGAAAGTGGCAGTATACATTTCTATTTCTGGTGTTTGGGTCTCCTCTCATCCGAGGTGGCTACCTCATGTAAGAAGCGTCCTTGATCGCCATGAGGATTTCGGTCCGCTTCGCGTTCAAGGGAGTGTAATTTGTTCTTTCAGCCTAAGGAGCTTGGAAAGGCTGATCCGGCTTTCCTCCTCGGACTGGCTCATCCTTCTTTCTCTTGTTGTCCCCGTTACTTGAGGTCTCACCTTCTCCTTTCCTCTTCTCTGGTGGATTCCGCTCTTCTGGTTCATCTCTTCCTCTGTTCCGATGAACTGGTTGGCAAGCTTGAGGAACTCAGTAACGTCTTTGGGTTTGTTGGCGACCACGTGCCACTTGAATTCTTTGTGGGTTATTCCTCTCTTTACAGCTGTAAGCCTTACAACGGGATCTAGATTGGGAATCTGCAAGCATGCATCATTGAATCTCTTGATGTAGCTCCAGATAGATTCTCCCTCCCTCTGGACTATTCCGAGCAAGCTTTCCTGTGACCTTGGGCACCTCTTTCTAGTGATGAAGTGCGAGGTGAAGATTTGCACGAACTGCGCTCAACTCTCGTCCCAGGCCTCTGTCGTGGGACGAGGCTTGTCTCCCGAGTGGGTTCTAAGCTTGGGAGGTCTCTCCCCGATGAGGAGGGTGCTCACGCTGACAGCGAGGCTTAACTTGTTGTGTGGCCGGATGCTGAGGTGGAACCGGCTACTGAGTTTGCTGATTCTGCAGCAATGGGGGAAACTACTGCTGATAAACATGGTGCAGGACCTACTGTTGATACAGTTGAAATTGTTGGACCTGCTGCATTTGGGCTTGCATAGCCCGCATGCAGTGCACCAGGTCATCCAATTGATTATGTCCGACTGCCGGGGGAACAACTGAAGGTTCGACGAAGGTTGCACCCACCGTCAAGGGGAGTGGGGCATTCACCGGTGCAAGAACCTGAGGTACACTGAGAGTGGGGATCCCATCTACAGAGAGAGGTACGGTGAACTGTCCGATACAGATAGTTGGGACCTGGAGTTGCCCACCGGAGGTGTTCATGTCAGCGTTTTGTCCGGCATTGCTGGAGGATGCCATCAAAAATAAGTTTAGGATGCTTGGTGGAAAAGGTTTTTCGAAGTGTTTCCTACAGACGGTGCCAATTGATGCTACGCAATTTGGCTACTCCTAGATAGGGGTGGTTCGACTTCCAATAGACGGTAGACGTGGAGAATCTGCACAGAAAGAATTAGAGAACTCGGGGGTGCTTACTCGGCGAGGTCGCTCCAATGCTTAAGTCAGTATGTGCGAGCTGTGAGTAATTAAAGAGCAAGAGAGCTAGTAAGCAGTAATTGCGCGTACCTTGGGCCCCGAGAGGGGGGCCTTTATGTAATGGAGTCCTCACGGGCTTCACGGAGTAGTTCTAAGATCAACGCCTTGATAGAATCCGTTTCTTTGTTATCTGGAGATAACGTTATCAGTTGATAAGGTTAATCGCTTCCGCTCGAATTGGACGGGGAGATAATGCTTAGTTGTTACGAGGCGTGATCCCGTAAAATTCGGTGAACCATTAGAGTGACTTTCGGGGTTATAGTGAAGGCATATCAGTATACCCGAGCTGGTTTCTACCTCGAATTGATGTTCTCGAGCTAAGGCTTGTACACCTCGAACTGAATCATGTTCTGGTGCCGCAACCTGGTACCGAAGTGCAATTAGCTCGGTACGATTTCAGCTCGAACCCTTAGTTCGGGGTAGTGGAGTATCACTTTGTAGCGAGCTGGCCATGCCGAGTTGGCACCTATGTCGAATCATGTCCACGTGTCCCCTTATTATGAGGTCGAGTCAAATCACCCTCCATCAGTTGACTTCAAAAAAGCCCATTCCACCCTGCCATAAGCCTTGCTCATATCTAGTTTGATAGCCATGAAACCATTTTTAGCTTTAGGCTGAGCCATTAAGTGCATCACCTCATGGGAAATTAAGATGTTATTTGTGATAGCCCTATTTAGTACAAAAGCACTTTGATTTTTGGATATTATTTCATCTAGAATTGGTTTAAGCCTATTAGCTAAGGTTTTTGCAATGATTTTACATATTGTATTGTACTAACTTATCGGCGTGAATTGGGATGCTTAGAATGCCATCATTATCATTAAAAAAAAAAAGATAGCACTTCTTTTACCACATCCTTATAACAATTTCCCAAAATTTTTGAAAGAAAAAATTTGAGAACCCATCAGGTCCTAGAGCTTTCCTAGGAGCCATTTGGAAGACAACACTTCTTTTAACACATCCTCTTTAGTTACCTCTCTTTGGATATCTGCATTGTTTTCCTTACTGATTCTGCAATTCACAGCTTCAATAGTAGTGGAGATTTCTGAAGGTGAGGTAGTGAAAACTACCTTGAAGTGGTCCACTAGGATGTTCTTAATTTGATCTTGCCCTTCCATCCACTCTCCATGCTCATTTTTTAATCTAAAATTTTGTTTTTAGCTCTCCTTTTGATGAGAGATTTATGAAAAAATCTAGTATTTCTATCCCATACTTTAGCCAATTCCAAATTCATGTTACTTGAAGGGTCTATAACAAAAATTCCTCTTCGTCATTTTACTTACATCCCCTCTACCCTAGTCTCATTTTTTGGTACCTTCATATTAGACAATTTTGTTATATACTTTCCCTCAGTCAATACGAGTAATTACAATATCTTTTATCACTTGTCTATTTTTCTTTTAGGGGTGGATTCAAATCAAAATTTTCGAGGGCTATTTGAACGTGGTTCATGAAAAATTTGATTCGGCTTAATTTAAACCAAACTTTGAATCTAATATATAGGGATATTTGCTAATTGAGTCAAATTCAAGTTTAATGAAGAGCAGCTCATAAAGCTTATGAGCCAAATCGAGCTTATATTATATAATATTTTTAATTTTTTATATGTATAGTAATAAATACTTTTTATATGTATAGTTTTTATGCATATAACATTTTGAGTCCAGCTGAATCTAAATCTAATTTAAATTAAAACCTTATATTTTTTCTACCAAGTCAAATTTAAATAATTAAGGCCCCGTTTGGTGCATCTTTCCGCACGGTCTTTTGGTTGTTTATAAGCCGAACAGATCACACCGCGGTCTTTTTCTGTTTGGTTTGTAACAGATCTAATTGTCAAAAGTCAATGTGCCGAAAAGACACAAAAAGTCTATTTTGGGCTGATTTTCAGAAGCTCCAAATGAAGTTGTTCATATCTTTCTCACTTTATTCTTATGTAGAAAGACAAAGAAAGGCACACGATAGCCAAATTAACTTTAGACTGCTCAGATCATGTAAAAACTCAATACATCTTTTGACGGCCAAAACTACTAAAAGATATTCCCAAAATAAATTACCAAACGCCCCCTAAATATTCAATTCAATTCAACTCGAATCCACTCCTATTTACGGACTTTATTTTATGAAAATGCCCCACTTTTATTTCTCTCTCTCTTATTTCATACTTGGTCATCTCAAAGCTCATGGCAATTCAATCAATTCAAGTTACCTTTGGAATTTTTGATCGAATGGACAAAATTGCAAGGAGAGGCATCATTGCAATTTTGTAAACACTGCTATGATGATTTATTTCAGAACCCCCTGTCCTATTTAAGCCATTGTCAGAAATATTAAATAGAGGGTCCCATTGTATTATTAGATCACGACTTTCTAAGCATCTGTAAGCATGAAGAATAGGTTTGGGCCTTTTGGCATTGTAATATCGATAATATACGAATATATAGATATGAATAAATAAAAAACTTTCGTCACATCGTTTCACTTTGTTTTTTTGCTTCAACATCATCTCATCAAGTAAACACTTTTGAACAAACCCTCTTTGACACCTGCTAGCCATAGTGATACGATCCAGCCAAACTCAAACAAGCTGGACTCAACCAATTGAACTTGGTTAGGCTTGTTGAGGTTTGATTTCTCTCTCTAGTTCTCTCTTATATGCGTATCTTTCACTTGTGCTTTACTATCAAAATTTATAAATAAATTGAATAAGCATAAATATAAATATCATGATAATACATATTAGTATTAAATTATATTTATTGTACTTCCATCTTTCACTTTGTGCATGAGTGCATGATTTTGACCCATTCAAATCATATGCATATTGTAAATATGATAAGATTACCTCTAACCTCAACCATAACTAGAGATATGACTAAGGCCCCATTTGATTTGTAGGAATAGAGGTTTGGAATTGGAATCAAAATGAATTATTCTGATTCTAATTATTTAATTAGATGGAATCGAAATTTTATTCTCATTTCTGCTGGAATGACATTTTCTCATTTGAGACTCTCTCCCTTAGGGATCCATTCTTACTTATTTATGGATCATTTTGATTCTAATTCTGAAAGATTTTAATTCCGATTCTAATTCTAATTCCCAGATACATCTCATAGAGTTGCAATCCATGGTCCAGAGTTTAATTCATAAAGATGCTCAGGTAGGGTGGGCCCAGCATGTCGTTGGATCTGCGCCCTGTTGCAGCTCTTATTAGCAGAGTACCTTTGGTGCATAGGGCCCAGTGGCCCATAATTTAGAGTACCTTTGGTGCATAGGGCCCAGTGGCCCATAATTTAGAGTACCTTTGGTGCATAGGGCCCAGTGGCCCATAATTTAGAATGGGTAGAATATCTCTGCTACGAGATGTGGGACAATCGTAACGTCGCAGAGCATGACGTCATCCGACAAGAGTTTATAACTCACAAATGTGTGTGATGGGACATTATGATTAGGCCATGCAATGCAGCCCGTAACATCGTACATTTGGAGCATCGTAGCAGTTCTATGGTCCCGGAACTGTCGCTCTATGTCCCTTCTGAATTCTGCAGTGTTTGTGTTTCACGTGCGTGGTATAAGCGAGTTTGCACAGGCGCCCCATATATACATCTCAGCGTCCATTTGAAACATCTTTGGAATGTACTGTGGATGGTACCTGGAGTACGCTCTATGCGATGTGTGATGCAATCCACGATGGATAGAAAAAGTGAATAGGAAATTTGGGTTCATAATATTATGAAGAAAAATCCCTACCATCTCATGAAAGAAAATTTGTTGAATAGATCGAGGTAGGGCATCCATTAAAAAAAGATGATAAAAATAAGGTTGTAATTGGATTGGATTCAGTAAAACCAGAATCTGATCTAATTACTGAAAATTTGCATCTAGATCTAGACTTTGGATTTGAATTCGGATCTTAATGGATTCGGATCAGGATTTATTATGATTCTGTTTTAATTTTTTTACAATATAAAAATTTAAAATTTGATTATTTTTCAACTTTTATATATGATAAATTAATGTAAATATAACATATTGAGTTTATTATATATATTCATATATAATATAAATATATTTTTTATAATTTTAAATATAATTATATACAATTTATATATTAAAATTAATAAATATTATAATATAATCATATTTTGATTTTAATTGAATGAGATGGAATTAAATATGAATCTGATCCGATTGTTAATTAGATGTAAATCATAAAATTTAAATTCAATTTGATTATATAAACACATCATTTGATATGAAATAATTGGTTCAAATGTTGGATCAAATTGCGGATTTTTGGGCATTATTAACAGGCCTAGAAACATATATGGATAATAATTCACTGCAATGCATGAGATAAAATTATATTTGGAATGGATCCATATGGCCATATGGGAATGTGTTTGCAGCTACTATGTTGGAATGCACATACCATCTTTTCTTGCATTCTAAAGGAAAAGTGCATGTGTCGTGGATATTATTTTTTTAGTATGGTTTCCATCAAATTAAGGCTGCAACTTGAGTCGGGTTGGCTCAAACCCAACCTTAACCCAATGGCTTGGGTTGGATTGATGATCGGATTAGGATTATGGTTTAAATTTATAAACCCAACTTTATTTCGGGTTGGGTTAGGATTGACCCCTTGGGTAATCCAGCCCAATCTGAACTCAATTCTATAGTACATATTATATATAAATATATGTTATATATACGGAAAAGTATGGATTTGCCCAATGCAGATTTCTGATTTACACTACAGGATTATAAACATTCAAATGGACCAATACCTACACTCTATGCATCCACGCCGGCCCGTGAATTGGCATCAATTCCGAGTTGGCACCTACCCCAACCGTACATTAAACCTACAAATTCTGACATGGGGGCTGTCGTTCATTCTCCCTTATATATATGATATATCATACATTGATTTGCTTAGATGCATGATTATTTTATAGCCCCCTCTACATACTATCATTTATTTCTTTTAAGATAATCATTTCACTTAACCCTAATAGGATTATATGTAGTGAAAATTGAATTAAGATTTAAGATTAAGAAGTTCAAGGAATGGAAAGAATGTTGGGTTGGGCCCTATCCGAAGTTGACTTCGAATTGGATTGGATTAAATTAAGATTAAGATTAGGATTGAGATTAAGAAATTCAAGGAATAGAAAGAAGATTGGGTTGGGCCCTACCCAAAGTTGACTTTGGATTGAATTGGATTAAGTTAGGATTAGGATTGGGTAGATCGGATTAAATTAGGATTAGGATTAGGGGTTTAAAACTTAGGATTAGAGTAGGATTTGCATCAAATTATGGGGCTTTAATTCATACCCGCTTAGGACGGGAATAGAGTAGGTTAATCTACAGGGATGCGTATAATATCCATTTACCCGAATTAAATATATAATAGTTTTTTTTTTTTGGAGAAAACTATATTATTTCAGCGTATAAATTTTTTTTTTCAACTAGTTTGAGACTTTGAGCGTTGTGTTTGGCCAAGCACAAGCATATTTTGCTCACCTGCCTGATTTTGGTATAATCCTTTTCTTTTTCACAACAGGTTAGAGTCTGTGGGACCACAGCCTACGTGGCACAGACGTCGTGGATCCAGAACGGAACCATCCAGGACAATATCCTATTCGGGTTGCCAATGAACACGGAGAAGTACAGGGAAGTGATCAGAGTATGCAGCTTAGAGAAGGACCTGGAAATGATGGAGTTCGGAGACCAGACAGAGATTGGAGAACGCGGGATCAACCTCAGTGGTGGCCAGAAGCAGCGCATTCAGCTCGCTCGAGCCGTCTATCAGGACTGCGACATCTACCTCCTTGATGACGTCTTCAGCGCCGTCGACGCTCAAACGGGATCGGAGATATTCAAGGTGACTATCGCTTTCCTGTTTACAAAGGCTCTGGACCGCCCCGGTTCACTTAACCAGAGGAGAATGCCGGTCCGATAAGTTCCTTTGCAACAGCCAACAACTCGGTTATCTTTCTCTCTTATAAGCTCTTTTCTTTTATTAAAATTGCAGGAATGTGTGAGGGGAGCTCTCAAGAAGAAGACCATCTTGCTCGTAACCCACCAAGTTGACTTCTTGCGCAACGTCGATCAAATCATGGTTAGTGTGCTCTTTGCTTCTGATCATTTTCTCTCTGGTTAATTATTTGGTGCATGTCTGTATAAACTCTCCAGTCCTATATATATATATGTATAATGGAGTTTGGCACCCATGCCAGTTACATCTTTCTTTTACGTGAATCTGAAAGAATAAATGCACTCGAATTAAAAAATGAAGTCTCTGTTGTTTCTTCTGATCATTTGCTTACAACCAGGTGATGCGAGATGGAAAGATCGTACAATCTGGAAAATATAACGGCCTGTTAGAATCTGGAATGGATTTCAGAGCGCTCGTAGCTGCCCATGAAACGTCTATGGAACTGGTAGGGAATGCAACTAACTCGACTGACAATTCCCAGCAGCAACCATCTCCCAAAACGCCCCGAGACTCTCCAACCCCAGGGCCAGGGGAACCCAATGGCGTGAACGGGTCTGTGGAGCGACCCAAGTCTGAGAAGGGTAGCTCAAAGCTCATCAAAGACGAAGAGAGGGAAACCGGCAAAGTCAGCTTACTGGTGTACAAGCAATACGGCACTGAGGCGTATGGATGGTGGGGAGTGGCTGCCGTGTTGATAATGTCTCTTCTGTGGCAGGGATCTCTGATGGCAAGCGACTATTGGCTAGCATACGAGACTGATGCCGATCGTACGGCATCGTTCAACCCCTCTACTTTTATTAAAATCTACGCGTTAATCGCTGGTGTTTCATGTGTGTTGATATTGATCAGAGCTTTCCTCGTCACTTACTTGGGGCTTAAAACAGCTCAGGTTTTCTTCAACCAAATTCTACATAGCATACTGCATGCTCCCATGTCTTTCTTTGACACCACTCCTTCAGGAAGAATTTTGAGTCGGGTGAGTCTGGTCACTCCATCTTTTCCATTAAACCATGGTGCCCATTCTACTATTTAGCAAACAATGTTGTGGATGAACAAATAAAATTGCAAAATTATGTCTAATGAGTCATTTTTTTCGATCCTTTTATGCAGGCGTCAACAGATCAGACCAACATTGATTTGTTTCTTCCCTTCTTTATGGGCATTACTATTGCTATGTACATTACATTGCTCAGCATCATTTTCATCACTTGTCAGTATGCTTGGCCAACAATCTTCCTCATAATTCCACTAGGTTGGCTGAATTTCTGGTACCGGGTATGTGAACACTCTCTTCAACATCAGCCCTCATTTTACTCTTGTACATCTTTTCAAAGTTGCACATGCACGTTGGCTGCACTGGTTGAGGGGTGTCAAACTGTCAATTGGACTGGATTTGGTCCAATCCAGTCTGATCCAATACCAGTCCATTACAAATGGGCCAGATCCAATCCAATCCAACCTGGTCTATTGACACTTAAAACATATTCGTATCTTCTATCAATGGAACAGATATTGGTTCGAATCTCACCCAAACTAAAATACACCCATTACGGATGGACCAGGTCCAATCCAATCCAATAAATATTTTGGACCACTAAGTCTGGACTGGTCCAATTCAATATGTCTTAATTGATTTTGATTTAGACGGGCCGACCCAACAAAACTAGTCTGGTTCTACACTGGGACACTGTGAACCCTTGTAAACTCTGTTGCCTTTACCAAACAATGCATCACTACACTACGCACCCAACTGTGGATTCCATCATGTATATGGAATCACTCATTATACGGCATCCAACTGGTTCATTCTTTTTCGAGAGTCCTAGATAACTGTCATCAAACTGCATGTGCACAGCCTTAGCAATTGGCCTCATATAATCCATTCTTTCAGTACACTGTCATGTAAAACTTTCATGAGACTAAAAGTTGTCATTTCCAAGACTTACTTTTATTCTTTAAGAGTGCAGGGATACTTTCTTGCATCATCTCGAGAGTTGACTCGCCTTGACTCGATCACAAAAGCTCCAGTTATCCACCATTTCTCAGAAAGCATCTCCGGAGTTATGACAATCCGAAGCTTTAGAAAGCAGGCGAGGTTTTGCCAGGAGAACGTTGACAAGGTGAATGCAAATTTACGAATGGACTTCCATAACTTTGGATCTAATGAATGGCTGGGCTTCCGCTTAGAATTGATTGGGAGTGTCATCCTTTGCATTTCCACTGTTTTCATGATCTTCTTGCCCAGCAGTATTATCAAGCCAGGTACTTGTATACACATGCTTTTCTTATTATTTTTACAGCATACACAAGACCCTCAGACCCTGTGAGCTGTGAGCCATCTCACACTCATACTCATCTATAGCTATATGCTAACATTCTTTTTCTCTCAAGTTTTTTTTTTTTTTAATTTGCAATTTACTTGTTTTCTACTTGTAACTTTTTCATGTATCAGTTTGCGTTATAGATTCTTGCAGTGTAATTTGTACTAGATAACTTTTAATCGCATACCCAATATTGTATATGGAATAACATGTATGCATGTTTCAATGTTTTGGGTTTTGATGAGAAAGTGTACCCTCTAAGACCAATAGGTACCAGCCTTTAATGTTTTAATGAGTTTATCCATGCATGATGGATGTCTGCACCGTTCTTATTGATTAATGTAAATTATTTCCAATCAGAAAAGTATTTGTTTCTTGTAAATACTGATTTCTTGTTTAATATGATGTAGAGTATGTTGGATTAACTCTCTCCTATGGTCTATCTCTCAATGCGGTCTTGTTTTGGGCGATATACATGAGCTGTTTGGTGGAGAACAGAATGGTTTCAGTTGAGCGAGTAAAGCAGTTCACAAATATTCCATCTGAAGCAGAATGGGAGATCAAGGACTGCCTTCCTTCTCCAAATTGGCCTACTCATGGCAATGTTGATCTCATAGACTTGCAGGTAAAGGATCTGAAGATTTAAGGGGAACCTTGACTCGTGCAAGCAATTATCTCATGCTGCACCAAAATTCCACCTAGCTAGTTGTATTTTTTGGAGGATTTTTCTAACAAATTAGTTGCTGGGTTATTGGTTAACAGGTTAGATATCGACCAAACACTCCCCTGGTTCTTAAGGGTCTCACTATTAGCATTCGTGGAGGAGAGAAGATCGGTGTAGTTGGCCGAACTGGGAGTGGAAAATCAACTCTGATCCAAGCTTTGTTCAGGCTGGTGGAGCCTTCTGGAGGGAAAATAATTATTGATAGGATCGACATTTGCAAGCTAGGTCTTCATGATCTCAGGTCGCGCTTTGGAATTATTCCTCAAGAACCTGTCCTTTTCGAAGGGACTGTCCGGAGTAATATTGACCCTGTTGGGCTGTATACAGATGAAGAAATATGGAAGGTAACTCTGTCTTTCCAAATATTATTAGTAATAGTGTATGTAAAATTCCAGTTTTCTTAAGCTCCGTTATATTTCTAGAACTTGGTCCCTATGCTGACAGTTTGGAGCTTTTCCCTTCTGCAGAGCCTTGAACGCTGCCAACTAAAAGATGTAGTGGCTGAAAAACCTGATAAACTTGATTCTGCAGGTCTCTCTCTCTCTCTCTCTCTCTCTCTCTCTCTCTCTCTCTCTGATTATATTATTTTCCGCTTTAAATCTTCTTCTGTTAAACTATATATCTTCCATTTTAAAGCCTCTTCTGTTACTTATGGGTGCAAAACTTTTCCACCTTAGTGGTTGATAATGGTGACAATTGGAGCGTGGGACAGAGGCAGCTTCTCTGTTTGGGGAGAGTGATGCTGAAGCGCAGCCGAATTTTGTTCATGGATGAAGCAACAGCATCTGTTGACTCACAAACCGATGCCATAATCCAAAGGATCATCAGAGAGGACTTTGCAGCCTGCACAATTATTAGCATTGCTCACCGAATACCCACAGTTATGGACTGTGATAGAGTGTTGGTTGTCGATGCCGGTATGCCTTCACAACCTTACTTTTGCATATCCTAGTATTGAATCATGTAATTGATGGGGTATTGCTTCATATTTAGACTACAAGACAGTTGAATACATGGTGACAAGTATTGCTACTTCTAAATCTCATTAGTTTGGTTGAGTATTCTCAATTCTGCTGTAACTACTTGACTTGGCACAGATGATCTATGGTTGACTTGTAGTTTTTGATGTAAGTGGATTTAGTACAGTAAATAGATTTGATTGGACGTGAGACAATGTTTAATCTGTGTTAAATTGACAAATCATGGAAACTCTAAAATTTTGTTTCTAAAAACACTTGTCTCTCTCCATTAATGTCAGCTATTAAAACTTCAAAGCTTCACAGCTGAATAGGAAAAGAAAAGGGAAATAAGCAAGTGAATGAGCCTTTCTGAGGGACAAACAGATTGTCCAAGATATTGTCGTAGTTCTGCACTTAATACTTCATAATTGTTGTCTGCAAGCTGCATAAGCTGTTCCTTGAATAGCATATTTTCTCTGATTTTTTTTGACGCCACATATTTTCTATGATGATGTTGCTAAGAATATGAAATTAATATCTGCTCTTTTTTTCTATACAGGACGAGCTAAAGAATTTGAAAAACCATCTCGCTTGCTTGAAAGGCCCTCACTCTTTGGAGCATTGGTTCAGGAGTATGCCAACCGGTCCTCTTAACTTTAGACATCAGTTGGCCAACTTGGCCGACAGCTGCTTCTGGTGCTATTGCCATCACTACCAAGCAGTAGACGTCGCTTGCCTTTCTTTGATGGGTTCACCAAGAATCAACATTGATGGAAGATTGGCGACTTTTGCAAAGTCTTATCCCAATCTTTCAATCTGAACTAGTAATTGACAAGCCTCTGCAATTATAGGAGGGCAAGAATGAAGGAAATGTTCTATGGAATGGATGCTCCAATACTATGAATCCTCTAATAGAATACAAATTAAGTTTTTTAAGAAAAAAAAAAAAGATCTCTAATATGGCAAATAGTAGATTAGCGAAATAGTTGCTGAAAAACTAAATCAATTGATCATCTAGACTGCTAATTCGTGGGGAGGGAGGGAGAAGAAGCAGCTTCATTCAGTAAAGAACTGGACATGCAAGACAGTTGAATACAGAGTTGTAGCTTATAGCCACTTTACATTTACAAGCGAAATAAGCGAATATGTGAGCAACTTGGTTCAGTATTCTATTAACATGAACAAAAAATGTAGATTGGAAATTCTTGTTTGAACTGTTGATGCGAATCCAATGAAACTGCTTTATCCATGTCATAGGTCTGTTCCTGCTATTCAAAAGGTTTATACAAGTCTCTGAGAGCCAGAATGAATGATCAACTTGCTAAGATTAGAATTAAAAGCTGCTTCCGAGGTGCATACTAGGCTCTAATTTCCGCATCATAGTTGTCTGCTGCCCAACATGGCTTTTCTTTAACAATGGTTGGATTGGTGGAATGCATTGAAGGATGAAGGCGAGTCCTCCAGAACTTGTAAAAGGGTCATAAGAACCATCAATATGTGGATTAAAGCATGATATGATTCTATGCTACAGTTGAGTTTGGCCATGTAAGATCCTAACTAGTGTTTCTTTCACTAGCTAGTAACATAAGTTGAAACTTTGTGAATGACTTCCAATTGTGATGGCTTTGAGTTTTCAAAAAGCAATTTATTGCTTGCTTCCTAAATTAAATATAAGAGCACAAAATTTGCAAAAGAAGCCAGAAATCTCTTATTTGCTGTATTGTAATCTCATTCCTGTGTAAAAACTGACAATGAAGATTTCCCTCTAAATTGGTGTGTAATAAACAGGTGTAGAAAAAATCTCCAGTTTGATCTTGGATTGGAATCCATTTTGATCATTTTGTTTTAACTAGTATTCCATCCCATATATAGTGCATTCCAAGTAAAAACTTGGAAATGGTAGGGAATGTTAAGTTTCCACAATAGATTCCAAGTGAAATGAGTGGATGATGAAGACAGCAAGTCACTTAAGAAAGATTTGTACATCGACTTTACTTTATAAATGCCTAAAACTATTCCTCTTCCATCTAGATGAAGCAAATTAATCTGTTACTTTAAGGTTCAGGAGTGAAGTGCATCATTGCTTGGTTTTGGGACATCATTGAAGGAGGTTGGGTTTTAATTCCTCAATTAAGCCATGGGCTTGCTTCCACAATAGGGAGTTTTGTCTTCCTTTTCTTGCTGTGAAGATAGATTGATTAGAAAAACATTTTTCCTTGTTGACACTATGGAGTGCTACCTTAGGAAAGCAACCACCAAATCTGCTTTTGAACATTGCTATAATTCTATAAAGCCTAGAACACCAGCTGATTTAGGAAGGCCTAATTTAGGCCATTAGATAATGTGCTTTGGACCATATGAGTCAGCTTTCCACCACAAATTTCTTGAGAGTCTATCCATTTGCAGAAAGACTCTGGGGAGAATAGTAGTGCCGTATATTGGCAACTATAAACTATGAAGTAAGGTAATCTTCTAACATTATATGTGAGGTTTGACATGTATTTTTTATGTCATCTACCCAAAAAAACAAGCTTATTTGTTATGTTATTCTATTTGTTAGGGGTATCCACGGTTCGGTTAACCGAACCATGGGCATATTTTGCAAATCGAATCGGTGGTACCGGTTTTTCCATTTCTCTAACCGAAACTGGACCAGTACCACCAGTTAACTGGTCCATTTGGTTCTTCGGCTTTTTATATTTTATAATATATATTATATAAATAAATATATATAGTATTATATTATATATAATATATTATAAATATTTTAATAATATATAATATGTTTATAAATAGATTATTATAAATATAATATAAGTATATATTTATATATAATATATAGAAAATATGTGAAATATATTAAATATATATATACAATATACATATAAATATATACCGATTGGTTCAATTAACCACCGATTTTTTTGTAGGTTAACCGAAAACCGAACCGGTCCTTCAATTTTTCAAAAATTCCAAACCGGAACCAAACCGATCGGTTTGATTAACAGCATTTTGCGGTTCAGTTTTTCAGCTTTTCGGTTTTCCATGGACACCCCTACTATTTTTTACCTCTAATAAAAAAACCCTATAGAACCCATGCCCAACAAATGATAATTTTCTACTTTAAATATTAATTAAAATTTTCAAAGGGAATTTCATAATGACTACAAGGAAGCTACCAAATGTCTTTGATCTATATCCTAGTAGGATATTTCTCTTCAATATCCTTATTAAGATTAACCACAAATCAAATCCAATTTAGCTTATTGATTCAAATAAAAATCCAACACAATGCTTTCAAAATATTTTATAATGTCAACCCCATCTATCTATATTATATACCAAAACAATGTTTCTATAAAAAAAATTAAAGCAATGTATGCATGTCATATGGCCTCTCCTTGCTCCAAACCTCCCTTCTAATTCCCCCTATTTTGAATTTTCATTTTTAAAAGTCTACATCACTTTTAAAACAATATCGTAAAATAAGTAGTAATCTAATTGTAAAATAGGTAATAATTTAATCACTAAACCTGATCAATAAATTAAGAATCTAATTGTACCCATTCAAAACCTGTTTACAAACTAATTTCTTAACTTAGCCCCAAGTACCATATTATTGTAGATCTAATTATTACCAAATTAAATTAGCTCATTAGTTCATTTAGTTAACTCAAATCTATACAATTATAAAAAGTACCAATGTGGGTGTGGAACATTTCTTGACTAAAATGCCCACATTTGTTATTTAGTCCATATCTAATTATGAAGGTTGAAAATGTAATTTCAATTAATGGATTTCACCTCATTTAATCCCCTCTCATTAACTCTTGTATTTAAGGTATTAACTCTCATGCTCTCTTATTAAATCCCATATTTAAGTTATTTTTTCACTAATAAATGCTACTAATTAGATCTATGTCCAATACTTTTAACAATATAAACCCATATATTTTAAAACTTACTCAAAAACAAAATCATTCTTTATCCAAGTGATGAATAAGAAATTCAATTATCTAAATCAAATTGGCCAACCCATGAAATCATAGTTATATAATAAATTTTTTAAATAGAAATAAATATAGAAAATTACAAAAATGTAGAAAAAATAAACACATTTGTGATATATTTTTATTAATCAAATTAAAAAAAAAACAAGTGTAATAAAAAGAATTATTTTTATTGATGATGAAAATGAAATACATAATCTAAAACTAACCAAAAATGAAATTATTTTCTTGTTTAGCAGAGATCAATAGTTCAACCATTAGGTCACATTTTTCAACCTTTAATGTCTTAATTAAATAATAAAAATTAATAAAATATGAAAAAACAAAAAGATAAAAAAATGCATAAATTTTACAAAAAATAAACATTTGGGCACATGTATTATATCATATTTATCATATTAAATAAAAATAAGTGTACATAACAATATTATTTTTACATAGATAGAAATTAAAAAAATATAAAAAAAATTGAACACATCTATAACTCCATATTTAAACTACTATTAAAAATATGAATAAGATTGTGGAACTTTCTTTTGACTAAAATACCAATTTTTTTAATTTAATCACTATTTAATTATGAGGTTTAAAATGTAGTTTGAACTACAAATTTCACCCCCATTTAATCCCTCTCTTTAAATCTTTTACATTTTTTTTATATAAATGAACAAAAAAATATACACTAAGAAGATAAAACATTACAAAAAGAAGAGTCCAACCAAGTGAGTAGGGTTGTTAATGATATCCGAAACCAAGGTTTTTAAAACCGAACCAGACAACGAATCGGTCAAGGGTCTGGTTCCTGAGTCGAACGGTCCGACCGCTCAAACCGAACAAACAACCCGTTCTAACAAATAAAAATAAAAATAAAAAATAGACAGTTCAAACGATTTGACTGCCTAGGTCAGTGGTTTGTTGACCAAATTAACGATTTTTGTCAAATTCAAACTTTGCAATCTGCATTCGATTAATAGTGAAAAACAAAAAATATAAAAAAAATACATGAATTTTATAAAAAAAATTGGATACATTATTCCTATCATTATCATCATCTAAAATTGCCACGTGCAAAGCACGTGTGCACTTACTAGTTATCTTAAATGGGCTTAAATAAAATAAAATTAATGTAAATTAGCTTATGTTATTTAAATTAAATCAAATTAATGTGATTGAACTTAAAATAACTTAAGTTAATTTTATTAACAAACCAAATTAATTAATTATCCTAATTAATAAACTTTATTGTTTTCAATTCTTTAATTAACCTAGCTTTCTTTAAGTGAATAATTAGTTAACTTAATTTACTTAAATTAATTAAGGTTAATTATGATTAACTAGCCTAGTTAAATAATTTGGTTATGCTAATTTTTTAACTTAACAAACTGAGTTATTCTTAACATAGATTAATTAACATAAATTATTAATTATTCAACTAACATTGAATAACCTAATTACCTCAATTAACCTTAATACACTTAACTAACCTAATTAATATAATTAACTTAAATATCCTAATTAAACTATTTAACTTAATTAATCTTACTAAATTACCTATTTAACTTAATTATCCAAATTAAGCCTAAATAAATTAACTAATTAGCTAACCAACTTAGACCTGTTAACATAATTAACCTAATTTAATTTAATTACCTAATCCTGACTAACCAAATTAACTTAAGGTAATTTGATTTAATTACCCAATCCTGACTAATCCTGACCTATTAACATATATATATATATATATATATATATATATTGAGGTTTGAGGAAACTACTTACATATACCTTGCAGTTTCAAAAACTACTAACATATACCTTGTTGACCTTTCAAACATTAAAGGCCCATTTGGTTTGTGGGAATAGAGGTTTGGAATCAAAATTGGAATGGGCATTCCAATTCCAACTGTTTGGTTGGTTAGAATCAGAATCCCATTTTCATTCTTGGTGGAATGGCATTCCCCATTTGATGGAATGGTCATTCCCTCCCCCTCCCTTGGGAATGAAATCCCATTCTAACTAATTTCAATTTTCATTCCAATTTCTGTCTGAACCAAACAAACTATGAGAATAGACTATTCTGATGTTGATTCCAATTCCAACTACTAATCAAATGGACCCTAAATCTAATAGATAAAACATAAAAGGGCATAAGTGTTCTTAACTATTCATTAGATTTTCAAAAAATGCTCCTACTCTTTTAGCATAAGAAGAACAACAATATCCCTGGAATGAACACAGAGAGATTAAGGTAGGAGTAAGGTGGTACAAAATGGACAGGATCACGATCCAAGATCCCATCCTATTTGGTCAGATTTGAATCACTATATTCGGATCTTCATTTCGGACTAGTTAATAGTACCCTATCAGAAATTGGATCGGATTCGGATCACCCTCTATCTTATTTGAGAAGATCTGATCTGATATGTATTATATTTATAATTACAAATATATATAATACATATATATGTTATTTATTTATTTATAAATACATTGTTTTATATTATATTTTTATAAATTTGTTATACTATTTATTTTTTATAAAAAACATGCATATATATGATGAAAATAATTAAAAATACTTGCTTTTTATTTCATTTAAATTAGTATATTTTAATTTTCTTTTAATAATTTATTATTTTTTAAAGAAAACAAGTCAGATCGGATCATATTTGAATATCCGACTTACCGATAGGATTCGAATTCAAATCGAATCCTATTAGATCCGATCGGATCCGACATGAACAATGTTGGATCAAATTTGAATATACCCTGATTCGAATCCGATATGATCTGTTTGCATCCCTACATCTAGGGGTATTAGATAGGGTGATCTTATACCCCCTTACTTATTTGTCTTAGGAATGGAAGGTATATCTCGATTGATTGTGAAGGCAAATGATCAAAATAATGTCAAGGGAACAAAACCCATAGAGATGTTGTAACTTCTAAGTATTTCCCATCTAATGTTTGTGGATGATATATTGTTGTTTGGAAAGGCAAATAGAGAGGAAGCAACTAATTTTATAGAAGTGTTGAAAGAATTTCAAAGAAATTTTGGTTTAGAAATAAGCTTCACGTGGGGTTTGGTTTAGTAAAAATATCCCTTCAAAATGTGCTAAAATGATCAGAAGACAAATAAAAAATGTTTGAGCTCACAAAGGACTTTAAATACCTTGGGTTTCCCTTACTTTGGAATAAATAGAAAGCAATACCTTTACGGTTTGTGTTAAACAAAAGGGAAAATTCCTTATTAGTACCTTGTACTTTGGGTTTAGTGTCACTTTGGTCCCTAAACTTTGAAATGCGACAATTCAGTATCCAAACTTTTAAAATGTGATAATCCAGTACTTATGGTTAACTAGCTATTAATCAACTATTAAGTAACATTTTTAAAAAGACACAAATGCCCTTCGAGTGTCATCTAATTTTCTTTATCAACTATCCAAACATTGACAAAAAAAAAATTAATAGTTTCAAATCCTTGCCTCTTCTATTCAAGAAAGTTGGGGTCACTAAAATGTCCACTTAAATGTAACCCAACTTTCTTGAATGGAAGAATCAAGGATTTGGGACTGTTAATTTTTTTGTCAATGTTAATGTTTGATAAAGAAAATTAAATGACACTCGAAAGGCATTTGTGTCATTTTCAAATATCACTTAATAACAGATTAACTATTGCTGATTAATGGAAGGTACTAGGTTGTCACATTTTGAAAGTTTGAATACTAAATTATCGCATTTTAAAGTTCAGAGGCCAAAGTGGCATTAGGCACAAAGTACAGATTACTAATCAAGAATTTTCTCTAAACAAAATAAAAGCAAAACTAACAAATTGGAAATCGTGGGTTTTGCCCTCTGCTGGTTAAAAAACATTAGTGCAATCGATTTTGCAAATAGTTCCTGTGCATTGCATGAGTATAATACAATTTACAAAAAGATTTCTAAATGAATAGATAACGTTGGGAGGTTTGCTTGGAAGCCGAAAATTGAGAAGGCTAGCAGAGCTTTACGTGGATGCTGCTGTCAAGGTGGACAAGGGCGTTAGAGGTAAGAGAGCTTCTAGGGGTAGGGGCAGATTAGAAAGAGGTGGAGTAAAGA
Organism: Nelumbo lutea; assembly: GCF_056320005.1. Taxonomy (NCBI): domain Eukaryota; kingdom Viridiplantae; phylum Streptophyta; class Magnoliopsida; order Proteales; family Nelumbonaceae; genus Nelumbo; species Nelumbo lutea. Next base: position 108,728,158 of record NC_142686.1, read on the forward strand.
CACAGGGCTCTGACCATGATTCAGCATCAGAAAAGTTTCTTTCTTCTTTTTTGTGTGCATGTGGGAAGGGTCGTTTTGGAGAGTTCAGAGGGCGGTTTTTCTGGTTCTTGGGTGTTTCTTTGTCCTTTTCTGTTTTGTGGAAGGCTGTGTCTTGTTTTTTTGGAGGGTGTGAGGAGTCTGTGTGGTTCGGTCGGCTCTGATGTACAATTTCTTTGGTTTGCTTTTCCACTTGGGTTGCAAGCTTTGGGGCCCAATTGTACTGTTCCTCCCTCTTGCTGTTTCTTTTTAATAAATTTTATTTTATTTATCAAAAAAAAATTCAAGGGAGGGGGGGGGGGGACTTGGTGGAACAAGGGTCCACAAAGACAGGGTTAAATGGGGCAAGTTGGGAAAAAGTTATGTGCTCAAAAGAAAAAAAAAATGAACTCGTTTGGTTTGCAGTTGGAATTGGAATCCGAGTGGCTTATTCCTATAGTCTGTTTGGTTCAGACAGAATGAGAATGGAAATTAGAACCAATAGGAATATGATTTCATTCCCAAGGGAGGGGCAGGGAATGACCATTCCCTCAAATGGGAGAATGACATTCCGGTAGGAATGGGAATGGGATTCTGATTCCCCCCAATCAAACAGTTAGAATCGGAATAGCCCATTCCAACTCCAATTCCAGACCACTATTCCTGCGAACAAAACAGGGCCTAAGTGGAAGGGCCACAACATTGAACAAGACTTTAATAGTTTGGAGATTTTTTACTAATATTAATTCCTCCCAAGGAATTATATTTAGGGTCCGTTTGGTTCATGCGCTGGACTGGAATCGGAATTGGAATCGGAATCACCTATTCCTGATACCAGTTTGGTTCAATCAGGAATTGGAATCTGATTCTGATTGTTGCTGTTTGGTTCAACTAGAAACTGGAATCGGCATCAACCAAAATTTTCAATTCTACCCCTGTTAAAAAAATCTCAAAACAACCCATTTATTATATATTTTCAACAAACACACATTGACAACCTACTAACAAGCATATATGGAGAAAATATGAAAAATGAATGATAATCAGAATCCGTTTTGGTAGCCGAGACAATTCAACTCAAAGACATCATTATACAGTCGAACACTGAGCCATTATATCCTTGCCAATAACAGCCAAACACTGAGGAGAGCAATTTTATTGATTCCGACCTGCAGGTTGACCTTTCCTCTAAACATAAATCTCATGTTTTCCCTTGTCTCAAGGAAGGGCAGAATGAAAAAAGGATCTAACAAATAATCAAGCAACATTTCAGTACTGCAAGTTGTCCATTGATAAAAGCATGCAAAGCATGCAAAGCATGTTAGTTGACTCCAAAATAAGAGTGGGGCTTTGTCTTCCACATAAAAATGATTTTAATGAACTAATGTCAATACTGCAAAAGCAATACAAATAACTTATAAACCTGCAGTACAGAAATTCAGAAACCAACTATTTTCTGTTTCCTTGGAAGGAAGGAAATAGTAGGAACATTTCTTTAAGGTATTATCAAAAAACTGTCTAAATGGCAACACTTGCTCTACCAAAAAATGTTGCACAGAGGAGGGGAATTAGTTAATCAGGAGTAGCATTTTACTGGCCTTCATCAAGGAATTTTCTAATATATGAGGATGATGTTCAAGTTTGCAATCAAATGATCTTAACCATTGCATGTGTGACCATCCTTTTGGAAGGTCGGAAAACTAAAAACAAATGGGAGTGGTTCTTTATTCATGTTGTTTTTTGCATTTTGGTGTGGGCCATCTTTAAACTAAATGGACGCATTGATATGGACCCAATCCATTACATAGACATAGCAGCAACCAAAAAAATATTACAATAAATTAATAAATTATGAAAAAAAAGGCGCCATCAAGGAGAAAGGAAAATAAAAATGAAACTAAACAATGCATTTTTTTGCATAGACAAAACACCATGAAGGCAAGAGATGCAAAGGTCCATTTCTAAACTATATGGACACCATGGAAACAAGATAGGAGGGATGGGCGTATGTGTTAATAAGACTGAAAAAAAATCTATTGACCATCGAGATATATGGAATAAATTCCTCCCATAATTCCAGGGATTTATTCCCTGGAGCAAATGCTAATGATCTTCATCATTGTTCACAGCAACATGGTTGTGAAGAGAAGGATTCTATGTGGCATCCTGTCATTCACTATAAGAGCCACATGTAGAAGGGAAGGGTTTCATGTGGTATCTTGTCTTGGATTTTTTTTTTCCTGTTGTTGTTTTCTTTCTTTCTTTTTGTTTTTTGTTTTTGCTGGTGAAAGTTATACCACAGCTAATAACAATACATTTTCACACTCATTCACTTTCCTGCAACTATTTTGATGTTCTGGGTTTGGCATATCTCTTGTTAAGCCCACCTCAACACCGTCTTCATGCATGACACTGGTGAATGCAACAGTACTTGCTACAAGTAGCACAGATTCAGTTTGTGTAGCTTTGAATTATAGATCAGCTATGATCCCATCAAGATCTTCATCAAATCTTCATAATATTAGCAAGCTAAGTGATCAATTGGCTCTAAAATAACATACTGTAACCAAGAGATTATTTCTTTATTTTCTTATTCTTTTCTATTCACTCAATATATAAATGTATTCAAAGGTAATGAAATCGTTTGAGCTTTTTCCCACCATTGGATCATTGCTTTATCTCTGACTATGAACTGAAACTTGGCTTAGACTCAACAAATCCAATCACTTATAATCCCTCTTTTGGATAACGGTTTGACAAATGAGTAAAATCAAATGTATATGACAAAACTGTTTTTTGTTTTTTTTTTTCTCTTATCAATTCTATATAAAAACTGGATTAGAACTATTAGGTAAGGTGATCCTATCAAAACCCAAATGCCAAATACTACTACTTGTAATTGTAGACTGATATGCTTTTTTATTTTTTGGGTAGTTGTTTGTTGTTAACAATGGAGATAAGATAATTGTTGATGTAGTTGTTGCTACCAACGTTGATGATGAACTAATTAGATGTAGATGTTGTGATGTGAAATCTTTATTGGGTTTAACTATGCAGAAATGTAAAATGTCTAGAAGTTATCTAATTATGTAACTTAAAGAAGAAATTACAGAGCAAGTTATGTCTCACCAAAACAAGAGGCAGGATTGTAAAATGAACAGAGCAGGGCAGATTTGCAAAATGAATCAGAGCAAGGGTGGATCCAAATCAAAAAAAGGGGTGGATCTGTAAAACGAACCACCATATTAGGAGGAGGAGGAGAAGAAGTAAGAAGAGGGCCAGTTGATTTGGAAGAAGCAGAAGAAGAAGAAATAGGAGGAGGAGAGGAAGAAGGATGGTTGGCAGTGGTCTTACCTCGTTCGAGATGATATTGGCGGCAACAACGGCAACATTCCCCCGTATGGGGGAATCCCGTTCCGCCTAGAATGGGAATGGGTGTCAATCAAACAATGGGAATTGCTCATTCCGATTCCGATTCCAGGCTCTTATTCCCTCGAACCAAACGGACCCTAAATTTCCTTTAAAAGTTTTGTGATATGCATCCCCTATTTGTAAAGGAATTGCCAAGGCCCTTACAAATATTTTTTTTTAGTAAGGTTGGTGTTCAAGACATCGGATTCAGTTAGTGCAAGGCCTATTCGTACACCGTTCGAACAGCCTATACAGCCTTACATCGGGAACATCTCCATACTTCTGTGCTTTATTTCATGGAGAGATATTCCCAATGCAAGGCTATAATGGCTGTTCGAATGGGCTTTGCACTCACTGAATCCGGTTTCGATTTTCAAATGAATAATCATTCGAATCTTAATGTTTGGAACGAGTAAAGATATATAGAACTCTTATCGGACCTATAGAAAAAAGTAGCAAGTTGATGGTTCAAGACCTAATTCAGGACAGTTTAGGAGTTTGAATTAGGCAAATGATCACAAATGTGTATGGTAGAGGAGAGGGGGAGTCAATTTTGGGTACAACTACTATGAGAAATAGGCAAGAAGATGTTTAGATATGGATAGGGAGTCATAATGGAAAATTTACAGTAAAACAATTTCTAGAAAATGAATGGCGTACAAATCATGTCTTTTTAGACCAATCCCCCAAATTCAAACTTGTTTATGTGGAGATTGATTGGGAAATTCTTAGTTTCAAAAATGGACTTGATTGTTGAAGGCATTAATGTGGAATGGTCTCATTTGGTATCTCAGTATTTGATCTTTTTTTATGAATTCAAATTTCAAGCTTGATGTTTAGTGAGTTCAATGAGATGAGACTAAGGGTGTCAATGGACCGATTTTGGATCGGACCCCGTTTAGTCCAAAATCAATTTGGATGGATTCAATAGACCAACAAGACATATTGGATTGGATCAATTCAGTCCAAAATATTTATTAGATTGTTAATTGGGTGGTGTCTTTGGTGAATTCCTGTCTTGAATGGAGTGATGGGGAATAATGAGGATAGTATAGAGCATACCTCTAATCGAATTTTAATCGATATGAATATGAATGCTGAAGGTGATGAAATTATTATTCAATTCAATGTGATGCTGGTACCTTCATCAAGGATGATGCTTTATATGGCTCATATGGTTTCTGTATCTATAATAACAATAAAGAATTTTTGGATTGATGGTGATATATTAAGCCTTGGTTTTTTCTCTAGATAGTGGTTGAAGGAGCTATATTTTATGATGAAAGTGGCATATACATGCAATCCATACATTCTAAGGGAAGAAGCTACATTGGAAGTTTAATAGACTTAATAACCAAATGATTTTTTTTGAACCTTAAGGTTATGTTTGGTTTGAAGGAAAATGTAAGAAAAAAAAGGGAAGGTAAAGAAAACTTTACCACCTTTGTATTAGTTTGGGAATATAACAGACAAAGGCAACTTTAGGGCCCTAATATCAATAAAAGCAATACTTTTAAAAAAAATTCAAAAAATAGGTTAACTTTTTAAAAATAATATCAATTAAGGGCAAAAGTATTGATCATTTTCTTCTTCTTGCAATCCATTCATTAGTGTTGCCGCCCACCGCCACTTCCAGTAACGCCTCTACCTATCTCCACCCACCTTCGCCTCCGCCTCCAACAACATTGTCGGAGGTGGGCGGAGGTAGAGGCAGAGGCGGCAGCGACGGCGTTGGTGGTCATTCCTCTGCCCAACGCCACCACCTTCGGCAACGCTGCTAGAGGTGGAGGCGGAGGTGGCGGCGTTGGGCTGAGGAATGACCACTAGCATCACCACCGCCGCCTCTGCCTTTGCCCACCTCCGACAACGTTGTCGGAGGCAGAGACGGAGATAGGCGGAGGCATTGCCAGAAGCGGCGGCGGGTGGCAAAGGATGGCAATGTTGATGAATGGATTGAAAGAGGAAGAAGATGAATAGTGTTTTTGCCCTAAATTGATATTATTTTTAAAAAGTCAACTTATTTTATTTTATTTTTTTTTAAATATTACTTTTATTGATATTATGGCCCAAAAGTTGCCCTTATTTACTATAATCCCTTTTCCTTGCCTTTCCATTCCTTTCTCTACCTTTTCCTTCAAACCAAAACATAGTCTAAATGTAATTATATTTCTAGAAAATTTACCAGCTTCTCATGTAGTAGCATAAAAAGCCAAATGTTTTGATGATCACTGTTATTGGTGGGGATCTTCCCTATAGTTTTAGTTTATTTTAGGAATGGCAACGGGGCAAGGTGAGGCCGGGTTTTGTATGCTATTCCCAATTCTAAACTCAAATGCCTCACTCTGTCCCTACCCCATATGGGGATCCTTGAATTTTCCCTACCCTGACCCGGTCATCCTACTTGCATATCATAATTTATCATCCCCACCTTGAACCCCGATCAATGGTAAAAAATCTAATATGTTTGTTTAATATTTATTTATTTGATTTATAAAAAAAAAAATTATGAAACGCTAACCCTATTTTTTTTGGGTTGGATCGAGTTTTTGCCCGGTCTATTAGAACGTCATGGCAATTGGGGAGGGGAAATAGCTTGGGTCTAATGGTGATTATTGCCAGCTCCGGAGTCCGGCCTGAAAGTGCCAGCCTAAGTGGGCTGAGAACGGATCGGGCTTATATAAGAGCCACTGTACCATGTGATAGACTGGGTCTGGGCCCGACTTATGATCACCTCTAATTTGGCCCAATAGGGGCGAAGTGTAGACTTCCACTCCACTGTACGTACGAACGAACGGTGGTATCCTTCTCCCACTTCCCAATCCGGCAATCCCCTCCGAGGCGGGAACGCACCGTGAATCTCTCTCTCTCTCTCTCTCTCTTCTCTCTCTCTCTCCTTCCTGTGGTGGACGCGCTCCCTGTGCCCTAGATTTCACGAATTCTCAAAACTAGCCGTTCTTGCTTGCTCAATTCTGTCATTTCAGTGTCAAATTTCCAATGAAATCGTTTATTTATTTTCACAATGCATCCTCTCGAAATGCATTGTCGGAGTTCGATTCCTGAAGAAGTTCTCTAGTTCATGTGTTTGCCCCAAATCTAATCAGGAAATCTCCAGTTGTTTTTGTTCTATTCCGCTGTACTGTATATCAAAATACCTACTTCTTTCGCATTCTGGTATTTTTTTTTTTTCGCTTCAGCTTTCGCATTCTGGTATTGTCTAGGGTTTCAATTGCCAACGAAGTTTCATATTTCTTTGTCTATTTTCTTTATCCTGGTTATTTTGATGGGATGCTGGTTTGTCTATGGGATTGATTTCTGGGGTTTCTAGGGTGACGGGCACAGCTTCGAAAAGCGGTCATGGGTGCTCTGACGACTAATCGTAAGCGTGGCGATGGTTATTTCAGCTTGAGCTATCCTTCCTCATCTCCGTATACTCCGGATTCCGAGTGCCGTGACGATCTTCACATCTCGAAGAAGCCCAGAATTTCATCTATGCGTCTTAGTCCAGACCGGCCCTTATCTTCGACGAGTCTAGTTACTTTAGCGTCTAGAATCAAGCAGTACCCGCAATTGAGTCAGGGTTTCCGGAGGGAAGTTCATGCTCCTTGTAGGAAGCCCAAGTTTGGTCTTCATTCAACAAGTTCTGGTAGGGAATTCTCGATAGTGGGTGGCCGAGATAGCACGAATCAGGAGTCCATTGACGAGATGGGGGGTTTTCTGTCCCGTGGATTAGAGAAAGCGAAAAGCAATGCAATGGATTTTCTTCAGTTTCTTAGGAAGGACAAGGAAGTGCTCATCCTGGAACCAGAATGTTCCAAGGATGTCACTTCCGAAGATTCGAGGATCGAAGAACTTGAGATATTGGATAATGGGCGAGGAAGACGCTCTGTTGGTTCGGACCTGTTGTCTCGTGAGACCAGTGGAGATGTATTTCTGCGAGACGCCTATGCAAAGCTTCCAAGTTATAAGCTCCAGCAGTCCTCATCGGCAGTATCTAATATGACCAATCTTACTCCAAAAGTGGACGAAGCAGAAAAGATGGAGCCTCTAGTTGTAAGCCATGGAGTGGAGGAGCTGGGGGAGCTTCCTCATAAAAAATTGCACAAGTCTGCTGAGAAAAGGAATTCCAGATTGAGTTTTTTAGGCTTTGAGATCCAATTAAACGAGAAAAAGTTAGCGGCCTTATCATTACTTCGTCTACCAAAGAAATCAGAGGTATAACTTGTTTGATAATTTGTTCTTCTAATTATTGTTTTGATTTATTGTCTTGTTGCACCTAAATATTCGTTAAGTAATTTTCAGGATATACCTCAGGAGCCTTTTCTTCCTCTTACTGAAGAGGAAGAGGCTGAGATTGATCGTGCGTTTTCCCCCTCCAATAGGTATAACTCTGATGTATATGGTATTATTATTTTGTCATACATCATGTTTTTAGGTAGTGATATTGTATTTATTTCTACTTGTGCAGGAGGAAAGTATTAGTTACTCATGAGAATTCTAATATTCAGATTACTGGAGAAATTTTGCAATGCTTAGGGCCGGGTGCCTGGCTGAATGATGAGGTTTTCTTTTTCCCTTTTAAGTTTTTATTTATGTGTCTTCCTGTAATTATCTGATTTGACACGTTTTAGAAATTGTATTCAAGTTTTCATGCTATTTGATTGATACTCTTTTCCTTCTGCATTCTATTAATAGGTCATAAACGTGTACCTCGAATTACTAAAAGAGAGGGAAAAAAGAGAACCAAAGAAGTTTTTGAAATGCCATTTTTTCAACACATTCTTCTATAAAAAGGTTGGCTTCTATTTTCCATAATCTACTCTGTCTTTTTTTTCGTCTTAATTATGTTTAAGTTGTTTTAGAATTAGTTTCTACTTAATTAATTTTTCACATGAACATTGTATGGCTTGTCAACATGTTTGGAGACTATGCTGCATGGATTATTTTAAATGGATCAAATATCAGTGCTGGCATATGCATTCTAATGCAACAGAGGTTCTTAGTTGAAGTTCTTCATTTTCCTCTACTCTATTGCTTGTTTGACATAGCTGTCATTATTGTGATATGCTTACTAACTAGTATTCAAGGATGCAACTAACAACACTGTTTTTTGAAATAGTTCTCCAAATACACCTTCAAAAGGTTATACAGCTGTGTTCAAATATCAGTGCTGGCATATGCATTCTAATGCAACAGAGGTTCTTAGTTGAAGTTCTTCATTTTCCTCTACTCTATTGCTTGTTTGACATAGCTGTCATTATTGTGATATGCTTACTAACTAGTATTCAAGGATGCAACTAACAACACTGTTTTTTGAAATAGTTCTCCAAATACACCTTCAAAAGGTTATACAGCTGTGTTCAAGGGACGCTTCCCATACCATACCATATTGCCATTACTCCACTATTAGGATCCTTGGTTAGATGGTCAAGATGCACCAAGCATTACTAATCTAGAGAGTTTCTGTGCAAGTAAGCTAGAAAATTGCATTTACTGATAGCATTTTCTACTAGTGTTAGTGGCAATTTACAAGATATTCTATTGTTTAATAGCAGACACTTCTTTGTATGATCTCCTCAAGTGTGTAGGCTTCTTCTGCTAATCCCCCCTTCATCCTGACGAATGGAGCTCCCTGACACGTTGATTCTGAATAATCCAGGCTAAATTGCTTGGATAACCAGGGGGGTGGGGCCTTTTTTTTTGGGGGGGGGGGGGAGGGGTGACTATAACAACCATTGGTCTATTATACTAATAATAGAAGTGGGGATTATGGGAAATTTTGAGGCATTGAGGTGGGGACCAAGGCTCCCCTCAGTCTCCCTGGCTCTGCCCCTGTGGATAACCATTTATATTGTGATTATAACTTTTGTTATTATATTACTGACTTCTATTTTAATACTTTAGGCTGATTGCAATTAATAAAGCTTATTGATATTTTACTGTTACTCTTTTCTTTTTCTATTACTGGTTCTATGGTCTAGTTGATTAGTGGGAGGAGTGGTTATGATTTCAAGGCTGTTAGAAGATGGACTACTCAGAGGAAGATAGGGTACGGCCTTATTGAGTGTGACAAAGTAAAGTTGTCGTTACCCTTCTGAATGCTTTATGAGTATTTACTTAACTTGTTTTACATGGAAATAATCTTTATATTGGTTTTGTTAATATACTTGCAGATATTTGTTCCAATACACAAAGAGATACATTGGTGCCTAGCAGTTATCAACAAAAAGGATGAAAAGTTCCAGTATCTTGATTCACTTAAAGGCACGGATAGCCAGGTGCTAAAAGTACTGGTATGTTTGCAGAGGCGTTTCATCTGTATATGTATTTTAAAGTTTGTAGCGATTAGTGTCCCAAACAGATCATTTAAAACTAGCTGGGTCGTTAAAATGCATCTGGTTTTCAATGGTTCCACTGGGTTTTGATTGGTGTTGTTGGTTTTCAGAAATCTGAAAATTTGGGATATTAGAAAAACCAGAGCAGCTTCCAATTCCCAAGTTTTATGGTCCAACCATCCAGTCTGGTCCATGTCTTACAACATTGTCAAATACCTCTATATGCCTTATGGTCTAGCATCCAAGAGGTGATTAAAAAAGCATCCTTTCTTTCAGTTCATCAAGAAAAATATTTTTGTTCTTAATAATTCTTTTGTTTTTTCCCCCTCTTAGATGACCCACATCACAGCATGAATAATAGCTTTGTCAAATAGAGAGCCCCCATTCCCCAATCTACATCTGGCTAATGATTAAACAAGTCACAAATAGAATTAGGGGGAGCCTAGCAGAAGTTGTTTCTATGAAAGAGATCCAGGAAATGCTGCCATAAACTGCACCTTCATACAGCTGCCACTCTTTCCGAAAAATCTATCATAGGTGTTAATCCCTTTGCAAGCAGCCTTCCAAGTAAAAAAAGAGACTCTAGGAGGGGCCATGGGCAGCCAAATCTTTTTGACCGGGAAGGATGAGATAGAGGAGACCACCACCAACTTGTGGTAAGTAGGACATAATAGAAAGCAGACCATTTGAAAATGGGGACCAAATGCACTTGTCTGGGATTAGAGGGGCAAGGAAGATATTGAGGAGAGAGGATATTTTGGGCTCACTATCAGTCAATGCTCTTTGGACATTGAAATTGTATGAGAGACCCTGTTCTCCTCTAGACAAAAGCAAGGAAACCACAATTTCCTTGTTCAAAGAAAGGCAATAGAGATTAGGGTAGGGAAGACAATGAGGTTGTTGGCTCAGCTAGAGATCAGTCCAGAATTTAATACAATTACCATACCCTAAGCTGAATCTTATGAAGGGAAATAAAAATTGGCTATAAGAAGAAATGTCTTTCCAAGGATTATCATTTTGTAAGCTGAATCTTATATATACTATTGTTTCCATTAGTAAAATTGATTTGAACGTTGTATCTTTGCTAGTGTCATAGGTTCAAGTTTTATACATGTTATTTTTAATTCATTTTGTTGGTTTGATCATCCTCCCATGTGGTTAGAACTTAGAAGACGGCTTGTATATATTTTTTGACCACCTGGAGTAATATAGTTTTTTTATGTGGCAAAAAAACATTTTAGTTGATTTTATTTATATAATATAATATATAATATTTTTATCACTTTTAGTCTAGTTTATTAATACCATTCAATATCCGATTCAATCTGAATTTGATTTGGTTCCAGTATAAATCCAAAAGATGGGTTCAATTTGAATGTGAATATGAATGAATCAAATCTGGATCTATGTATATCCGATTTGATCTGATATCTCTGCAGTCTTACACACTATTCTACTCCATTCAGTAAACTACACCATTGACAACTTGATTGCAAGAGAAAAAGCTTTGACAAATGGTTGCATGTTCTGCAACTACACCTCAGAATCAGTTTGGCATCTCCTTATTCATTGTAGTTCCTCTTCCTCATTCCTCTATTTGGTGGCATTTTATCAATTTATTTGACTATCAATGGGTCATCCCTGTTGACGTAGTCCTACTGTGTTTAGTGGACTCATGGCCAGTCAATTGGATTTAGCAAAAAGGGAAGCATCTTGTGGAACCTCATCTCCTTTCACTATCTTTTGGTGTATTTGGATAGAGTGGAACTGAATAAGTTTTGAAGGACAAAGAACTAAGCTGCACTGTTTGATTGGTTTAATTAAAAGAATAACATCCTTGTCATCTCTTGTCCTTAAGGAACTTGTATGGGTTCAGTTTCAAATTTTTGTAATAAGTGGGATTCTATCATTTTTATTTAGGAGGGCTGGCTATTTTATGGGTTAAGGGCTAATCCTTATCCCCTATGTATTGGTTTGTTGCTTTTCTGCTTCAATAAATTTCTTTAATTATCAAAAACATATTGACCTCAAATTAGAATTATTGTAGGCTTAATACTTTAATAATGTAGTTGCTACATATATAACATATGTGTGCATGTATTCATGTCATCATGTGTATACATGTTTACATTCATACATGCATTTAAGATCAATAGATGGAGATAGAGACATTTTAAAAGTCAAAGAGCACGCCCAAAACATTACATGTAGATAAATTGGCAAACCATATAATATATATTAATATGGTATCTTTCTTTGTTGTAAGGAATCCTACTGGAGTGAAAAAAAAGAAGATTAAATTGAGAACAAAGGAAACTGTGTTAACAGGGTAGAGCATTCTCATGGTACTCATCTAGTCATCTGTACGTATGCATTAGGCTAAGTGCAACTTTTTCCTGCCCTGTGTTAACAGGGTAGAGCATTCTGTTTGATATGAATTAGGCTAACTGCATATTTCACAACTTCATGTTGTAACCTGATTTTTCTAATTAATGAAATCTTTTCTGAGTTGCTGATAAAAAAAAAAAAAAACTCACTCATGAACTGCATACATGTAAACAAAAATTCAACTTCTGATTTTAAGGAAGTTAGATCTGCATAGGCTAAAAGCGCAACAAGTTTTAGACTTGTAATGAAAAATCCTTGATAATTTAATTTGTCTAAATTAAACTTTGTGATGTGCTATGAGTTTGCAAGGATGAATGAGCATACTTATCTTCAAAAACCAAAATGATAAATATACTCTACTCTATTGTTGTTTTAATTTTTCAGGCTAGGTACTATGTGGATGAAGTAAATGACAAAAGTGGAGAAGGCATTGACGTAAGTTCTTGGAAGCATGAATATGTTGATGACCTTCCTAAACAAGAAAATGGGTATGCATGAAATTAATTATTTTTTCCTTTTTTGTGTGCTTTTTGTTTTGAGTCATACTGTAGCTAGCTGTAAAATGGTTATTCGTAAGGTCAATAATTGTTTCCTTTTTAATTTGCGAGAAGTTTCATGACAACATAACTTGTTTGTAATATAGTTCCAAATTGTATAGAAAAGCATACCTTATTAAGAAATTAATGCCTATAAAAGCATATCTTAGATTGCTTCAAAGTCTGATTTCTTACACTTTTTTCAATTAATCTTAGAAAAAAGAACAGCAAAGTATTCCAAAGTGATTGCCTTTTCTGTAATAATCTTAAATAGTAAAAGAATGCAAATGCAATATACTGAAATACTAGTAGTGAAAATTTAATATATTTTATAGAAAAAAATAGTTGATTTTTAACAGAAATTTTCTGAAAATATAACAAAAGAATATATTATTGAAATTTTAATTAATATTTTAACAAGCCATGTTAGTTAATCATGAAATTAATAATTTTACTAATATTTATTTTCAAGATTTACTTTCTAAAAATTTATATTACAGATTTGGCAAACTGAAATGGATCAATCAAGATATATTCGAATTGATAACTAAATAAATTGGGGTAATCTATTAGACTTATCTAATTGACCCATCTTCTTGCGATAGTGTTCCCTCAATTGAACATAATAGTGCTTCAACGTCAATACAAATAGTGATGTGTGGGGCCAAAAACATCCCATGGAGTGGGAGATGGATTTTATAACTATTAGAATAAAATTTTATTTATAATGATAATAATATTTTTACTTAATTATTAAATTTTATTACTTTACATTTATTCTTTACACATCTTATTTCAATATTTAAGTTTGAATTTAAACATTAATATTTTAGTACATTGATGAAAACTTAAACGCATGTATATGGAAGGCCGAGAGAGATAGAGATAGAAATAGATAGAGAGAGACATTAGAATTAGATGGTTTATTGGGCATGCAAGATAGTTTAGGAGGTGTTTTAGGAGGAAGGCTTAGATGGGGAAGATGGTTTAGGAGAAATTTTAGGAGAAGAGAAATAGGGTGGCTTAGGAATTGGGAATGTGAGAAAGAAGAATATGGCTCTATTAGGGAAGTGGTTATGGGGATGGCCTTTAGAGAGGGATAGCTTATGGCATGAGGTGGTGAGCAGCAATGTTTTAAAACATGGAGGCGTGACACGAGGCATTCCACTACCTAGAGGCATGACGCGTAATTCAAAACACAAGAGGTGTAAGCCTCCCGAACATAAGGAGGCTTATGCCTCCTTAAGAGGAGGGGGGTTAGGTGGAGGAAGGGGAGGAGGAGGAAGAGGAAGTGGGGATCACATTTTTTCTCTTTTTTTCTTCTCTTTCTTTTTCTTTTTCTTTTTCTTTCCTTTCCTTTTTTTTTTCTTTTTTCTTTTTTTTTTTGTCTTTTTATATAAGATGTGCATGAGGCGTACGCCTCTAGCATGCCTCATGAAAAAAGCACATGAGGCGTACGCCTAAGAGGGTGTCAGCGCCTCTGGCATACGCCTCAGGGCGTTTTGGGAGTGCCTCCAGGTGTACGCCTCCCACGCCTTTTAAAACACTGGTCGGCAGTATCCATGGGAGATTGGAGAGTGGTTAGGATGCTGCTGTATCACTTCGGGCTACTTTGGCAGCACCTTGGAAAGCAATCCACAACATTCTTCCTTATTTCCTTAGGTTTATCAGGTATAAATGTATGATGTTTGTATGTTATACCCGTAAATAGTCCAAGTTGCCTCTTTCTAACTGACCCACACGAATGAATAGAAAGTAATTAAGAGAGTATTTTAGGAGAAAACATGGGTCAATTAGAGATGTGCCCAAATGTTTTTTACTAGCAAATGTGAACTTTTGGTTTGTGACAATTTTAGATGATGTGATCTTATTTATCACACTTATTTTTGTTTAATATGATGAATATTTAATATTAGAGATGTGCCCAAATGTTTTTTTTTTTTTTTTTTTTACAATGAAACATAGTAGTTGGAATCCCCTCAGAATTAGAGAGGGACCAAATTCAAATATAGGGGCTTGGGTTTTATATTATTAAAAGTATTGAGTTTATATCTAATTCATAGAATTTATTGACGAGGTAATACTTTAGATATGGGATTCAGTGAGAGAGAATGGGAGTTATTACTTTAAACATAAGAGTTAATGAGAGGGAATTAAATGAAGTGAAAAGTTGTAGTTGGAATGCCCTCAGAATTAGAGAGGGTCCAAATTCAAAGATAGGGGGGTATTATAGTCAAAATTTTCACGTCATTACTACTTTTAATAGTAGTATAGATATAAATATAAATTTGATATTGAGCGTTTTTGGTTGACTATATCAGTTTTGATGCTACTTTCTTGAAATCATTTCTACTTGCTCATAAACATTGCATTTTTTATTGACTGTATTGCTTAGACAGTGTTTTAATTTTTGGCATATTGGTCACCCACCAATATGATACATATCGGCCAATACATGACAAAATTGTTGAGCCTTGCTTCTATCTGCTTACCAGGGTGTCTGAGTAAAGCTTTTCTGCTCCATTTCAGGTGGGACTGTGGCGTGTTCATGATCAAATATGCTGACTTCTATAGCAGAGATTTAGGACTGTGTTTCAAGCAGGTAATTTGCTTTTAGTTTAATACATGGATGTATGGGTGAGTTTGTGTCATGTATATTATAATTTATAAGTAATAAACTATAAGTTTCCTATGGTCATTTAGGAAAGAGGTTTATACCATCCAGGAATTTCACACGTCAGCATGTTGGTGCCTCAAATTCTTGTTTTCCTTGTCCACAGCTTTATGGAAAGCTTCATTCTGATAGTGGTCTGCAATGTACCTGAACTAATCCCCAAATCTTAATTAAATAAATAGATTTCATAGATAACCTAGGAAACTTTCTTAATTGCCCTGGTCTGCAGTACCCTTCTAGCCAGTATTCTGCCCCTTGTGAAAGCCAAGATATTGTATATGTTTGGCATGGCTTCCGTTTATTAAATAAACGTTTGTACTTGATTTGTCTTCAAAACTGAGAAAAAGTGGTTGGTAAATGTTTTTCTGAGATTTGTTGACAACTAGACACCACTAGGCGCCACATTAGTGGAACAGTGAATAAACACTTAACTGTTGAGGGAGGTGTTAAAATTAAGCTTCCCCCAACAGTTGGCGCACACATAAATCAAGACCAACTTTTATCAATACCTATGTGTACGAATCAGCATGATGGGACAAATGTTGATTTGGTGATGACATGGCACCATTTATCAAATAAATGGAAGCCATACCAAACACCACGATTGTCACTTTGTGGCTTTGCACTGCATGGTTGAGTGGAACTAGGTAGAAAGCTGTCTTATAGATAGAGGGGCAGGTTGTGAAATAAAAGTGTCATGTTTATCCTATGAGAAAACAAAACAGTATTTACACTTGTTGTTAGTGTAGTTAATGAGTTTTTTCATGTTCTGGGAATTTAAATGTGGAAACCCTAAGGGATTTTGTGAAATGTAATTTCTCTTCATCTCACAATTTTCTGGTGTCGAAAGTCCTTCTAATAGCTTTATGTCACATTGTCAAAAAGCCCTTAGGGTTAGCAGAGGACCACATTGACCAGAATGGTAACCATCTCTCACAGAACGAAGTAGATTTAGGAAAGCTCATTTCACAACCACATGCACATTACCATGAAAAAATTACACATTAGAAATCTACAAGGAAACTAGAACACCATATCTAAGGCTGTTCTTATTGATTAATGTTGACATGGTTTACATTACTGCATGCAATTATGCCTTTACTGGACCCTACATGTGATATTTTTGGCAAAAGATCTTGGGTTGATCATATGATTTTGACCATCTGATGCATGGATGCATGCTATAGGAGTGCTTCATTATATTTCTTGCTATATCCAAAGAAAAGATAATTGGATATTTGGCTGATTGCTAGAATTCTTGGGCCCCATTTCGGAGGGCTTGAGCTTTGGTTGAGTTGCTTTACCTGAGCTGCATTGAAGTCACTAAAAGAAGCTTCGACAGAAATCCATGTAAGTTTCTTAAAAATAATCAATTTGGGCTCTCAATTTTATACCATACAGTGCTTATAGGCTTTCCTGGCGGGCCCCATCTTACAAAAGCCAAAAGCAGTATATTGGCAGCCTCCTAAATTAGTGCTTATCCGAGCTGAGCTTCGGTTTAGGAAATCATCTTAAGATTGAAGTCAATGGTAATTAAATTTTTTCCTATATTTTATCTAGGGCTTTTGAAAATGCTTCAACTTGTTGCCGGAGATTGTTAGCCTTCCACGCTTCTTGGTTGATTTGATTGCCCCCACCCTTAGGTGTTAAAATGTTACATCCAGCAAGGGCCAGTTCAGGATAAACGTTTTAGTGAAAGAAATGGATAGTAAAACTTGTAGGTAGTGAAAATATCTCTGTTGCACATCTTACATCTACTTGCTTCCTTCACAGGGAAAATGCTAATTGGAGTCTTGTTCACTGGTTATCCTGCATGAATTTAGCATGAAATTTAGATAATTTGTTAGTTGATTTATTTTTGTATTGCAGGAGCATATGCCATATTTCCGGAGGAGGACTGCCAAAGAAATTCTGAGGTTGAAAGCTGAGTGATCCCTGAAGATGAATTTGTAATTTGAAGCCACAGAGGTGGAATGATATGTGATCACTATGATAATGGAGATGTGTTGATATGTAATCACCACAATAGCAGTGGTTAGTCCTTCATGATTGGAGATGCCCAATTCCTATATATTTGGGTCCTGGATTGGCTGCCGGGAAATCAAAGAGATTCCGCATGTTTGGTTCAGCGGACTACTACTATCCAGTTAGGGTAGTTTACTGGCATGCCAGGTGGGACAGAGTGGCTTGTACATAATAAGTTAAAAAAAAGGCTTGGCAGAGTGGTATTTCATATTTGTGAGCGGTGAGAGTGCTGGGAGGATTTGAAGAATGAGGCTATATATTTCTAGAGCAGCCTGTGGCGTTTTGTTTTAGTTTTGTTTTGTTTTTTGCTTTTGTTCGTCTTTTCGCCTTTTTTGTTTTCTGATGATTGTAGTCATTTTCACATAAAATTTATATCCAATCCGCAATTGTAATGAATGATTCACTGCTGCCTTTGAATTTTCATGTTTGGTGATTTGGTCTTTGACATTTGTGCACATTGTTATGCAAAGGTATCCTCTGAATTTTGTTCCAATTGATCCAATAAAAGCTCACTTTTTCTTCTTTTTTATAAAGGATAAAAGGAAAGTTGCTCCTTAGTCCTTTCCATGGTGGATATTACAACGTGGAAAGGACAAAGGAGGATTCCCTCCTCTTTCAAGGGAGTGGGAAGTATTTCAGTCTTAGTGAGTAAACACTTAAAATTCTCTAGGGAAACTGAAGAATATTGTGTCAATCATGATAACACCATGTCAACCTGACGCGAGGTGTGTGGGACCTATGCATATGGAGTTTATAGAGTAGCCGTAGAGGATTCAAACTTGTAAATTGAAAAAAAAAAACACTCGTAAATAAATGGGTGATTCAACATACATAGATGCCATATAAGCACTTGGCAAAAGAAGTATTTTCTGATGCCGTGTGAAATGAAATCGTTTTGCATTCCAACACTTGCTACTTTGCTTCCGAAAATAATAATATCCACAGCTCAGATGGAATTGAGCAATCTCCGGGACCCAAACTAAATAAGTGATTGTGCTTTATGCCTTACAAGAAAACAATCTCAGTTTATAGGAGTATAAATTCAAATGTACAAATAGATAGAGTATAAATTTTGTATGTATTTGCAGGGAAAATCTGTGATGCTGAAAAGATATGGTATGGGAAGAGTTTTGAACAATCAAAACTCACCCATGAATTTTGATAATCTGATTGGCTACACATTTATGATTCCAGTTTACTGGTCAAAAGTTTTTCAGATATCATATCTTATTTTCACTGTACATTTTTGACAATTGCAGTTTAATAGCACTGTCCTTCCTAAATTTTCTGACAGGGTTGCATCTACTTAATAGAATGCTAGCTGAAATTGTTCATATCATCATTATCTCAACATTTTTAAATATTAAGATTGGCATTAGGTGAAAACATTTGATTTTACACTAACCAAAATACCCTGAAAAGAGTCACTATATCTTGCTTGAATTGATAAAATTTTCAAAAAAAAAGTTTTATATATGGCTTCTAAATACATAAAATGATCTAATTTTCAAAAATATATATCTAAAGTAAAAATGTAGAAAAACAAAGAAAATGAGAAAAAATAAAAATATATATATTTCAATAAAAAAGTAGAAAATATAGAAAATACATGAATTCATAAAAACCGAATATATATATATATATATATATATATATATATAGGGAAGGGAAAATTTTATGAATTTTAATAAAAGAATAATTCACTACAAAAAAAAATCATCTTTGGTTTTCGAATTTTGGTTGTATGATATACAAGTGGTTTTCCTTCCGGTTTTAACTAGCCCAATAACAAGGTTTTTAAAGCCAAACCGGTTAGGGGTTTGGTTCCCGGGTCAAACGGTTTGACCATTTGAACTGAATGGGCAGCTTGTTCTGACAAAAAAATAAAATTCGACCAAACCGTTGAATGATTCAAATGGTTCAATCACCCCAGTCAGTGGTTTGCTGACCAAATCAACGGTTTTTGGGAAATGGTTTTGGGGTAAAACGGAATTGGTCACCTAACCGGTTCCCAGTTTTTATGGTCTGATTTTGAAAACCATGCCCAATAAGCCAATACAAAAAAAAAAGCCAAATAAATCAACCCTACAAAGTAGACATGTTCATGGGCCAGGCTTTCACTCTGTATTAACAGATTTTTCTAAGGCCCGAGCCCGAGCCCGAACCTGGTCCTCGAAGCCCGAGCCCGAGCCCGGTCCTCATAAAAAGCCCGAAGCCCGGGCCTGGGCCCGAGCCCAAAATTTAGCCCATACTGTTACTACTATTGAAGCAACTGAATAGAGAGAGAGAGAGAGAGAGAGAGAAATTATAAAGAAAAGAATAAAAAATATATATATTAAATTATAAATATATATTTCAATAAATATTATATTATTTATATAATGTACTGATTCGAGTTGGGCTTTTTTGACAAATCCCGAACCCGGCCCAAAACACAGTCGAGCTTACTGTGTTAGACTCGAGGTTAGGCCCGCGGGCCTAATTACATGACCAAGCCCGATCGGGGTGCCAGGCTACCTGGCCCATGAATAGGTCTATTACAAAGAACTCTCTCTCTCTCTCTCTCTCTCTCTCTCTCTCTCTCGATATATATATATATATATCTTTCTCTCTCTTGTTCGTTCACTCTCTCTCTCCCTTGTAATTATTATTAATTATAAATTATTTTTAATAATTATTAATTATTTAAAAAAAATTTATTAATTTTACTTGTGTTATTTATTAATTTATTATTTATTATTTGTATTGTTTCAATATTATTTTGATATTGTAAACTATTTTTTGTGAGATAATGCAAATTGAATTCAACATTTCCAAGTAGTATATTTTAAGAATAAAATAATAAAATCAGTAAATTTCAAATGATAAATGATAGATATACAAACAAACTTATGGATTCAGAGTCTCTAAAAAGTAAAAAAACAATTATAATTTTTTTTTTCAAATTTTAGACAAAAATATTGTTTTAACTTTTTAAATCTAAAATTTTAGATTTATCAAACGCCACCTAATTAGTTTAACATTGGCCTGACTCCATTAATTTAAGGGTCCAGCCCATCTCACATTTACCTTTTAAGTTTTAAATAACCTTCAACGCCTCTACTCCTTGTTTCCCGCAGGGTTTTGGTTGCCCTAATAGGTGGAACCCTCACACTCGGGAGAGAGGGAGAAGGTGAGTGAGAACTGAGAAGAGATGGGTCGGTCACGCAGAAAGTACAAGAAATCAAGGCCGAAGGTGCAAGTAGGTCTGCCGCGGAAGAACCCTCACGTCTTCAAACCAGCTTTCTCTCTTCCCCCAAAGCTCCGCTCCCTTGTGGACTTCTCCAAATGGGACGACCAGGCTACTGTTATCAACAATTACAAGTCTTTGGGCGTCGTCTCAAACCCTAATTTGCTTAGCGTTCGATCTCGTACTCCTCACATTATCGAAAGCGATTCTCTGCAAGCCCCTCCACCAGACGCCACCATTAATTCTACCTCAGAGTGCGAGCCCATCGATTCAGGCAGCGATCTCGAAGAAGATGGTAAGCTCCATCCTGGCTTTTTGTGTTTTTTTAATTTAGGTTTTTGTTTGCTCATGCGAAACTTTTTTAGAGGGGGTTAGGGTTTTTAGGAGGTGGGTTGTGGCAAAAACCTTGGCGAGGATCCGAATGGAGTAAAGATCGAAGAACGGGTCTCGATTTATGGTTCTGGTACTGACGAGTGACGTTGTCGATAAGGTGTAAGATTAATCAAGAAAAGTAGAAAAATCATGAATGCCGCTGCAGGTTTTCTGTGGGTTCTTAGAGTGCCCATCATCTCGTATACTTTCTTGACCATTATAGGCTAGGAAAGCTTTTATGGGTAATGTTTTTAGAATAGTCTCCGTAAGCTTAGATTTGGAGGTCGGTCTCCTATTAAAGTATAGTTTGCAACCTTTTCTGGTCAGGGGTGCTAGGCTAGTCATTTGGCTAATGAATGATTGGGGTTGGAGAGCTGGTTTCCGACTCAAATGCTATTTGCTCAGACCAGAAAAGGTTATTCTTTCTTTTTTTCACTGGGGGAGGGGGACGAAACCCCTAAATCAAGATTTTTGGTTTTTTGAAAGACAGAATGAGAGAATTCGAATTAAACCCTAGAGTTTCAATTAAATTTCATGTTTCTGTGCCTGTGAAACCGAGACTACACATTAAAATACACTTGTGTTGGTTTGTGATTCCCCTGCTGCTAATTGACTGTTGTTGATTTCGGTTGGGTCTAGACTTGAAATCAGCACTTGGGAAGAAAAGAAGAGATGGGAAAACTGCTCCTCTGCAACCTTTGACTTCCATGCAACGCGTTTATATTGGTCGGCTGATTGAGAAATATGGAGATGATTACCAGGTAAAGGTTTCTGGCTTTCGCTTCAAATGCAATGAGCCCGTGTGATGAAACATGAAACTGGAATGAATTTAGCTTTTGTTTTTTGTTTTGTAAGTATGACAATGCGATTGGCTTTACACGTATACTTGTCATTGGCAGAGGATGTTTATGGATACGGAATTGAATGCGATGCAGCATTCGGTTGCAACTCTGGAGAAACTATGCAAGAGATATTATATCAATAGAGATAAAACCCCCTTGTTCTCGTCCAGTTGAACGGAAAACCAGTACCGATCAGGAAATTGTTGGGTGATTTTTTTTTTTTTTTTTTTAATGTTGTGCTCATTTCATTTCCCTTGGTTCCCTCGATGATAAGAAATGGTGTTGGATGGATGTACTTGGAAACTAGTTTCAATTATTACATTAGAAGAGAAAGGGTTATCAAGGACTACTAATGAAGGATTTCATGCTTAAATTTCCTTTTATTATAATTAATTGTTTTTTCAGCCTTGATAACATATGCAAAGCACCACATTTGTCCTTTTAAATTTGCTTTTAATTTTTTTTCACAGCCTACTTCTAACCTGAGTTGGGCTTCAGTTCGGGCGGCTTTTACTGCCTTGCATTGAGAATATCTCCGTACTATGGAGAGATATTCCTAATGCAAGGTTACAATAAAGCACACAAGTACTGAGACATTTTCAATGCAAGGCATTAAAGTTGCATGAATGGGCTTTGCCTTGACTGAAGCCGAACTCTAACCTGGGTAAACATTTTTATTTTGGAAAAATATGGACATCCCTAATGCAGATTTCTGATTTCACTGCTCATAAATTGACATCTACCCCAACAGTATTTTGGGCCTAAAAATTCTGACCATAGGCTGAACCGTTGTTCTCCTGTAGCTAAATTTATCTAACTAAACTTTTTCAACGTTTGAGAGGGGTTAGTGTTTTCAAAGGACGGATAATCAACTTATCTATTCTATTCATAATGGGTAATCTTCAAAGAATTTGCTTACCATGACCTAATATAGGGATGTAAGAATGCGAGGATTGTAGTTAATTACTCAGTTGTCCAACTTATCCTCACAAAATACCAAACAAAATGAACGGAGAAGAGCAATGCACGCATTTCTACTGGGTTGTTTTGGTAAAATGCTTGGCTTTAGAGGTATGGAAACTAGAAAGCCGGAGAAAGAAGATTTTCACAATGTTCCGAATTTTGGGAGGGTAATACCTGGTTGTATCATGTATGCATGATCTACAGTGATGTGTTCACCATCTAAAAATGAAAAATTTTTACTTTCGTTAGATACTTTGTTAACCAGGATCTAGATATAGAATTTTGTATAATTCCAGTAACAGATAGGAACTCGGTAAATTGCCTACAAATTCACTTTTTGTTTTGGTCTCTGCTCTGTTGAACTTGTATTCCAACAATAACAACCCAATTTTCCTTGGAGCCATCAAAATGTAATAACATACGAAACTCTCGACTAAAATGACATTTGTTTACACAACAATCTGCTTGGAAGACATTCCAAAACTCAACCATGGTTTCTCCAAGGGCAGAAAGCCAGATACTTGTTGCAAATTGATGAGCATCATGATGCTGAAGCCACATACAGTCCTAACACCTCCAGAATACAACCCCTTTGCTTAGAATGCAGAAATTCAGATTATATGACATCTCCCCCAGGAAGAAAAAAGTGGGGGAAGGGTAGCAATTGTAGATATGACGAAACCTTCTGACAACTGATAACAGTGGTATGGCAACAAGAGGTAACACAATGAAAAAGGGATTACAAGCACTGTTGAGATAAGACGACCAGCAAAGGAGGCCTTGGGTGGAGAACCTTACAGAACCGACTTAGCGGGGAACCTTCTTCCTACTCAGTATCTCTTGTTCTTTCAGGCGATGCTGGAACCTTGCTAAGCGAGCTTGAAGGCTAACCAGACCAGCTGCTTTGCGTGAAAGGACGAAACTCAACTGGGTAACATAGTTGTCAATGAGACTACCAGGTTGGTCCACTTCTGCCAACAGTCTCATCTCCTGAAATGCAGAAAAACCATAAAAGATCAACATTACATATAATATTTTTGAGAGAATATTATATATAATCCAACAAACAAATTTCAAATGAAAAACATTTTCATCATGGAAAAATGAAAAAAAAAAAGGGAAATGAGGCAAGACAAACACATGCTGCAAATTTATATAGAACTGAAACAACTTCTCGGACATGGAATTACAGACTGTATTCTGACAATAAGATGCAATTTGCTTGGAAGATGGCTATTTTATATGCAAGGGCTTATAGTTGAATTACTAATAATACTGAGTTGCAAGTTAAAAAGTTCTGGTCAATCACACAGAAAAAAGACTCACTTCTCGGACAATCTCCATTGTATCTTCAATTTCTTTTCTATGAGCTGCAATTAGAGCTTCTTCTTCCTGCAGCAGCAAACAGACAGTAAGTTCTTAATGTTTACGAGATGCTTCTGTATGGTGACTTGGTGAGCATGATGCAAACAGACAGTAAGTTCTTAATGTTTACAAGATGCTTCCACATGGTGAGTTGGTGAGCATGATGTAACTATCTTACCTCAAGTATTGCGTTGATGTCTCCATCATGACAAGGAGCTTCAGCTTCACACTGTTTTGCTGCAACATTGCTTCCAGTCGAATCATATGTATTCTGCTGCTTGTAGTTTGTTGACAAGTCGGATACAGTGCCATCTCTTTTAGGCCAGTTTCCTTGCTTCACTGACCTTTCTTCCTTGACAACTTTTCTACGAGGAGGAGACACCTTTTGCACTTTCTCCTCCTCGGGGGTATCATTTGTGTTCTGAGTAGAGTATGATTTATGACTGGTGCTACCACCAAATGTATTTCTCGTGTCAATCCTCTCCCTATCCAGAGAACCAGAAGTTACCCCAGTTTCCTCCCTGCCATTGAAATGAAAATTCGGTGGCATACTAGAGAGCTGCCTGTCAAAATCAGAAGTTGAATTGTAGGAGCTTTCCTTCTCCCCAACCCTTCTACCCATATCCACCACTTTCACTTCTTGGCTTTGGTCATAACCATCCTCTGGCTCAACAGACACTGGCAAAGATGGTGTTGATGAAGATTCCTTACTAGCAAGTAACGAACTTGGGACCTGATCCTTTTTAGCATTCCCACTCTTGGAGAGACTTTTGACCCTGTCCAATCAAAGTCATCTTTTATGAAGCAGTTGAAAAAAATAAAGAATCAAAACACATTGTTTGTAGAAGCACTGAAACATTTGGGCTAGTCATACCTGTCAGCATATCTCAAAGTATTCAGTGTGTGTTCACAGGACCCTGCATTTGGAGAAATGCAAGAAATCATCACAGTTCTTGAGTTGCCAACAAACGAATCACGGAGAACCTCCGTGAGCTTGCTTCCACGAAATGGGATATGAATCTGATCATTGTCAAGAGCACGAATACACTCCTTGAGGGCCAAAAGGCTCTTATTAATTTCTGCTCCCTCAATCCTGCAGTTATCCAAGTAAAAAGAAGACATCTGAAATCATAGCTTGGGACAAGTATAAATGATTGTAGGGAGGTCTAGAAATAAGGAATAGAAAAAGAGAAAAGAAAAGAAAAAAGCAGGGTGGTACATGCCCTGAAAAGACAGAGAAATCCCTTGGAGATCTTATACATAAAAAAAGCGGCTAGGATATAGGATGGTCTAGAAAGGATTAGACAAAGAAGGGTGGTACAAGTCCTCCAAGAAGAGGAGAATCCCTTGAACATCTCATAAATCAAAAAGCTGTAGGATGTCCACAACAATTGCTTTATTTGACAGAGCAACATGTTATATTTGTTTTGCTAAATTGAAAATGTATTCGACTGGATTAAAGTCCTTGCATGTTGGAATCAATCTACTTGCAAAACCACCTCCTGGATATGCATTAAATGGCATGCCATCTACAAAGTGTTCTTGTAGTCTAGCCAACAAGTACACAATGTGTTCAGTGAATATAGCAGGTAATGAACTAAAATGTAAATGTAGAATATCTGAAAAATAATCAGAAGACCAGTCCACAAACAAGTTGACAACCTCAGAACATAAATTCACAGATAAAACAGAAATGAAAATGGAAAAGAAGGAAGAAATATTCCATTTTACAGGAAACTCAACAAAGACAAGCTTATTTTCTTTTCTTTGGGGGGTGGGGGAGGGGGTAAAATAACCCAAGACATACCTTGTTTGTCGGTCATTATCAGTAGTGTCAGCACCACGTTCACTACCAGCAAGATCAATAAAAGAGATCTTCCCAATAACTTTTGCACCCTTGGATTCATTTCCATCATTGTGTCTTTTTGATTCTTTTATCTCACTATGCTTCTTAATAGCAAGTTGCAAAATAGCATGTGATCTTGAAGATTCTTCATTGGCACCAGTAGAGCCTGTACTTCGTGCTGCATTTCCCCTCTCAATATATTCTTTAACAATTTGTACATCCGAGACTTCAAACTCCTGCAGTCCAACAATACAGACTTGCTGTCGCCCATCTTCTCTCATGCAAAGTTTCCTGGTTAAATATTTAGAATATTTCAGATATTTGCTTACCAAGAAAAATTAAAGGACATTTTAGATTTTTGGGCATTATTCCACTTCCATGCACCTACCTCAACCACCCCAAGCATCAACACCCCCCCCCAAAAAAATGATAAAAGATCAAGACAAATAACTGCTCAAAAGAACTTTGTATCTGAACTCTCAACATAAAAAGGATGCACCAAAGCCAAAAGCAGAAAGGAAGACTGACCTTCTATCACTGAGCAGATCAAAGAGTTTCCCACCATAAATCTCAAAATAGCTAAGCCACAACTTAAATCTCTGATTACGGTAGGTTGGCTGATGCAACAGTCTGACGAGGTCTTCTGCTGCTCTTAGTGGTAGCGGTTGCATGGTGTATGTCTTGCCACTGCCTGAAAATTATGGTATATAGATATTTCAATTTTCATCATCACAATACATAGCAAAAGTTTCAGGAACACTGCTATGTTTACAATTCTTGTAGACATCTTTCTAAGGCAGGGTGAGAGTTTATAAAGAAATCTCAACAAACCAATGTACTAAGTGAGAGGGAATATGGTTTCTTTTTGAAAATTTGCATAATTTTAATTTTAGACAGCAGGGGTATTTTGGCCAATTTACAAACTTGTGGGATCCAGCCTAAGAGTTTGATTTGTCTGGTCATAGTTTGGTTGCGTTTAAAGTCACCAAGTCGTTGGTTAAGTAGTTTGTTATGATCCATTTGTCCCATGTTGGTGGCATGGGATGGCTAATGTGAAGTATCCCACATCGGTAGTATGGGATGCTGTTGTGGGGTATATATGTGTTTGGGTTCCCTCCCTCTAACGGCTAGCTTTAGGTGGTGACGTTGGTATTGCAGTGTTCAGCTGGGACTAGGTGCACTAGTGCAAAGCCAGCCTGCATGGACGCCGGGACTGCGGAGCATGGTGGAACGTTGCGATCCATTTGTCCCATGTTGGTAGTATGGGATGCTAATGTGAGGTATCCCACATAGGTAGTACGGGATGCTGTTGTTGGGTATTTATGTGCTTGGGTTCCCTCCCTCTAGCAGCTAGCTTTTAGGGGTGAGTTCTCCCAAGGCACATAACATAGTTTAGGAGTTATTGAGTCTTCTTAAGATAGTACAATTATGCAATCTCTTGTTTTTCTTTCTTGTACATACTCTAGCAAGAGGCTAGAAGAGTAGGCGCAGACTGAAAAGGAAATGGGTTGAAGTAGTAAGAAATGATTTAAGCAGTCATAATTTAACAATGGATATGGCAACAGAACAGAATGGGGAAACAAGATTCATGTAGCCGATCTTGTATAGTTGGGACAAGGCTTAGATGATAATGACTCTACGAAGAGGCTCAAATTGATGAAGGGAACCATGGCAATTCTAGCTGCAGTATCTTTAAAGTGGAAAGTTGGAAGAAATAACTACTTGGCTCTGGTATTGCTGAGTGAAGGTACAAGAATGTACAATTTTGGCAACACCAGAACCAAGTAGTGTTATTTCTACCAACTTTCCACTTTAAAGACACTGCAGCTGGAATGCCTAGCATGATGACAGTTGGTTCAGAATTTTCCAGAATTTAAAGTTGCAGGAGACAATTGATCCAATACAACATTGTTGATGAAATTGAGCTAAGGTGGCTAGGGTTGTGAAGGATACAAAATAGAACCAGTTGTTATTATTTTATTACTTGAAAAGAGCAGCATAAGAGGGAAAAACAGCTCTATCACCCTATTATTTTATTTATTTATTTTTTATAATGCTCTATCACCCTATTATTTTATTTATTTATTTGATAATGCTCTATCGCCATATCATTGCTCTTGCACAAAATGAAGTAAATTAGTTGTTTCTAGATAGCTAAATAATGAAGAAACAAAAAGTCTGCCAATCATGAATGCAACAGGTCACTGACCCTTCATATTATTCACTCAAGCCAGGCACCACTCCAGAGTGCAATATGAGAAAGGAAACATCCAGATCTCTACGCACCTGTCTGACCATATGCAAAGCATGTAGCTTTTGTTCGTTGAAAAATAGTAGGAATAATGGGCTCTACTGTTACACGATATACCTGTTCAAACAAGCAGGTTAGAAGCAATAAAAAAAATGTACTAAACTAAATGAGCAGGTTAAAGGCAATTAAATGAGAAAATCAGAGGCAATCAAACCTATGATTCAAAATGGTTAGTTTTATCAGTTACCAAAAATGAAACTAAAATAGGATGGTGTAGATAAACAGTCCCAAGCAAGATAAAATGAAAAATCAAACCAATAAGATGTGACATTACTCACATGAAAAAGGGTAGCATGGGAACTTAGAATCTCTGACAACATTACTATTATTACCTCATCATTGGTGACATGCTCATCTAGAACAGCATCGAAACAAAATTCATGCTTCTCCACATATGCAGTCAAGTCTACCTGGTGTCAAGAATTAACTTAGCTTTTTTTAAACAAAAAGAGTAACTAATTTGTATTAGAAAAAAGAAAAGGTGAACAAGAGTTGAATTTAGTTAGTTCAACATCAAATTAACATGAACCACACATCTTATTATGCATTAACCATACAGGTTTGACTGTTCATGTAATGTGTTCCACGATAGCAGAAAAACACTAACCTTTAACTTGGGCTCATGAACAGTCAAGTATGCATTGTCATTTACTGTTACAATATCATCCTCCTTCCGAAACAATTCCTTCTTGTTTAGAGGTCTTTTGCGCACCTAAAAAGAATATTAGAGTACCAAATATTAGAATATCTCAAATTACATATATATGTTAAAAGTAAAATTTCATATTATTTGATTTTAATCATATGAACAGTACAATCTTTCTTTATCAGTAACCAATGAAGCAATGTTATTAATTTGTAAGAAATAAGAATCAAGAAATACAGAAGACAACTAAGCTGAGATTAGCCAGCTGCCCCAATCAAATATCATGCCCTATCTTTAGTATATAGGCCTCGTTCGCGTCTCGATAAGTCATTTACCTGGGTAAATGCATTTGTCCAGACAGCTGCCCCAATCAAACATCATGCCCCATGTAAAGTTGTACAATGACTGTGGACAATTTTGTCCCATCACGTATTAGCAATTTTTAGTGCAGATGGGTAAGTGATTTATCCAAGTCTTAGGGGGGTATTACTTTCCCAGGTAAATGAGCCACTTGGGAATCATTCTTTTCCATGGGACCCACTGATACTAAAATACGGACAGATTTATTTCTTTTCCATAGGACCCACCAACTTACCTGCCCCCACTTCCTGGAAAATGAACGAGGCCATAATGCCAATACTTGTCTTGGCTTAACGTCCAGACCACCATTCAAAAATCTAATCTATTTACCTTCCTCCCTCTGCATTCTACACTTCTACTTGTCTCTCTTCTCACGCACATGCCACTCAACTAGTTGCTATAAACCTAAACTCCAGGGCAGGTCTCCCATACAATTATTCCTCTTTAACTCCTCTAGCAAGAGAATCTATCAAGGAGTTAGCATACCTACATATCCATTTAAATAAGACGTTCATGGTAGACAGAGAATGGCCTCAACTCCCTAATAACATGAAGACAGATCCAAGATTCAGGGTCTTCTTTAATTGATCCAACTATAACTTGAATTAATGGAATAATAAACCAAGATATGAAAAATAAAATCCAGAAGCCATTATCGCAAGGCCTAAGCATGGTCGGCATTTACATTCATGCATCCACGTATACAGAAGTTCAAGAATATCATTTGTCTCCTCTCTTTTTCCTTTCCCCATTTTCTGATTCATAAGAATTAATTCATTTGACAAGGATAAGCCAACAAAGGAGAATAAAAACCTGCCTTAAAAAGTTAGAAAAGAGATGGGGACAGGGTGTTTTAGAGGCAAAAATGAAGGATTAAGGGTCAACAAAACAATCCAAATTTGTTTTACTCCTTTACTATGATACCTATACATGCTTAGCATACCAGTATCGTATTTGATACTTATGAGATATGATACCAGATATTGATTAAATGCTTCTAGGTGTGGTCTATTGCATTACCACTTTTACAATATGTAAATTGTAAAGTGGCATGTTTCAACAATTATGCTATAAAAATATCTGCACATGTTAGAAATTAACATTTAGTTTTTAAAAACTATATCTTTTTTTGAAAGCCCTTTTAAAAACTAGATCTAAACGCATGATATAAGAATATTACATGGGACACCTGTATCCATATCCATTTCTGTGTCTCTATCCATATCTGGCCATCATAACTCTTTCATACTTATGCTCACCCTCTAAACTTAAGGGCCTTTTTTTAACAGCTGAGGCAGCTGAACTGAATGACTTATTGCTTTGTCCTGTAGTGAATAATTAAGGAGATTGTCAGCTCTTTAATTGCTGAAACTGAAGATCGATTGATTAATATACTCTTAAATGTTCTATTATTTAAAATAATTACCAAAAATCTACTATTTAATTATTTTTGTTGTTTATTCTATTATTTAATTTGTCCACTAAAAGGCTAGGCAATAAGTCATTCATTCAGCCACCTCAGCCATAATCACGTGGTGACTTTCTTTTGATGGAAGCTTTCTCAGTAACTCAGGTCAATCAGGAATAGAGAGTATTGTTAGGAGACATGATGGTAATACTTCGGTCTGTATTCAGGCCCAACTACAGTTGGTACCTCATTGAGGCTGAACTATTGGCAGTTTCTCATGGGCTAAACCAGTGTATAGAATTGATTGGAATTGGGTTGTTGTTGGAAGAAACTGTCAACATCAAATAGTAATTTGGTAGTAGGCTAGTTGAAACAAAAGGTTGAGAGAAATTAGTTTCTAAGATCTCTAATTAGAGAGGCACTGTCAAACTAGGTTAGTAGGTTTATCCCCCAATCTGACTGTTTGCTGAGCTGGATTCCCAGGTCTGCTAACAGCGTAACAGATAATATAGCAAGGACAGGAGTCCATAAGAGTGAAGTAGGATGGGGAATGCCACAGTGAGGTGAAAACTTACAACCGTTTTACAAATTTTATCATGTGGACATTCCGGCACTGTCAGTCGATGGCTGTTCCATATTTACTATTCTACTTCTCCAAGACGATTGGAGAATTGTGTTTCTTTTTATCAACTTCTATTGGAGAATGATGGGAGAATGGCATGCCCAATTGTATTTATGGACTTCTACCATGTCTGTGATAGCCCAACCAGTTGCATTTCTTATATACTTTTTATGACTTTGGAAGCTTCAGAAATTTTTGAAAATGTCAAAACTACCCTTCAAAAGGAGACATTGTTCATTCTCTTCTACCTTGGGACCAAACCAGTTGAGGTGTTTGAGATCTTGGACTAATGAAGACACCATTCACTGTTTTCCACCTTTAGATGGTAGGCCCACCCCTAACCAAAACGGGGAGGGAGGGGGAAACGGCAACGCCCCAAGGAAATATGAAATACCTCACCGGCTCACTCTCCGATCTCCCTTAACCCCCCCAAAAAAAGAGTATAAGTAATAATGGAAGAACTTACCACAACGCCTTCTTCCATGTGATTGGCCATCATCCATGAGATCAGAGATTATTGCTAGGACTGTGGCCATTGTAACCCCAGAACCCAAAAATTGTTGAAAGGGCCTCATAACACACTAATAAGGCAAAAACTAGCACTAACACGGCAATTCACCAAACACCAGATGGCACTGGCAGTAGTTTTTCTGGTCTTTTCTTTTCCCATCTTTTCTTCTAGGTTTGGGTTTTAGAATTATGAGGTCCCATATCACGCGATGACACAATACAAGAACTAAAGGAAAACAGGCAGATCAATTCAAAATTTTCGAGATTAAAATTTCCGTGATACCCATAAATTCTTAAAGCTAGCCCCATCAACTTCATGTATAGAAATTTAAAATTTCCTGACGTACTATTATATATCTGAGCACGAAGGATGTCAAGCAGAATTCATTATCAGTTCAGTTGTATAAATCCATAAAAAAAAAAAATGTAATAGCGAATTGCCAAACCAACAGAAAAGTAGTGAAATTCATAGCATAGTGGCAAATGGCAAGGCAATTTTTGGGTTCTAGGGTTATAGTGCCCATAGTTGCAGTTTCGGGAGAGGACCTCATAACTACTAGCTGTATCTTGTTTTTTCACTTACGGTAAATCAGAATCCATCGTTTTTTCATGTGATCGGAACTGGTTTCGGTAGAGGGCCTCATAACCACTAGTTGTGCCTTCTTCCATATAATCAGAGATTATTGCCGGGAAACTAGAGGACCTGCGTGGTGAGATGAATCAAGAGTCAATCTTGGAGGTGGTTCCTGGTTAGAGATCGGATACCAATCATAAGAAAATTAGATGATAATGTGAAGGGCATTTTTGTCCTTTTATATGATACTTAATGTCCGTTAACGGTTTTGGACCAACTTGACACTTTTTGAAAATTTGGGTACTGCAGTGACACGTTTGAAAGTTCAGGTACTAACTTGGCACTACCCCCAAAGTTCAGGGTACTAAAGTGGAATTTTCCCTTTTATTTATTACAAATTTCATTTTGTAACTTGTCTCCATATTTTTGTGTTAATTCAGTACATGAAATTTGTGTCAACACCAATCCCTCAAGTTCTTCGGACCTTGCAAGCATGTGATAGACTAGGTTTTCCAAGTCTCTTTTTCCAGCTGAACACAAGAAATTTTCTTAAAATAACTGCCCTTATCTTTTTTCTTTTTTTTTTCGATCAATAACTCATAAGAAGAATTTATTAAATTTAAAAGAAAGCAGCGAAGCAAGACATTGTGGAAAATACAACACACACTTGGTGTCTAGACCCCCAAAACATTTTACAAATGAGCCCAAAACATACTCTGTCTCTGAACCCCTTGCTTAGCTAGACCATCTGCCAGGCTTTTGGCAGATCTTCTAACCCCATTAACCTGAATAGACATGCCCCAAGAGTGCCATTTGAAACGCCTAAGGACATTCCTTAGATTCCAAGATACTCCTCCCTTCTTTAGCCATTCAACAATACCTTCCCTTATCTTATTCAGAGCAAGTGGGCATCGGTTTCTCAAGACTCTAAAGAAGCAGTTTTCATCCCTAAACTAGTAATCCAGATTGTTTGTAAAGTTTGGATTCTAAGGTCGCAAACTTGAATTGTTGAGATACTGACCATTCTGTGAAAACCCACTGCCTGATATCCCAGGATTGGGATCATCTTATAGAATAAGGCTGGATTGTAGAACTGATTAGAAGAACTGCATAAAGAATATGAACCAAAAACCTAAAACTTTTGCTAGAATCAAACTGTAGGGAAAATCTGGATGCAATGCCAATTCAAACCCCAAGGGTAACTGATTTTAGGCTCTCTTCCTCCCCCATTCACTCCTTTGTAGCTTGAAAGAAGAGTTATAGAATCCAACTCAAGAAATGAGCATTGGACAACTTCTTTTCTGACATCATGAATAAGGTTGGACTCTGTAGAAGGAAGAATGATCAAGAATAATAAGAAATAGGAAGAAAAGGAGAGGGGAAGAAGGGATTATTTGTGGTACCTTCACTGCCTTGTCATATTGCGCAACACACATACATATTTGCAGATATGTAGGTTTCTTAGTAAAAGATTATAACCAAATTTAACTTTGCTTGGGAGCACAATGTATCTAAGCATATCCTAATTACAAATCTTCTGTTGTTGGAACCCCCATGATTTACAACACATTTCGCAATTCAACAAGGGCTCTGATTCAAATTTGACTACAGAATCCTTTTATGGAAAAATGAAAAATCTACTAATTATCATTTGAATCATGCAATTTATTGATTGACTGGCACCCAATACCATAAGAAATATTATTAAATCTTTGAAAAAGTAAACAGTTATCAATAGAATTGACTAGTTACAGGTACTGAAAACTAACTGTGTTCCAAGATAGATTAACTAACTCTAAGAAACAGAGGTTACCAAAAAAGAAACTATAAGAAACAGAAATCTCTCAAAGTAAACATTACCAATAAAAGAACTAACTTACCACTACTTTAATCTTAGCTAAGCTGCTCTCTTTTGTGCTAGTCTCTTTTTCAGTAGTTGACAATCTTGTTGAGGTCTCTGTTTGGCTTCTTGATCGCTTGGTAGTAATTCCATCAAAGTCATCAAACCCCCTTGTAAAAGATGGCATGAAAGGTGATGGCTCAAAGGGTTCTGACATAACATGCTGCCAACAGGAATACATAAAATTATCAACAAAGAAAGAACTGAAAGGATAAAAAACACATTTACACTCAGAAATTATATACCATTTTACCAACAGGAGATGGCAATTCACATGTATTTGATAAAAAAGCTTTACTGAATCATACTAAAATTTATTAGGGCAAATTACTTAAACTACCCCTAAGGTTTAGGAAATTTCTTAAAAAGCTTTACCGACAATTGACAGATGGATTAAAAAGACTATTTTGCCCATCATTCTTCTTTATATTTTCTAGAATAGGAAGCAGATTATTTGAGGAATTTCTCCCTGTAAGCCATTTCCCAAAAACATCCCTGCAATAAGAGCTTGAGATTTCAAATTCAGTTCCAACAGAAAATGTAGACACAGATTAACTTGTTAGGTCAATGTTAGACTCACAGCTCAAGCAAGAAATCTGCAATTACTTAGATCGTTAGGGATTTCCCCAGCAAGGCGAAGGTTGTGCAGACCGAGAACTTGAAGCTGATCAATGCGCCCAAGCTCTGGCGAGATGCTTCCGTCAATGGCATTATTACCCAACATTTTTTTTTTGGGTAAAGAAGAGAAGATTGTATTACGAATGATCCTCAAGGAGGATGATGAAACTCAAAGGGTACATCAGACTCCGATGCACTTAAAATCCATGAAGCCCAGTTACAGAAAAAGTAGAATGAGTTCTGCAAGGCTTTCTTTGCAACAATATCTGCTATCCTGTTTTCCAGCCTAGTAATATGAGTGATGCACACATCAAGTCTGGGTTCTTGATCAAGAAGCTTACAGATATCTTCAATAATGACTCTATTAGCCGATGCCACATTCTGATTCCAATTGTTGATCTGCTGAACAACCCCCGCAGCATCAGACTCCACCACAACACTAATAACACCCCAATGTTTAGCCTCAATAATTCCAAGCCTCATAGCTCTGCTCTCTACATCTTCAACTGAAAGACAACTTGTCTTCTGCCCCACCACTTTTAAGAGGGAACCGTTCGCATCTCTGATTACTACCCCAAAGTCTGCACTGCTTGAAGAAGAAACAGAGGAAGCATTCACAATTAATTTTAATACTGCCATGATGAGGTGTCCAGGTACTAAGTGTTTGCCTTGGCTCTGTTGGAGGAAAAGAATGATTAGTTTTTAGCTCTTGGGTTTCTCTCCATAATGCAATGCTCCTTGAAAGAACGTGTCCAGGCTCCTGAGACACATTGTTAAAAAGCAATTCCTTACGGGCCAGCCAGAGTTGCCAGCAGATCGCTGCTTTGAGAGCATTGTGTTTTCTACTAGCTTCCTGATTTTCAAGGACCTCTTCAAACCAACTTTTAATCCAATCAGAAATAGAAACAAGATTCAAAAGGTCTGTTCAGATACCCAGAGGGCTCGCAAACCAAACTGCCCGAGCTAGGTGACAATGTAATAAAACATGTGGTATAGATTCAGAGGGATATTAACATCTATGGCATGCTGGGTCTATAGCAATACCTCTCTTCAACAAATTTTCATTAACTGCGATACCATTGGCATTATTACCCAACCTGAGAACAGAAAACCTCTTTAAGTCTGCAATTTCCACTGGGAGACTCCCGCTCAACATGTTAGACACTAGATCCAAAACCCTTAAGCTTCTGCAGTTGGCAATGCTAGTAGGTATCTGCCCACTTAACTCGTTTTTTGAAATGTCAAAAACTACCAGTCGATCACTACAGGTTTTGATCTCTGGGATCCTGCCCCGAAATCGGTTAAATGATACACTGAAAAATTGATGTTTTTCAATCCGAGGACATCAAAAGGGATTATTTCTCTCTCCCTGCCTCTGTTCTCCCCTGTTCCACTGCCCACCAGTGACAATTGCTCCTGAGTCGCGAGGAGGGTTCGACCGTTTTTCACATATTTGTCTACAATCCGATCAAGTAACAGGAAACAAAAGCAAAAGCAAAACTGAAATTCATCAAAGAAAAACCAATAAGCCCATCTGGAATAAGATGTAAAACTTGAGAGTTTAAGGATTAAAAAACTTGAGTGTTTTTTAAGCACATCTGAAATTCATCAAAGAGAAACCCACTGCTCTAATCCAATAAACCCATCTGAAATTAATCAAAGAAAAGCTGAAATCAAGAGAAACCCACAGCTCTAATCCAATAATCCCATCTGAAATTCATCAAAGAGAAGCCCATCTGAAATTAATCAAAGAAAAGCTGAAATCAAGAGAAACCCACCGCTCTAATCCAATAATCCCATCTGAAATTCATCAAAGAGAAGCCCACCTCTCCCTCCCCCCCCCCTCTCTCTCTCCCTCTCCTCATAGCACGGCAGTCCAACCCAATTTCATAACAACATTAGGAATCAATCCAGTTTGACGGAGGTGGACTCAACGTCTCAAGTATCAACCCCTGTTTCCTATTTATCACAAACCTAATGGAACTCTACAAAAGCCGGTAAGGAGTTCCCCTGTTTACTCAAATATCTTCCTCAGGCGGATTCAATGTCTCAAGCCCCAACCCATTTTGAAATCTCTTCCTCAGGCAAACTCAAAGTCTCAAGTCTCAACCTTTGTTTGTTTATCACAAACATAATAGAAATATACAAAAGCTATTTTCTAGAATCTCTTCCTCCGAGTTTGGTTGCTGAGAAGCGTCCAAGATCTCCATTTTTCAAGGACAATCATAGGAATGGGAGATGGTTTTCGCCCTCAATCTCCTAGATGTCGCCCTTGTTCTCTCTCTGCAGCTGGAGTTGGCTCTCGAGCCCAGAGAGAAAGAGACTCCTATCTCAAAATGATATTCATCATGGTCCACGGACCTGTAACGGTTACTGCTGCAACTTCCAACTAACAGTACGACGGAATAATGTTTCTTTAGGGACTCGTGTGGATTTTTGTGATTGTCCTCTACTGGCAACCGTTGGAACAGAAGAAGATGAAGAAGTAAAAGAAAAGTTTATGCTCTCTCTTTTCTTCTATTTTGCTCTGTTCATATACAAAGACTTGCAAGGAAGGAAACAGTTAAACTAGGTCCCAAGGCTCTCAGAACTTCGCAAATCATCAAAGGCAGATGAACCCATCTCTGATTCCTGTGTTGCAGGCAACTTGATGCGATTGTGGATGAATCCCGTCTCTGATTCCTGTGTTGCTACTGAGATCCAATGAACGAATTACTACCAAGATCCAGAAGCTCCAAGCTTTGGCAAGATAGAATCTGCTCGGGAACGTTCCCCAGGAGAAAATTGCTTCTTACAGACACATAGGCTATTCTTGAGGGGTACAAATTTGTGTGGGAAAACTTCCGCTAAGATTGTTGAAAGAAAAAATCAAAACCCTCGATATTCAAACAGTTGCAGAAGGATTGGAGGTGGATGTGATGGGGAAAACAGTTGCAAAAGTGGTGGATCTAAGTATCTCTCAGATCTGGGTTCCTCACAGATCTGAGATGAGTTGTAGAAGGGAAAGAAGGAAAGAGAGAGAGAGGCTGGAGGTGGAGGGATCCGCTGCCGCAACAAGTTGCAGAGGTGGTGATGAAACAGGGGAGAGAACGAAGGGAAGAAGGGGAGAGAGAGAGAGAGAGAGAGAAGGGTAAATTTGGGCTTTAAAAAAATTATACGTCACATGGTGTCACGTGTGTATGGAATTTGACAGAATATTAACGGATGATAATGGTAAGGATAGAGCTAGTCAATTGTCAGAAACAGTAGGAGTACTTAAAGATAATACTGAAACAGTAAGGGTGTAGTTAGTCAATTACCTAAACCTTAGGGGTAGTTTAAGAAATTTGCCCAATTTATTATATATGTCCAGAAAGATTGTAATACAAAATGCATTTACTATAAATATCATACATAAACATAAAGTGAACATTCAAGAAGAATAAAAGCACATAATTCATAGTACTATCCTTTTTTATGGATTTACTGGCCTCAACAATCTGTAGTTCCTGTATGAATGCATTCATCCTTTTGAAAGAAACCTTGGGAAGGTTACGATAACATGATGTGATTGATATTAAACAAAAGCCTGCAGCACTTCATTCTGACATTTTCCCACCCCTATCCATTATCTACTCTCACAACCAATCCAATACCTTCCCTGCCACTTTTGGTACCACCAGAAATAATTCATTGTGCAGTGAAAACATGAAAATTGTTCTGTAGTGCAACCACTAAATTTATCCAATTCATTGTAAATACAATGGCATCCGTTTTTCATCAGTAAGAAAATCTTCATATAAAGTGATCATTTTTCATATAAGTAATCCTATAAAGGAAAACGGGGAGCCTAAAATAATATAGAACAAACATATAGACAGAGTTGCAACTTAATAAAAGGTCATGTAGAAAAGTTACCAAATATTGTAACCCTGCAAAATTTTTGTATATCACTTTTTGCTGATTGGAAAAGCCAGATAAGTAGATGCTAATTTGACCCTTAGTAACAAGAAACTTCATACATGGGCATGTTTCACGTTTAAATCACCAGTCCTACCCCTTAGAGAAAGGGAACAATAATTGAACAACACTTTTGAAGAAATAAAAAACACAATTCTAAATATTTCAAATTGTATGGCTTCAAAAGTCTAAATGTTTTTGTTAACATGCATCTAATTAAAAGGGCATATTAAAAAGATATGAAAACATAGACACTCTAGTGAGCCTGAGTCAAAGGTGTGACATCCACTGTGCCACCTTTTCCTTTCATTGAACCTTATTCTCCGTCAAACTATTATTATATACAGCATTCCACCTCACCTCCCTCTATTTGCAGTGTCACTCTTGATACAAATGTGAAAAATAATCTAAGTAACATTTTTTTTTATAAATATGTAAGTAGATACATATCTATACAAGCCCAAGACACTCCAGCTATTAGGAGCTTAATTTGGCACCACTATAATTCCATTCCTACATGCACTCCAGTTCCTGCTCCACACACGGTAACTTTTTTGGGGACAGAATACTTGCTACCATTTTCCATTAGGGTTACATATAATTGGAAACAATATTTTCACATGCAAGAAAATTGGTAGGGAAAACAATAGCCTATAAAACAACCAACTATTAGAATTTCTAATATTTGATTGCAATCCTGAAACTAACTTGGAAAATAAGGTAAGAGGCTAGAACCCCAAGTTTTACACTTCCATGGAGAGAGAATTCTATGAAATTAAATTTCTAATGCTTTGGAGAGAGAGAAATGCAGTATGCAGTAAGACTCTAAGAGGTTACCGCAATCTTATTCAAGAGTCCAAATAGAATGACTTCTAAAATGGACACAAGTCATTTTGTACAATTTGTACTCTCAAGTCGGGATGAAGTTTTGCTTTCTTCCATGTTTATCATCTTCCTCATGTATTTTCTTTATTTATTTTAATGAAAATTTTCTTTTACTATAAAAAAAAAGTTTTGCTTCCTCCCATATTTTATCACCCTCCTCATGATTCTCTTTTTTTTATTTTAATGAAAACTGTCTTTTACTATAAAAAAGTTTTGCTTCCTCCCATGTTTTACAAGAAACAAATTAATCCTTTCCCAAAGTAGCCATCCTTGACAATATTTTACATCCAACCAAAGACAGCCTAGGTCAGAAATATTTTGCACCTTAGTGCTAAAATATGTTACC
Source organism: Nelumbo lutea (assembly GCF_056320005.1). Lineage (NCBI taxonomy): Eukaryota > Viridiplantae > Streptophyta > Magnoliopsida > Proteales > Nelumbonaceae > Nelumbo > Nelumbo lutea. The sequence continues at coordinate 108,768,275 of NC_142686.1, forward strand.
CAGATAGGAAAAGACATGGCTGGACCAAGTGCCAGATGTGACATTTAAACTAAAAATTGAAGTACCAAAGTATCTGGGTGTCAAAACTGCTAAAGCCCTATTAAAAGGAGCAAGGATTAGCTGAACGCATTGGCTGTTCAGTGGGCTGTGGAACCAATGATAATGTTCCATTCCAGTAATAAAATAACTGCACCTTTCACAATGGGGCCCATGAATTTATTACTGGCATGGAACATTATTCATAAAAAAAATGTTATTCTCATGCCAGGTTATCAACACATTTTGCAGAAAAAGAAATGGCCCACAATTTCTCTAACCACAGGATGTTAGAAATCAAACAGATGGTGATTCTGGCAAACACATTAAACGCTCTCATGAATGAGACATGCATGTGAATCTTTTAATACAATTCTTTCAAAATCATGAATATAAAAAAATAAGATGATCACATCAATTATTGTCTTTGCAAAAATATTTAGATGTATTAATCACGTCTTACAATTTAATTGATAGAGATAAATAACTATAGTTTTCCGGTGCAGAAGAAAAACAGGAAAGCCGGATAAGAAAGCATGCCTTCATAGGGAAAAATATGTCAAATCATAGAGCACTATACCTCAGAAAGAAGCTCAGTATCATCCATAGCATGAAGATCCAAAAGCCCAGCACCAAATTCTCCTCTAAGTTCAGGGGAATAAAAACCGTCAGTTGCAGATCCTGAACTTTGAGCAGGTGGTGTGTATGGTTCAGAACCAGACTCCCCATTAAAGTTGAGATTCCTCAATAATTTAAAAAGTTTTTGCTTTTCTTCAGCAGATTGTGCTCCATAACCCTTTCAACAACATCAAAACATTAAACCCGTCATCATCACACAGACCAAAACCTCATAGGAATGCATATAACCAGGAAACAAATTCAAATATATAATCAGTGTAATCATATATTTAACAATCACGCTCACTGCACTAAACTCAAACCTTAGGATCGCATCTTCATTCAAAAATAAAAATAAAAAATAAAATTATACACTAGTTATGAGACGATTACGATAATGAACCACTTAAAATAACAGTAGAATGAAAATAAAGTTCTGAACTTCCTGTTTCAATCGAATATCGGCAATCTATCATTAAGATGGTTAGAAATGTAAAATCCAGTTCCAATCACAACTGGTTCTGGATATAAAACTAAAACAGACAAGAAAAGATGGGTACCATTGTTGTAAGTAAATATGTAAATGTTTATTCGAGACAGATCGCAGTGGGGAATTGTTCTTCCAAATGCCTGAAATTGTAAATTAGATCAAGGAAAATGAAGAGAAAAGAAAACCCCAACTTCTACAGCAAAAAGCGAGGGCTCCCAACCCCTCTCTCTCTCTCCTGCAATTTCTTGCAATGATGGCAAAGCCTGCACGCGGCAGTAGGCCTTCATATAATATACGATGTTTTAATGAAGAAGACAAGTATATATAACATATATTAGTAAGATGGGCTTGAGCATTTTTCATTAAATACTCTAAAGTCTAAACGGCTAATTTCATTAATTGAAAGACTAATATAACCCCATATTTTTTGCAAATTTACTGCAATCTTTCCTCTTTATTTCAATTTTTCAAGTGAAATCGTAAATTGTTATCGTGAAATAAAAAAGAAATGTTAGGTTCAGACAAATTTTCGTATTTCCATAAATACCCTTATTCCTTATCCATTGAGAGTGGAGACCCACTCTAGTACTGTCTACAGTAGGGTTTATGTCGGATTGGTGGTAGGGCTGTTCATAAGAATGTACAACCCGATCAAACCGATTAATCAGGACTGACCCAACTTAAGTTAGTCGGGTTTTCATCAATACTGGTCGGTTTTGGGTTGTACAAATTCATAAATCGATGGTTTGAGTCGGTTTTGATTTTTTGTGTGAAAACCGAAACTGACCCGAACTGAATCGACTTAGTTTCTACTTAACTATTTAAATATATATTTTGATTTTAAATTAAATCGACCTAATCTATTTAAATATATATTTTTATTTTACTTTAAATATATTTTATATTTAAAACTGTTAAATAAAGATATTTTAGTTTTACATAAAAATTGAAATATGTGACAACCCAAACTTGCACCACACAGGCACATGGGCCATGGGAGGCATGGATGAACTTAGAGCCCAAACCGACTAGGTAGGTTTTGCTTAACACTGGGCTGGTTTCGATTTCCATCTCAGGTAATCCGACCAAGTCGAATCGGTTGGAAAAACCTCAATAAACCGACCCAACCCGACCTGTGAACAGTCCTAATTGTTGGTCCGTCATTTTGTCATTTTACAAGAGACCCGTGATTGCCACGACGATAACTCTAGCATTCATGAACGAAATCGGACTATGGGGTGTTGATTGTATGGTCTAAATCCCAAAACCGAACCAAAACAAGCCGAAATTGTGGTTTGGTTTGGCGTGCACCCAAAAAATGGTTTTCTTTGGTTTTATATTTTGCTAAAATGTAATTAATGATTTTAGTTTGGCCTATTGGAGTTTATTAACCGAATCAAATCATAAATCATTAATTGAAATATATATATATATATATATATATAACAGAATTATATAAATACACAAGTTGCGTTTGTTTGTGGTGTAAATACGGGATCGGTGTTATATTACACTTCGGTCCGGTTTTATAGCCATTTGGATGAAGTGTAAATAACCACTGAAAATAGATGTAAAACTCCATGTAGATCGAGTTTTACATTGATAATTGAGGGGAACTTACCTCTGATAAAACGATGTAAAACTTTACATCGATAAATCATTGATTCTCATTTACACTTTCTAAAAACCAATCGGTACAAAATTCCATGGTGTAAAAGTGTGTTTATACCGCTTTTTAACAAAGTCATAAGTCTTAATTTTTATGAATACTATTTGGGCTTTTTAATTGGATTGAGCCTAATAGAATCAATAATGGTCCAAAGTCTCCTAACTATGTTAGAAACTGCACCAAACCGTTTTGGTCCGAAACTGTTTTGATTTGGTTTTTATGTCAAAAATAATTTGGTTTAGTTTGAGATCTTTTCCAAAACTGCACCAAATCGAACTGTGAACACTCCTAACTCAGACTCGAAGGAGTAGGACAATACGATGCATGTTTTGCATTTTGCACAATGCGAAAGTGAACTAATAAAAAACATGTGAATTAATGTGATTTGTTGAGATTTGGATTTAATGTGGAACCAATATAAGTGAATTCACCATTGTTGAAGGACAAACTCTAAAAAATAAATATATGGACAAGTACAAATAGAATTTTAAGTTTTAAAAATATGTGGAATTAAAAGTTTCAATTTTAATTCAAACTTATTTATATATTTTATGTTAGAATTCAATTTTTAAACTTTTCAATCTTTTATAAAAAGGGTTAGACTATAATGACAGAAATACATGATATTGGAAAAGCTTATAACTAATCAACCGGTATCATAATAGCAACTAATCAAGTGGAATTTCATTAAATTCGGGGAGGGGGTTGATATCATATCTTTCTGGTATCATAGATCTTCCCTTTTATAAAAATGTGATACTACACATCTTTATAAAAGTTTCAACCCCTATCAAATGATATCTGATACTACACATCTCATACATGACATGTCTCATTTTTATGGTGGGTGGATCGTAGTTTGATGGTGATATGTGCAGTGTTAGGTTATGTTGGTAAGGGGTTGGAATGTATTTTATTGGCAGGAGATCCTAATTTTCTGAGTTTGGCTTCCTTCAGGGCAACACCCATTTGAGTTGCCTTTATAACCTTGCATTGGGAATATCTCTACATCCATATGTTTTATTTCATGGGGAGATATTCTCTCAAGGTTCAAAGTATCGATACGTATCGACCGATACATACTATACTAGTAGCTTCCCAATATGCCCCTATAAGTGATGTATCGGGGTTCTGATTGGTTCAGGGGGTGGAGGAGCCTTAAACCGATCCCCCTGAACCGATTTTGAAAAAAAAAAAAAAAGAGATGACAGCACTATCGATATCGCTCGATACATATACCCCTATCGACGTATCAAGCATATCGATATTTTGAACCTTTGATATTTCCAATGCAAGGGTGCAAGAGGCTGTTGGGATGGTATGAGCATGGGCTTGCCCTTATGGAAGTCGATCTCCAATTTTCTAAAGAGTTTCATTTTCTTAAATTTAAATAAAAAAGTAATTTATGCATTTTTTGAAAATTGAAAAAACCGACAAATCAGGATAATTAATTAAAAAAAAAATGTCGGTACACTTCAATCAATTCCTGGTAAATTTCTTTTCGGTAATGTGGTAATTCAATCACGTTTATTCCTTGTCATCTACAACTGTTAACGTAAATGGGACCCCGTACCTGTCTACTTGTCCAGTACCGGTCCTACTACCAAAATACTAGATTCTCATTCTTTCTGTACAAATGGAACATTTTGTTTCTCGGACTTGTCGCTGAGGTCATTTTCGTCAAATTCAATGGAACCGCTTGAGTTTTCAATCGAGTCTTGTGGAGGTAATTTTCTTTCAACGAGAGGGGTAATTTAGTCATATTGGTGCATAAATCTGATTTAGAGTGATAATTTGGTAAGGTTTCAGTCTTGAGCGGCAGCATTTACAAATTAAAATGGGATGGAAAATGAAAAGATCACCGACTGGAACTGTACTGGCACGGACCAGTGTCTTTTTCGTATCCAAGTTAAATTACAATTACTATATTACCCCTAGGGGGTCTACGTGATCCCTTCCCTGCCAAATCATGTGTGCATGTCAGTCCGTCTATCCATCTAATACAGACGGTTCTCTCTTACCGAGATCAATCCATGTGCATACCTTAAAATCCGTCACTCAGCTAACTAAATTACCTTTCTACTATAGTAAAAACGACGTATAGGTTGCTTGATTCTCAAAATATCATCATATCCTCCTCGTCCAACACTTTTCCCGACCATATTGGGTCTGTTTTATGGAAAAAACCTATATTCTGTCCTTGCCATGTATGTATTTGTAGAACCGTGGAATTTTATTGAATAAAAGTTTCTTATTTAATTTGTTTGAAAAAACAAACAAAACCTGTTTATTGATATTTACGTGTCATTAACATCAGCAAACCAGTGAGTAAATATTTACTTGCTAGGGATAGTGCTAAAATAAAACTTCCCCCAATAATAGTACATAAACCGAAGTCTACGTTTAAGTTATGATGCGTATCGATTTGGGAAATACTGAAGTGGTGTCATCTTAATCTAATTTTAATTCTTTTTAGGACTTACTTTCATGTGATTTCATTTTTAATTTAATTCTTTATAGGATTAAGATTCATTCATTTAGGGACCTATTTGTTTCACGGGAATAGAGAACTAAAATGGGTCATTCTAATTTCAACTATTGGTTGAGTGGATTCAGAATTTAATTCCCATTTTCCTCATTTGTGAGAATGCCCATCCCCTCCTCCCCTTGGGAATGAAATTCCATTCCAGCTGAACTAAATAAATTATAGGAATAGACCATGTTGATTCCAATTCCGATTGCAAATCAAACGGACCCTATGTATTCACATTTTTATCACACTTAATTTTTGGATATATTATTTTCTTATTCACTTATCACATAAACTTTTCATGCACCCCTTCTATTTTGCCCCTCATGTTATAATTAGGTGGGTGACATCTTCATCAATCTCTACTTTTATTGAACCAAGGTAACAAAGGTTGGATTGAGCGCTTATACTCAAAAGATAAATAAATAAATAAAAATTGTATACAAAATCAAATGATTAATTAGAGACAAGGGCCTTATGGACGATTACTCAGTTGCTATTTGATCTCACAGTCCACATCAACCATACACCCTGCATTTGAATTGGTGGTTTCTATTAGAGAATAAAAACTTATTTATGGACCTATCGAACAACTTAAGCTTTTAGGTTGAATAGTTCCTTTGGCATTAGGCAAGTCAATACCGAAAGTCTATGGCCTAATCTGACATTCGATTTGATTATCTTGAATTCAAATGATGTGTTTATGTAATTAAAATGAATCTAGATTTGACTCCATCCAATTTAATTAAAATCTCAATTTAATTATAATATAATATCTATTGATTTTAATATATAAAATTTATAAAATTATATTTAAAATTATAAAAATTGTTTTTTTATATTATATATATATATATATATAATAAATTCAGCATATTAAAGTAGAGGCAGATTAAATCCAAATATAAAATATGTTTTGAGTCAGTCAGGATTCAAATTTGAATATGAGGTCTTTAAATCCAATCAAATTTCAGATCAAATTCGGATGCACATTTTCAATAATATGATCAAATTCAAATTTTGTTGAATCCAATCCAAATCTGACATGTTTACAACCTTACTTGACATTTGTATCAAAGACTATTTGACCAAGTGGTCTAATACTCAATCCTCGTTGCCCTTATTATAATTAATTAAACTTTAACACAAGGTATGGGTAACACATGTGCTTGTCCATGCTTCAAACTCAATGAACAACTTGAGCTTTTAGGTTGAATAGTTCATCTAAAGTTTCTCTAACTAATATAGGGAGCCTTTTAGAGATTCGGGAGCTTAATGTTTTTATAGAAATTATTCATAAAAAAAAATGGTTTCTTGTGGATAATATGACAATGAATTCTGAAACAGAACTTGCCCTACTGTACATTGTTGAAGAAAAATCATTGTATGCCATGTCAGCTTGGTATGTGGGACCATATATGATAGAGCCCCAAGCTCACCAGGGAAACAATTTGGATTCACAATTTGTGCCTACTCAGTTTGGAAGGAGCAAGGTTCAAAATATCGATATGCCTGATACACCGGTATGGGCATATCGGACGAATCAATATAGCTTTTGGCACCTTTTTTTGCAATTGGTTCAAGGGAGCCGGTTTAAGCCTCCTCCACACCCTGGACCGATCAGACCCCTGATACACTCACTATAGGGGCATATTGAAGAGGTCCCGGAATAATACATATCAACCAATACGGGGCAATATGTATCGATACTTTGAACCTTGGGAAGGAGTACAAATACATACAAAATACAAGGTTTTACACTCTACATATTTGTATTTGTATTCCTTTCAAACTTGGTCCAAATTACAAAATTATGTTTAAGGCTTGGTTTTGAAAGAACACAACTACAAATTAAATATATAAAATGCAAAACCTTGTATTTTATATATATTTGCACCGTATATATTTATATTTGTATTCTTTCCACACTAAGCCTAAGGTCTCATTGGATTAAACTTCACGACAATACTTAGCATCAATAATGCCAAAAACATTGGTTGGGTGGGAATGGGCAGTAATAGCACCGTTGCAGGAACATGGCAATACGTCCAAATGTAGGCTTAGGGGCGTTTATTACCAAAGAACATTGTTTGTTGTCACATACTAATTGACTGGCATGTGTATTCTATGCGTAAGAGAGAGACAATTCAAGTGCAAAGAGGAAAGCAAATGAACCAAAATTTATGAGATTAAGGTGGCATTATATAGAAATATTTTACAGCCTCCACAGAAATATCACTACTCGACATGAATGCATTTTTGTACCGCTTGTGGCAAATAGTTTAGCAACTGACAGGGATTCTATACTGGACAATGTTTGTGTCCCCAAAACACAGCAAACACATTGGAGTCATCTGCATGTCCACTTTTCATTTTGTTTTTTGCTTTCTGCCCATCCATAGATTAGAATAGCAAAGAGAGAGAGAGAGAGAGAGAGAGAGAGAGAGAGAGAGAGAGGAATAAAAATAAAATCTTAATCTTTACCCATACTCCCATAGCATGGAGTGGTTCTCAAATTTTCATATAAAGTGGGTCCAAAGAGAGTTCACAGTATTTTCCTAAGTTCCTTTGTTCACACTTGTGGACATTAGAAATATTTTAGAGAATCTTGATGATAATCCACAGGTGATTTCATTTTTATAACACTTCTGAAAAAAAAAAAAATAGCAACATTGTATGTGTTTGGTATTATTGTTGTTTCTTTGATGTATTTCCTTCATGTAAGTGTTATGTAGGTGTTTTGTGCTTTACTATTTCTTGTTTGGTTGAGTATTTTTTTAAGTGTTTTTAAATAGTTTCAATCAATACTTATACCTTGGGTTAAAAGTAATTTCTAGAGAAAATATCATTTTGATCTTTTTTATAATAGAGAAAATGTTTTTTTTTTCTTTTTTGCTTATGTAGCATTAATGGTGTCTAGCTGACACCAAATAATACCATAAAATATGCATAGAATCTAGAGTACTTTATTGAATTGCAAAGCGTGGTAGTTTCTTGATTAAACATCAATGGTACCAAATAAAATCATTGTCAAACACCACCTAATTTGAATTGCTTTTTACAAAGATCAGCATCTTGGGTGGTGTTTGCGATCGATGCCAATTTTGAGAAATCACCACCATATTAGAGCCACATCAGTAATTTTAAAATTGTCGATTATTTTGTTGTTTGATTGGTCGGCCAGAAATCGATTATTAAAATCAGGCTGAATAGAGGAATTGCAAAAAAATGATTATTCCTTTTTATATATCAGGCTGATTCTAATTATTATTTATGATGTTACTTCTGACATAGATAGAGGAGATAATTTTCAAAAAACAAAAATTACTGATGATAATCACTACAAACAAACTCATAGTCAATTTTTGAGAAAGAGACTGGCATGACAACAATGGTGCCAAACAAACAATTTTTCTGATTACTAAGAAATCAGTGATCTTGTAACTACTGTTCTTTATCATCAGCATCATTACTGATTTCTAAGTAAATAATGCATTAAGACTCAGTTTGGAAAAAGTACTAATACAAATATGTATAATATAAATACAAACAAAATAATATAAAATATAAGGTTTTTCATTCTGCATATTTCTATTTGTACTCCTTCCCAACTGAGCCTTAATATCATTTTATTAATCAATTCTTGTTATAAATTTGCTTTTCAGTTTGAGCATGAAGTAATTAGCATATTAAGCTTAATCCTTCTGACATATTATGAGACCCTAGACCAACCCAGCCCTCCTTCCATCTACCTCCCACGTGGATTTGAGTAGTAGTTGAGAAATGGGTGATTCATATTTGATGGATGATGGTAATTATGGAGGGTCACGTGACTTCATAGTGACACGTGTAATGGCATGTCCTATTAGTACATTTTAAGGAATTCATCCTAATTTTTTTTGTAGATACCATCTCTCTCTAGTTGGAATATCGAAATAAAATACTTCATTGAAATATATTATAATATCTTTTTTATCTCAATAGGATGGAATTAATCTTTTCGTTCTGGGTGTGTTGTTAGTGTCTTTGTGGGCCAAAAGAGAAGGATGCTTCTGATGGATCTAAAGGTGGGCCCCCAAGCCCCTTTTGATGTGGTCTAAGCCTAACCATTATATCTTGCTGTATACTTCATTTTGAATAAGGCCTTGCTTTAACTAAAAGCAACCCAGCAAGAAATTTGAGATTCAACAAATGCTTGTGGATTTGAGAAGTGATTTATGTATGATGCGGGAAAGATATGATAATGGACAGAATTTGACCAATCAAAACGCTTTAAATTTTGATGAAAACCCACCTGATTGATTACGATTTTTATGATGTAAATTGATTGGTTATAAGTTTTTATAGCAGTTTTATTATATATTTATATTTTTTCGGCATCATAGTTGAACTTTTATTGTTTTATTTATTTATATTTTTGGTATTATATATTGGGATTTTGTAAAAATTAGGTCTGACCAGAAAGCTCGGCTAGGGGTGCTTATAGTTCGGTTAATCGAATTGTGGGTTTATTTTTGAAATCGAATTGGAGTTACCGGTTTTTGAAAAACCAGTAACAGAAAATGAATCAAAGTTGATTGGTTAACCGATTGAACGGTTCAGTTTGTTGATTCGTTGGTTTTTTATTATTTACAATATATATTATAAAAAATATATAAATATATAATAAAATACTAGAAATGTATATATAATATTATATTTTAAACAATAAATAATATATTATATATTATTAATATTTATATATATAATGCATATTTATTAATTTATAATGTAAAGAAATATAAAATATATATATAACATACATAAATGTACATAAAATATATATAAATATATGTATATCAGTCGGGTTGATTAATCATCAATTTTCTATTTTAGCTAACCGAAACCAAACCGATACCTTTGATTTTTTTAAAATACCGAATCAAAACCAAACCAATCGATTCAATACTGAATCAAAACTAAACCGATCAATATTTTTCGATTGGTTGAATTTTTCGATTTTTCTTACTCACCCCTAAACCTGGGCCAAATGCAAGATATACATGAGGCCTACTGACCTTACCAGTATGGAGAGCATATAGTTATGTGGATTTGGTCTCGCACTTTCATTTTCGGAGGGACGTTGACTGACCATCTCAACTAGTGGGTCATCAGCCATTCATTCTTTTAATAAGTGCTGTATCCACCCTAATTTCCAATTTGATACTTGATAATGAAAAGGTAACCGGTTTAATTAGGTGATTTTTTTTGTCGAACTAATTCATTTCCATACCATTAAACAAGCAACGTCCATAGCTTATAAGTCTGGATCTGGCAATTACACTGGTGAACACACTGAGTAAGCACATAATCAATATGTCACACTTGTTTCATAAATATATTTAATTAAGACATTGCTGCGTGGGCTGAGAGATTTGGAATGGAATCCCCACATAAAGTGCCCCATCCCCAAACGCAACCCACAGCACATTTTAACCATGAATTGGTAACATCTTCCTGTGATAAGTATGAGAAATGTTTTCAATGCATACTAAGATGTACATGTATGTAGCATGCTATGTAGAGAGCGGAGTTGAACTCGGGTTAAGAGGCACACTTGTGGGACAGGTGTCATGCATTGATTATGTGCTATACAGTGTGCTCACTAAGTGCATGGATTAAGAGTTAAGTTATGGGAATATAAAATTAAAAAAGGGCTCAACTATGATGCCGGAAAAGACATGATACCAGAAAATCTTATAACTAATCAACCGACGTCATAAAACTGGTAACCAATCAGTTGGATTTGTATCAAAATTCATGCCCGGGGGTGATTGGTCAAATCCCTTTCGGTATTATAACTTGAAAAAAAGTTAAGAATAAGAACTTAAGACTATATTTGACTTGAAAAAAAAAAGGTAGAGAAAGTAATAAGGAAAATGTTTAGAAAAAAACCCTGAACTTAAGACTATATTTGACTTGAAAGAAAAGGTAGAGAGTAATTAAGGAAAATGTTTAGAAAATAAGAAAACAACCTGCAATAGGAACATCTTCCTCCCCCAACTCCACCACTTTCTCTATAACATGGTTTTAGCTAGTGTTATGTTAAAACCGAGTCTGAATCTGATCTTCTCATAGCACTCTTCGTACCAACCTCACAATGCCTTCCAGTTATACATCAGGAACATCTCCCATACTTTGTGTTGTTATTCACAGGGAGATGTTCCCAGTACATGGTGGGATAGGGCTGTGAGGTGCACTCTGTGACGAGCAAATCCTGATTTGTAAAACCATGAAGTCAAAGCCTTTGATGTATTGTTATGACCCCACCTTGAATTAGATGAGATGACTTTGCGTTTCCATCTCGATCTATACACACTATCTTTAATCTTTTTGAGCTTAGTTATAAATTTTCAGTTGTTGCAAGAAAAGTGACGATTTGACTTTGGCAGGAAACTACCAATATTCGTTTCAAAAGGAATTAGGATCTACTGACCACAATACATTGCTGGCCACTTTCATCAAACTCCATATTTGGAACAATAGTTGTATTTTACATCACCGATATTCTCAAAGTGCGGCTAAATCAACGTGGCCAGCAGATTCGGACTCCCCAAAATAAGGGTTTGGGGCCTAATAACCTTTAAGTGATTCATCTGCTTGAACCAAGACGATTAAGAAGCACAATAGTTGCTGTATGTCGTTTTCTATATGACAAGGTTTTCACCAAAAGAATGAAAAGGGGAGGTACTAGAATTTAGAAGACAGCCTACACAGCACCAGCCCATGGTGTGGTTAGCATCTCTATTTGAGCTTATATGTTGCCACAAGGGGGAAAAAGTTTAGCTGTTGGGGGCCAACAACCTCTGCTGTTGAGAGAATTTTTGGGAATACCACGTTATTCTGAGAATGGGTAAATTAGTAATTACATGTTAATTTATATTTACTAAATACCAAAGTATGGGCGTGAATAAGTGAATTGCCCAGAACGTGCCCAGCCCAGAAACTATCTCAACAGCCTATGTTGTTGGGCCCCAACAGCCAAAGTTAACCCCCACCTATTTATATGAATACCAGTTGATTGGTTATTAATTTGTTAGATGATGTATTACCTTCTTTTTGCTATCATAGTCGAAGTCATTTATTGTCATTAGCGGAGTTAGGAATTTTCTCTTGGGGGGTCAAGGTATATAACTTGTTTTGGCTTATGTTTTTATAGTTTCAAATGATTTCCAATTAAAAAACAGGGTCTAGGCTCCATACAACAAGATCTTTAGTGTTTAATGCCTTCAATATTGTTGGAGTTTGGGGTTAGGTTGGGAAGATGAGAAGTCTTGGTTAGAGGATGTGGGGGAAGAACCCCCCCCCCCCCATTAGTGGATTAGCTGGTTACCCATTAGTGGGATCCATAATTCACTATGGCTCCATTCTATCCGACTTGTTTATTAAAACATGCATTCTGCAAGTAGTCATATGTTTGAACAATTAATATTCTTTTGATAGTAAATAGAAATGAAAATGTATTAACACAAAAAGAAAATTACAAGGGAAGAACAAGTGATGGCATACTACCCAATTACTCAATCATTGAAAACACAACTAAAAAGTAAAAGACCATCCATACTAAACAAAAATAAATCTATCAACATTTTCAATGTAGACCAGAAAGTAGAACCACATGGGCTCTTTGGACATGATGAATTCTAGATGCAATAGATATCTTTTGAGAATTTTAAAGCTATTTAATGATAAGGATAGGAAGAGTCTGATCCCAATTAATAAGGATAGTAAGAATCTGGTTCCAAGTCAATCAAGTAAATCACAGTCGGATAGATAACCAAAGCTATCTTTATCTCTCTGTAAAGCTTATCTTGTACAGCTGTTAATCTATCTGTACCTGTAATCTATACACATTACAACATATATCTATATCTATATATATATATATATACTCTCAACTCACTGATCATTATCGTGAGTTCATTCACAAAAATCTAGTTTTCGTTTCATGGTATCAGAGCTAGGATTCATCACGTCAAGCTCGACTTCAACATTCCCCACTGCAACCTGGTTAACCAACACTAAATCTGAATCTCTCATCTGAAGAAAACAAATTTGTCCATGGTAGATTATCTACAAAAAGCTAGGCTAATATCTGATAATCTAGCCGTTGTTGGAGAGTCAATTTCAGACTCTAAATTAATACAATTTGTCCTAGGTAGCCTTGGCCCAGATTATGAGTCTTTGGTCACTCCATTGTTGTTGCGTGTCGATGAGCATACCTTTGATGATATTCAAGCTCTATTCACACCAACCATGACCTTCAGTTGGAACACACTCAGACTCTATTTGAATCTTTTCAACCACAAGCTAATATGGCTGTTCAAAAACATTATCAATCTGTTAGGACTGATGACTACAGAAACAAACAGAAGACTTCTGATGGAAAGGGTAAGAAACCAAATCCCTTTCAAGGAGTCAAATGCCAAATATGTCACAAGCTAAACCATACAGCCTACAAGTGTAGAGCCAGGTTTGACAAAGATTTTTGTCCAAAAAAGAGCTCTCTTGTTGCATATACTGCTTCTACAGGACCAGTGATTGACAACAGTTGGTACCCAGATTCAGGTGCTAGTCATCATATGACAGCTGTTCTTGCCAACTTGCACTTGTAATCTGAGTACTCTAGACGAGAACAAATCACCAATGGAAATGGATAAGGTTTGTCAATTAAACACACTGGGTCTGCTATTATTTCTTCACCATCACATTCCTTTGTTTTGAAAGATATTCTTCATGTACCTCAGATTTGCAAAAGCTTGCTGCCAATATCTAAATTTGTTAAAGATAACAGTTGTTATTTTGAGTTTCACTCAGACAAATTCTTTGTGAATGATCAGCAGACAAGGAAAGTCATGCTGGAGGGGTGTAGCAGAGATGGTCTCTATGATTTACAGACAGTAGTAAGTAAAGCATCTAATCCAAGTTCTTCTCTCTTAGCATTCCTAGGTGTCAAAACTTCGATGGATAAATGGCATGAACGGTTGGGTCACTGCGCACCTCGCATTGTGAGGCATGTTCTCAACTCTAGCTCATTGCCAGTATCTACAAATAAAAGAATGGATTTTTGTCATGCATGTCATCTTGGCGAAAGCCATAAGTTACCTTTTTCAGTTAGTGAGTCCTTATACAATGCTCCTTTTGACTTACTGTTTTGTGATGTTTGGGGAGCATCACTTGTAACTTCAGTCCATGGATTTAACTACTATCTTCTCTTTGTTGTTGCTCATTCTAGATATCAATGATTTTTTCCACTTGTTAAGAAATGAGATGATATTGACACCTTGGTCAAATTTAAATTTGCAAGTTGAAAAAATTTTCAATACCAAGATTAAATCCATTCAAATAGATGGAGGAGAAGAATTTGTCAAATTTAAATCCTTTCTAAACCAATATTGCATTTTGCATCGCTTCTCTTGTCCTCACACCTAGGAACAAAATGGGCATGTTGAGAGATGCCATAGGCAAATCGTTGAAATGGGAATAACTTTACTAGAGAAATCTGGTGTCCCTAAGAATTATTGGTGGGAAGCATTTCAGACCTCTACTTTCATTGCTAATCGACTTCCTACAGAAGTGCTTGCTATGAAATCTCCTTGGGAGGTATTATATCATACTAAACCTAATTATAGCATGTTGAAAGTGTTTGGCTGCACCTGTTATCCTCTTCTTCGACCCTATAATAGGAACAAACTTGAAGCTTGTTCTGTTGCTTGTGTATTTATGGGTTATCTTGAAGGCTATAGTGGGTACAGATGTGTTAGCAGAAATTGGTGCTCTTCAACGAAATAGAACTTGGACTCTTGTTCCTTGCACCGATGATATGAATCTCATTGGATGTAAGTGGGTTTTCAAAACCAAGAGAAACCCAAAAGGCTCTATCAGCCATTATAAGGCACGACTTGTGGCCCAAGGTTACAATCAACGACCTGGGATTGACTTTACTGAAACATTTAGTCCAATTATAAAACCAGCAACTATATGCATTGTTCTTACCATTGCTTTGTCCAAGAGTTGGACTATAAGGCAGCTTGATATTCAAAATGTGTTTCTTCATGGAGATCTTGAAGAAAATGTTTACATGAAGCAACCTCTAGGCTTTGTTGATCAAAAGTTTCCTACTCGTGTCTATCATTTACATAGGTCTCTTTATGGGTTAAAACAAGCTCATCGGACTTGGTTTCAGAAGCTTAGTACATTCTTACTTCAGGCTGGTTTTCAGGCATCAATAGCAGATACTTCTTTATTTATACTTACATCTCCTTCGTGTGTTATGTTTATACTCATCTATGTCGATGACATCATTATCACTAGTTCAGATTCTACTACTATATCAAATTTTATTGCTACCATGAGAACCTCCTTTGCTGTTAAGGACTTGGGTCCTTCACATTTTTTTCTTGGTGTTGAAGTGGTTCATAGCTCCAACTGCATTATTTTGTCTTAGAAACAGTATATAGTGAATCTTCTTCAGAAATCTCACATGGATGGCGTAAAACCTTATGGAACTCCCATGGCATCCACTTGTAAACTTCAACAGCACACTAGAGAAGCTCTTCTAGATCCCTCTTTATATAGGAGCACCGTGGGTGCTTTGTAGTACTTAACCATAACTCATCCTGACATAGCCTTTTTTGTCAACAAGGTATGTCAGTACATGCATGCCCTTACTACTGAGCATTGGAGTGCAGTCAAGCGCATACTCATATATTTGAAGCACATTATTAATTATGGGTTCCGTTTGATTGTTGCTTTTCTTCACCTTCATGCATTCTTAGATGCTGATTGAGTAGGTTGTTTGGATGACAAAAGGTCTCAGGGTGGTTTTTGTATCTACCTAGGCCCCAATCTGATCTCATGGTCCTCTAAAAAGCAAGCTACTGTTTCTCGGTCTAGTACTGAATCTGAATATTGAAGCATAGCCTGTGCTACTTCAGAATTACTTTGGCTTCAATCTTTCCTTCGTGAACTTGTTATCCTTCCTATTTCTCCTCCTATCCTCTAGTGTGATAACCTTATGCGACATACTTAACTACAAATCCTATTTCCCATGCTTGTGCCAAGCATATAGAGATCGATTACTACTTTGTTCGGGAGCAAGTTGCTCGCAAGGCCTTAGTTGTTCATTTTATCTCTAGTGTAGATTAGCCAGTAGACATTTTTACAAAACCACTCAGCTCTTCCCGATTTTCTTCTTGAGGAGCAAGCTGATGGTGCTTCCTCCCCCCATCTGCTTATGGGGGGCTGATAAGGATAGGAAGAGTCTGATCCCAACGGATAAGGATAGTAAGAGTCTGATTCCAAGTCAATCAAGTAAATCACAGTCGAATAGATAACCAAAGCTATCTTTATCTCTCTGTAAAGCTTATCCTGTACAACTGTTAATCTATCTATACCTGTAACCTATACACATTACAACATATATATATACTCTCAACTCACTGATCATTATCGTGAGTTCATTCATAGAAGTCCAGTTTTCATTTCATTTAATCCATCTTTTACTTAATGGTTGGGGTTACAGTTGTAATTTCTTTTCTTTGAGAAGGTATATAATATAATTATATATTAAGTTATAAGGGTGTGAGAGCCCAAGTTTTCTATTTTTTTTTGTCAAAGCCTTGATTTCTCTTCTCTTATTCTCATCTTCTTGTTTACTCTCTCTACTCTCAGTCATAGAATAACTTCCAAATTTTCAAGTTGGCATCAGAGTACTTATTGCTCTCTCCCATGTCTATTGATCAAACAAGACAAAGTTGATCCCTTGTGATGTCAAAAGGGTAGTAGCAGGCCTGTGATTTGATGAACAAAAAAATCCAGACCTTGGTAGAGTTTTTTCAAAGATTATTTATCAGGTTTTCTATGGAAATTGGATTAGTTATGGATTTTTTATATTATTTATGGTGAAAAAAAACTACAAATTTGAGGAAATTGGTTGGTGTGATTTCACCAAAAGTTATTTATGCAGGAGCCCTCAAGTTTTTTAATAAAAAATCTTTTTTTTTTTTTTTGTGATGCTCCAAAGGTGCTCCTATAGTATTTGATGGAGTTTTAAGTATTTAGTATAATTTTTTACTCCATATTTATCACTATCCTACTGGAACACTTTTGGTATTTTCATATATGAAGGTTGTTCTAGTGTATTTCTTGGTTGTAGATAAATTCTAAAATGGATGAGAGTTTGTGTCATCATGTTGTAGGGACTATTTAGATGACCATTTTTATTCCAAAGTCGTGTCACCAAACTATAGTCAGGCCCAGTTTCTAAGATTCATCCATGTAGTTAGGAGCTTGTCTTGGAATTCATCCATAGTGTCATTCATGGGCAGAGTGCTACCAGCAAGTCAGTATACTTTGTACACCGTACATCAGAAATGATTTTTATTACACACCTATTGGCTGATAATTTGTAGCAAAAAAAAAAAAAAAAGACAGCAACATGGAAGATAAAGACATGGCAAAACATACTTTCAGGTGTTTCGGTCAAAAGTTGTCTTGTCTAAAGAAGAATACACAAGATCAATCGGTTTTGGGTGTCAAAGTGATATAGTGTATAACATCATTTAGCTTTTCTCCTTTGTTTTGATAAATAACTAATAATACATCAACAAGGAGCAAATGTAGAAGGAAGTTGCTACAAAGAAAAGGACAGATAACCTCAATGGAGTTGGAAAGGGAACACAAACAAGACCACCAAAAATAATATGATGCCTCTCAACCCAAGGAATGTTTTTGGTTAATAAATAAGTGAAAACTTGTATATTCTTTTTTTTTTGAAAAAGTTAACATAAGAATTGTATTAATAGTATAACTATAAACACCCATGGACAAAGAATTGATTTTGAATCCAGATCCATCCTAATCCAATTTGATTAAGAATTGTATTTGTTAGTATTACTATATTTCTACCTAGGGATGGAAACTTCCCCCATAAAACCGGGGCCCTACCCCATCCCGAACAGGGTGGGTTTTCCCCGACCCTAAACAAGGACGGGGCGGGGATGGATTTTATATATAATTCTTCGAACCTGAAGGTAAATTAGTAAAATATCTCTATGTTTAATATTGATATTTAAAATATCTCTAAGTTTTCCCTAAATTCTTAAAATCCTAGGATCCCATAATTTTATTTTTGAATTACCCTTAAAGTATTATAATTCAATTCCTAAAATACCCCAAAATTCCTATATCCTATGTATAAATTGTTCATAAAATAGATAACTTTTAAATAATTACCTTAGAGCGGGGAAAATTCGGGGATTCCTCATCCCCGATGGGGAATGGATGCCCCGCCCCGAACCCGCCCCGCCACCGGGATGGGGCGGGTACGGGGCAAAGTATTTTGACTTCGGGGCAGGAACGGGGAGGGGGTGCCCCGCCCTGTTGCCATTTCTATTTCTACCCATACATTTATATAAAATTTAACTCTATATTTAAGGGTGCTCTCCATAGCTAAAATGCTGACACTGCGAATGTGGATCTATGTAACATAAATAACTTGAGCGTTTAAGAAGATGTGACCCTAAATAAATGGGATGACCAAAAATGTTTGATTAGACCATTCCAAAGTGCAGGGATGAAATTCTAGAGAATATATACATTCATGAAACAAACTTGTATTGTGCCAAGCTGTATATTAAAATAAGTGATTATATTATTGTAAAAACAGCTTAAGCAGGTCGAAGAACAGTAGTCCCTAATGAGGCCATATCCAACTGTATAGACCCATGACTAGCATTCCTAGGCCTACATCAACATTTTTTTTGATGATATAGAGGCATATAATAATAAACATATCATAAGTCACCAAATTGGTAGCATTATCTTGCAAAATGCTTTTTTCCATATTCAATGCCTTACAAAGATGTTTCCATGCTAAGTTTTAGATATACCTCATTTTTAGAACACAACTCAGACTTGTTTTTTCTTCTCAAGTAGTGGCCTTTAAATTTGCATCTTGTTACCTCATTCCATACAGGCTACCTCTGTTCTGGAAGAGGGTGATATAAGGAATGCACTTGGTTGGTCCAATAACAAAGGGACTGAAGTATAGATTTATTACTGAACTTGTTACTTTTTGGTGGTGAGTTTTTTGCTCTTGAGGGGGAAGAAATTCAAGACCTTAAGAACTTACTATCTTAAAAATGGGATTTGGGTTCTAGGTGCTAAATTTCTGACCACCTACACAAGTTTTTCTAACTTTTAGAGGTAGGAGGTTTCAAGGTGTTGAGAATGTTTGATGGAAGCATAATGATGTCTTTATGCACATTGAATTGCCCAACATATATGGTATGTAATGTAAACAAATATAAGAACCAGTATAGAACCATGGCATCTCCAGCTTTGGTTGTACAACCATCTTCAATTCTCTTGCACACTAATAAGAATGGAAACTCGGTTGAATGTAAGAGGAGATTTGGTTCACATTCAGCTCCATCTAGCAATCAGACATCTAGTCCCCTACTCAACCAAGCTAGTATAGTAGGTAACTTTTCATCTTGGAAAGGAAAGTAATTACCTTTGGAAGTAGAATTATTGTCATTAAAAGTGCTCTTATGGTCTTTACATATTTATTTCTTATCAGTTCTAAAAGTTTCATCCAGTGTTTCTGATAAGATGGAACAAGTTCAACATGATTTCCTATGAGAGGGTGGAGAAGAAAGAAAATTCATTCGATTGATTGGATCTAGGTTTGCAAGACTAAGAAGTTTGGAAGGGAGGGGGATGCTTTATGGAGAAGATTGGTTATTGGTAAATTTGGGTTACTTAGATTTGAATGGGACACTAGAGTAGTTTCTTCCTCATATGGTGTTTTCTTGTCGAAAGGAATCACGGAACTCCAAAAGGAACTTGCTGAGTTCTCTAAATTTTGGTGGGTGAAGGTAATAGGGTAAGGTTTCAGGAGGATGTATGGTGTGGTGATGTTAAAATTTACAAAATTTGTCCTAGATTGTACAAGTTGAGTTACAATTTGACGCACCGTGGAAGCAATGAGAACCGGAGTTGGCTATGCAAGCACCGGGCGTTCGCTAGCACCTAGCGAAAAACACCGATTTCTCTAGGAGAGAGAAAAGGTAGCGAAAATAGGAAGAAGAGAACTTGAAGAAATTCTGAAAATCTGAAGTATGAATTGATGAATAACTTTGGGAAAATAGCAGTATTTATAATACATTTGGAAATTGTAAAAGGACTAGGAAAGAACATGAATCTTGATCTTGATCTTGATCCTCTTGGGCTGTCTTGATAAGGTCGAACCCTCTTGGATTTCTTGGGCTTGATCTTCCACCGTCCGATCTCCCTGGCTCTCCTTATGCATGAATCTGGGAGTCTTGGATTTCTTAATGCTTCTTGGAGTCTTTGTTGGATCTTGATTGGAGTCTTGAGTTCTTGCTAATCTGGGAAGAGTCTTGATAATCTTGGATTCTTGATAAGTCTTGGAGTCTTGGATTAAGTCTTGATGGATCTTGAATTATCCTTTCTTTACTTATCTTGGACTCTTGACCTTATCCTAGGAGCTGCCGCCCCTAGGGGTGAGATGGGCCTTGGGATGGGCCTCCATCATTCTCCCCCACTTGGAGAGAACTCGACCTTGAGTCGTGACGAGGATAGGCAAGTGTTATCTCTGGCAGGTACCGGTGAAGGTCAGCAACGTTGAAGGTCTTAGATATACCCATATGATCTGGTAGGTCCACTATATAGGCATTGTCATTAATCTTCTTCACGATCTTGTATGGACCATACTTCCGAGGCTTCAACTTGTTGTAAGTACCTACGGGAATTCTTTCCTTCCTTAAGAAGACCATAACCTCATCACCTACATCAAACACTTGAGGTCGGCGGTGTTTGTCTGCGGCCATCTTGTACTTGGCGTTGGATTGCTTTAGCTTCTGCTTCATGGCGTTTTGGACGGACTGGATTTGTTCTGCCATCTGCTCTGCTGAGATACTGGCGCTGGGTACCTTCGGTAGTTTCACTAGATCCAGCGCATGGTTAGGGACCTTCATGTACACGATGGAGAATGGGGATCTACCTGTAGAACTATGCACTGCATTGTTATAGGCGAACTCAGCCTGGGCTATGGCAAAGTCCCACTGTTTCGGCTATTCCCGGCATATGCTGTGAATTGAATTCCCTAAGGTTCGATTTACCACTTCTGTTTGTCCATCTGTCTGCGGATGGGCTGTACTGCTGAAATTAAGTGATGAATCAAACAACCTCCACAGGGTCATCTAAAAGTGACTGAGGAACCGTGTGTCACGATCTGAAGTGATGGTCTTGGGTACCCCATGTAAGCGAACAATCTCCCTGAAAAATAATTTGGCTGTTGCGGATGCATCTGATGTTTTATTGCATGAGAGGAAGTGAGCCATTTTTGAGAACCTATCAACCACCACGAAGACGGAGTCCATGTTCCTCTGGGTCTTTGGCAAGCCTAGCACAAAATCCATGGACAAGTCTTCCCATATAGCAGTAGGAGCGGGTAGGGGCATGTAGAGACCTGTGTTCTGGGTTTGTCCCTTAGTTGTCTGACAAACATAGCACCTGCTTACGATGGTAGACACATCCCTTCTCAATTTCGACCAGTAATATCGCCCCTTAACAGCTTCTATTGTTTTGTCCCTTCCCAAGTGTCCTGCTAGTCCACCCCCATGCAAATCCCTGATGATCTTTTCGCGGAGGGAGGTGCAAGGGATACACAACTGTTCCCCTTTCATAAGGAACCCGTCATAAATAAAGAAGTCTTCTGCTGACTACTTATTCATACATTTCTCCCATACCTGTTGGAAGTCTTCATCTTGGGCATATAAGTCTTTTAGGCACTCAAAACCCACAATCTCAACGCTGAGGGTCTTGATGAAAGATACACACCTACTAAGTGCATCAGCCACTTTATTTTGCTATCCTGTCTTATACACAATTTTATATGGGAACTTGTCTAGGAAAGCAGACCATCTAGCATGTAAATCACTTCTTAATTGCTTTTGCCCACTAAGATATTTTAGGGCCTGGTGGTCAGTATAGAGAATAAATTCTTTTGCAATAAAATAGTGTTCCCATGTTTTCAAGGCTCTTATCATAGCATAAAACTCCTTGTCATAAGTAGACCACTTTCTCCTGGCTTCACATAATTTTTCACTAAAGAAGGCAATGGGTCTTTTCTCTTGGGACAATACAGCCCCTATGCCAACTCCACTGGCGTCACATTCAACTTCAAATAATTTATTGAAATCAGGTAAGGCAAGAACAGGAGCAACACATAACTTTTCTTTTATGAGAGCAAAACTTTGCTCTTGTTCTTCTCCCCATTGAAATTTCCCCATTTTCAAGCATTCAGTAATGGGAGCCATGATACTACTAAAATTCTTAATAAAACGCCTATAGAAGGTTGCCAACCCATGAAATCGCCTGACATCTGTGACAGTGGATGGGGTCGGCCACTCCCTAATGGCTTTCACCTTTTCCTCATCTACTTTCACACCATCCTTGCTTATAATAAATCCCAGGAATAATAAATTATCATTCATAAAGATGCATTTCTTTAAATTAGCATATAATTTATTTTCCCTCAATGTTTTCAGGACCTCCCTAATTTGTCCCACATGCTCAGTGATAGATTTGTTGTATATCAAAATATCATCCAAATAGACTACCACAAATTTACCAATGAAGGAGCGCAATACCTGGTTCATCAGCCTCATGAAAGTGTTGGGTGCGTTGGTTAGTCCAAAGGGCATGACCAACCACTCGAACAAGCCATCTCTAGTCTTGAAGGCTGTCTTCCATTCATCTCCAGGACGAATCCTGATTTGATGATATCCACTCCTGAGATCTATTTTTGAGAAAACTACAGCTCCGCTTAGTTGGTCCAGCATGTCGTCTAGCCTAGGAATGGGAAATTTGTACCCAATGGTGATCTTGTTAATGGCCTTGCTGTCGACACACATTCTCCAACTGCCATCCTTCTTAGGTGTTAATAAGGAAAGTACTGCACAAGGACTCATGCTGATTTGAATGTGTCCCTTTTTCAATAATTCTTCTACCTTTTCTCATAAAATTTCATTCTTCTTAGGACTCATCCTGTAATGTGGGAGGTTAGATAGACTCGCACCTGGAACAAAATCAATATGGTGCTGTATATTTCTCATGGGAGAGAGTTCATTTGGTAACTCCTCTGGAACTACATCATTAAATTCATCCAGTAGTCCCTGTATTTCAGCTGGAATTGTATTTTTATCATTAACATCTTCTCCTTTTACTACTAACAAATGTATCTCATGAGTATCCTTACATTCTTTAACAAATTCAGCATGATGATGGGTGATGATAAGGAAAATTTTCTCATGTGCCTTTGGAGTATTTGTAATACTTTTTTCTGCTATGGGTAACAAAGTATAACGTGTACCTTCTTTTTCAAGTTGGTAGGTATTCTTCCTACCCATGTGCCTTGCATCTGTATCAAATTGCCAAGGCCTCCTTAACAAAATATGGTAAACATCCATATCTACAATATCACAATATGCTTCATCATTGTACTTACCAATTGAAAAATGTACCTTGCAGCGTTCTTCCACTCGTACGCCGCCTCCTTCCTTGATCCACCCAATTGTGTATGGGTTGGGATGTTTTTCAGGAATCAGCTGTAATTGTTGGATGACATCCCTGCAAATAATATTTTCCTAACTACCACTGTCAATAATTAAATTAAATAATTTTCCCTTGATAGTACATCTGATATGAAATAATCTGTGCCTTTGAGAAGTATCCTTATTTTTCTGGGACAACATTAATTTTCTTACCACACAAATATACTCCTCATGTTCATATGGACCCTCTTCATCCTCCCCATCAGGTCCACAATATACTTCTTCCTCAATATCTTCTTCCTCTTCCCTTTCTACCATATTAACTGCCTTCCTCCTGGGACAGTCACTGGATCTATGTCCAACCTCATTACATTTAAAACATTTAATAGGAGCAGGCCTTGCATAAGGGTTACTGGGTTTAGGAGGGTTGGAAGGATTACCTCGAGTATGTCCTCCTGTAGTAGCCTTATCGGCGTTACTTGTACTTGCCAGGTGAGAAGGTTGTACTGCCGAAACTGATTTGTTCCTGTCGACAGTTGCCAGTCTGTTGTCGCTCCCTATGTACCGACGATAATTATCACTGCGTGCCTTGTCCTGGAACATTAATTCTGCTTTCAAGGCTAGGTTCCTTGCTTCCTGCACACTAAGAACCATCTGTACACCAATTTTTTCTCTGATAGACAGTCTTAAACCGCTTAGATAACGAGCTGCCTGTTGGTTATCACTTTCAGATAATTGATTTCTTTCAGCTAATCTCAAAAATTCAGATGTATATTCATTAACACTACGAGAACCCTGCGCACACCTATGATAAGATTCAAACATATATTGTTCATAGTCAGGAGGTAAAAATCTACCTTTGATTAATTATTTCATGCGCCTCCAGGTTCGAACAGGACCCCTTCCTTCTCTCATCCGGGTCTCTCTCATCCGTTCCCACCAAACAGATGTGCCTCCCTTTAATCGGAAAGCTACTAATTTTACCCTTCGTTCCTCTGGTATTTCCATGTAATCAAAGAACCTATTGGCTTCTGTGATCCAATCCAGAAGTCCCTCTATACCAAGATCTCCACTAAAATTAGGAATATCTACCTTGAGTTTAAATTCATCATTATTCCTACGGGGGTTGAAATTACCTTGATTGTGCCAATTTCTACCGTTTCTGTCATTGCCGGGAAGAACTGGAGCACCACCAAATTCGAAATCATCATCACTATCGTTGTCAAGAACTGGACGTCGGGACGCAGTAGCGACGGGTGGTCTGTCGTGGTCGTCTCCTGCGATCTGCTGTGGATTTTCTCGGATTCATGGGACAACCTCCCGTAACAAGGTTTGCAGTTGTTCAGTCACCTCTGCCAACTGCCGTTCGATGTTATGTGTGGCTGTACGCTGCTTTTCGATTGCTCTCCAAACAGCTGGGAACCCTTGATCTCCGTCACGGGGTGGGTTGCGACTGCTACCGTCTGGGTTGGACATGACTGGGCGAATTCCCTGCTCTGATACCACCTGACGCAGCATAGAAGCAATGAGAACCGGAGCTGGCTATGCAAGCACCGGGCGTTCGCTAGCACCTAGCGAAAAACACCGATTTCTCTAGGAGAGAGAAAAGGCAGCGAAAATAGGAAGAAGAGAACTTGAAGAAATTATGAAAATCTGAAGTATGAATTGATGAATAACTTTGGGAAAATAGCAGTATTTATAATACATTTGGAAATTGTAAAAGGACTAGGAAAGAACATGAATCTTGATCTTGATCTTGATCCTCTTGGGCTGTCTTGATAAGGTCGAACCCTCTTGGATTTCTTGGGCTTGATCTTCCACCGTCTGATCTCCCTGGCTCTCTTTATGCATGAATCTGGGAGTCTTGGATTTCTTGATGCTTCTTGGAGTCTTTGTTGGATCTTGATTGGAGTCTTGAGTTCTTGCTAATCTGGGAAGAGTCTTGATAATCTTGGATTCTTGATAAGTCTTGGAGTCTTGGATTAAGTCTTGGTGGATCTTGAATTATCCTTTCTTTACTTATCTTGGACTCTTGACCTTATCCTAGGAGCTGCCGCCCCTAAGGGTGAGATGGGCCTTGGGATGGGCCTCCATCACAATTAGAAGTCTAAAAACAATCATAGGATTTATCCCCTATCATTTACTTAAATAAGGTTGTTGACAAGTTCAGATGTAAAAGTTTGGGTTTGTTCTGTTTAAGTGGAGAAAGTTTTGCAAAAAGAGCAATTATAGAATTATAGAAGAATGTTTATAAAAATTTGCTATGTTTATGCATGGGGGCAGTGTAATCATACAACTATGGAATAGATGCTATTAAAATCAAAAGCCTTTTTTAATGGATAATATATAAAAGCATTCGAAATAAGTATGTAGATTGGAAGGAAAATTTTAAAGTTCATTGCCTGGAGATTCCCCTAAAGCAATTATTTTCGATGCCTAGGTTAAAATATCCATTTGGAGGGTAGATGTTCAAGGTAAAATTGTTTTCTGAGAAGAGTGTTATCGATTAAAAATGTGTTTTGGATATTTGTGCAATGGATAGATAGCAATCTAATTAATGGAAAAATCTTTGAGGACAGCAATAACGCCTTAACATCTTGTAGGATGTTTGAGCTGTTGGATCTGGTGTCTGATATCTGGTTACAAGTGAAGCTTCAGAGGTTCATCCCATTAGAAAATTTATCTGATAGATTTCCTAAATGGTTTTGTATATTACATCTGATCCTTGTTAGATATTGATAGTGTGGTAAATGGATTAGATTCAGGCTGGATTAGGATGAACTAAGTTCAATTGGATTGTTAACACCATAGATCTGACTTTCATTCTATATTTGATTGGATTTGGGAGTTACATTAATGACATCAAAATTTAAAGTAATAATAATAATGAAAAAGAAGGGAGCTAAGTAACCTACTAAATCCAAATATCAAAAATGATATTATCAGTTTAGATTGCAAAAGATGTGTTTAACTTGCTCAAGCCTGAAGAATAAAATAAAGAAGGAACCAATGCATAGAAGAAGAATATTGGGGAAAAGAAGGATTGAGATTCATCAAAAGAAAGAAAATTGTTAGCAGGGTTTGGGGGTAAGGTATAGGACTACATAGGCAATGATTGTAAAATCCCTGTGTACAGTAGTAGCTTGTTGAGAATTTGTTAAAAATTGAATGGCCTTGGATTGAAAGCCTATGCCCCACACAATGTAAATTCTTCAACTTAGGTGCTCGACTTGCACCTCCACTAGAGGTTGGAAATACTTCATTGTTATAGTTGTTCAAGACTGAACTTGTAGTGTACTCTAATGCCATGCGTTTGAATGTAGTTAATGAAATGGTGGTAGTTTTGTTACATTGAGGTTAACTTGTAATGGGTAATATAGAAGGCAATTGGAATCAATCACTTAATTTAGTTATTCTTTATACCTCTGAAGGTGGCTAACTTGTGCAAAAATTCCAGATGTTATTCTTCATGGCATTTGGTAGTACATGTTCACCACCAAAAGTGGAGACAATCTGGAAAGTTGACCAAAATTAGAAATTCTTGGACAGTATACCTCTAAGATGGAGTTCATGGCACAATTATGGAAATGCAGTTTTAGGCTGCCAACATTATAGGGATTGGTCACAAATGATCCTAGAGGCACTGATGCATTGAATTTTTTTGGACAATCATGTCAAGATTCTAGTTTGGATGATTAATCTGCATTCAAATGATATCCTAAAATAATTTTTCTTACATGTGACCTGAGAATCACAAACACAAAGTAGGCATAATTTTTTTCTCCCTTTGATTGGTACTATTGGCATATGGTTCTGCTATCTCAAGCACTATTTGAGAGTTCAAGAATGGACAAGGGGCAACTAAAACTTTGTGCAACCGATATTTGGTGCCTATAGGCTACATATTTTTTCAATGAATTTGTTTGTGATTCAGTTTCTGAACAAATTTGGGTCAATAGGTAGTGTGGTTTCCTTGATGATGTTGATTCTTATGTTCATTTAAGGAGCTAATTACTGCAATGTTAGATTTTCAGCTTTCCCTCTTAGCATGATATGGTAGTTTGACAATTGGCTAAAAGCAAAAATCCAATTAAGCATGAAGATGGGTTATTTCAGGATTGATGGTTGATTTGCTAATGGATCAGCAGTGATTAGAATTTACTCAGTAGTGAAAGTAGATTAAATGAGCTTTTCAACAGGTAAATTTTAAAATCTAAAAGTAATGGTCAATTATGGCCAAATTTGGAGAAAGTGAGCCAACGGTTAAATTTGGTGCCTTAAATGATCAAATTACAGCACAAAAATTGGATGAACGGTTTCATGAGTTGGACTACTTTATTTTTGCATCTATCAACAAGCCAAACATGAACAAATACGTTTAGTAAAAAATTGCATTTCAAAACAAACAACGAGAGTGCAAAGAGCGCCTAGACGTCTGGCCCTACTTTGCATATACTTAGACTGGTTCTGCAAAAAATGTGCAGTGCATATTTGTATTTGCACTGCATCTAAACGGAGCCTTAGGGAAAATCCTTGGCTACACATAGAACTGCTTCACTCCTACTAGAGGTCGATCTGGTGGCCTCTTTTGCTATTGGAAACCAGACTTCCCATTTGACCTAGTGGAAAATAGTGATAGATGGATCATCATCCAAGTAAAACCATCTCAAATGAATCATGAATAGTTTATTGTCTGTTTTATGGTCATCCTGAAAAACAAAAAAGATCTCAAGTCTGGACAGAACTAAATGACAAGATGAGAACAAGGGAATTTGGCTCCTTATTGGGGACTTCAGTGATATCATTGATCCATCTGAGTACAGTGGGGGAAGACCAAGCTCAAATAAAGTATCCAAACCACTGGGTGCTTTAATTGAGAACCACTCCCTCCTTGAAATAGAATCAGGTCAAACAAGAAATGGAGAGGTAGGAAAGTCATAGAAAAACTAGATAAGGGAATGGAAACCTCTGATTGGCATTCTCTTTTTCCACATGCCTGAATCACCTCCACTTATTCAATCTTCTCAAACCATTTCATACTATTATTAGACACCTATCCTCAAAAAGTCTTTGGTCCCAAACAATTCCACTTTATGCCAATGTGGTGTGAAGAGGAGGAATGCAAGGAAATCGTTGAAAACCATTGGTCCTTGATGGAAGGTGCAGCATCAATCCCAAGCAAATTAAGATGTAAAAGTGCCCTCAAAGATTCGAACTCAAAAAGATTTGGGAGAGTGGAGACTAATTGTGAGAAATGGTTGCATAGAGAATAATCACTTTGGAGAATGAAATATAGGGAAACTTGGCTCCAAGAGAAACAAATCCTCCAAAAAGAATATGAAAAATGGTTGCATAGAGAAGAATTTCTTTAGAGAATGAAATCTAGGGAAACTTGGCTCCAAGAGGGAGATTGAAATACTAGGTATTTTCACCAAATGGCAAATTTTAATAGAAGGAGAAACTCTCTGGAATTTCTCAAATCTCCGGATGGTGACTTAATGTCCCTAGAGGAAGTAGCCAAAGCATTCAAACACCAAGCCAAAAACATCAGTAACACTATATATTCTAAACCCATTGACATAAAAAATATAAATTCCGAGAAATTAATTGAGGAAGAAGCCCAAGAACTATTGATTCCACCTTCGGAAGAAGAAATTAAGTCAGTTGTTGAATCCCTAAGAGCCCACTAGGCTCCTTGTCCAAATGGGTTTACTCCCTACTTTTTTTCCAAAAATTCTGGAATGTCATCAAGACAGGTGTTTTCCAGTTGGTGCAAGATTTCTTCATACTTCCTAAGTCAGTAACCCAATATAGACTGATCAGTGTTTGTAATGTAATTTGTAAGATCATATCCAAATGTCTAGTCCTTAGAATGTAGAAGTATCTGAACTGTTTAATTGCCCCAAATCAGTCATCTTTTATCAAAGGTAGGCAATGTGTGGATAATGTCATATTAGCACAGGAGGTAATACACAAAATGAGAAAACAAAAGAAAGGGAAATGATGGATTCTTCTCAAATTGTCATGTCAAATGATTATGATAGAATGAGAAGGGATTTCATTATTGAGGTTCTCAAGGAGATGGGCTTTCCTTCTAAGTGGTGTAGGATGATTAAATGGTGTCTTGATACACCTCGATTTTTAGTCAAAATAAATGGAACACAAAAGGAACTCTTCTCCCTCTCAAATGGTCTTAGACAAGGGGACCCTTTATTCCCTTATCTATTTATCATTGGCATGCAGATCTTGTCTCGTCTTCTATCCAAATCTGAAGTACAAATGAGGCTTTAGGGGATTAAGCTTATCCGAGGTGGCACTCCTATATCATATTTATTATTTGTTGATGATTGTTTAATTGTCTGCAAAGATGAGATCAGCCAAATAAAATTAGTATTAAACCCATCAAAGGATTTTGAGATGTTGTTTGGTCAGAAAATAAATAAATTGAAAGCTGGGGTTTAGTTTAGTAGGGGAATACATAGAAGACAAAGAAAATTATTTTTTATCACTTCTCCATATGAAATAGTTAAAACAAGTGGAGAAATACCTGGGGGCTTGAATTGATTTTGAGAAAATAAGTAATAAACACCAATGGAAGATTTTGGAGAGGATGGGATCTAAGTTAGCACTTTGGAAAGAAAAACTATTATCTCAAGCAGGTAGAACCACAATGATAAAGTCAACACTCCAAGCTATCCCAAATTATATAATGGGATCATCCATTCTGCCCATGTCCATTATAAAAATTGGAATAGACCCAAAGAAATTTCTGGTGGGATGGTTTTGCTAATAAAAAAACACACCACACCATTCACTAGAATAAATTATGCCAATTGAAGATTGTAGGGGGATTGGGATTTACAAGGATGAAGGAATTCAATCAAGCAATGTTTTCGAAGCAGATTTGGAGGTTATTTACTAGAGAAACTAGGCTTTGGAGGCATGTTCTAAAAGAGAAATATATCCAGAATAGATCATTGTTTACACTAAGGAAGAGACCTTTAGACTCAAGCTAGTGGAAGAAAGCCCTAACACTTTGGGATATGGTAATTTAGTCCATCTATCATATCCCTGGATGCCCTCCTTACCAAATGGGATCCCAAAATTTCAAATCTCTATTGAACCCCCTCCCCAACATTTAACAGTAAAATACCTCATCTCACCATCGGGCTTATGGGAAGAGCAAAATCTCAATTTATTCATTTAACATAGTAAAGAACACATCCTTTAAACATTGATTTCATCCCATTTACTGGTTGACAAACTTATATGGAAAAGATCGAAATTGGGATTGATGTTAAAGCCTGGATACAAATTGTTCATTGCTAACCAACCATCATTTCCAGGCCAACACATGTAATGGAGCCTCATTTGGAAAACCAAAGTTCCTATGAGATTTCAAATATTTATGTGGAAGGCCTAGTGGAATGGTTTAAAGACAAGAGATAAATTATGTTTCTTGCAACTAGGGGTGGATTTGAGCTGAGCTGAGCCGAATATCTGGCTATTCAAACTCGGATCGCTCATAAACTATCAAGCTTGAGCTCGAGCTCGATTTGAATTAGAGACTTGAGCTCAAACTTGACTCGAGTCAAAAGCTCGGAAGTTTGAGCTCTGCTCAGTTTGAGCTCAGTTACCTTTGATTGTAGGTCTCCCTTAACTGCTGAAGTGTTGCATTGTGGTGTCCCTAGCAGCCGATGGCTCCCTTAGTTACCGAGGTCTCCCTTAGCTCTTGAAGTGTCGAGCTGAGGTTTCCCTAGCAGCTGAGGTCATCCTTAGTTGCCGAGGTGCCGAGCTGAGGTCACCCTCAGTGGCTGAGGTGCTAAGCCGAGGTCTCCCTCAATAGCTGAGGTGACGGGCTGGGGTGACATAGGCTCGCGAACCTCACGAGTTGAGCTTTATTAAGCTCGAACTCAGCTCAATTAGAAAACAATCCTATATATTAGACTCAAGTTTGGCTCAAAGTTCGATTTAGACCAAGCCAAGCCGAGTTTTTCACAAACCAAGCTCGAATAGCTCGTGAACAGCTCGGCTCGTGAC
The DNA here is from genome assembly GCF_056320005.1 of Nelumbo lutea. Lineage (NCBI taxonomy): Eukaryota > Viridiplantae > Streptophyta > Magnoliopsida > Proteales > Nelumbonaceae > Nelumbo > Nelumbo lutea. The sequence continues at coordinate 108,800,281 of NC_142686.1, forward strand.
CACCCCTACTTGCAAGAAGAGGACATGAAATACCTTATCTGTCACTGTGAAACTGAAACTTGGCGGCATGTTTTCTTTTCATGGCACTATGCTTGTGCAGTGTGGTTATCCAATCTTGGTGTTAACCTAGACAAAATGCACAAGACCCTACTCAATGAGTACATAATGGATTGGTTGGCTTCTAAGCTAACTGATGTATCCAAAGAAGAAAAACTTCTCTATGTTTAGAAATTGTTTATACTGTTCAGACTCATATGGAATCGAGGATGCAGTGGCTCATAATAAACCAGTCCCCAATCCGGTTCAGTTAATGGAGAGCATGAATCTCTACATTATGTGGGGGAACCTATATACCTGCATTCTCACATCATTGCATCAATTAAGTACACAATGTTCATTGATGGTTCTTTTATATATAACAAAGTGAAAGCAGGAAGTTTGGAATTGGAGTTACTATTCTCTCTTCCAAAAATGAGTCTTTTCAGGAAGCTGGAGAATCTTTTCTGTCAAACCCTCACAAACCAAATGGTGGGCCCTCCTCCATGGTCTTCAACAATATCACTCATTGGAATTAAAAACTTTGTCCATATTTTCTGACTTAGAAAGCGTAGTATATAGTTTCTACCAAAATGAAGATGAAGACTGGATTGTCAAGCCTATCACTTTTGCCTTTTTTTGACATAATATGTATAAACTATATAAGCAGAGAATGGAGCAGAGCAATATGGACTCCTTATGTAATGACGTTACCTTACTAATATATGCTTTTTAAGTATCTCACAGTGTTTTCAACCCATCATTGACTTGGTTGGTTGAACCACTCGAAGCATCACCTGATCAAGATTCCCAGTCTAGATTGAGTAAAACTTGAAGAAGGTAAAAAAAACTATTGACTTAGTAAAAAATCATTTGACCTGGATGGTTGGACCGTTGATCCGTTTGATCTGGTGACTGAGTTGTGGGTTGCATACTAACTTTGTATGCAAACTTCAAGAGGCCATAACTTTGTACTCTGATGTCTGATGGAGGTGTTTTTTTTATTTTTTATTTTGGGTAACTTTTCGAGATCTATGCGTTACAAGCCATGCTATTTTCATGAAAAAACCCCCTTTTTGGCCTCGAATCGCAATTTTCAATATTTTTATAAATAAAAAAAATTAAAAATTGAATTTAAAAACATAAATTAAATATAAAATACTTCATATATTACATGTAAAACATAATTATACATTATTTATTGATAAAATATATGTTTATACATACCTATATATACATACATACAGACATACATACCTGCGATCCAGAGGCAAAAACGGATCGGCCTCAGGTTGGTTTTTAAAACACTGCTTTCTAAGTTTATTTTGGCAAAAAATAAAAAATAAAAATAAAAAGATTGAAACCCACAATGAACAAAGTACCAAATTTTGCATACTACGAACATCAAAACTTCATTGTTGCTGTCAGGGAGGTTATTTGGTTATCTTGAGTTGCTCCATTTTTTTAACTAGTGTCATGCTTCCTCGTCTGTTTGTAGACTGAATCAATGAATCTTCCTTATGAAAGGTGGATTCACCTTTGGGTTGGCAATTTATAAAGCAATTTATTCAATCCATCCATTTTGGGCTTGGATTTACTATCCGCTAGTTGTTCCCACATCTCTGCCCACGAGACATTACAGCTATGTATTGGGAATATCTCCCTTGTCATTTATGTGAGATGTTCCCAATACATGATGGTGGTTCTCTGTGGGTAGAGATGTGGCAACAATCTGTGTGTAGCAGATGATGCGTTTTATGCAGTGTGTCAAAATGGGTTGAATCATATGGGTAAGGGATGTGTTACAACAAAACTCTCCCAGTCCCAATAGGCCACTGCAGCCACACATTGAGAACATCTCCCTTGTCATTCATGGGAAGATATTCTCATGTATGGCAGCAATACCTGGTTGGGACATTGTTGAAACTGTGTGTTGGTAGTTAATCCAAACTCTTAAATCACCTATTGCGTCTTATCTTATATTTAATTCCATGGGAAATAAGAGGGAAACAAAAGGTTGATGGAAAGTTCTTGTATTAATGTATTTGCTATCAAACCAAACATAGCCAAGTGAATTAGATTGCAGGTTCAAACTATATATACGATACACTCCATATGTGGTTCAAAGTATTGGGTATATCATATCTTATCTTTGGGGTACTGATATGCCTTTTTTTAAGGTATCTTTAAAGATACTCTTTTTTATAATCAAATAACATAAAACTAAATAAACCTCCTTGAAAAAAACTAAAAAAATAAAATGCGCAAGGTTCTAAGTGCCAATACACCCATTCAGGCATATTTAGGTGTATCAATATTTTGAACCATGATTTCTCATTTGCATAAATATGCAAGGTAGAGGGAATGAGAGAGAGAGAGAGAGAGAGAGAGAGATGAAATTAAGGGGGGGTTCACCACCTACGTGAATGTTTTTATTTTTATTTGTTTTTAAAATAATATATTTTTAAATAATCAAAACGATGGTTATAAATACAAAAAGCAAATTTTGTAGTATAGAAATTATATAATGTAGGTGGTAGAACATGATATTAAATAATCAAATGAAAACTGTAAACCAAAAACTCGAAAAACATGTTTTTGGTTTCAGTTTTGAAAACAAAAAATACACATATAACCAAGAATAGTTTTTCTGTGTTTCTGTTTTAAGAACCAATTTGTGTGAAGCCTAAAGTGTAGAAGATCCGGATTGAGACAGAAATTGTTCTAACAACAAACTACTCCCATAGATCCATGAACTCTGCTGCCAATAAATTTAGCTCAGAGTGCAATTTTTTTTTTTTTTTTTGGGGGGGGTCGTCCTTTGGCTTCCCAAAACTTTTTGTTAAAAGTATCATTTATATAACTAGTAAGTGGGTTAAAAACGTAATAAAGTGGGTCATTGCCCACTTTACTGAAATGTTAAGGATCACTATATAATGCTCCTTCAACTCTTAGAATAAAAAAAGAAAAGGTTTTATTTTTCTTTGAAATAATCTATAATAGATCCAAACCTCCTGCCCCATTTGTCTTGAAACTCTACCTCTTCCATTCCCTGTTTCATTTTCTTGTTTAATCCCCCCCCCCCCAAAAAAAAAAGAAAAAAAAAAAGAAAGAAAATTTCTGGCTCCACCACTGGCAGTATTAGAAATGTTTGTTTGGTTAAACTTAAACAGAATACATGTGTTTATGGGTATTACAACCTTTAGCCAAACAAGGGGTTGGGAGAAATCAAATTTTTTTGCACAGTTGTAACTTGTGGTTAATACTTGAAGGGGGAGAGATAAGAGTGTTTACCTATCACTAGGGGTGTCGGACCGGTTTTGGGTTGGACCCATCCAAATCAATATCAATTTGGATGGGTTGGACAGACAAATAAGATATATTGAAATTGGATAAGTCTAAACTTAATGGTCGGATGGGTTGGACAGACAAATAAGATATATTGAAATTGGATAAGTCTAAACTTAATGGTCTAAAGCATTTATTGGAATTGATTGGTTGAATCAATATCCTGTTCATTAATAGAAGAAAAGAACATAAGTGTCAATGGACCAGGTTTGAATTAGAACAAATCTAAATTAAAACCAATTTGAAGAGATTGAATGATCTAAACATTGAATTGGACTGGTTCAATTGGACCTGATCCATTTGTAATGGACTCATATCGGACCGGATTGAATTGGACCAAGTCCGGTCCAACTGACACAGACTCTCACTTTCTACTTGTACTCTTACCTTATTAAATTTAATGATAATTTTCAGTTATTGATAAAAAAAAAAAAACTCTAACATTTATTGTTTTAAGTTTGTTTTGATATAAAATAGCATTAAAAAAATAATCTGAATTCTGAAAGCATTATCAAATGTTTCCTTTTATTGTTCCTTCTTATTTGAACACGTTGAATGGCCAAGGCAAATGACTTTGGTGAATTCTCACTCAGCTCATCAACAATTCCCTGCTTTCCCCAGTGCTCCGCTCGCCTAAAGGAGAAGAATCAACACATGCATGCGCACACACCAAAGCATACTAAGAAAACCCTTCAAATCCAATAATCTATTTCAAAATCAGAACCAAACAAAGCTTTACAACAATCACTACCAAAGTTCAAGACCTTGGTTATCAAAAACAAAGTGCAAGTGTGCAACAAATAGATTCTTCTCCAGGTCACTTTGATGATCAGAAGATTAGCCATTCCCACATGTAGTTTTTTCTGAAACTGAATACCAAATTACATGTAGTTTTCCATGAATCAGAACACAAAATTCTCTTAGCCACCTGTCGTTCACTTATGCCGTAGCCTAAGCTACGACCATCCGTTCAACTTTGGCCACATGGTCCATGTTTCCATTGAAACTGAGGAACCAATGACCTGATTCTTGTTCTTAAAGCTCTACAAGTAAGTTACCGCTACAGAAATTGAGTTCACTTTGACATTTGAAGTTTCAATTAGACACCCATGAAAGCTCTATATTGAGATTCCCAGTGCTCCTTTGCCTGTCGAATCCTCTCTTTTCTTTCTGTCTTTAAACGTTGCTCCCAATAATCATGGCAGCTGTTTGAAGATGCACAGAGGGAAAACTGTCAGATGAATGAAAGCAACGCTCAAGAGTCAAGACACTTGAACGCAACATATGGTCTCCATAAGTTGGTGTGGAGCTTTCTTGGAAGGAGGTATGGTTCCAACTTCCAAGATGCAATTTCAGCCTTGTTGACAGTATTTGACATAATGGAGATCCACAGTCTGTAATAATATCACGCTATGAAATTGAACAATCAATCAAAATATACCTTCGACTTAATAGAATGCTAAGCTCCTCCAAATGTACAGCATCTTCGTAAACTCCTGCCTGAAACAATTTGGAAATGACAATCAACATTGTAATATTGTAGTTATTATCCAACAAAAGGAAAAGTATTCCGTTTGCTTATATTCTAGGCAATGGTACTGCACTAACAAGGGCCACGTACTTATCTATTCTAAGCCTGGATTCGCATCATGTATAAGGCATAAAGATAGGAAATTAGGCCTTGAACATTCTGAAATGAGAATTCCTCACTTCTGTGCTTGAGCATTTATAACATTAATTGCAAAATCAACAATACAAGGTGGCACACATGGCTGATATGGACCATCGAACTGAATATATGGCCAATCCACAGGGTCCCCTATCTGATGGACAGTCTGGATTGGCCACAAGATCCACCCACCTGAAAGAAATATGTCAATTCATGTAGGGAAGCTCACTACTACTCTTGCGGTTCCTTCAACATGTTCACATGTTCATTTTCTACGACTGCAGTTCCCTCAACATATATTGTTTAGACTTTGTAATATATATTCTTTATTAACTTAAATTATTTGAGAATATCTCCTTACATTTATATGCTTTGGGTGTTATTAAATCTCACACCAACATACATGCCAGTGTAGAAGTTGAATAGAGAACAGGTTTGTTTGCCTGTGTCGGGGGGGGGGGGGGGGAGATATATTAGACAAAAAATATTTAAAAAGTTCACTGTATTTTACCTGTCGACATAGTGGACATTTAGCTTTAACATCTGCTTCCTTTAGTCCTTCTACAGTGGTCACTGATGCAGCAGAGCAAGCACACATGTAACAGAAGATATGACCACAAGTGAGAGACACTGGATCAAAAACTGTCTCCTGTTACAAACAAGTCAAATGGATTTGTCAGATAATGCCCCCAATGAAATGCCAGTGGCAGAGTCGAGATGCTGGAGAGAAGCATTCTAGGAATTGTTCTACTGCATAGAAAAACAAGTATACCTTAATACATCCCATAATAATAATCATGCTTGCTCATGTGAATGTGTCAAAGATGCAGTATTGACGACAGGAAAGTGAATACCCAGGGTACAGTAAGGATATTGAGATTTCCTAAGTTGCCCATTAAGAATTCCAGCAACAAAGATGTGAAACCATGTTATTATGACTGAAGATTGAAGGATGAAATACATGATGCACTACTTCAGACCCATGTGGACTACATGTACACAAGATGTTAGCTTTAATCTTGCAAAACCAAACTGGAGACTTACCAAGCATATAGAACAACTCAGATCAATATCCAGCTTCACAGAATCAAATAGTGCACAAGAGAGTGATGGTTTGCCATCATTGAATGTGAGAGAACAGTCCTCAAACAACCCTACCACTGCTTGGGACTTGGGCTTGGTTTCCCTTAAGTTAATGTGGAAAGCCATTAACTCACAAAGCCAAGGAGATTGAAGGATCTCAATATGCATACTTTGAGCTTGCGACTTGAAGGTCTGCCCTTGCTTAGAGTAATGAATCTATATTCAGAATGAAAATTAAATAAACACCCATTCGCTAAACCATATTATAATTATATTGCTAAATTATCAAAAAGGAAAAGCAATACATCTACACATCTTTTGTTGCCAGCAGCAATGAACTGATTTCACTAGGTCCTCCAATGGATTTGAAGGGCAAAACATAACAATTATAATTATTGAGTCATTTCTGCTTCTTAAGATAATATAGAACTGAGGTATTCAGAAATTCAAGAAATGAACTAATCTCAGTTTTTCCTATACAAGCAGGGACGGCTTCAATTTAGATGATGAAAATTGTGGTTTTAATTACTCTGGAGAATAAAATGAAATGGTTTTTGTATGATATCCAAACATGCTGCTTGTATTGAAATACATACCTTGTCGTATTTCTTTAGGATTTTTCTAATGGCAATAGCATTGATCATGGCATAGGTAACCAGGTCCTTCCCTTCTTGAATCAAAGCAACATGGTTACCTTGTCTTTTGCCTTTAAACCACATAATGTACTTTCGGAAACCTGAGACTAGGTGTAGATCAAGCAATTTCTGTGCACGCTTGTTAAAACAGCCCAAGATTTCAGACATTTCCTCGAGAAGGGAGGGAAAGAAGCTCCCATCGCAAACTATAAAAGAATCGCAAACAGAAAATGATCAAAACTAGAAATAATCAGAACAATGACGATAAATCAATAGAATCAGATATTGATGAAAAAAAAAATCAATAAAATCAAAACGGAAACACGTTTGAAGAATAGATATTCCAGCATTTAACTCCCAAGTACCCTGAATTCAGGTCTGACACTTGTGAATTTCCCTTCCTTAATTCATACACATTCTGAATTGAAGGTAAAGCAATGTGTAAATTCATCCAAACCTTTTAACTGTCAAACTTAAGGTGTACTAAAAAGAAACAAACTAATTAATAGGAGAAAAACAACAAGAGAGCCAAGAGGGAACAGGACAAAGATGCAAGGTCAATTATCGCTGCAATTTTCTTCAGGCTCAGTTTGGAAGGCGTACAAATACAAATATGTAGAGCACAAAACCTAGTATTTTGTATTATTTTTTGTACTGTACATATTTGTATTTGTACTCTTTCCAAACTGAGCTTCAGTGACAATCAAAGAACGCATGCTTGTGCTTCCATCATATACTAATTGGGGGGGGGGGGGGGGGGGGGGGGTGGAAGCTGCTCACGCACGGGGAGGTTCTTTCTTGAGTTCCACTCCTCAGGAGCTGGAGTTCTGAATGTTTTTACATTCCTTGAGAAAGAAATAAGAAAAGAAGAAGAAAACCAATATCTATCAACCGTTTCCAACATCCAGTAAGCACAAATGCCATCCCATAATCAAACATTGTATCAGTACAATCCCCTATAGCAACTCTGAAATGATTAAGCAAACTAGATGCAGAGAAAACAATGAGCAAGGATTAAAATGAAAGAGGGCATTGAGAGAAAGAGAGAATCCTAATAAAGAAATCCAGCAAACGAAACAAGCAGAGCCAAAACAATAAACAGGCAAATGAACTAAGAAAAGGATACCTGGGCATTTTTGGGGACATGAGGAAACATCAAGGACCTCATCGCTACCTTGGCGTAATTGAAAATCCTTCCTGCACTTCTTCAGAATCTTCTTAAGCTTCTTGAATTCAACCACAGGCAATTTTTCATCCTGTGCTCGCATGTACTCCTGGTACTTCTTACAGAACTTCATTTCCTCTTCCTCTTCTCCTTCTCCTCCTCCCGGAACCCAATATGTACCCTCATCAAATGACGATAGTAGAAGGATCTCTGACGATGGGCTCTCAATTTATTACGTCTAGAGAACCCAATCAAGTTGGATTGTGAGCAAAGATAGATGAAGAGAAGGAAAAGCTCCGAAGCTGATAAAAAAAAGAATGACGTAGAAAATAACAAACTCTCTAACAAATTTGCCACCTCACCCTATAAAATAAAAGAATAAGACGTGGTTTTGATGGGATGAAATGGGTACTGAGGATTCGCACTGAAGAAAATTGGGGTCGATGTGAATGGAACAATTTATCGGAATTTTATCGCGTAGACGCAGGTCAGTCAGTCAGTCAGTCGAATGACGATGAATCTGTTTGATCACAGTACCAAAATTTCAATACAAACTACCTGTTGACACTCTGATCTCGTCAGCGCCTGATCTGTCCATTCTTTTAAACTAAGGAGGTGAACAAATCTATCAACCAAATTTCCTACTCACTTTCTCTGCCCACACCCTACCGACGGCACACTGCAATACAAGATGGGATGTGTGATGCAATTAAACGCTGCTAGATAATTGTGGGCAGGAAATCCGGATTGCATAATGGCCAGTATTGATCCAGACTCCAGCATATCCGAATTCCACAACATCCAACTAATCGTCCAAACAAGGGAAATCCGAGATTTTGGTGAAGTTCATGCGGTTCCAGGAGAAAGAACGATTTCCATGATTCCATCTATCACGCGAACAACGCGGGAGCATTGCTGATTCCACGTGTCTCGGAGCATGTAGCAGTGCAGCACAACTCAAATACCCAACCCAACTAACCCCACTTTTCTTTTTTGTCCGATATAGTGGTTTCGTACCATGAAGGATATGAGGGGTTAAAGTCGTAATTTCATTTTTCACGGGTTCTGCTCCCTTCGTCGCTTGCTTGTCGTTCACGGAAGCCCCCGAACGGAAATAGAAATCTGGAGATGGGTAGTTGAGAGTGGTGGGTTCACACCTCCACCGATTGCCGTCCCAGCTACGTCTCGCGGCCAACACAATACGCCATTTATGATTTATCCCATGGAACGCAACGCATGATCTGCCTGAATTCCGATCTGGATCCCAACCACCAGGAGGCAGGAGTTCGTTTGTTCATCCAGTCTGAAACGGATCGAGAGTCATGCAACCTTTGGATCGGAATAAATGCATCGTTAGTAGTATAAAGAAAAGGAAAGTTTTATTTTTTGGTAGGTCGAACGTGAAAATGAAAAGCAGAAGTCATTAATCGGCCAGTGGAGATTTCACTTGATGCACATGAACCGGGTGATTCCGATATTTCACTTTTTTGGGGTGGCAGGCATAAGCCATAAGAGACCGTCACCCGTGATTTCAGCCAAGCAACTACTACCCTCCGCTTGGATGTTGGAATAATGGAATTCATCATTACATTGCACACCATTTAGGCTCTGTTTAGTTTGAATTACCTCTCCCTTCTTTTTTATGTAAATGAAGAAATTTAATTTCTTTTATAATTTCCTCTATTCAAATAAAATAATAGGCTTCTTAAATGACCAATCAGGTGGTTTCATTGGTTGGTATCATAGATTATATGAATCATTTCCGCAACGCAAAGGAATGTTTAAGATGTGGTCATAGTGTGAATTAAATTAGACTATATTGCAATTTTTCTTTCACACTTAAATTTCATGAATTGAATTTAGGCCATGGTGGATAAGAATGTCGATGGGTCTGGTTTGGTACCGGTTTGTCTCAACCCTAATTCAAACCTAATCTGATCGCCTTAAAATATATAATTTTTGAACCTGACCTAATTTTATAGGGTCCAATTCGGTATTGACTCGATTTGACCTGTAATATTTTAATTGTATTTTTTAACACATTTTGAAGACCTAAAATTCATTAATTTAAGTTAGAAAATTGTTTTATAAAATTTAAAATATTATTTTTTTTAAAGAAATAAAAAATCCAAACCAATATGAAAATAAATCTTAAACTTTAAAGCAATAGAGTTAGAAGCCAAAAAGTTATAAAAATACTTTATATACATACAAGATATCATGACCCGACCGAATGGGTCAGCCAAAAAAGCAAACCCGAATTAAATAATCATAACACTAACCCGTTCTTAAAACCAAATATATTTACCCTAATTCGGGTCGTGTCATAGCCCGACCCATTGACATCCATTATGGGGGATGTAATTTTTTTTTTTTTGCAATAAATTATTGAAATATTTTATTTAAAAGTTTTATCTGACACGATGTCCATGCCATCCGACACCATGGTACAAAAGTAACAGAACGCATTTAGAAGATGTGGTGTATTTTCATTCATACCACCATTGATTGAAAAGTCTAATCTAAGTACGTTGAACGGTTGAAGAACTTCGTCAACGGAACTCCATTATTTCTCTTCTCATGTTTATCTTCTCATATTATTTAGAATTTGGAAGAAAGAAGGCAACAACTCAGAAGAAGCGTAGGCCATTGAAGGTGGAGGGGCCACTAGACATTGCTGCAGTTGTGACAGCATCATCCGTGATTCCTTATTCCTGGAGAAGTCGGATTAAGACCGTGCTGACATGGCCCTTACAGCCTTTGCAACCATGTATTAAGAATATCATTATACTTGTATGTTTTTATTTATAAGATATTCCGAATGTACAGTTGCAAGTAGTGGCTGTGAGAACAGTGTATGAGAATGGTTTTGTGATGATTGAATCCCATCTCTTTTTTAAAAGTTGATAAAAAAATTTTCAACTGAAATGATACCATGGCCCTCATTGTCAACAGTGGTTTTTAATAGTTACTTTTGGAGTTTTTATAGTTCAATCCACTTTTAGGGTGGAACTAAGATTTTTAAGGGTGAACTGAATTCTGTTCGTGAATTAATGCCAATGCGGTATTTAATTAATAACTCTCTAAGTTAGGTGGAAATAATGGGACTGGATTTTGCACATCGGCTGGGATTATTCAGATAGCGTACCAATTAAGCCACGACTCAGTTTTTAATAATTAATTAATCCTACTGGATTTGGGAAATTATTTTAAGAAATACATTGATACATGAATGAGGTCATTGGAACAGAGAACCCAAGAACTTGGAAAAAGAATTTCCTGGTTCAAAAACTTAAACAAGCCCGTAGATTCTCATATGTTTAGTTATTGAACTCTTTTGTAAACGTCGTCTTCAATATTCCATCACTAAACAGCACATCAAGTCTTATTCCAGCTATTTGGGTTGGCTACATCAATCCTAGCCTGTCATCAGCTCTATCTGGGGCCCTTGATCAGGCAACAAAATCTGAATAATAAAGGAAAATAATAAAAGAAAAATGAATGCTTAAATATATGACTATGTCATGTATCTATATGTACATCACAACTATGCCAATTTTTTTATCATATTCTAGGCTGGGGCAGGAGGCTGCTATTTGCAGTTTTGTTTATAGATGAATTATTTAATGCATGGTAGTTGAAGAAATAAAGCTAAATGGATTCACATGGTTGCCCATGAACTTTCAGCTTTTGATACCATTGGTTAGTACCACCTGGTTATTTTAATCATCTGTAAATTTTAATAAATACCACCTGGTTATCATGTTTTTGATACCATTGGTTAGTCATAAGTTTTTCCGATATTATATCTTTTCGGATAATCATTTCAAAGTTTTAATTTTACCGGCGAAGAAAGAAGAAAAGAAGAGGAAAATAAAGGCAATTTCTAAGCCTTCTCTTAAAAAAATTGTTCATAGGATTGTTTAGAATTGTTAGTAATATATAACTAATGAAATAAGACATGTAAATACTAATCCATTGTATCCCTAATCGATAGATGGAACTAGTTCTTCCATGTTAAATATTTGTTTGGCTCATATATTCAAGGTTTTTAAAATCGATTTGAACAACGAACTGGTTAGAGGTCAAGTACCCAAGTCTAATGGTTAAAAAAAAAAAAAAAAAAAAAAAACCAAATCATTGAATGATTCAAACAATTCCATTGCCTGAATCAACGATTTACTAACTAAATCAACAGTTTTGAACGAAATAACAATTCTGGGATAAAACAGCACTGATCATCTAGCAATTCCCGATTTTTCCAGTTCGGTCCGATTTTGAAAATCATGCATATATAATTGAGTGTATGGATGTCATCAAGAGTTAATCAAGCAACCATTTGCTTAGGTTTTCCGTTACGTTCCTTAATTATTATTTTAATAGTTTACTTGTCTTAATCAAATTCCAGACCTTGATAGTGTAGAACTAGAACTATAACACATAAATATAATATACTATTTTGTGCTTCCTGGATCACTTTTTGGCTTTAGTTTGGTAGGTGTGTTGTCATCTTTCTAATTTGACAATTCAATTTATTGCATGTCATCATGGCATAAATGAGCTCAATTGTTTAATACGTACATAAATTGGAAAGAGAGGGGAGGGGATGTGACAAAAACAAGGCTTCTCATGCTCTCCTTGTGTTTCAATTTTAGAAAAAAGAAAAAAAAAATTGTTGCAGCAAAAAGTTGCTCTTTTAACCAGTTTTTCACCCATCATCAAAATCGAAAAATTAGAAATGGCAATTTTCTCTAATCCCATCAGATACCCCGGCCTTCCTAACCCGATGGGATTGAGGATAGGAATTGATGAAGGAAGATTTGTCCCGACCTCATAGTTATGCGACACGTGGCAAAAACAACAGTTCGGTACAAAAGCGAGCCTAAGGCGCGAACACCAAGGGGAGACATTAGCGGACCGAACTCTCCACTGGGGGCCCGAACTCACCCTTGGCCTCAAACCAGAAAGTAATCCGAACTGGCCTACCTTGTAATAGTTCGGGATACACTTCACCGAACTGGCCAACCTTGTAACAGTTTGGGATACACTTCACCGAGCTGACCAACCTTGCAACAGTTCGGGATTCACCTTGCCGAACTGGCCAACCTTGTAACAGTTCGGGGTACACCTCGCCGAACTAGCCAACCTTGTAACAGTTCGGGGTACATCTCACCGAACTGGCCAACCATGTAACAGTTCGGGTACACCTCGCCGAACTGGCCCGACCTATACATACCTCCGAACTCAAGACTTCGCCTCGCTCACCACTCCGCGTCACCTTCCGAGCACCAAAACCAAACAAATCGTACCATGCCTGACACTGAGGAAGTCCGTACCCGAGGGCGCCGCACCGGACTGACTTGGGATCTGACGCTTGACCGCCGCACTCTAAACGGCCACCTGCCACCGCCACCCGACACCCGACACCGCCATCTCCAGTTAGAGAGACGGTTAGGCAGTGACGATTCTGTCCCAGCAGAAAGGACGGCGGCCGAATTGACAGACGCAAGGGTAATCATACCCGACCTGACAAGGGCCTCGGAGCGAGTGCGCGAAGTGATTATAAAACCCCCTGCCCCCAACAAACAAGGTATGTGAACTTTGCGCTATCTGGTCTACAATTTGCCTTTGAGAGATTACTGACTTGAGCTTCAGAGTTATCACACCGGGTTCCCCCCCCGGAGCTCTCATCTTCCCCATTTCAGGTCCCCCGACGCTCCAGCTCAGAGGCGAGTTCGTTGACAGCTAAGACCGGCCGGATTGCACTCTATCAATTGGCGCCATCTGTGGGAACGCTTCTAAAAGCTCCCTCTAAATATCTTTTACCTACCCTTCTTTCAAAAACTCCCAACACCCACTCCAACACCGAAATGGCCTCCTCCAGCAGTGCCGGACGTGGAACCGGAACAACCACTACCGGAGAGCAACTTAATGCTCCGGCAGTGTGCATTGGGCAGTTCACCATCCCCCTTTCAGTGGATGGGATCCCAAGTTTGAATGTGCCACATGCGGTGGCACCTCTGAACACTCCCTCGCTGAACATCCCTCTCCCACTCCCCATCGAAACGAACTTCGCGGAACCGACTGTTGTCCCACTGGCAGCCCTCCAAACCAGATAGATGATCTGATGCAGTGCATGCGGGCAATGCAGGCCCAAATGTAGCAATTCCAGCAGCACCAACTCCAACAACACCAGGTGTTGCACCACCTCTCCCAACACCATTATCAACAACAATTCCCTCAGCTACCCTTGAACCAGCCACTTTCCCCCCGGCACCCTGTTTCAAAGCCGGTCAAGGCCTCCCCTCAAGGTGGACGACCTCACCAAGGAGAGGCTTCCCGACTGCATAACCCCCCTAACAGTCAGGCCTCATCCCCGGGCCGAAAACAAAGAAAGATCACTCCCGCCTCGTAGCCTGCGGGTGGGTCAAGAACCTCACCAACAAAGTCACCTCGGCGCTCCAGGCCAGAGTTCCCACTCACGGAGAACCGCTTCAGCGCCTTGGTAGCAGGCCAGCAATCCAGGCCCATCGAGCTCGGCAACACAGAGGCAAGCAGCGCCAGCACCAGGCCAACTCAAAGGAGGCGCCGATGAAGTCGCCGAACTGCTACCCGCGTGCTACCCGAGCTCAGAGGAAAGGAAGAAACGAGCTCGAGCGAGGTAAAAACCGTCCCCATTCTCTCAGTTCCTTCCCCCCTTTTAGCGGAACTGTTGGCAGTCCCCTTGCCTAGAGATTTCAAACTCCCTTCTCTGGACAAGTATGATGGGTCCTTTGACCCCAACGACCACGTCGACGCGTTTCAGTCGCAAATGCACATCGCTAGGGCAAACAAGTCGTCCATGTGCGTGGCCTTCACCACCACCTTCAGAGGGGTGGTCCGCACCTGGTACCGGAACCTAGCTTCCGGGTCAATAAAAAGCTGGCCCCAGTTCGTGCAGATCTTCACTGTGCACTTTGTCACCAGCAAAACGTGTCCCAGAACCGAGGAAAGTATCTTTGGGGTAATCCAAAGGGAGGGAGAACCCATCCGGAGCTACATCAAACGGTTCAATGAGGCATGTCTGCAGATCCCTCGGTTAGACCCCGCGGTACAGCTCGCTGCAGCCAATAGGGGTGTGACGCACAAAGAATTCAAATGGCACATGGTGGCCAGCCAGCCAGCAACCATGGCCGACGTCCTCAAGCTCGCAGACAAGTTTATGAGAACAGAGGAAGAGATCAACCAGAGAAACGAAGGCGGTGTTGAAAAAAGAAAAAGAGAAAGCGAGCCCTCCAACCTCGACGACAGAAGAGGCCACAACCGAGATGCGAAGCCAAGTCAGCCGTCCCGAGCTCCCCTAGCAGTTCGGACGGATTACATGCCATTGAACACAAAGTGGACCGAGATCCTGATGACGATCAAGGATGCCCTTTACGTAAAGTGGCCACCTCGCCTGAAGAGCAACCCCAACGAGCGGAACAAAAATTTATATTGTAGTTTCCATAAAGATCACGCTCATAGCACCGAGCAATGTAATAATCTCCGCGACGAGATAGAAAGACTCATCCGTCGCGGGTACTTAAGAAATTTTGTACATTATGACAATAGTAATAAAGCAGGTCGGCAAGGGGAACGCAGGAAGGATGTCCCCGAGCCGAGCAACAGACCGGCCGAAGCCTTGCAGCGACCTCCCCCAGAAGAAAGGCCAGTCCGGGGAACCATCCACGTGATAGTGGGCGGTTCGGTGGTGGCAGGATGCACTTCAGCGGCAGCAAGGATGTCAGTTCGCGAAGCAACCCGAGAGGAGCAGAACCCTCCCAAGAGGCCAAAGAAGGAAGACCCGATCTTTTTTACAGAAGACGACGCACGAGGTGTTCAATACCCCCACGACAACGCGCTCATCATAAAGCTAAGGATCAGCGACTTCGAAGTCTGGTGCGTACTGGTAGACTCAAGCAGTTCAGCAAACATACTATTCAAATCGGCGTTCGACCAATTGCAGTTGCAGAAAAGCGATTTGAAACCCGCTCACACTCCTCTGGTAGGCTTCAGCAGAGAGGAAGTCAGGCCCTTGGGAAAAATAACAGTACTTGTGGAAGTCGGCACATGGCTGTGTGCGGTAAGACTCAACCACGATTTCCTGGTGGTCGCGACCCCCTCCCCATACAACGCCATAATAGGGCAACCAATTACGCATATTCTGCGTGCAGTGGTCTCCACCTATTATCTGGCAATGAAGTTCCCCATGGACTTCGGTGTGGGGGTAGCGCGGGGTGACCAACTCGAGTCCCGAAAGTGCTATGTTGCCGCCCTAAAGGGAAAAAACAAGGCAGCCGATGACCTCGCACTAGAGCGACCGGCGGAGCAGGGCGAGGAAGGATCTTCGCCCACTGAGGAAACAGTCGCAGTCCCGATCTCGGCTACAGTTCTGACGCGAACTCTACAGATCGGCGCCTCCGTCAAGGAGCCTTTGCGAATTGAACTGGTGATCTTCTTACTCCAAAATTTAGATATTTTTGCATGGTCCGCGGCAGATATGCCCGGTATTGACCCTGGCCTTATAACTTACAAGCTTAACACTGACCCTGTAGTCAGACCCATTAGACAGAAGAAACACAACTTAGCCCCAGAGCGCTGGAGGGCGGTCGACGACGAAGTCGAAAAGCTCCTCGTAGCGGACTTCACAAGGGAAGTTCATTACCCGAGCTGGGTAGCCAACCCAGTGCTGGTGAAAAAAGCCAACGGCAAGTGGCGCATGTGCGCCGACTACACCGATCTGAACCGAGCATGCCCAAAATACTGCTTCTCCCTACCCCGAATTGACCGCCTCGTGGATGCGACCTCGGGACACGAGCTGCTTAGCTTCCTGGACGCCTACTCAGGCTACAACCAGATTAAGATGGACCAGTCCGACCAAGAAAAAACCAGCTTCATTACCGAGTTCGGCCTGTACTGTTACAAGGTCATGCCCTTCGGACTAAAGAATGCTGGCGCAACCTTTCAAAGACTTGTAAATAAACTTTTTCGGCCTTTAATTGGCACGAAAATCGAATGTTATGTAGACGACATGGTCGTCAAAACACAGTTTTCGCGAGAATTAATAAGAGACTTGGATTCTGTCTTCCAAATTCTGCGTCAGTATAACATGAGACTAAACCCAAACAAGTGTGTATTCGGTGTCACCTCGGGTAAGTTCCTAGGGTACATTGTCAACCGGCGCGGCCTTGAGGCCAACCCGGACAAAATAAAGGCCATCCTTGATATGAGACCACATCGGAAAGTAAAAGAAGTTCAAAGGCTAAACGGTCGCATAGCCACCCTGACCCACTTCATGTCCAAGTCGGCAGACCTCTGCCTGCCTTTCTTCAAGGCAATCAAAGGCAAAGGGTTCGAATGGACCCGAGATTGCCAGCTCACGTTCGACGAGCTAAAGACTTACCTCGCCACCGTACCGACCTTAGCCAGACCCGAGGAGGGCGAGGTCCTAGAATTGTACCTCTCGACGAGCGACGAAGTGGTCGGTTCGGTATTAGTAAAACAAGTAGATCGAGTCCAGCGGTCCATCTATTATGTTAGTAAAATTCTGCAGGGAGCAGAAACAAGGTACCCGCAGATTGAAAAAATTGCCTACGCACTGGTGATATCAGCTCGGAAACTCCGCCTGTACTTCCAAGCTCACACCGTCGTTGTCTTAACCGACAAACCCCTAAGACAAGTTTTGCTGAAGCCTGAGGTCTCCGGTAGGCTGACGAAATAGGCCATCAAACTCAGCGAGTACGATCTCCAGTACAAACCCCAGACCGCAATTAAGGCCCAAGCTTTGGTAGATTTTATCACCGAGTGCACTTTCAGCCACGAAGCCCTACAGGTCGAGCCCAAGGTCCCCAGTTTGGGTGAACCCGAAACTCCCGAGCCAATAAAGTCCGAACCCCGTGAAGTAGCAGCAAGTGTGGCATCTCTCCTAGTCAGGCGAAATGCGAACTGGGATGAGGAGCCCTGGATCCTTCACGTGGATGGTTCCTCGAACCAGCAAGGCAGTGGGGCTGGAATAGTCTTATGCGGCCCGGGTGGCACAAAATTAGAGTACGCACTACGCTTTGAGTTCATGGCATCCAACAACGAGGCAGAGTACGAAGCACTAATAGCTGGGCTGGACCTAGCGCGAAAGGTGAAGGCAAAGCACCTGGTCATCTGCAGCGATTCCCAGCTCGTGGTCAACCAAGTTACGGGCGAGTATGAAGCACGCAAGCTCTCCATGATCACATATTTGGCGAAAGTAAAAGACGCCCTGCTCAACTTCCAATCACACTTCATCAGGCAAATCCCGAGGTCAGAGAACACTGAGGCCGACGCTCTGTCCCGGTTACATAGAGGACTTACCTCGTCCTAGTATTCTCGGGGGGGTAGAGGAGGTCGCTCCCATCCTGGAAGCAGAGCTGAGCTGGATCGACCCACTCGCGAGCTTCTTGATAGACGGAACCCTCCCTGCAGAACGCAATGCGGCCAAGAGGGTGCAGCGCCAGGCAGCCAAATACGACATAATAGACGAACGGTTATACCGACGGTCCTACACGCTCCCCTACTTGCGTTGCCTGTGACCAGTCAAAGCCGAGTTCGTACTCCGCGACACTCATGTAGGCCTGTGCGGCAGACACTTGAGGGGCAGAGCACTCGCCCAAAAAGCACTCCGACAAGGATACTACTGGCCAACGATGAAGGCAGAAGTTGTCGAGCTCGTCAGAAAATGCGACAAGTGTCAGAAGCACGCCAATCTCCACCATCAGCCTGCCTCCGACCTCAAATACCTCGCCAGCCCATGGTCCTTTGCACAATGGGGCATCGACCTCCTAGGACCATTCCCACCAGCAACAGGCGGAAGAAAATTCCTAGTTGTTGCAGTAGACTACCTTACGAAGTGGATAGAAGCCGAACCTCTGGCAATTGTTACGGCCCGAAACATACAGAACTTCTTTTGGAAGAATATAGTATGTCGTTTTGGGTTACCTCGGGTACTAATTTCTGACAACGGCAAGCAGTTCGAGGATATCAAGTTCCAAGAGTGGTGCCAGAACATGGGGATTCGGCAAAACTTTACATCAGTCGTGCACCCGTAGGAAAATGGTCAGACGGAAGTAATGAACAGAGCCATCCTGCGCAGACTGAAAGCACGTCTGGATCGAGCTAAGGGATTGTGGGCCGAAGAGCTACCAAGTGTCTTGTGGGCTCACCGAACTACAGAAAAAACCGCCACGGGAGAAACCCCCTTCAACCTCATCTACGGCACTGAAACAGTGATCCCGACGGAAATCGAAGTACCAACATTGCAACTAGAAACATACGACGATCGGACAAACGGAGATGAGTTACGCACCAACCTTGACCTACTGGACGAGGTAAGGGACCTTGCGCACATCCGGATAGTGGCTTACCAGCAATAGGTAGCTCGCTACTACAATGCCAGAGTAAAGCAACGAAGCTTCCGAGTTGGCGACTTGGTCCTTCGTAAGATTATGGTGTCCGAACCCGGCATGGGCAAACTTGAACCAAACTGGGAAGGGCCCTATAAAGTAAAGAGAGCGCTCGGGGGGGCATACGAACTCGAAACTTTGGAAGGCAAACAAGTACCTCGAGCGTGGAACATCGTGAACCTAAGGTGATACGACCTATAAACCGCCAAGCGAGGTGGACGAAATCAGGTCCTATGGGACACGGTGCAAGCCAAAAACCTCGGCGTAAACAAGCAAAGAAAAGGGCATATTATCAACCTGGCAAAAAAAAAACATCTCGTTGCAAAAGCCTCCACGACAAAACAGGTCACGGAAGTATAATAACCCAGACAAGAAAAGTGGCATATTATCAGCTAGACAAAGAATCAATTCAGGACAAAGGAACACTTGGGCAAAAAGATTACCTATTCTGTTGCAAGAAACAGGAGTACATTGGCCATTAGAAGGCACTTCAAAAAAAAAAAAAGATTATCTTTACATGCCTGGAGCTACTTCTTCGCCATCAGAAGGCACTTCAACAACACCTGAAGGCCCTACCTCTCCTTCAGAGTCTGGCTCGCCATCATCAGCATTGGCCATCTCCTGAGTTATGCGCGATGTGGATATGGCACTAACATCGAGGTCGGGGTACGTGTTCCGGATCATCCACCGGCTCAGTTTGAACCCCCTTCTGTAAGAATCCACCATCAGATCATCAAAACGCGGAGAGGCATTGTAGTCTTCAACGGCCTTCTTCTTGGCGTCTTCAATGCCTTGGGAAAAAATCTGTGTTTTCTCCCTAATGTCCTCTTGAAGATACTCGACTTGATGCTGCAAATCCAACTTCAAGTCTGCCATGTGCTTGACAATGACCCCCATGGCCTCGGCATCATGCTGAGACCTCGCCTGCCTGGCCATTGCAACGCGAGCAGCCTCTTCGGCAGCATAAGCTGCAACCTCAGCAACTCGGGTATTCGCCTCTGCAGCACGGAAAGCCTCTTCAGCAGCATGAGCGGCAGCCTCAGCAGCTCGCGCCTGTCGCGAGCTCCTCTCCACTTGGGCTGCTAAGGCATGAATTGAAGAATTCACCTACCAAAAGAAACAAGTGAGCAATGACAGCAAAAGCGACAGAAAATGAAAAAGGCAAACGAAATCTGACTTACCACCATAGCATGTGTTACGACGCGGCAGGCGACCTGGTTCAAAGGAAGATCGGTCCACGCCGCGATCTCCTCTGGGAAAGTAGCTTCCCTACTCTTCTGAAGAGCGTAGTTTAGCGTCAACACGCTCCTGAACTCCCCTTGAGCTCTCGAACCCGAGGGCCCAGGCCGCGTATAAGCGGACCCAGAGTGAGCAGGTGCACTTGAGTATGCAGGAGCGCCCGTATAGGTGGTCTCAGCGTAAGGCGCCCCAACAGCTTCATGAATCGGAGTCACCTCGGGCTCCCTGGGCAGATCCTCCGGCGTATTGTCTGGAACTTGAGGCTCCTCTTCCGGGGGCAGCTCGGTACGAGTTCGCTTGGCGACTCGCTTCCTCCTCTTCATACCTTGGTACAGACGCCCCCCACGAGTTCTCTCCACGTCCATCACACTTGTAGAAACGAGTTCGATATCAGAAAAAATAAAGGAACAAGGCAACAAGAAACCGCAATACTAGAAACCTACCCGAACTCAGGCCGGCCGCAATAAGCTTGACCTCCGTTAAGTAGTGATGGCACTTTAAACCTTTCCGTGCCCATTGTCGGAGGCCCTTCACCGTCTCTTTGTCGAGAGTAACACCTAATTCAGGAGCGGTCTCACCCCACCCGGTCTGAAAGGGCCATCCTTGTGCACTTCACACACCAAAGTAGTCCCGCTTCCACGTCGGGACCTTATTAGGAAGATCGTGCAGAAGCTTAAAGCCCGGGCGAGGAGAAAGGTAATACGCCCGTCTTCCCCCAGGAAGAGAACCCACCTGTCTCTTGAGCATCAAGATGGAGGAGAATATCTCTAAATCTAAATGGAAATTCTGCTCGCAAAAAAGGGAGATTGTCCCCACCAAGTTCCGAATAGAGTTCGGATGAAGTTGGCCAATGGTGACACTGAAATGGTTTATGACTTCGACGAGAAGGGGGTGGAAAGGAAGTCGCAACCCCACAGCGAGCTGCTCTTGAAAAATCACGATCTCATCAGGACCGTGTTCCCAAGGAAAGCTAACCGATGGAATAAAATATGTATACCCCCCAGGCAGATTGTAAGACATAAGTATAGATTGAAGCCCCTTGGGCGTCATGGTCGAGGGACCAAACCTGTCGAGCGTCTAACCTTGGCAAGAGGTAGACGCCAAACTGCCCGAAGCGACTCGGCCTACTGGTTCATAGTCCTCGAATTCCACCTCAGGATCACTGCGGCAGTCGGGGGATACGACTCGGTTTGTAGAACCTACGTCAGTCCTACTTGAAGAGTCGTCTGAGCTATCAAAGCTAGACATTGAGGAAAAGAGGTGGATTAAGGAAAGTACTCACCGAAAGAAAGTTTTGAAGGCTCCGGAGACGGGAACAAGCCAAAGAAACCTTGGAGGCTATGTAACCAACCTAGGCGCGAGCTGAAAAAACTTGGACGGGAGCTGAAAAGTTGGACGCGAGCTCAATAGGCAAACCGCAGAAGTGACAAATCGACTGGGGTCCCCCACTATTTATAGCTACAGTAACCAAGAACCGATCGTACAGATCAAAGACGATCCGACGGCCCACATTCGTGCTGGTCGCACGTCCCCTGAGGTCGAGACGTGATTGGCGCACGTCCTTCCGAAAAAAGTGAAACGTCGGCGCACGTCTTTTTGAAACCAACGTCGCGCTGACACACGTCTTTCTAAAACTGACCGTGCCGCACGTCTCCCTGACAAATGCCAGCGCACGTCCAGCAGTGGCACGCTTTTTTCAAGTTTGAATGACCCACTGTCACGTCCCAGCGGCGCGAATTTTTGAAATTCAAAACGTGCGCGGTCAACCATCAACATTTATTAGGCACGTTTCCCCCCTTCTCAGAAACCGAAGAACCCTCGCAAAAGCAACTCGCGCATTCAAGGTTCAAAGGATGGGACAAATCCACCTACTACCTCGCAAAACTCCCCGCGCCAGGGCAAGACCCTTGCACGAGGAGTGGGGGGCAATTGATGAAGGAAGATTTGGCCCGACCTCACAGTTATGCGACACGTGGCAAAAACAACAGCTCGGCACAAAAGCGAGCCTAAGGCGCGAACACCAAGGGGAGACACCAGCGGACCGAACTCCCTACTGGGGGCCCGAACTCACCCTTGGCCCCAAACCAGAAAGTAATTCGAACTGGCCTACCTTGTAATAGTTCGGGATACACTTCACCGAACTGGCCAACCTTGTAATAGTTCGGGATACACTTCACCGAGCTGGCCAACCTTGCAACAGTTCGGGATTCACCTCACCGAACTGGCCAACCTTGTAACAGTTCGGGGTACACCTCGCCGAACTAGCCAACCTTGTAACAGTTCGGGGTACACCTCGCCGAACTAGCCAATCTTGTAACAGTTCGGGGTACATCTCGCCGAACTGGCCAACCTTGTAACAGTTCGGGGTACACCTCGCCGAATTGGCCCGCCCTTTACATACCTCCGAACTCAAGGCTTCGCCTCGCTCACCACTCTGCGTCACCTTCCGAGCACCAAAACCAAACAAATCGTACCATGCCTGACACTGAGGAAGTCCATACCCGAGGGCGCTGCACCGGACTGACTTGGGATCTGACGCTTGACGACCGCACTCTAAACGGCCACCTGCCACCGCCACCCGACACCCGACACTGCCATCTCCAGTTAGAGAGACGATTAGGCAGTGAGGTTTTGTCCCAGCAGAAAGGACAGCCGCCGAATTGACAAACGCAAGGGTAATCGTACCCGACCTGACAAGGGCCTCGGAGCGAGTGCGCGAAGTGATTATAAAACCCCCTGCCCCCAACAAACAATGTATGTGAACTTTGCGCTATCTGGTCTACAATTTGCCTTTGAGAGATTACTGACTTGAGCTTCGGAGTTATCACACCGGGTTCCCCCCCGGAGCTCTCATCTTCCCCGTTTCAGGTCCCTCGACGCTCCAATTCAGAGGCGAGTTTGTTTTCAGCTAAGACTGGCCGGATTGCGCTCCATCAGGAACTGATAGTGATATCTAATCAAGAACGGGGATAAGGATGAGGAGTGAATTCCCCACCTAGCCCCAACCCTAATTATTTATATTAATTTTTTTTAAGTAAATCTATTTTTGAAAAAATAATTTTTATTTAAATTTTCGAAAATATGGTTTCCGGTGAACAACCTTTCTTCCATCACAGATAAAGGATGAAGGGCCATTTTTTTATCTCTGATGAGGATCGGGTCAGGGAGAGGGATTTGTTTCAAAGTTGGAATCGAAGACGAGAAATATTGTCCTCGCCCCAAATCTACAGTCTTGCAGTAACTTTGGTAATTAGAAATTCGCTCTCAAAAACCAACAAATTGAACATTTTGCTGGTAAAATCATGGAAGATAAAATGCATGAAACCATGGGAAGGGGAGGACACAAAAACACGGGAATAAATACTATAATTAAAGCATTAACCAAAATGGAAAATAAGTATTCTTTATGGAGTTGATGTAGAGAGAGAGAGACCAGTTCAATAAAGATTTCAGTAAATTAAATTTGATAAATAAAGTGAGTAACATATAATTGTAGTATAAAGGTATTTATTTTTCTGTCTTGTCCTCACTATGCCAATAGACTCTGAAGACCCGGAACTGATTATTTGTGTTGAGATGTTATTACTATATATAAACCCTAGGGTTATTTATTTAAGTTTTCAAAATATTATAATCTTTCTTTATTTATTTTAAAAACAATAAAGTGGACCCAAATTAAATCTGGTATGTTGGATCTCGGATTTCAAGTTTCATCAATCAGATTGATTTGGATGTCCAATACCAATTGTTCTGAGTTTGCTTTTTCTAAGAGAGGCTTTCAGCTATAGAGTTTTCTCCCTGGTTTATTATGAAAACAAGATTCTATAGATATCATCCTTAATGGTTTTAGTTTTGAGGGCCGTTTGGTTTATGGTCAGAGTTGGAATCGGAAACAAAATCCATTGGAATTAAAATTGGAATTATCTATTCTTATAATATGTTTGATTCAAACAGAAATGAGAATGAAAATTAAAATCAGCTGAAATGGGATTTTATTCTCAAGAAAGGGGAGGGAATGGTCATTCCCTTAAATGAGAGAATGTCATTCCACCTGCAGAAATAAAAATGAGATTCCAATTCTTCCACCAAACACTTATCATTCCAATTCCGATTTCAGACTCATAATCTTGTAAACCAAACAGGCCTATATATATATAAGCGAATTTTAATAAACAAGAAGCAGTGCAACTTGGGAAGTCAGATTTCCATTTTTTTAAACTAATCCATGAGGAAGCAGAAAAACATCGTTAGTTTTCTCTGTAAGATATGTTTTCAAATGCTGCAACTGACTCTTCACCATGCACCACTTCCAGTATTCTTCTAATATTTGATACGGATAACGATGCTCCAGTTCCTATGTAATCAGTTTTTCTTTAAAAATCTGCTTAGGGACGTGTACCATCGAGTTATTTTTATTTTTTTAAAGCCCGTAGGCAGATTCATCGCAACTTATCATTCAACAATACATGTATTAACAATTCAGGGGGCGAAGACCAAGAGATTGTTCCAGAGACATTACAAGCATGCTTGGCCAGAGAATGGGCTTCTATGAGTATGAGAGATGCTGATATGGGGGTTGATGTGAAGAATTGAAGAATCCTGGAATCGGCGATAACTGTGCAAATCTGCCATGGAACCTCAATCTGAGGGTCTAACAGGAGGTTTGTGATCTTTTGAGCGTTCCCCCTTGAGAATGAAGTGAGTGATTTTCAGATCCAATCAAGGTTTAAATTATCGACATGCCCGATATGTCGGTAGGGGCGTATCGGGAAATATTGGTAGTATTTTTTGTTCTTTTTTTTATTTTTTTCAAAACCAGTTCAGGGGGGCTGGTTTTGAAAAAAAAAACCAGCCCCCCTGAATACTCTGGCTTGTTTATGTTGGACCAAATTTTTAACATCTGAAATGTATTGTTTTTACTATTTTACCTCTAGAATAGACTATTTGGTAAATTTAAGCTCAATTTATACTATTTCATATAAAATAATTTATCAAATTCAAAAATAATATTGAAATCATACAAAAAAATTAATAAAATAGATAATAATTACAAAAAATAAAAAACGTAATTAAATCAATAAAAAATAATTACTCACTATTAAAAAATAATAAAATAATTAAAATTTAATAAAAATTAATAGTTATAATAATATTGATCTAACACGAAAAAAATAATTAAATACATAATAATTACGAAAAATAATTAATAATTAATAAATAACATAATTAAATTAATAAAAAACAATTACTCACTATTAAAAAATAATAAAATTATTAAAATTTAATAAAAAATAATAGTTATAATAATATTTAACTAACACAAATAAAAAATAATTAAATACATAATAATTACGAAAAATAATTAATAATTAATAATGTGGCTGATTTCATCTTGAATGTTTGATTTCTGGTTAGTAAATCTTTCCCAAGCATGCTTGAAATTTTCCCTGTGAAGTAATTACCTTAAGATTTTAATATAGGTGGGAAGAAGCCACAATTGTCACAGTGCAATCAAATTCATTTCAGGCATAGTTGGGAGAGAAATTATTGTTAGAGACAACAATTGGTTTCATCGGTTTAGGGACAACCAATGTTCTTGTAGAGATTATTGGTAATAAGGTAATTTCTAATTGTCACAGTGCAGTTATGCTGTTAGTACAATCGGTTTCATCGGTTCATTTGCTCCAGAAACAAAGATTTCCTAAGATGAGCATGAACCTCTTTTCTGAGTGAGTGAAGTACGTAAGAATGATTATTATATTGACCACCTTATAAACTAGAGATACAGTAGTCTGGAAGCCTATTGCAGCTAGAGCTAGGTTCTGCAAGTAATTAGTTATATCAAAGTTGTATTTGTGTTAATGTTAGAAACCAGATTAACCTTTTGAAACCCTTTTGCTTTTGCTTCCATATGCAGGTAATGGCTTGGAAGCTCCAAAGGTACTACAAAGTTAGAGGAGGCCGTCTCCACAACCTCTGGAGGCAGGGTGGGATTGGATGATTCAATGAACTGGTTATAACCTGGCAAAGGAGGGCAGTACATTGATCAAGAAAAAAAACCTGGCAAAGGAGGTCCGTAGAGAGAAAAAGAAAGCTTGATGGAAAAATACTTTGGAAGTTTTGTGAAATTGGTTTACAGTTTCCTTCGGGTTTCTGTTCTATCAAACCAAACAAGGTAATTCATAATTTAATCAAGTATACATGGGAATAATACTTTAATGTCAAAGTCCTACCGAATTTTGATAGAGTGGCAACAGAACACCACTATAACAGATCCTAAACCAGACTTGTCCATGGGAATCATTCTCTTAACTACAGCATGAGATCAAGCTGCTGTACATAAGAAACAACAAAACATGAGAAAAAACAGAAATGGGGTCCACCAACAAAGTCACTTGCTCAATCAATGAGAGAGAGAGAGAGGAATCATCAAAGAAGAAGTCATTTTAAAAGGGCATATATTATTACATTAAAGAGAATAAAGAAAAGAATAAAAAATGCAGAGAGAAGCTAAGAAGAGTAAAGGATAAGCATGATAGAGTTCAGTTCCACCTCCAAAAAGAGAACTTGGGGCCCTTGTGCTACTGTTGGGGGTCACTGTTTATGAGTATCTATCTCTCTTGGAACTCTAGTGCTATGTTTTGATCTACCTATTCTGGTCTTGTGGTTTGTGATTAACCTTCGCCTTTACAGGAGAAATTCAATTCCATGAGGGCCATTGATGGAAAAACAGAGCTACAGATGCTACCTTTTCAAGCTCCCAATATCAGACTCCTAAGCAGTCAGCATTGAAGAGAGTGAAACAATGCAGGTTTTGGATCTTGCTGTTTTACCTGAACCTGAGTTTGATCTACCTATATTTTGTGCCAACCTTTTCACCGCAGCTAACATGAATACAGTTGTCTTGGACCTTAATCCTCTGTACGGTGTTATGAGTCACAGTGATTACAAACAGAAGTACTAAAAAACTTAATGCCTCTTGGTCTCCAGTATTACCAATATTTTACCATGGGGAGGGAAGATTACAAGTGAGTCATTGAGATTTTTCTCACCAATTGTGATATGGACCAGGTTCACATCAAGCCAAGACAAACATAATATTTTATATTCTGCATTCATGGACTACTACAAGGAGTGGCTTGATTTGATGGACCAAGGGGACCTGGAACATCGAACATCGACTTGATACTATATGTTAAATAATAAAAATATATTTTATTTAATATATATAATATTTTTTCTTTGTTGTTCTTCAATTTTTTTTAAGTAATAATGAGATATTTATTATTTTTGAGTTTTGAAGGTTTTTAATATAAATAAAACACTTTTTATTGAATAAGAAAGAAAAAACTTTTTGACTGGGCTCGGGCCTAGGCTTCGGGCTTTATATGAGGGTCGGGCTCGGGCTCAATACTTGGGCTTGAGTGTATTTTGTTGATACATGTACAAAGCCCGGCTCGACCCATCAACAGGTCTAAGTCTATCTAATGGATCCAAACTGACCGAACCAATTATAACAGTTCTAGTTCTATGATTTTGTCTTTATTAATGGTAGGGCTTATTTTGGTTCTTGTCTGTTCAAAACTAATTCAAACCCAAATATATATATATATATACATTTGATTTTTTTTATAATTTTTATCATATGTTTATGTTTGAAATGTAAATTTGATAGATAATAAATAAGATAATATTATTTTAATAGTCTTTGTTGTCTTGTGCTGAGCATCGAACTTTCACCTACATGAAGAAGGTAGTGCCCATGTTTTTTGTTTAGTTTTCTCTTTATCTTCTTTGCCCATGCTTAGCACAGGCCTTTCTGCTAGTGAAACATGAAAATATTTGGGTTTTTTGAGTTTTGGGGTTATCAAGGGTAACTTGGGTCATTTACGAAAAATTGTAAGAATATTTTGGACACTGAGCTGGCTCTGAGACGCATCTGAACACGTTAAGAATCAGCCCTAGGTCTATGATTTTCAGATCTGAAAATCAGTTTCAGACCCAGTTTAAGAGGTACAACCAAAGGGTAAGGTCTGAGAAATAGTATTTTCAGATTCAGACCTCTAAAATGTGCAATCAAATGCCACATTCAACTTCTTCAGATGTTCCACGTCAGCAGTTAATAGATCGAGCAAAAAGAAGCTCTCCTCTATGATCTCAGAAAATGATGCTAATCCCGGAAGAATTAAGTGCTGACGTGGCCTCTTCAAAAGATCAGACAGAGGATGGATGCTCAGTTTGTTCAAGCTTGAACTTGGTCTCTTCAAAAATTTGACAAAGGGTTGTTAGGATAGTTTGACTCGGCTTGGCATCAATCCTCTCAAAAACAGCTTTACATCTACCCTTCCAGCAATGCCACATTATAACTGCACAAATACTAAACAAACTTAAAGATTGTCTATCATCCCAACAACTCTTGTTCCATCAAAATTTCAACCATTGAGGTAGATTCCATCCTTCAAAATCATCCTCTTGACACAGAGCACAAGGTCTCTATCTTATTGTACAAGCGAATTGTTTTATGATTTGTTTTGTAGTGTAATTTTACTTGCACTAATACATATGCATGATAGTGCAAATTAACGCAAATCCATCATCCACCAGCCTATTTGGCTTAATTTATCTGTTACTATAATTAATCTTTCGATAAGTAAAACCAAACTAATTGGTTTTAGAAACCAAAAACCCCTTAAACTGGCGTAGGCCCACACCAAAAGCACCAGCTTGTGCACTCCTTTAATGCTGTCTTTGTAGAATTCTTTAATTATCAACCAAAAGCATTAATTTCTCATGGTTGTTAGTTGTAACCGTAACTATTTCCTTCTTGAGATTGCTTCAGTCAGTGCAATGCCGAGTTCATACTGTTTGAACAGTTTCTTTGCAATTTTACATTGGGGATATTAGGGAGAATGAATGTTCAGCCCATGTCAGAATTTTTAGTTTTATCCTTCAGATGGGATGAATCCTAGCCGTAAATTGATGCCAAATTTACAGACAGGATGCGGAGAGGGCTACTAGTAGACTATAGGGGACAGTAATTTTAAAATTCTGTGTTAGATTTATTGCTATGACCCCACTAAGACGTCATTTCATTTCATTCAAAGTGAATCTATATGCCAACAAAATTCATTCCAATGACCCACCAATATGATTTCACACCACACATTTTATATATGGTGAATTCTACTTTTATGGTGGGTCTCAGTTTCATGATGAGATGTGCCGTGTTGGATCAAATTGATGGAGGGTTGGAAAGTATTTTATTGACAAAAGATCCCAATTCAATGCCATATCGATACATCAAAGTGTTTGAATCTTGTTACCTTCTTCTGTACCCATCATACATTACAGCTGTGCATTAGGAACATCTCTTTTATCATTTACAGGGAGATGTTCTCAATACACGGCAATGGTGCTTTGTGGGTAGGAGATTCAGAGAGTATGTCAAAGACTTTGATTTTCTTGTTTCAGCGCAACGCTACAACACAGTGTCTTAGCAAAAGTGGTTTAACTCTTTAAACCCAACCAGGGGACAGCCAGGGGACAGCCTGATCAGGCTATTACAAATTTGGCTTTGGTAAAGGTAAAGACCATTCGAGAAGCCTTTACAGCCTTGTATTGAGAACATCTTCGTACTTATGTAGTTTATTTCATGGGGAGATATTTCCAATGCAAAATTGTAAAAGGTGGTTGGAACGGTGTGGGCACGGGCTTGCCCTAACGGAAATCGATCTCAACTATCACCCGTGGACTGGGAGTGATAATAGGTTGATATCAACCCTAATTCAACCCAACCCGAGCCATTGATCCTCCACCCTAATCTTGACTCAGCCCGATAATTTTGGGTTGTATTGGGCTTGAATTGGCCAAATTTAAATTTTGGGTACAATACAAAAACCTCCCCTAAGGTTTCTGACAATCATAAAAACCTTTCCTGTATTTTAATTTTAACAAATGCCTCCCTGAACTTTTGAAAAAAATAAATTAACAGAAACCCCCTTCAAGCATCATTGAAAATATATTAAAATTCTAAAAATGCTTTCATTCGATTAACATCACTCTTGCGATTTTACGAGTCTTTTTTCAGAGCAAAAGAATAGAGTTTGAACCTTAACACCACTAAACACTTGCATGGCACCATCGTTCAAAATATTCCATTCACCTAAGAATATTTCCCATTTTCTAGAAATCCTTCTTCACCAACCACTGTTCTTTACCGGCAATTGTTTTTGCTGATATAGCAGTTGTTTTTGTTATCTAAAATAAAACCAACCACATCGTAAAACACCCCCTTATATCCTACAGATTTTTATTCATCTTCTTTTTCCATCGAACCAACATAGCCATAGAGTACACTTTTTCCAGCCATATGTACTACCACAATACCTTAATATAGCATCTACCCTTCTGAGGGATGTTTGACAATGCAAAATGTTTTTGTTTTCACTTGTTTCATCTTCTCAAACATTATTTTTATTTTGAGAAGTGAAAATAAGATGTTACCGAAAAAAGAAGTAAAAAAAGATGGTTTTGTTTTCAAAAGCAAATCATATTTTTGAACCATCAAAATTATCTTCTCTAAAACAAAAATAAAATTAACTTTTAATATATAAACATTTGAAAACAAAAAAATTGCATACACGACCGAGGACATAATTCTATGTTTTTGTTTTAAGAAACAATCTATTTTCAAATTCTGAAAATTTATGATACCGAAAAGTCATGGTACCAAAAGACTTCGACCAATCAAAATCCATCCCTAAATTTTGATAAATAACATTAGATTGATTAAATGATAAATTTTTCGGATATGATATGTTTCTGGTATCATAGTCAAGATGATTTTGGTCTTAAGCCAAAGGTTTCATTTAACAAAAAGTACCAAACAAGTCTAATGCAGATTTCTGATTTACATTGTAAATTTATAAACATTCAAAATGTCTAAAAACCATAGTCCATGCACCTATACTTGCCTGTCAATTAACATCAATTCTGAACTGACACTTACCCCAACCGTACTCTATGGCTATGAATTCTGACCCTGGGCTTAACTGTCTTTCTCCCTTCATTTAATGGCTAAGCATAAGTCCAGACACAAGGCAAGCCCCTTATCCTAAAAGTTAAACCCGTGATGGGATCTAGTGTATTAATTCTTGATTCATCACTAGTCAGGTCTTGTATTCAAGCCAGATCACTTTTGCTATGACAGTGGTTGTAGCATACGGATAAAATTAGGCTGAAACCAAAAGTCGTATCTTTAGATTTAGGGAGAATGATTGTTCAGCGCATGTCAAAATTCTTAGCCTCGTCATACAGGAGGGATGAATCCTAACCATATATTGATGCCAAATTCACAGACAGGATGCAGAGGGGGCTACTAGTAGACTATGGGGGGCAGTGATTTTAAAAGTCTGCCTTAGGTTTATTGCTATGACCCTACTAAGATGTCATTTCATTTCGTTCAAGGTGAAGCAATATGAGTCCAGGTCACCTGCCAATAAACTTCATTCTATTGACCAATATGATTTCACACCACACATTTTATATATGGTGGATTCCACTTTTATGGTGAGTCCCAGTTTCACAATGAGATGTGTGGTGTTGAATCAAATTGATAGAGGGTTGGAAGGTGTTTTGTTGACAAAAGATCCCAATTCAAAGCCATATGGATACATCAAAGTGTCCGAATCTGCTACCCACTTCTATACCCATGATACATTACAGTTGTGCATTAGGAACATCTCTCTTGTCATTTACAGGGAGATGTTCCCAATACACGGCAGTGATACTTTGTGGGTAGCAGATTCAGAGAGTACATCAAAGACTTTGATTTTCTTGTTTCAGCTACAACACTGTGTCTTAGCAAAAGTGGTTTAACTCTTTAAACCCAACCAGGGGACAGCCTGACCTGATTAATCACGAATTTGGCTTCGGTCAGGGTAAAACCCATTCGAATAGCTATTACAGCATTGTATAGAGAACATCTTCATATTTTATTTCATCGGGAGATATTCCCAATGCAAGATTGTAATAGGTGGTTGGAACGTGTGGGCATGGGCTTGCCCTGACGGAAGCCATCTCAACTATATCACCCGTAGATTGGGAGTGATGATAGGTTGATATCAACCCTAATTCAACCCAACCCGAGCTATAGAACCTCCACCCTAATCTTGACTCAGCCCGATGATTTTGGGTTGGATTTGGCTTGAGTTGGCCAAATTTAAATTTTTTATGGGGATGATAATTAGCCACGTCATCACTCATCAGTCGAGCAAAACTAGTACTCATGCAGCAGGTGGCCACGTGACCGTATTGTATTGCAAATGAAGCGGTATGCTTACGACTCTGCGCGACCAATGGAAACACCTTTCACTCTATATCTATATCGTGGCCTTTGTTGCGAATGCTGAAATTTTCAAAGAGAAAAGAGAACGAAGAAGAAGAAGAGAAAGAGATAGAACTGGTTATAATTATCAAGAAATAAAATAAAAAAGAAGTAGAACTGGTAATTGCTGTTCTTGTGGATTAATTATTAGCGACAAGCAGAGTTCTAATGGCGACTAGCGAGAACTCCGAGAAGCCAGTAATGGTAATCGCCATTGACGACAGTGAGCATAGCTTCTATGCTCTCGAGTGGACTCTCGACCATTTTTTTGCTCCTTGCATCTCGAATCCTCCTTTTAGGCTCGTCATTGTCCACGCAAGACCGTCTCCTTCTTCCGTCATCGGACTCGCCGGACCTGGTGAGATAAACACTAGAATCCGATTTGATCTCTCTGCTGCGTTTTGTTTTCCGATGTTTCTTTATTTTTTTTTCCTCTCTTGGTTTTTCTACCAATAGACATATGATTGCTTCATGTGGATCAGCCCTAGTTCCCAAACAGGCCCTTAGTAGTTGGATGGTTTAATTTAGTAGGGTCTGTGTTTTCCCTTTAATTGGCGAGCTAAAACTGGACTATAAGGAATTGCAGGGGCTGCCGAAGTTTTGCCGTTCGTGGAGGCAGATCTGAAGAAGACGTCAATCAAGGTTGCAGGGAAGGCAAAGGAAATCTGCAGCTCTAAATCGGTAACAATCTGTTAGATGACTCTACTGCTTGATTTTGAACGAAAATGGGGAAGAAATTCGAGTCTTTTTATTAATTAAATCTTCGTAATTAGTTCTAGATATGATTAATCTGCGTTCAATGCCACCTCGTGGCACTTGATCTGGTAAGTATAGTATAATCTTTTATTTGATAAAAAGAACTCAAGATTAACGCTAGCTTTTTTTTTATCTGTTCTCATGAAGTTAGTTCCATGAAGTTTGCTTAAATCTTCTGGCTTTAACCAAAAATTAATGGGACTATATACAATAAAGAGATCAGATAGCTGAATATACTCCGAAGATATTGAAGTTTAGAAATGATGGCTTCTGTTTCCTCCGTTTTTCCAGCAATCGCTGACCCAGACGGTCAGACCGTTCAGGCATTAGGTTCCTTTTTCACCCCTGAACCACTGACATATGCGATCAAACCATCGACCTGGACAATGGTTATTGGCCGTTTTTTGTTTTAGCTTTTTTTTTTTTTTTTTATTTGCTAAATCACAATGGATCATTTGTTCAGATCAGACAGTAAAACCACTCACCCGAAAATAAGTGGCCAAAATGGCTCTGGTTTCAAGTCGATTTTTAAAAGGGTAAATTGCTTAAACCTCTCCTGAGTTTAGTCATTGCAATCTCTTAAACTTTCTAAAACAGTTGCAATTAGACCCCCTCATAGAATATTCTAACAAAAAAAGGTAAAAGTGTCCAAAATATCCAAACATTTACTATTGAGGCTGGTTTCTACGGGAAAAAAACAATAAAAACTTTATTAATAATAAAACAAGAGAAATTAAAGTTACAGATGTATCTTTGAGTGATCGATATGAAGGGAAAATTTGAAAAATAAATCAATTTCAGAAAAGAGACCAAAAGGGTTTGAGGTAGTGGTTATTATGAAGAGAACTTAGAAAATAAACATTTTTGCTAAAAATAATTGCATGGGTATTTAGGACATTTTTGTGCCTCTTTTTAGAAAATTCTACTAGAGGGGGTCTACTTACAACTATATCAAAAGGTTCAAGGGAGGTGATTACAATTATCAAACTTTAGGGGAGGTTTTAGCAACAACCAAAAACTCTAGGAGAAGTTTCATCAATTTACCCAAAAAAACATTGCTCTAAACAAAGGAGTGAATATTACCACAAGATTGACAAGTTTGACGATGGGGCCGTTTGGCAAACCTTTTTGAGAAGTTCTTCTGGTAGGTCTGATAGTGAAAAGACACATTAAGCTTTTGCATGAAGACTTGAGCATACCGAATCTAGTTTGGTTGTCATGCGTCTTTCCGTGCGAGAAAGACGCGAAAAGCTCCATTTGAAGTTTCCCGAAATCAGCCCAAAATGGGCTTCTCATGTCTTTTCGACACATTGACTTTTGGTGGCTAGATTTGCTACAAACCAAACGAAAAAAGACCTTGGTGTGATCTGCTCGATTTGTAAACAGCCGAAAGACAGCATGAAAAGACACACCAAACAAGACCGATATACTTTGTAGATACAGAAAACAATGGAAGAAAGGTGGTTAATGTGCATCACAATGGAGAATATCATGGCTTCCATGTCCTCTGGTCATAGTGCAAGCTTTCCCTCTAAATAATGAACAAATTAACTGCATATTACCATGGGATATTAGTTAAATGTGATGGCTAACCAGCAGACCGTAGAACTGGAACCAATGATGAGGTTCCACGCCAATAATAAATTCATTGGCCTCACTGTAAAAGGTACAAGTCCCATGTATTTAAATACTGACGTAAAACCTTATCATCAGTTCCACATCCTACTAAACAGCCATCGCATTCAGTCAAAACTTGTTTCATTTTGTAGCAAGATTCAAAATATTGATAGCACACCCTGATGGACCAAAAGGAATGTGTGGATATTTTGAATGTTACATTTTTTAGGGTCTGTTTGGTTCATAGTCAGAATCGGAATCAAAATCCTCCGGAATTAGAATCGGAATGGTCCATTCCCATAATCTGTTTGGTTCAGATAGGAATGGGAATGAGAATTAAAATAAAAAAGAATGGGATTTCATTCCAAGGGAGGGGCCATTCCCTCAAATGGGGGAATGCCATTCCATTAGAAATTGGGAATAGGATTCCGATTCCGTCCAAACCAAACAATTGGAATCGGAATAGTATTCCGATTCCGATTCCAGACCCTATTCCTGCAAACCAAACAGACCCTTAGTTTTTTTTTCAGATTTTCAAGAGGGATTAATTTTATGTTCTTTAATTATTAAAAAAAGTCTTAAAATGCGTTAAAATAAATGTATCGTATTGAAATTTTAAAACTTATTTCATTGATTAAAAAATAATATAATCAAGGTTTTTTAGATATATAAAACAATAGAATCAATGTGATATAAATTAAAGCAAATTAATCACTTCTTTCCCTAATCGACTCACCCACACTGGTTTTCACCATTTCCTTTTATGTTATTATATTTTTTTTTCTGCCAATGTGGTTGGTTTGCCTTAATCAATGACTTCTGATTGATCTGCAGGTGAACACAACGGATGTGGAATCTGTGGAAGGTGATCCTAGGAATGTTCTCTGTGAGGCCGTAGAGAAAAACCATGCAGCCATATTGGTCATGGGTAGTCATGGTTATGGAGCTCTAAAAAGGTAAAAGATGTACACCTATGTTTGATTAAAGCCTAAAAATATAGAAATGCACTAGATATACAAGTATGCGTCTAGAAATGTCTTATACATTCAAATTACTTATATATATCCCATGGTGGTGGGATCGGAAAAATTAGGAACTGGTCATTTGATTGGTTCCATTTTACCCCAGAATCATTATTTTGGCTAAAAACCATTAATTT
Organism: Nelumbo lutea; assembly: GCF_056320005.1. Lineage (NCBI taxonomy): Eukaryota > Viridiplantae > Streptophyta > Magnoliopsida > Proteales > Nelumbonaceae > Nelumbo > Nelumbo lutea. The sequence continues at coordinate 108,836,823 of NC_142686.1, forward strand.
GGTCAGTAAACTATTGACCTGGTTGATCCAATCATTTGAACCATTTAGTAGTTTTTGGTTGGTTTTATTTTTAAATTTTTTTTTGTCAAAATAAACTGTCTGATCAATTCAAACGGTCCAAAAATCTGACCCCTGAATGGTTCATTGTTCAGTTCTATCAAAGCAAATCAGTGCTCACACCCTTCTAACAGCCCTTTATAATCTTGCATTTGAAATATCTCCCATGAAATAAATCACATAACTATGAAGATATTCCCAACACAAGGATGTAAAGGCTGTTTGAACGAACTTTGCTCTGACTGAAGCCGGACTCTTACATATCAATACAATGCTTGCTAGACAAAAAAGAACCATCTCACAATTATAAGATGCCTTTAAACAGGCTTTATTAATTAATTACAGCAATTTTTATATTGAATTAATTCTGAAATTTTACTTTAACTTATATTATAGTTAAGTCGTCGAGTATGGTCAAATCTTTATTTTATTGGGACCTTGCTGATGCATGAAGAGGGGCGGCAATTGGATGGGTTGGGTTAGGCGGATTGAGTTTTAATGACTCATTTAAATAAAATTAAATGGGTTGAATTCAATCAAATCCATCTTGATCCAATCTAATCCATCTAATTTATTAATTTTGTATTTACTATATGAAATTTGCTTAAAATTAAAAATGCAATTCACCTTTTGACAATTTAGTTAAACATGGCCTGATGATGAAAGTGTTGTCTTTCACATGAATGTTCCATGCTCAAATCCCATCACATACACATTTTTTACATGGGTAATTTAAGAGGAATTAATCTTGCTCATGCACGTTTGAACCATGTGGGTTTGGGCCGAACCGGATCAGAACAAACCACCCGATTGGGTTTGGGGTTGGTTGAACTATTTAGGACAGAATCAGACTGGACTGACCAAATCAGTTTAGATCAAATGGAATGGTAGGGTTCGGTTTAATTTGGGCCATGCACGACGAGACCATTTGGGTATGAATTGGACTAGGTTTGGGTTGCTTTGAGTTAGGCATGGTTGGACCATTTAGGTATGAAGTGGAGCGGTCCGACCCAGATCAATTCAGGCCAGACCAGCTAACTGGGATTGGGCTTGTTTGGACCATTTGGGCTTAGATTGAGTCAGGCCAACTAGAACCAATCGAACCACCATTTCAACTATGGTGAACCAAATCAAAGCTTGGGTTCATGTTAATATAGGTAAACTGTGGTGTCACGTATCAGGCTCGGATTCAAGTTAATGTGGGTAAAGTGTGTTGATCCGAACTGGAACAAGTCATATTGATTGGTTGAACCTGTCCAAACAAAATGGAGCGATCTGGCCTTTTGACTGGGTTCACGTTTATTCTTGTCGGGGTATGGTTGAACCTCTCAATTCTACTCAGCTCTAAATCGGACTAGACCAATTGCCCCACTAAACCATCTAACCATATTGGAATTAATTATGAGTGCACTGCCTTGACCCAAATTGGTTCAAACTGTCAGACCATTTGACCAAGTCCCAGTTCTCGCTAGTTCAGGTTAGGTATGGTTGCACCACAATCCGATCCAACCCAAATGAGAAACCAACTAGTCAATTCATACTTGTGTGATTAGGGGTTAATCTGTTGGGTACCCACAACCCAACCCAATCCATTTAAATTGTTCTCAAACCTATTTTTAAATTTCAACCCACTAAGTAAATTACTAAATAAGCAGTTTGGACGGGTTCAATGGGTTGGGCATGAAACTGCCACCCTTACGCATCATTATGAAATCAAATAGACTGTATATTACTAATAGAATTTACTAAAACTCCATGTCCATACTATATGATAAATGTTTTAAAAACGGATTCGAAACCTGAACTATTTTGGCCGCCAATTTTTGGGTCAGTGGTGTAATTGTTTGGTTCGAATGGATGGTCTGTTTTAACTAAAAAATTAAAATAAAAACAGTCAAAAACATTGTCTGGACCAACAAGTCGAAAGTTTGACACCTGGGTCAATGGGTTATTGGTCAAGTCAACGGTTTTTGACATAACAACGGGTTAAGGGTAAACAAAGCTGATTGCCTAAACAAGTTTTAGGATAAACAGTCCGACCATCCAAGTTAACAATGATTCGAAAACACTATACCATATAATATCAATACTTGCCTTGGTTTTTTATAAAAGTCAATAAGTTTAAACCAAAGTAGCATATGATGAGGTTAATACTTATATTTTAAGTCCTATATAAATATAAAATATTCAAACCAATAAATTCGGATTTACTCCTCACAGAGCCACCTCACACCAACCTTATTGTGCTTTTGGACATGCATTGAGATTATCTCCCGTACTTCATGTTGTTATTTATGGGAAGATCTTCCTAATGCACGGCTGTGATATACTGTGAGATTGGTGTGAAGTGCATTAAAGAACAAATCCAGTTAATCAATCATGGTCCACAATCACTCAATTTCTCACTCTGCATTAAGGGCTGGACATCACATTTCTTTTTTTTCTCTACAGAATTATTTATTTATTTATTTATATTGTTTTGAGCTAAATCCTCACATCTCTTGCAAATTCGTTCACTGGTGGTGGTGCAGGGCGGTATTAGGAAGTGTAAGTGACTACTGCGCACACCATGCAAATTGTAGCGTTATGATTGTGAAGAAGCCCAAGGCCGGCAACAACTAAACTAATTCCCCAATTTTCTCCAATAAATGGATTGGATGCAAACCAACCATCATAACTGTGTCTTTGCTGTGCAATATCCAAATCCTGTTTGTCAATTGGTTTGAATTGTGGTAAAGTCTGCTGATTGCATTCATTACCTAAGTAGCCATCCACATGGATGTGAGAGAGAAGCAACTTTTTTTCTTCTTTTTCTTAAATTTTTGGTTAAAGTAAATCATAACTGCTAAACTTTTGTAGTGGTATATAGAGAATCCCATAAAGCCTGGATTGGTTTGAACCAAAGTTCAAGATATTATGCACCTTGATACTGCAAAAAAGATGTATTGGTACTTTAAATTTCACACTTATTTTTTTTTTTCAGAGGGGCCTCCTAGGTTATTTATAATAATTATAAAAGCAAAAGTTTCTTAAAACGCCTTAAAAAAACAAAACGTGTAGATCACTAAAAATATAATATATCTAAATTTTGAACCTTTTATGCAACAAATGTTGTAAGTGAATACTGTTTTTGTCAGTGGTGGATAGCTCTCTGATTAAGAGGCGATCATGTCCAAATAAATGACTCCAGATCTTTAGACCACAAGAATTTTGTTCACGTCTATCCACAACACACTACTTCTATGATTTGGGAGCATCTTCCCATGCATAATACTATGCAGTAAGATGAGATATTCCTCATGTGTGACTACGATATTATATGGGTAGACGTGGGCAGAATTCCCAGCACCTTTGTCAACTCGTTCTCTCAAGGTTCCGTAACAGTATATATAAGTGTGTGTGTGTGTGTGTGAATATTGGATATTGTTTTCCCTTAGGCTGCTTTTAGAATCGGTGTAAATCAAGAATGATATAAAAATTTACACTGGTTCACTTTTGTCAACGTTTGGAGGGAGTGTTTAATCATGATCAACATAAAACTCCACTCCAGTTCGGTTTTGTATATATTTGGATGGAGTGGAATTTTTACGTTACGAATTAGTGTAAAACCTCATCAAATATAAAGTTTTACATTGGTTAAATACTACATCGATAAAATCGATGTAAAATTTTACACCGATCACATCATGCTTTTCAAAAGTGCAACAGCCACTTCTTCACGGCTCAGTGTAAAACGTCATCAATGTACTTTTATATCGATTCCAAACGCATTCTCACTGTACTTTTGGGGTTGGTAAATGAAACATCTTTGTCTTATTTTTTTCTTTTATTTTATTTTTTTAACTTCCCCCCCATTTTCCTGCATTTTTTTATGAAAAATAGAATATTGATAAAATCTCCCTATTGGTTTTGGTGTTTGTGACAGAGAGCTTAAGCTCTATTTCATCTTTTTGAGGAAGAAGATGATGAACAGTATTTTATTTTCAAAGACATTTTTGACATTTTCAAAAGTCCTAAATCGCATATGAAATCACATGATACATATAACTGATGGTATGTTAACGATAAATACTAGATTGGCATATTTTGAAAATTCGAATACTGAATTTTAGTATTTTAAAATTTAGGGACTACGGTGGCACTAAGCCCAAACGATTGAGGAATTTTCTCTTAAAATATTTTAATACATGGAATTAAAGATATGTTTACTTCCAAAATCACCCGCAAGATGATTTTTCTTTTGGTTTGAAGGAAATCCTTGCAATACCACCAATCCTAAAAACAAGAGAGAGATATTTTCTATCCTTTTTCTTCAAGAATCAAGGATTTACTTTCAATGACACCCACAAGATATATCTTCTCCTTTTTCTTTCAGTTTTCTTCGATAACAAAGTTATGGGAAAGATGAAACCAAACTTCGGCTATCCACATTGGACAGACAAATTTTTCCTGAAACCAATGTTGCATATGGGAATAATGTCAGACGGGACTGGGACACTTGTTAGGTCTTATTGCACAACCTACGAGAAGCAGTAGAGGAGGGTGGACGGTTTTTGTGCCCATTTGGGAGAGGGCTTTTAAGCAATGGCTTTTGGAGTTTCATGACGCGGCTCAATCAATGCAGCTTAACCAAGAAGCCCTCCCAAACAAGGTTTTAGATGTACATTTAAAAGTTGAGACTTATATGCAGCCCATCCACTCCCTTGAGCCCCCTTCTACGTGATGGATTTTGTTGACCTTCGATCAAATTTAGGTGAATTAATGCTATTCCTACTGTTTGATTATTATCTAACGCTATTTCTAATGTTTTCTACCCTTACTGTTAGCCTTTGTTAATATTTCATCAAAACCCATACACATGTGATATAAATTTTTTTAGAACCCAATTTTATCTTTCTCTCTCACATTACCGTCGCTGCAGCAGTGGACCCCTCCACCTCTAGCCTCTCTCTCTTTCCCTCTACGCCAGAATATTCCGATCTCACTCTACCCAATCTGGCATTGTTGCTGCTAAAGATGGGGCTAAGGGCAATAAGGTAAATCTGCTTCCTTAGCCAAGGCCAATGTGTCTAACCTAAGAGTAAGAGATTACATGTCAGAGGCTCCAGGTGTTATCCCAGGGGCGGATACTTCGACGGTCAAGTTAGTCAAGTGTATGAGAGGATGGACGAGGTCTGAGGTGAGAGCTCAAATGAGGTCACTCGAGAGCAAGAGTGAGCAAAATGGATTTACCTAGAGAGGGGCACCTCAATTTATACTTAACATTGCATTGGGAGTAGTTGGAGGTGGTTGGCAATGGGCATCCAGGATTGCATCCGGTCGATGCCACATGGCAACATCCTAGGCCATGCCACATGCACCTATATCATTTGCCCCCCACTCTCGAGGTTGTAATGGACGAGGTCCGATGGAGGGCTAAGAGGAGACGTTGGCTTCGGCTGAAAAGAGTGCAATGATGCCACTGGATGGTGTTGGATGGCACATCAAGTGAAGGCCTTGGCTAGGTTGAAGAGAGTGTCGTTTAGAAGCGCGAAGGCGTCAACCTCGGCTGCTAAGAGCTCCCCTCGGTCATCCAGTGGCAATTGTTTCTTAGTTGACTCCGCCTCTTAAGAGGATCATGGAGGGCCGAGGGCGCGGAGTCGGTGTCGACGTGCTCTTCACAGGTGTGAGGCATCTGCATTCATCGATCGTGCTTTTCACAGGTGTCATTGTGGATCCGTACACGGGATAGGCATCGATGTCGACTGGTCGTGACCATACACAAGAAGGGCGGTGGGTCGCTTGGGTTGGGTCGCTTCTAACCTAGGATCGACAGGCGAACCGGCGTTATTTTGCATTCCCGAGGTCGACCCCATGTGGCATGCATCGGTTCAGGCTGTCAGGTCGGCTGCTCCATGACCGTTGGATCAAAGCGATATGAGTCGTTCATTCCTCTTTAAATAGGGTCACTAGTTGAGGCAATCGCTACCATTTGCTTGCTTCTACTCAAGTCTTTCGAGACCTCGGCACCTTCTAGCCAAACCCTTAGCCTTCTTCTTCGACTCAGACTACTAAGTAAAGGACTTCTCCCATAGCCATGTTGTATTCTGACTCTGGTCCCGAATGTTATGAGCTTCCTGACCTTTCAAACACTAGCACATCCTCTTCCTCCCCGTCTAGTAGTGAGAGTTCTAGTAGTGGATCCGAGGGCTCTCCATGGAGGCCCGAAGTCCAGGTATTGAGGGAGAGAAATGCTCCTGGAGGTGCCAAGTGCGACCGGCAAAGCGATGAAATTCCCGATGAAAGTACTGGGTCTACGAGGTCAAGGGGCAACACCCCTGAGAATGACTTGGTGCAACCCAAGGTGGTAGAGTCTAAGGAAGTCAAGGACCCGAGCCCTGAAGACCTAGCCAAGGCTGAAGGCCAAGGCATCACATTGATGTGCTTTCTACGCTCTAACCTGGATAGCGAGCTCAGAAAGATGCAAGTGATGTCCCTTGGTGAGATGTACCATGTCCCCGGGGGCTATAGTTTTAGAGTCCCCAACATCAACGTTAGGCCATGGCAATCGCCCAAGGGGGAGGTGTGTGAGCACTACCTCCACTTCGGCCTTCGATTCCCATTACTCTCGTCTCCGAGCTCTTGAACTACTACAACATTTCCTTTAGTCAGTTTTCCCCCAATGTTGTTAGGACCATTATAGTTGTGTTGGTGATGGCTCACCTCCGAGGTGTCTATGTGATCGTGAACATCCTTCGGTGCATGTTCGTCCTAAGGAAGCACCCTACCGGGGAAGGTCTATTCTACTTCTAGGGTTGATGGGGTAGAGTGGTGGACAACCCATCGTATGTCTACAATTGGAAGAAGAAGTATTTCTTCATGTCCTATCTGAAGGGTTGGCCTTTTAGGACTAACTGGGGGAAACCAGATCTTGTGACCCAGAGGATACAACCTTACTATAAAGACGAGGAGGCCGACATGATGACCCGGATTTTGGTGTCGGGGATGATTCATGTCAAGCCCTTGGTGGTGGAGGAAGCCTTGGTGTGGGCTAGTCTCAGCCCTACCCATCTTGGTAGGGGAACTCCTGTTGTCGGTTGCACATGCCGTATTCCCTCATTATTTTGCTTCGCGTACTAACACGTCTTGTGGCGTTTTACAGAGATGCAGGGGAACATCAAGGATAAAATTATGCAAATGGTGAAGTCCAACAAGAGGACATCGGGAAGGGGGGCACCAAGGAAGTCGATGCCGAGGGAAGCTGCTTCTGCAATGGAACCACTTCGGCCGAAGGCTCCCGTCGAGGCCGAGAGGAGGAAGGAGCCCGTTGAGGATGAGAGGGGGAGGAAGCCTGTTGAGACTAAGAGGATGAAGGAGCCTACCTCCAAGAGACATGCAAAGCCCCTCCAGCCTCCAAGGGGAAAAAGGTTGGTGGTGAAGGAGCGCCCAGTTGACGGCTCTGCCGGGGGCTCTCGGCAATCTAGCCCATACTCATCTGACATGCCATTGATGGAAAGAAGGGTCTTCCACCCCAACTAGAGCGTACGGGAGAGCAACACCCTTTGTACCCTGGGGGTCGGTCGATCCCTAGTGATCGGGATGCTTTTGGTGGCGGACAAGCAATCACTAGACCCAAATATCCGTCTAGGGGGTCTGAGATACGTTGTTGGATTGTTTGGCTAAGGTAAGGTTCTTCTTTTCCCATACTTAGTCAGTTTTCCTTTTTGCTTTGTTTTCACTTAATTGACGGTCGTTTGTTCTCCGCAGACGTCTTTGACTTTCGTTGGCCTTTGTGATAAAGTCGAAGTCTTTCTACAATAGCTTAGGACTTCAAGGAGGACAAGGAGTAGTTGGAACGGCGGATGGCTAAGGCTGAGAAGAAAGTAGAGAAGACCGTTCACGCGACATGTGAGGAGAGCGACCACCGAAAGGATATGGAGGCCAAGGTCTCGGGCAAGAGGGAGCAGATAAGGACTCTTCGGGCATCTCTGAACGAGGTTGAGGAGAAGCTCGAGGCGGTCGAGAAGAGAGCAGAGGAGGCCTCAACCCAGGCAGTTAAAGAATGGAAGACCACCAAGGCCTATGCGATTGAGATGGTCAAGTCCGACGTCACTTCTTACTTGGAGGGCATCAAAGATACCAAGGCCCAGGTGTTGGCTCTATTACCTGACTTCGACGTCATCCAGCTAGGAGTTCAACTCGATCCGGTGGCTGAAGGGACGAGGTCTACCGATATTGTGCAGCCCTCCGAGGTTCAAGTTGGCGACGAGTGGAAGTTGAAACTTAAAGAGCTTTGAAGTCTCCTTTGGTCTATCCTCCCCGTACAGCTCTGAAGTCTCCTTGCTTCTTTTTTGTGTACTTGTTTTTGTAAGAGAATCGACCCTCCCCCATTTGAGGCTAATTTATTTCTAAAGCTCAAAATGATACATCAGTGAATGAATGTATAGATTTTTTGTCCAACTTGTGTCCTTTTCTTCTTTTCTCTTTATGCTTTCTTTTTGTTGTGCTAGGGGTCGATGCCCCCTCCAAGAGGTCACAAGTAGAAAAAAAAAAAATTGTTGCTCCTTACTTATCTATTCGCTTAGGAAATTAAGTTAAGGGGGTTAGGCCAAAGCCGAGCTTCGTCGTTGAGGTCTCAAGGCCCCTTTCCTTAGCGAGAAGGAAATGGAGGTGTATGCCTTAGCTCTCCTGTCTTGCTCTCCATCCCTATCAAGGTGGTTAGGTCGAGGTCGAGCTTTGCACCAAGGGCTCGAGGCTCCTTTCCTTAGCGAGAAGGAAAGGGAGGTGAATGTCTTACTTTCCAAGCCTAACTTTTCTTAGGGACTTAGTGTATGGACCCATGTGTAGTCAAAGGCTCTGCAAATGGTGCCTAGTCGAGGTCACGGGGTGCCTTAAAGAAGTAACTTGTCTGTTCTAGTGTATTTGTTCATTAAGTAGTGGGCCAATGTTGCAGGCCAATACCCTGGCCGAGGTCCCCGAGGTTCTTTGCCTTAGCAAAAAGGGGAGTAGGTGTATGACTCCCCGACAGTCGTGTGCCTTGGCCGTTGTCCAGTCTGAGCATATAACCTTGGTAAAGGTTGTGTACTATAGCTAGTTGTGTAGCCGAGGGGTCCTAGTAGTTGGATGGAGTAGAAACGTTTACAATAAAGTTTGAGTCAAAGTGGGAGGAACTTTGCACTTTTCATCGATAAGCTTTTCGTACAAGAAATTATATCATTACTAGTAGTATATCCAGAGGTTTTCGGAGTTCCAAGTATGAGGTACCAATCTTTCGCACAAGTACTCTAGCTGAAAGGTGTCAGGGTCGACCACCTGCCTAGTTCTATAGGGCCCTTCCCAATTGGGGCTGAGCTTTCCAACGCCAAGCTCGGGCACCATGACCTTCCCAAGGACGAGGTCATCTTCTCTAAAGTGTCGCTCTTTCATTTGAGAGTTGTAGTAACGGGCGACTCTTTGCTGATAGGCTGCAACTTTGAGTTGAGCCTGCTCTCGGACACCTTCCAACAAATCTAGATTATTTCCCAATTCTTCATCACTCTCACCCTCATTGTACGCCTCTGTCCAAAGCATCAGTAGGTCGATCTTTGTTGGGAAGATAGCTTTAGTCCTATAAGTTAAATTGAACAAGATCTCACCCATGGCTGATCGAGTTGTCCTCCGGTAGGCCCATAGGACGTCGTATAGCTTATCGGCCTAAAGCCCCTTGGCTCTACCCAATCTTGTCTTCAGTTCTTCCAGGATAGTTCTATTGGTGACCTCGGCTAGGTCGTTGGTTTGGGGTAGCCTACCGAGGTGTACTACTGCTTGATGTCGGGGCTCGCGCACCACTCTGTACCTGGCGTTGTTGAATTGCTTGTCTTTGTCAGTGATGAGCATGTGGAGGATGTCAAAGTGGCAGATGATGTTTTTCTATAAGAAGTTTTGGATCATCTTGGTCGTGATGGTCACCAAGGGCTTAGCTTCAACCCACTTGGTGAAGTAGTCTATTGTGACGACGAGGTATTTCCTGTTCCTGCTGACTTGAGGGAAGGCTCCGAGGAGATCCATTACTCACATGGCAAAGGGCCACGGATTGTTGAGGACCAAAAGAATTGTGGATGGCCAATGGGAGATGTTGGAGTGTCTCTAGCACTAGTCACACTTCTGCACTAGCTCAGTTGCATTCTTCTGTATAGTCAACCAAAAGTATCCTTGCCTTAGTGATTTTTGTACTAAGGCTCTGCCTCCAAGGTGGTTGTCGCAGATGCCTTCATGGATCTCTCGGAGCACGTATTCACCCTCTTCTTGACGGAGGCATCAGAGTTCGAACAGGGTGAGACCTCCTGTAAAGTTTTCCTTCGAGCACAACGTAGTGGGCTGCCTAATGTAGGACTCTCCTCGCTACATTTTTGTTAGAGGGGAGTTGCTTATGCTGCAAATAGGTGAGGATGGGGTCCATCCAATAGGAATCGGCTTGTATTGGAAGCACCTGTATCTCTTCAATGTTGGGGTGTGCTAACTTCTCAACATGCATAGTGTGGTTGAGGGATGGACCCGGGGTACTTGCTAGCTTCGATATATCTCTACTAACGGTCAACTTGTTGATGTGTTTACAAAACCTCTTTCCTCCATCCGATGTGATTTCCTATGGTCCAAGCTTCATGTGCTTCTAACCCAGTTTCGCTTGAGGGGGCATATTAAGGAAAGCTATGGGTTGACTAGTATGAAAGAAGAAGGATCTAAAGGTGGTAACTCTACAAGAGTGGAAGTTTACAATGGAAGTTCTCTTCCAAGTTTGGAAATAGCTGAAATAGTAAATAAATTAATTAAGAAACTTTGTACATAGGCAATTGCCTATTCTTTTCTTTTCTTCCCTTTTTTATTTTATTATTTTTCTATATATTGTACCCAAGTATCTCTAGTCAACAAGTGTAGAAATACAATTTCTTTTGCATTGTTTTCTTCTCTTCTTGATCTTTAATTGTCTTTTACCAACAGTTCCTTATGAATTACACTGAGATGGGGTATCCTACCAACAAAACAAGTTCCAACACTCTACCAACTTGATCTAACACCATACATCTCACTATGAAACTGAGTTTGGCTTCGGTCGGTGCAATGCTCGTTTTTGAACAGTCTCTATAGTCTTGCATTGGCAATATCTCCCTACTTGTGTATTTTATTTTATGGGGAGATATTTCCAATGCAAGATTGCAAAAGGTTATTCGAACGAGTGCGAGCACAAGCTTGTACTGATCAAAGCTGGATTCTATGAAACTATGACTCACCATAAAAATAGGACCCACCATGTATAAGATAATACTATGTCAAATGATGTTGATAGGGTGTTGGAAATTGTTTTATTGACAGGTGATCTTGACTCTCATACACTCAACTGTCTCTATATGCTATAAATTGCCATTTGACGCTCATCCCATATTTTCAGACTCACCACTGAAATTTGGGATTGGGTGCCCTCCTACCAGTAGCAACGGGATCTTTTTAATTAACCTACCAGCTGCCCTTTGGCTCTCTTACCATCCATTGTTCAATTCAACAAAGTAGGTGACACTGACAGAGGTGATCAGGTGTTAATCAAGAAACATACAAAGTTGACAACTAATAAAGTTGTCTTTGCTCAAGGAGTGATTATCATTAGTGAAATTGATAGATCCAACGGCCAAGGAACCTTAAACGTGGCGGAATATTAACATGTCTCCTTGTTTCCCCTCACTATCCTCTATCAATTGTACGATTTTCTGTATTTAAAAAATACATGCTACGTGGCCAAATTAAGCCTAAAGAACCTTAATTCATTCAAGTAATATGATTATGATGGATGACCAAAATCAATTATATACTTTACCAATGTCAAAATTAAGATGTCATGTCACTCATTAATATGAAGTGGAAAATTTTAAGTGGTCTCCCAATAATTCAACCATCAGTTTCGACTACATTGTCTAGAAATAAACCATTAACCCATGCATTCATCATCCGACTACCAAACACGAATGCTTTCTTTCTTGTAATAAATTTCAAATCTATTCAAGAGGCCATTTTTCAGCAGAGGTGATATGGCTGTCACTTTGCATTAAACTTATTTTGGTGTTGTACGTGGAGCTAATTCGACCATGAATTATTTCAACAATATATGAAAAGTAAGTTGATAGTTTTTCTTCTTCCAATTGTACGTTGCATAAGTTTCCTGTATATACATTTGATGTAAAGACGTGAAAGAACACATTCTGTAACATCCAAAGAAAACAAATAATACTTTTGCTTAGTCGAAATACTAATTGTGTGTTATGTCCCATCTTTTTTTTTCATTTTGAGCTTGCTACAGATGTAGGCACCCTTACCTTTACTCTCTTGATTTCTTAAATCCTAATCCCTAACCTTAAGACCTTATTCATTTATCGAGAAGCTAGTTACTCAGTTAAATGCATTTATTTGGGAAAGTGTTTTGCAGTGATGCATTAATCCATGTTCTTTTTTTATTAAATTTATCTAGGTAAATTAGGCCTCTCAACTTTCTCATGTTCTTTTGCCTCACCCACTTTTCCGGGTAAGTGGTTAATTTTTGGGCAAATTTCTTAAAGTACTCTTGTGGTTTAGCTAATTGACTAACTATACCCCTGTTGTTTACATATTATTTTAAATTATCCTAAAGTTTTCTGACAATTGACTAATCCTTCTTAGTCATTAATGTGCGACAACGGATATATGAAAAAGACCATTTTACCCTGAAGTTTTCTTAAAGCACTCTTATGGTTTAGCTAATTGACTAACTCTACCCCTATTGTTTACATATTGTCTTAAATTACCCTAAAGTTTTCTAACAATTGACTAATCCTTCTTAGTCATTTATGTGCACCAACGGAGATATGAAAAAGACTATTTTACCCTCCACTGTAGATCTCTCCCTCTCCCTCTCCTTCTCTTTTCTAGAACAATAGATCGGGCAACAGTAAGACTCCTGTAGTTACGGCCGGAATTGTAGCTCTCTTAGATCTCTCCCTCTCCCTCTCGTTCTCTTCTCCGGAACCTCCAGAACTGCCATAACTGCAAAGGTCAAATGATATAGGAGAATCACAGTTACGGCCTTTCTCCCTCTTCCCTCTCCCTCTCATTCTCTTCTCTGGAACCGCCAGAACTACAGAGGTCGGATGCTATAGGGGAATCACAGTTATGGCCTTTCCCCCTCTTCCCTCACCCTCTCGTTCTCTTCTTTGGAACTACAGAGGTCTAACCTTTGTCAGAACTATAGATTTTCAAGATGAAAAAACGGTGGTGCAAAGACCACCGACGAAACTGTAGTAACAATCGCCACTCAAATTTATTCCTCTCTTGGTTTTAGTCAAAACTCACACCTAGATGATTGTCTATATTGTCTGCCTCTCCACTGATTTGTAAGACTCCTCCAGTTCAACTTTCACTTTCTCCTTGAAGACATGGGCTTCTGTGGTTTCCTTCCAATCAATGCGAGAATTGGCAAATGTTTCCGTCTCGATTGGGAATTAAGGTGTGGTAAGAGAAAAGGTGAAAGGAAAATCCTAAAAAGGATCCCAAATGTTTAGAGAGAAGGGATCAAAAACGTTGCTTCGTCGGCCATTGAAGATGCTTGGGATGATTGACATCTTTGCTCTTGGGTTTTCATTTGAAATGGATAAAGAAGTAAGAGAGAACTAAAACGCTTGCTAGCTACATGCAGAAGCCTTTGAGATTAAGAATGCGGGAATAATGAGGAAGAAAGCCCCCACACGAAACTGAGATGGAAACTCGAAGATGGAGACGAAGAGGTTTTAGGGATGGTATTTTAGGAACTGAGGGGAAGGGATATTTTTAGGAATGGATGTAGAAAGGGTATATTAGGAATTTTTGAAAAATATATTAGTTTTGTGATGTCACATGTAAAACAAAGTTAACGGATGCTAACAGTAAGGGTAGAGCTAGTCAAATATCAAAAATAGTGGGGGTAGCATTAGACAATAGTCAAACTGTAAGGGTATACTTAGTCAATTGGCTAAACCATAAGGATAGTTTAAGAAATTTACCCTTAATTTTTCTATCTTTTTTCATTTTTACCCTTAGGCCCAAGTACATGTTTTTTGGACTATATTATTTTAATGGGCATTTTTAGCATATTGTATTTTAAACATTTACTCACCAATCGAGAAAGTTAACTTTCCAGAGTAAGTGATACCTAGGGAAAACATATTTATCATGGGGATCCCGCCTAAATCTTCAAAAAGAGCGTGGAAGAATCTTTCCCCCCTACTAGTATCCGCAACGAACAAGGCCTAAATCTTAAATGCTAAAATCTAAACTCTAGACCCCAATTCCCTAAGGGTTAATCTTAAATCTTCAATTCTAAAATCCTAAAATCCTAATTCTAAACCCTAACCTTAAATCTTGTAGGATAATACCTTAAAATATAAATTCTAAACCCTAAGCCCCTAAATCCTAATGCTAAATCTTAAACCCTAAACTCTAAACTCTCTAAACCCTTAAATCTTAAACAATTAACCCCTAAAACCTAAAATTAGTGTATAAAATGGCCATGGTAGGACACATGTCCTCTCTAATGTGTATGTGTGTATGTGTGTTGTGTGTCTATTTATTTGTATATATAAAATTTCATATTTTCTTATTTTTTGGGTATTGTCATTTAGCAACAGTTCCTTAGGTTGTGTTTGGTTGCTGTGCAAATTTATTTGCACTAGTACAAATGCATGGAAGTGCAAATGTAAAAAATGCAAATTCTTGTTTAATTTTGTTTTGGATTTTACTTTATTCTGCTTCATGTCTTAATTTATTTCATTTATACTGCAATCAAACAAAATAAGCTAAAATTTGAAACAGAAATAGGTCAGAATTTTCACTCAAATCATTTGCACTGCTATAGTTTTGTATCAGTGCAAATTTATTTGCATTGCAACCAAACACAGGCTTATGTCTTACACTTTACAGCCCAATGGCTAATTCATTCATCAATCTCGGTAAGAAGAATCAAGGGAAAATCTATGATGCAAAAAAGATATAATATCGAAAGAGTTTTGATCAATAAAAACCCACCCATGAATTTTGACAATAAACACTTAATTGGTTACCACGTTTATGATTCTAATTAACTAATCAAAAGGTTTTTCAAATAGATTATTAGGGACACACTTTGAATAGCTGTAGCAAGAAGGGACACACTTTATCTTTTATATATATATATAGACTTTCTCTCCATTTAGCAAATGGAATCTACTCGTGCGAGTAGATTCCAACGTGAGAGCACCCCAATAATTATTGTAATAATAATTACTGTTATAGAAATAATAGTAATTACTGTTATAATAATTACTGATTATTAAGTAATTTAATAAATATATAATTAGTGATTGTAATTAATAATTATTGTTATTATAAATATTGTTAATAACTAGATATTTACTTTAAAATTATAAATACTGCTAATTAATTACTAATATTACAGTAATTTAATAAATATATAATTAGTGATTATAATTAACAATTACTATTATTATAAATATTGTTAATAAATAGATATTTACTTTAAATTAAAATTATAAATATTGTTATTAATAAATACTGTTAATAAATTTAGTAATTATTGTTATAATTAGTGATTATTACAGTAATTTAATAAACATATAATTAGTGATTATAATTATTAATTACTGTTATTATAAATATTGTTAATAAATAGATATTTACTTTAATTTTACTTTAAATTAAAATTATAAATATTATTATTAATAAATAATGTTAATAAATTTATTAATTATTGTTATATTAAAAATAATTAAAAATTTTATTAAAAGTATTGTTATTGATTATTTAATAAAATATTATAATTACTATTACTGATAAATACTGTTAATTTAATTTAATTTTGGTAATTATTAATTTAATGAATATTGTTAATAAATCCTATGCATAAATTTAACATTTACTGTTTTGTTAAAAATAACTAAATAATATTATTAAAACTATCATTAGTGGTTATTTTATTAAATAGTATAATTACTTACTATTATTGATAAATGTTGTTAGTAACGTTCTAACAACCAACGGTTCGACCATCCAGTTCGAACGGATGGCCCATTTTGACAACAAAAGTTACAAGCAAAAAATTATGAAACCATTCCGGCCACCGATTTTTGGGTTGACGGTTCGATCATCCGGTTCAAACAGACAGTCCGTTATGACAACAAAAATTATAGGCAAAAATTTGAGTTTGTGAGGTCCATTAAATAGTTTCATATGTGTTATGTCATTCGAGCATGTGACTCATACAACCCGAAAACGAAACCGTTCTGGACACTGGTTTTTTTGGTCGACAATTCGAACAGACAGGCTGTTCTGACAACAAAAAATTACAGAACCATTCTAGCCACCGGTTTTCGGGTCGACGGTTCGAACGAACGATCTACTCTGACAACAAAAATTATAGGCAAAAAATTATGTGTGAGGTTCATTAAGCGGTATCATACGTTTTATGTCATTCGAGCATGTGACTCATACGACCCGAAAATGGAACCGTTTTGGCCATCGGTTTTTGGGTTGATGGTTCGACCATCCAATTCGAACGAACAGCCCATTCTGACAACAAAAATTAAAAAAAATGGTCAAAAACCATTGAATGGATTAACGAGTTAACGGTTCGACCACTCGGGTCAATGGGCCGTTGACTGATTCAACAATTTTTTGCCAGGGATCGGGATTGGGGTAAAACGGAACTGGTTTCTTGGACGGTACCCAATTAAAAAAAAAAAATGGAAAACCCGTTCTAACAAAAAATTACAGGCAAAAAGTTTAGTGTCTGAGGTCCATTAAGCAGTACCATACGTGTTATGTCATTCGAGCGTGTGACTCATACAACCTGAAGACAGAATCGTTCTGGCCACCGGTTTTTAGATCAACAGTTCGACTATTCAGTTCAAACGGATGGCTTGTTCTGACAACAAAAATTTTAAAAATTAAAAAAAAATGACCAAAAACCATTGAACAGGTTAACAGTTCGACCACATGCGTCAATGGGTCGTTGACCAATTCAACGATTTTTGCATAGGGACCGAGATTAGGATAAAACGGAACCGGTTGCTTGACTGGTTCCCAATGAAAAATAAATAAATAAACGGTCAAAAACCATTGAACATGTCAATGGTTCGACTGCTTGAATCAATAAATCGTTGACCAATTCAATGGTTTTTAGCCAAAACCAAGTCAACGGGTCGACAGTTCCATTCCAGCCCCTACAAAGTAGAGTCCCTCCGCTAGTTCTCCTTTAAAAATAGAAGGGATAAGTAAACTGCAAATCTGCACTCGACCTCAGAAATCTAAAATTGCAGCCCTTTACTAATAGCCCCTCTAAGGCATCAATATACGGGCAGGATTCAAGAAGACGCGGTTTGAATCCTTGGAGGATTTAAGAAGACGTGGTTTGAGCTTTGAAGATTGAAGAGGCGTTGGATGTTGGAAGTTTGAAGTGGTGGATAACCAAAGCAAGCAAGGAAAGGATCCCTCATCCCTGGTCTGATTCTACTTGAGAAATACTAAAAGTCGGAAACCTAAAAGAAAAACTACCAAGAGTCTGGGATTGGAGTCTCAGAAGACTTCGTCAAACGTGAAGTAGTCTTCCTACTACACACACTTACAACACTCTTTGCCTTCTTCTTGACCCTGCGGTAAGTAACTAGTGTGTTTGTGTGCTAGTTAAATGATTGACCCAGGCAACAACTTACGAAGTTAGTGACCCACCCAGGCACTGGTCTGGCCGGTCTGGCGCGACCTGCATGCGGACTGTGTGCGGCCTAGCGCGACCTGCGTGCGGCCTGCGCGACCTGCGTGCGGCCTGTGTGACCTGCGCGCGACCTGCACGTGGCCTGCGTGACCTGCGTGCAGTCTGTGCGACCTGCGTGCGGCCTGGCGCAGCCTGCCGCGTGGCCTGCGCGACCTGGCCTAGACACCAACCCACCAACTGACACAAGCGCCAACCTGACAACCTGGCCCAGACACCGACCTACCGACTGACACAGGCGGCGACCTAACAACCTGGCCCAGACACCGACCCGTCGACTGA
Organism: Nelumbo lutea; assembly: GCF_056320005.1. Lineage (NCBI taxonomy): Eukaryota > Viridiplantae > Streptophyta > Magnoliopsida > Proteales > Nelumbonaceae > Nelumbo > Nelumbo lutea. The sequence continues at coordinate 108,854,935 of NC_142686.1, forward strand.
CACGGGCGCCAACCTGACAACCTGGCCCAGACACCGACCCACCGACTGACGCAGGCACCGCCCTGACAACCTGGCCCAGGTGCCAACCTGGCCGCCTGACACAAACGCTAGCCTGACGACCTCGAGGAGTTCACCACCGTACCCCGGTTCCGACGGGATGTGACGAGTCTTACCGTTTGGAGGCTTTTCACCCACCTAACCCGCGAGGACTCCGGTATATAAAGACCTCACCCCCCAAGCGGGGGGAGGAGGGAAAAAATGGAGGTAATCCCTGCTCTCTAGCTCTCTCGTTTCTCCAATATCATCTTCAAAGCTCTCTACAATCAGAGTGCTAACTTAAGCGTCGAAGAGCCCCCGCTAGGAAAATACCCCCATGTCCTCTGATTCTGTTCTCGCAGGTCCCTCAGCTCCCACCGCTTACAAAGAGGAGGAAAAGATGGAGTTCTCGCAGGTCCCTCAGCTCCCACTGCCTACAAAGGAAAGAAGACCACCTCATGCAGAGGGCAGTCGGGTTGCGCTGCACCAGGGAGCTCCACCATTCTCTAAGTCATAGGTTGCCTAGTAGGGAATTCGCCACCAGGCAGTTTGCCACCAGGGAGCTCACCACAAGGCAGTTCTCCACCAGGCAGTTCGCCACCAAGTAGCTCATCACCAAGGCACGTCACCACTGGGTCAAATAACGAGGTACTTAGCCAAAAAATTTATACATCACAAAAAATGGTACGTGACCAGAAACGGTTACATCAATTGGCACTATCTATGGGAACACGCTACAAAAAGCTCTGTTCTCATCCTACAAAAGCTAAGTTCTCATCTTACCAAAGCTAAGTCCTCACTTTTTAGAAATTGAAGCTATCACTTTATAGTTTAATTTTTTATGAACTCAAAGACTACGCAGGGAGCTAACAGGCTAAGCAGCTCTACCAATATTACTTTCAATTCAGATAATACCTCATCAGTCCTCTCCGCAAGGTCCCCCCTACAAAGATGAGCTCTTCGTGGCTTCCGCGGGAGTTGGCAGCCAACAGACTACATAGGTGCCCTTACCAATCGAGCCTTCCAAAGCTCCCATGTGAGCTGGCGACCTAAAGTTAGTAGTGTTGCCCCCGAAGGTCGAGCTCCTAGTAGCTTCTTGTAGGAGTGGGTGACCGGCATTACGAAGCTGATGCAGCACAATCATAGCTCAACACCTCACAGGCAAAGCCTATGGGCCACATTACTGCTTAAGACCCGGTCACCTCTCCAGCACGGGCAAAGTCAAAAAAGAGTAGACTACGAGTCACTCCCAAAGCCTACGGGCCACATTACTGCTTAAGACCCGATCGCCTCTCCAGCACGGGCAAAAGTTAAAGAAGAGTAGACTACGAGTCACTCCCAAAGCCTACGGGCCACATTACTGCTTAAGACCTGGTCGCCTCTTCGGCACGGGCAAAAGTCAAAGAAGAGTAGACTACGAGTCACTCCCAAAGCCTACAGGCCACATTACTGCTTAAGACCCGGTCGCCTCTCCTGCACGGGCAAAAGTCAAAGAAGAGTAGACTATGAGTCACTCCCAAAGCCTATGGGCTACACTATTGCTAAATATCCAGTCGCTTTCTCAGCAGGAGCAAAATCAGCAAAATTGAACTATAAGTTGCCCCCAAAGCCTAAGGGCTACACTATTGAATTGGCAGAGACCTCCTCACCTTACTGGCAGCTCGCTACATACAGGCGGCTCCCAAAGCCTAACGAATGGGATCAACACTTACTAGCTCATCAACTTACGGGCCAAAAGAAGAAATCTACTCCCTTTGCTGAGTTACTCTCAGCTCGGGAGTGGGGGGCAAGTGATGAGGGCAGATTTGGCCCTCCAGTGAAAGTGCGACACGTGGCACCTCGTGACAACTAGGCAAACACCCAGGCAACAACTTACGAAGTTGGTGTACCACCTGGGCACCAGTCTAGCCGGCATGGCGCAACTTGGCGCGACCTGCACGCGGCCTGCGCGCGGCCTGGCACGACCTAGCGCGACCTGCGCGTGGCCTGGCGCAACCTGTGCGCGGCCTGCGCGACTTGTGTGTGGCCTGGCGCGCGGCCTGCGTGACCTAGCCTAGACACCAACCCGCCGATTGACACAAGCGCCGACCTAACAACCTGGCCCAGACACCGACCTGCCAACTGACACAGGCGCCGACCTGACAACCTAGCCCAGACACCGACCCACCGACTGACACGTGCGCCGACTTGACAACCTGGCCCAGACACCGATCCACCGACTAACACAGGCGCCGCCCTAACAACCTGGAACAGGCGCCGACCTAACAACCTGGCCGCCTGACACAAACGCTAGCCTGACGACCTCAAGGAGTTCACCACCATACCCCAGTTCCGACGGGATGTGACGAGTCTTACCGTTTGGAGGCTTTTCACCCACCTAACCTACGAGGACTCCGATATATAAAGACCTCACCCCCCAAACGGGGAGAGGATGGAAAAAATGGAGGTAATCCCTACTCTCTAGCTCTCTCGTTTCTCCAATATCATCTTCAAAGCTCTCTACAATCAGAGTGCTAAATTAAGTGTCGGAGAGCCCCCACCGGAAAAATACCCCCGGGTCCTCTGATTCAGTTCTTGCAGGTCCCTCAGCTCCCACCGCCTACAAAGAGGAGGAAAAGATGGAGTTCTCGTAGGTCCCTCAGCTCCCACTGCCTACAAAGGAAAGAAGACCACCTCATGCAGAGGGCAGTCGGGTTGTGATGCACCAGGGAGCTCCACCATTCTCTAAGTCACAGGCCGCCTAGTAGGGAGCTCACCACTAGGTAGCTCTCCACCAGGAAGTTCGCCACTGGGCAGTTCATCACCAAGTAGCTCATCACCAAGGCACGTTACCACCGGATTAAATAACGAGATACTTAACCAAAAAATTTATACATCATAAAAAATAGTACGTGATGAAAAACAGTTACATCAATAAGGTACACACTATAAATCGTCAATTGGCAGTCGTCCACTCGTCCCATATTTTCTGAGTCACCTTTAATGAACTTGATGAAATATGAGTACCCTTCTATGACTAGCAACAGGATTTTATGATTAACCTACCAGCTGCTGCCTTTGGTTCGGCTCCCCATGCTTTTCAATAATTCAACGAATTAATTGTTTGTCTTTGCTTTTGCTCATCCGGAGTGATTATCAATTTATCATTTATGAAATTGATAGATCCAACAGTCAAGATAAGTTTTATACGTGGCAGAACACTGGGGTCTCAACAAGTCTCCAGGCTTTCCCCTTTCAATCCAACCTCTATCAATTGTACGTACCAAATAAGAAAACAAACTAGGTGGCCAAATTGAGCCCACTTGAAATGAATATGAACTTGGCAAGCTCTGCCATGGCTTTACGTATGTTGACCCAGTTAATTAATAATAACAACAAATGAATGATTTCATTTTCTTTGTTAGTTTTGATTAAAAAAATATATATCAGGGTGGGTGGTGTGAAATGAGTCAAACGATGGACAGTTTTTCTTTTTTGTTAAATTAAGAAACAGAACGCTAGACAAATATGGGGTAGCCCTTCCCTATGAAATATAGCTCAACAACCAGCCCAAATCACAACATGACTAAATTTGCAAGAAAATCAGGAACACAATTCACTTCACTTCCATGTAACTATGATGAGAATATGTGACATTTAGACAACTCTTCTCTCAGATGACGTGTAGCAATTTTCAATTATCATTGTACTGGTCATACTAGCATGGTTTTCGAACCATCGTTGACTCAAACGATAGGACCATTTGGCCCAAAAATCCATTAACCCGAACATTTAAATTGTTAATATGTTCGACCCAGATAATGGTTTTGACTGATTTGTTTTTTAAATTGAAACGAGCAATTCATTTGAATTGAACAGTAAAACCATTGACCTAAAAACCGGTGGCTAAAATAGTTTTTGTTTCCAATTGGATTTTAAAACATTACTTTCAAGCTCCTTATCACTAATTTGGAATCCCTTTGAATATGATATTTAAAGTTTGATCACTCTAATAAAAGCACCTTTTAAGTACTTTTTTCTTTGTCAAGTTGAACTGAGAAAGATTCAATAGACAGTGAGAGACAGGTCAGATTTAAATGGAACTAAGTAATGGAGAATTAAATACATGTCAAAACCATAGAAACCTCTTGTGCTTTATAGCAGGTCTTGGCTAGTAGTGTAGGTCAAACTCTAATAATTCAAAGGCCCACTTGGTTAGCTGACCTAAGGGCTCAGGCTTGGAGAGTACAAACATAAGGGATTGGATGGTCCACACCGTGATGTTGTGAGCTTGAAAATAGGGCCTGATTTTCTTGGCCGAGACCACCAATGCAAAGGCTAAATTCTCCCCTTTGGTGTACCAGGTCTCAGCATCGCAGAAGATCTTACTGATGTAATAGATTGGTCACTGCATGCCTTCGTCCTCTTACACCAGAACAAAATTGATGGCCTTGTCCCCAACCAAGAGGTATGGGATCAATGTTTCTCCTAGAAGGTGCCGTGTGAGCAGAGGGGGTGAGGCGAGGTAGGTCTTCAGCTCATCAAAGGTCTTTTGGCACTCTTCTGTCCACTGGAAGTCCTTCAACTTCTTGATGGCTTGAAAGAAGGGTATGCAGCAGTCGATCGACTTCAACATGAATCGATTGAAGGCAACCACTCAGCCGATAAGCCTTCGTGTTTCTTTGATGAACCAAGGTGGTGCCATGTCAAGTATGGCCTAAATCTTCTCTAGGTTGGCCTCTATACCCCACTGAGAGAGGATGAAGCCCTAATAACTTGTGTGAGGTGACACCAAAAACACACTTTCTAGGATTGATCTTCATGTTGTACTTCCCCAGCACCGCGAAAGTCTTGTCGAGGTCCGAGGTGTGCTAGTCAGCTTTTAGGCTCTTCACCACCATGTCATCCACATATGTTTTGACGTTTCTTCCCATCTGATCCTTGAAGAGTTTGTTCACCAACCGCTAGTAGGTTGCTCCAGCATTCTTCAGGTCGAAGGGCATGACCTTGTAGCAATAGGTGCCATGCTCAGTGATGAGCGAGGTCTTCTCCTCGTCCTCGGCCTGCATTTCAATCTGGTTGTATCTGGAGAAGGCATCCATGAAGCTCAATACCTTATACCCTTTGGTGGCATCGAGGAGGTGGTCGATCACCCGCAAAGGAAAGTTGTCTTTGGAACAAGCTCAATTGAGGTATGTGAAGTCAATACAGATCCGCCATTTCTCATTAGCCTTATTAACCTTGACCACATTGGGCAACCAATTAGGGTAGTGTACCTCTCGGATGAAGCCAGCTCAAGTAACTTGTCTACCTCCTCTCTAATGGATTTCCAATGCTCTGGTACAAAGTTCCTCTTTTTCTGCCGAACTGGCCTACAACTCGGGTTCATGCTTATCCTGTGAATGACTAATGGATCAATTTCGGGCATGTCAGCAGCAGACCAACCAAAGACGTTAGCATTAGATTTGAAGAAGCTTACTAGTTCGGAAAGGGTGTTTGGAGGAAGGCTTGACCCGAAGCGCATCATCTTCTCAAGCTCGGCCTCGTCTAGGGGAACCAAGACTAGGTCCTCACCTCGTTAGTTCATCCCTAAGGTCGAGCCCTTCCAACGGTAGGGCTTATTTTATTTTTCCTTTTAGTGTTGCCACATAGCACTGTTTGGCTGTTTGTTGGTTCCCTCGGACAACTCCAACGTCGTGTTCGGTTGGGAACTTCATGGCAAGGTGGTAGGAGGAGATGGCCACCTTGAGTAGACAAAGGGTCACCCTCCCGATGATGGCATTGTACGGGAAGCCTATATTCACGACCAAAAGCTTGGTCACCCAGGTCAATGAGGTCACTTGCCGAGGCTTTGTCCCAATTGTGACTTGTAGGGTGATTATTCCTTCTGGTTTGATAATGGCTCCAAAGAAGCCGACTAGCAGCACATCAACTGGCTACAGCCAATCTGGCGTTAGCTTCGTCTTCTCAAAGGTATCATAGAAGAGGATGTCCATTGATGAGTCATTTTGTACAAGTATCATCTTAACCATGTAATTGGCGATAGTCACTGACACCACCAATGCATCATCATGGGGCACTGAGACCCCTTCAAATCGTCATCCGAAAAGGAGATGACGTCTTTGACTTCTTGGGTGTCGGGCCTTGGATGCTAAATTGCTTGGCATAGGCCTTCTGAGCCGAAGCCGAGGCTCCTCCCAAGGTCGTGCCCCCAGTGATGATGTCAATGACCCTGGCCAGGGGGTGATGTTGCTACTACTATTGTGAGGACGAGGCACCAATATTGCCCCCACGTACTCCTTCAAGTGACCACGACGGATGAGGGACTCGATCTCATTTTTGAGCTCGTAGCAATCCTCGATGTCATGGCCGGTGCCACAGTGGTACCTGTAGTATTTCTTTGCGTTACCCCTTTTGGGATTCCTCTTCATCTTGGTTAGCCACTTCATGTATTTCTCCTTCCCTACTTTCATAAAGATATGCATTCAGGTGGAGTTGAGTGGTGTGTATTTGCTAAATGATGGGGTCGGTGGTTCTTGTCAGCATCTTTGTTGTTGTTGTGGTAGTCGTGGCCACGACCGTCTCTATCCTTCCTTTTCTTCTCTAAGAAACCACAACTAGGGTTGGCCTCGTGCTCTTAAAGGTGCTCACTGGCTAAGGCCTCCTCAGCGACAATGTATTCTTGCACTTTCTTTAGGAAATCCGCCTTGTTCGTGGGAAGTGTCTTGGAGATGGCCCACTTGAGGGGTCTGGGTTGGAGGTCATTGATGGTGGCATGCATGGAAACCAAGGGGTCAAGGTCTTGAACCTCGAGTTCTTCTTGCTTGAAGTGGTTAATGTAAGATCAGAGTCTTTCCCCTCGCTTATATCTGATAGACATGAGGGAGACAATGATCTTCTAGCACTGTCAACTGTTGATGAAGTGGGAGAGGAAGAGGTCGGTGAACTGCTCCCATGAGTTGATGGACCAGGGATGGAGCGTGGAGAACCACCTACGCGTTGTTCCCTTGAATGTGGCTTGGAAAGCGTGGCATGTTAAGGCGTCAAAGTACACGTACAGGAGCATGAGTGCTCGGAAGCTTTCCAAGTGGTCAATGGGGTCGGTCGTTCCATCATATGTCTCCAACGTGGGAGCCTTGAAGTGAGGTGGAAGTGGCTCTGAGGTGATGGAGTCGGTAAAGGCGTCCATTCTAGTAAACAAAGGGTTCTAACTGGTTGAGGCATCACCTCGGCCCTCCTTCACCTGTCGCAACTAGACTTGTTCATGAGTCGGGTCGGGCCGAGCTTGGGCTGGGCTTTTACTCTTCATTAATTGAAATATGTTAGGCCCGAGCCCGAGGCCGGCCCAACCAACGGCCCTCCTTCACCTGTCGCAACTAGACTTGTTCATGAGTCGGGTCGGGCCGGGATTGGGCCAGGCTTTTACTCTTCATTAATGTAAATATGTTAGGCCCGAGCCTGAGCCCAGCCCAACCAACGGGCCTACAACTTGGGCTCGAGCCTTAAGCCCGACCTAATAAAATAAATTAGAATTTTTCCCTATTCATTAATCAATATAAATCAGAATTTATTTACATTAAAAAAAGAATATAAAGAAGGGAAAGAGGATGTGGAGAAGAAGGGTTCGGTTGGTAAAAGAAGGGAAAGAGGCAAAGAGGTGAAAAAAAGAGGGTTATTCAACTAGGGTTGTTAGGTTTAATTATAGGTCGGGCCAAGCCGGCCCATTGGGCTACCCGACCTATGAACAGGTCTAGTCACAACCCATTTTACATGGCATCGATTTGTGCCTGTAGACCACCGATTTTTCAATCGATGGGAACTTGGGCTTCATCCTAATCTTCTCTAGCGTGGAACAAGTCGGCCCAGTTCCTAGAGTTTTCAGATGCTGGTATGTACTGGTTTCTTCGGGCTTGGCGATCATTAAGGAGATTGTAGAGGTCCGATACTTGCAAGGGAGAGGCGTGGCGTCGGCCTCCAGCCCTCGAAGGAGGATTGTAGTGACCAAACGCCAACCTTCATCTCAGTGGCTCTCTACACGATGATAGTGTTCATGGTCTCAACGGTTGTCACAGGACCCAGTTGGATCATCTCCCCATCGGCTAGGGAGGCAAGATGTCTTTGATAGCTTGCTCGTACGCCGGCTACTACTGTTGGACGCTGAGGGGTCGGCTTTGCGAGGGTCAAGGGGGCACTGGACCAGTGGAGCATGAGTAGAGCATCCACTATGCTGCCCCTAGCTCCCAATGGGGTGGCTACCTTATGGACAACCTCCTATCGGGCGCCCCACCTCGTCCAATCTCTAGGTTATATTGTCCAATTAGACATGTTCATGGGCCGGGCCGGGCCGGGCTCAGGTCGGGCTTTTACTCTTCATTAATGGAAATATGTTAGGCTCGAGCCCGAGCCTGGCCCGACCAACGGGCCTACAACTTGAGCCCGAGCCCGACCCTGATAAAAAGCCCAAAGCCCGACCTAATAAAAAAAATTAGAATTTTTCCCTATTCAATAATCAATATAAATCATAATTTATTTACATTAAAAAAAGAATATAAATTCTAAATTCAATAATCAATATAAATCAGAATTTGTTTACATTAAAAAAAGAATATAAATATGAATTCAATAATCAATATAAATCAGAATTTATTTACATTAAAAATTATATATAAAGAAGGGAAAGAGGATGTGGAGAAGAAAGGTTGGGCTGGAAAAAGAAGGGAAAAGCAAAGAGGTGAAAAAAAGAGGGGTATTCGATTAGGGTTTTTAGGTTTAATTATAGGTCGGGTCGAGCTATTTTGGCAAATCCCGAGCCCGACTCGAATTTATTGCGAATCGGGCTTTTCGGCCCGAGGTTAAGACTACGGGCCCATATACCTTTTCAAGCCCGTTCAGGGGCCGTGCCGTGCCGGCCCATTGGGCCACCCGGCCCATGACCAGGTCTATGTCCAATCTATCAAGGATCATTTTGAATTGGTCCATGCAAGGTTCAAAGTTTTACAACATATCAGACCATATTGGCCAATACATGTCGTTCCGATATAAGTCTGATACACGGAACGCATAGAAATTATCTGTAGCATTCCTTTTTGTATGTATCGGTTTGTATCAAGCCCTATATCGAACTGTTTGGGTCTATATCGGCTAATACGGTTCCAAAACAATACAATCCGATACAGCCTGATACAAATCCCCTTCTCTCTCAATAATTTCATTAAATTATATTTAGGGCCGAATTAACTCATTAATTTTATATTTACTCTTATATTTAAGTGTGATTTCTCTCTAATTAATTAGTTAATTACTCCTTTAATTAATGCATAATTTTATATTTGAATTTCAATTTTAGCACCTAATTGAAATTATCTTCTCATTAATTTCGTTAATTAATAACCCTCTTTCTCATTAAATTCGTTTTGTTAGTATAAAACTACAAACTTAGAAATAGCAAGATTCAAACCTTGGACATTAGGCTTTAACAACTAAAGGTTCACCACTAAGCCACACCCATTTGCTTGTTTTAGGTTTATGCATTTTTATTTTTAAATAAATCTTTTCTTTTTCTTAGTGTATGCTTATCAATAAATGTTAGAATTAATTATTAAAATTTATGTATTAATAAATATAAAGATAATCTATATTGATTGTTTTAAAAATAATATATATCAATATACATTTTAGTTTTTTTTTGTTTTTTCACGTTTTAGTTATTCCATCATTTGTGAATAGTTACTAAGTGTGTCCTGATATCTTGAATTTTATATAGACCATTAAATTATAGTTTTTTTACTTTTAAATAACTTATTTACAATCATATAAAACTTGTAACTATCGTTATTAATATATTTTTAGGATTTATTTGAGTTTTTTTGCATATTTATGTGTATCTTGATTTTTCGTCCATATCTATACGCACCCAAAGCGTATCATGATACATCTCTTAAAATTATCTTTCTAATACACCTTACGTTTCCGATAATTTAAACCTTGGGTCCATGGTGACTAGGTTCTTAGTGTTTGGATTATTGTCTTGTTCATCAACCATTGTTAGAAGTTTAGTTGTTTTGAGTTAAGTGTTCACTTAGGAAAAATCTTAGCAATGTTTCTCACAAGTGGCGCCAATTGTTGCTACGTAGGATGGGGTTGAGGGCAACAAGGTAAATTCGTTTCCTTAGCCGAGGCCAATGTGTCCGACCTGAGAGTAAGAGATCACACGTAAGAGGCCCCAGGTGTTATCCCAGGAGCAAATAGTCTGACGGTCAAGTTACGGTCTGTTTGGTTGCTAAGAAAGATATGGGATGGGAAGCATCTTTAAGGAATATTCTTTTTGTGATGTGTTTGTTTTGAAGAAAAAATGGGATGGGATGAAAAAGTTTTGAGATGTGAGTTCCCAAAAGTCTTTATGGGAGTGTGACCCCGCTGAGAAATGAAGCAAGTGAGAAACTTTTGTCGAGAGCACCATTTCGAGCGTCACCTTTCTTTCACATGCCGTTCACCAATCTTCTTGTCAGTGCCATCTATAGCAACTTCTTTCACTGGTAAGTTCAGATTTGCAATCTTCTTGCGATTTCGATTCGCTTTTATACCATTTTTGTTTCCTTTCATTGAATGAATTCCCATTCGAAACTGATCATCTTCTACCCCTATCTCTGTTCATCCAAACCAACCTCCATTGTCAAAAAACACTTGAACTGCCATTCAAGGTGTTCATTTGAACGTTAGACCTCCAGATCTGGCTTTCGATTGCCTCGTCCAGATCTGGCTTCCGCCCTTCGGGCGTTTGCCTCATCCCTTCCATCGAGCCAAAGGGATCTTAGGTAATCTCAGGTAATCTCTGTTATAGCAATTTTATTTTTTATTTTTTTTCTTGATTCTTACTCTGTTAATGCTCCATCGGTAAGCTGTGCAACTTACTATGTTATGGTTCCATCGGTAAGGCATCTATATGAGATCCTTTCACTAGACTTGAACCACAGAGATTCCAAAATAATGTTCTGAATTGCAATATCTGAAAGAAAGATAATGTACAGAAAAATGAATTAGAGTAAACAGTATTTCTAGTAAGGAAACATAACTTAGAAATGAACGGGATAAAAACAGAAAAATTGCCTGAATGAATTGAAAAACAGAGCACAATTCAAAAGTAAGTTTTCCTTGTATTTACAAGATAAACATGCTTCAACGGTTCAACCATATGTCATTGATGCTTGTGATGCTTTTCAGTTGAATCTTGCAACATTGCATTTATTGTAAGGAACGTTCTTCCGTCATACCCAGCCTAGGTTTTACATAGCTTAACTGCTTAATATATGCATGCATAGGTTCTAGAAGGTAAGGCTCGAAGGAAGACAGTGAGTTGGTTCACCAAGAATCATAAAACGTATTTTTGTATGAACAAAGAATGATGGTAGTTTGTTGGTTGACTTTGAAATGCACTATTTTGAGTAGTTAATTGATAATGTATCACTTATCTCCTCTTTTATATGAACAAAAAAGGATGTTAGTATGTTGGTTCACTTTGAAATAGGACACAATTTTTTTCCTTATTTAGTTTGGGTTGTTCATCTTGTGATGTGAGCTTGGAGAATGCATGTATTTGTTAAACTATGATGGATCCAATAATCTTGTAAAATTTTCTCAACAATCAAACACCGGAAAACAGGTTTGACACGATAAATGGTCTCAGCAACCAAACACAGGTGACAAGATTAAAAAAAAAAATTCCCATCTCATCCCATCCTTTCTCAGCAATCAAACAGACCATTAATCAAGTGTATGAGAGAGATGGATGAGGTCTAAGGTGAGGGCTCACACGAGATCACTCGAGAGCAAGAAAACTAGAGAACAAGAATGAGCAAGATGGATCCTTATTTATACGATATCACAGGCTAAACGTCAATAGATTATAGAGGGAAAAAGAAAAGGGTTTTTTTTCTGTTTCAGGGAAGCTTTGAAAAGAACTGCCACTGAATCAAGACAAGCTAAAAAACCTGTTATTAGAACCTGGGTTTGGTAAGGAACCACATGTTCTTCCAAGTCTTGAACCAAGCTTTAACCTCTTTGCAGCAGTAACCTTCTTGTCGCAAGAATGAAGTGCGTCGAGGGAGAGCACGGCCTTGTTCGGCTTCAAAGATTTCACCTTCTTCTCGAGCTGCTAGTACCGATGCCGGTTTTTTCGTCACAGTTTTACACTTCACAGGCACTCTCCTTCCCCACATCAAGCATTATCTCCCTCACTTTCCTGCACTTCTATCCATTCGCCGAAAACCTATCACGGCCAGAAGAATCCCCCAACCCCATTATCCGCTACAAGGATGGCGACTCGGTCTCCCTAACTATCGCCCAATCTGAAGGTGGCTTCCACCGTCTCTCCGACAACCAAGCGATAGAGTCGAAGGAATCGCATTCTTTGTTTCCTCAGTTATCAGTATCTGGATTAGTTATCCCGGTTCTGGCGTTACAATTCACTGTGTTCCCAAACTGTATTATAAGCTTGGGATTTGCGTTTCACCATTCAATTGCCGACGCCAGAACGCTTACCCATTTTATCAACTCATGGGCTGATGGGCTTCAATTTGTAAGCTGGGAAAGCCGTCTTTGTCAACTAAATCTCTCCCAATCCACGACAAGACTCTGATGAAGACCCAAAAGGCATCCAGGAGATACTCATGAACCAGTTAGCAAATTCTTTCCAGTCCGACTACAGAGATCAATTACTATGTCTGACAACTTTGAGCTTGGTCGGTGGTACAAGGAAGATGAAGAAGGAGAGAGCTTCCAATTTGACTTAAAAGGTAAAATGGACATATCAGTCCTGTCAATACTTTAGCGATAATGGTAATTTTCCAAGATGTAGGAATAACATGAAACAATAGTTTTAGTCAATTAGTTAAGCCATTAGCGTAATTTAAGAAATTTATCCTATATTATATCGCATATAACAAACGTCAACAGTGAGTCAATTCATATTTAAGGGTTGTCCTCCCAGATTAGATTCCCTTCACGATACACGTACATGATCTTCTTACTGGCCTCCATTGAGTGTTTTTTTTTCTTGATAGGGTGGGAGAATAGAGAAAAAAATTAAAATTGGATTTTCCAACTTATTTATAAACACATTGCTTGGCAAAAAAAAAAAAAAACTTTACCTTCTATAAAGGATAATCAAGTCAAGTAAAATCAAATTTAGAAGTCCATTTGGTTCATAGTCGAAATCGGAATCAAAATGGTTCATTCCCATAATCTGTTTGATTCAGACAGGAATAGAAATGGAAATTAAAATCAGCAGAAATGAGATTCCATTCTCGAGAATGCCCATTCCCTCAAATGGAAAAATGTCATTCTAATATAAATGAGAATGGAATTCCAATTCCACCCAACCTAACAGTTTGAATTGAAATAGCACATTCTGATTCCAATTCCAAACCCCTATTCCTGCAAATCAAACAAACCCTGAGAATTAAATGAAGCATTGCCCAAAACTTGAGGAATATGCCCTTTTTCATGCATTATGCATTATTTATTTAAAAAAAGTCATAGGCCCAAAATTAGGCCAACCTAGACTTTTATCGGTTCTGCGCTTGAACTTATATTTTAGGCCCGAGGCCCGACCCACCAACCAGACCCAGGCCTAGCTATAACCGCTTATCATGGGTGATGTGTTCAACCTAGCAGGGCCCATGATCACCCCTGATGATTGGTTACCACTTTTAAAATATCAGGTCATTATTTACACGTCTTGCCAGTATCATTGTAACCCGAAAAGGTGCAAACTAGAGAAGAAATGAAGAAAACCAAAACAAATATAAGAACACTCATTTTATTCATTCGTCGGTTATAAATGTGCTTAACAATTGAAGAAATAAATAAGATATAATAATAATTATAAGATAAATAATAAGATATAATACTAAATCTCAAACAAAAATGACACTACTACCAAATAACAAAAAAAGAAATAAATTGAGCCCACGTTAAGACACAACTGACAATTCAAAAGAGGAAGGAACCATATGAATTCCGTTTAAAACAAAGACGATATGAAAAAAATTTATCTATCAAACAAGTTGAGCCACCAGATTTATCCATCTCAGGAGAATTTATCTATCAATCAAGCCGAGCCAGATGCACCAAAAAAAAAAACAGAAGATTTAATTTATTACCAAATCCAACAAAATAGATATGCCCTCAAAGGCTCAAATAACACAAGGACTTGGAAAGACAAAAATAAAAGTCATCAACTAAAAACTGTAGTTTCTTGTTCCAAATTATACCATCATCTAAAGAAATAAAAAGGATGGATTCAACTAAACTACAACTACAACAACCACCTTCACTTCGAGCTCTCTATAACCCCTAACAGTCTAACATTTGAGCTCCTTTAACCCATAGGCAAAGTACAAAAATGTTGGGTCAGTGGCACCATCCTTGTAGTACGCAAAGACCAAGGTGGAATCATCGTTCATGCTCTCCCCCACAAAACTGCAAAGAACCCCAAAAATATTTCAACATCAGATGGTAACAGAAGGATTCTCGCTAATGTCAAGATATTAGAGAGCTTCCAAGAGTTGTCTCGTTTTCCAACATAATGCGCAACAAAGAAAAGTCAGGACTTACAATTGGAGGTCGTTGAGTTTCGAAAGCAGGAACTTGGTTGCTCCTTCGATGTGCTTCTTGAATTCCTCTTGCTTCTCGCCATCCAACTTGGGTGTGAGCAACTTAATGTACTTTTTCACGTAGGCAACAAACTGCTTTTTGTCAAAAGGAGGTTGCTCCTGCCAGAAAAGTAAAACCAACTACTAGTCAGCTTTAATATGTAAACATGAGCAATTACCAATCACATGAGAGAAGCTCATATTATTAACCTGTAGGCGGAAGGTGTCAACAATATCAACCACCTTAACAGTTTGGTCATCAACACCTTCATCTTCCTCTCCGCCTTCTGCGGATGGGTTTGCACCGATATCTACATCAACTGCTCCTTTGACAATCCACTAACAAAAGCCAAAACGGGAACAAAATGTCAAAGTGCTTACTTGCTCTAAAAATTGTATTAACATTGAGTAAATCATACCTAACCCACTGAACAATTCCATGGATAAGAAACAAACCCATCCATATTTTACCAAAACCCACTGAACAATTCCATGGATAAGAAACAAACCCATCCATATTTTACCAAAACCTCCAACTTTAATACCTTATGTAAAGAATTATATAAAAAAAATGGCAATATTACTAAAGGTTTATACAGATATATGTCATATTTCATTCAGTGTCATCAATAGATACATGTCACGGTCAATCAATGCAGTTAACAGGTGAAGCAATGAAAAGTCATTTTGGCCTCTAAGTCAATGAAGTGACTACTCAATGTGAATGTGTAGGTGTTAATTACTGATTAGTCAAAAAGAAATTTTTTAAATTCAAAATATTAAATTAACTCCAGCAGTGTGTGAGATTTTCATACACCAACCCTCTAAATAACAAGAATAGCATCAGGTTGGCATCCAGCATTAAACTTAGGGCAAAATCATATGGTCGTGAATCCTGAATTGGTCTTTCCATGCTTACACTGAGAATGGAATGAAAAAGCAGGATGCATGTAGCCGACTCCATATAAACATTGCTTAGATGATGATGATGATGATGATGATAATGCAATTTCATAAATAAGTTCATCAAAACTACAGTTGTGTAAGAAAAGAATGATATTGAATATTTAATTATTTACCAAGATTATAAGTTTAGTTTACGGTCTTTATTTTGCAAACAAAGAAAATGATATGCTAGGGTAAAGAATCACAAACTCACAACCTTTATTCTCCATAAGAGGGTTTAACCTTGGCAATTCAATATGCCTTTAGTTTGTGGCAACTCCCTGGCTAACACACCACTAATTGAAAGAAAACTTCAAGAATTCCTCCATTTGCTTCTTTTATTTTTGCATTTTTTCTATTTTATATACCATCATCCAATCATGTTCCATCACAAATATGTAAAGCAACTGTATAATTAAAACAAATTGCAAACATATTCTCAAATATTTCAGATAATTAGAAATACAAATGAGCAAATAAGCTTTTAAAATGACTGTTGTTGATTATTCATTAATCAGCTAGTTGACCTATGAAGTTGTCTTAGGTGACTACATCACGAGTATTGACCAACTAGGCATTGACTAATCCACTTTGATAACACTGGTTTCTTTCCTTTTAACTTTGTTTCCTTCTGCTTTTCACGTGTGACTGACAATTCTGACTACAATATTCCATTAAAACTACTGCTTATATAATTACAGGTTATGGGTGTTCCATTACATTAACTAGAAAATCAAACACTGCCAAGAGTGGTTGCTAACCTTTCCCTCAACTTCCCAAAGCATTCCATTCTGGATTTCCTTGTAAGGGAAGGAATCAGAGAGAAGCTCATCACCTGCAACACATGAAAACTTACAATGGTTAAGAGTTTCTGTCTAGCAGGGAATACAACAAAAACAAGGGAACCCAATCTAAAAGACAGAACAACAAGAACAGGAGAAAGTAAAGGAAACACAAGCACAAGGCACCACCAGCACCAGAAAAGTATACTATATCAAAGCACAAGAAACCAGAAGACCAAAAAGAAAGCAAACCAAAGCACAAGGCACCAAAAAAATGCAGAAGGAATTTGATATGCAGTTAATGCTGATAGGACCTACCGCCTAAAACTTGCTAAACCCAATGAATTGCCTCTTGGCATCCTAAAAACATTCTTCCTTTGCTACATAAAGAAGGAATAAGCTGATGTACATGTTCCATCCACAATGCATAGATACAATTACGAAAGACAGCATAACAAACCAGACAGATAGTTATTTACTATTAAAGACCAATTATTCCATAAGGCAAAGATAAAATCCCAAGGAGAAGAAATACGGTCTAAAAAATAAACTCCTTGGATTCCAAAAGCATCTGTTGCCCTGAATAAAAGAAATAAATTAACACACACACAATTACAGTTCTCCAGAACAACCATGGGAATATATCCTATTATTCTAAGTTGGGGAATAAAAAGGGAATATGACACAAGACATTCTAAAAAATTTGCAATTAATATAATCAATCAATCAACACGCAGCAACTGAGTGGCATAAACCAATGGAAAATTAACATAAAAAAGGGGCAGAAAACTATTCAAATAGTAATATTTCAGCTATAACTTAAACCCTTCTTACGGAAATTACTTCGTTTTTTCACCCCCTTTAATTAAAAAGGGGCAACTTTAGTTCAATAAAAGATGAACAAATAGTAACAATGTCAAGAAAGATGAACAAAATAGCAAAACAACAACTTATAACGGGTTGAAAATATATCTAAGATTCCAGCAACTTATAAACTCCGAATGTTCATAGGTTTCTTTTTCACTAGTTAAAGGAAATGCACCTCCGCCCCCAATCCCCAACGTCGAACCCTCCTAGACATGTGCATAGGCTAACGTCCCCAAGATGAATTAATAGACAAGGAAATAATTACAGAACAGTGAACAAGCCTGAGATTCTGGTAAGATATTAAATACAAGAGATTGAGAGAAACCTTACTTGCATATCCTTCTCAAAATTTTTACTACAAGAAACCTTATCAAAATTTCACGACTACATTAAATTTTTACTACAAGAAATGTCGCATGAAGTTTATATTTACTGCGAGAAAATTAATCTTGCGGATAAATGAAGAAGGGAAACTAGCATAAAAATTAAGAAAAAAATGCCCTGATGGAACGCAAATAACCGCCATGAAACAAAAGATCAACCAGGCTAACAGAAGGAATAGAAGGCGAAGAGGTTTAACCAGTAATCAGAAGCAAGGATCAAAAAACTTTCAAATTATACCCAACCTTCCAGATCCAAAAAGAGTTTTTAAAAATAAAACAGAAGGAAGAACTAGCACTTCAGATCTAAGTTAAAATTTAAGAATCAAACTAAGCCAATCAAATTATAGACAAAATATTCATAATAAATGGCCTATGGAGCAATAGCCAATAGAAAATTTTATGCGTTGCTAAAAATAAATTTGGCAAACACAAATACACAATAAACCCTAAAACACTAATAAATAATAAACAGATCGAACAAGTATTAACTAGAGAGCTTACAGAACTAATACTGCTATAGTTCAGAAATAAATCGAATTGACCATGAAAACAATCAGTTATTATAAATAATTACCAGTGAGAAGATCCTGATAGACAAGCATGTTTGCAAGCTCTCACTGATCACAAAAACACAAAGGAGAAGAAGATGGAAAAAAAAAAGAGAGCTGTTGGCGAGGGAGAGAACTTGAAACGCTTGGACAAACACTATTTATAGACGAGGGTTTGGGAAGCGATATTTGAAGACGATTCTTAAATTACGGAAACCAGCTTAGATGTTTACTTAATACCCAACGAATCCTTTTCCTACTGGTGCGTATTACGCACACCGTCTAGTCGTCCACCGCCTAAGATGCGTAGACTTCCCAACGAAGAACTGTCCCAACACCTTCAGCTCATGCATGGTGGATCCCAGTCGTACGAAGGATCCTATGGTATGTGAACAGTGCAGATACGGGTGAGACCGGATCTGCTCCTCACACAGGGCGCTTCACATGTACATCATATCATGTATTGGGAATATCTCCGAAATTTGCATTAAGCATGTCCGTACTTTTCTGGTTACAATAAATGTTCTTAAAGCATAGTAGATGTATTTGTGAGATGCCCCTGTGTGAGGAACAGATCCCATTCCGATACAAATCGCGGTGAAACTGTGTTTGACAATTGGGATGATGTGTTGAGAGGAGATCCCAACCCATAGAAAAAAAATAAATAAATTGGAAACATCTCCCTCATCATCTATGGAAAGATGCAATGGTCGATTGGGATATTTTGGAAGAGTCTCGTTGGTAGCAGATTTAAACTCGTTTGATCAATTCCAAAAAAAAAAGAAAGAAAGGCAACAAGCCAATAATATACAAGTTGTTTATTGAATCTGGACCATTCGATTTAATGGAACTTTTAATCTTGGAATTAAAATCAATCAAAATGTTTTCCTTTTGAACTTCGGTAATATGTTTTATGCTACACCGGATCTAATCCCCAGGAAGATCACAACAGCCTTTACAGCCGTACATTGCAAAGGCTATTCTGCTGATTATTGGGATGCTGTTGGACCTAATCCGAACTCGTATATCTATTATATATACTAAGGCGGGAAGGGTCTTCTTAAGGACGTAGCCTTACCTTCCTACAGGATAAGGTATCCACACGTGAACTTTTATTTCGTGTGCGAAAATCTCTTACAGCAGGATGAAGTATCCGCACGTGAAGTTTTTCGTCACATGAAATCTCTTCGTTGTGGGTTGTCTTTTTCGGCTCTCGTCCATGGCTACCTCCACGGCGATCTTCTAGCTCCGCACTCATTGTATTGCAGATTTCAAAGGCGCCCATTAACGGTAAATGATAGAAATTGGTTTCATTCTGAGAGCCTCTGAAGCTAAGAGGGCTGCAGCCTAAAAAATTCATTTTAAGTAGTAAATACCTATTCTTTTTCTTCCAATTCATAGTTTGTCAGTCCGCTATCTGCCTTTTTTTGTAGAGATATCAAATATCTCTCAGTTTTTTTTTTTTTGGTAGAAACAAATATCTCCATCTATTCAGTACTCAGTAATTTGGAGAATGAACTGATGAGCTTCACGTTTGCTCCCTTCTTCCTCCTATCTCGGTTTTCTCTAGAGACTGCTATTATTAGTAGAAACTCTGACGGCTTTATCTTGCGACTCTGAATCTCCTGCTCACGAGAATTCTGCCCACACCTACCCATAATACACTACCTTCCCTGAATTGGAAACATTTCCTCTGCATAATATTATGCATGGGATGAGATGTTCTCATGTGTGGTTGCCATAAACGTGGGCAGTGCTCTGCGGATTCTTCTCTTGCTTGGCAGGAGGAGAAGGTTTGTTGCATCAAGCATCTCGAGAGCTCAACAGGTTATACCTTTCTTCTTTTCGAACTAAACCCTCTTTCTGTCTCTATGCTACCTCAAACTCTCTCTCTCTCTCTCCTAGGCCTCATTTGTTATTTTATAATTTTATTACGCTCTGGTTTGATCAAAAGCGTATCTTCTTGTTTTTCTTATAGCAGTAGGCAGCAGTAGTGGTCATCCTTCGCGTGCCATTTCGCTCCCATCTCCGCACCCGCGTTTCTTAGTCTTAGCTGGATTCTCGCGTCCTCCTTGGCATGTCCGAGCAAGAGCTTCAACAGCTCGCTATAGACTTTGGCCAGGTAAAACGGAAGGGTAATATCACCAATTTATTTATCTCTATATATTTTTTCAAATGATTTTTTAAATTCGTCTTTGAAATTTAAATTATTCATCAACAAAGCTATCGTGGAAAGCAACTTCATCATTTTCTTTACAAGACTAAGGCCAAGAAATTCGGGATTTCAGTCACCGCGAATTGCTTTCTCTTTCTTTACTTTTGACCTTCCTTTTGCCCTTCCCTCTTCCCTATTCCAGTACGTTCACCGTTTGCCTTTTGGCAAACTGGAGCCACACCAAGACAAGTGGGTCTCCAACTAAACCGACTTGTGTCGTTTTATGAGATGAGATTCGCCTTTTCCTTCTCCTTGCTTAAAAACTTACATTCTTTGTGTATGATTCCTAACTTGTCCTCTCTTAACTCCCTAAATCCCTGATTCATAAATTTTCTTATTATCTAATAATCATATTTTGCATGTTTATAGCCGGTTACTTATGTGTTGTTTTAATTCGATTTCTGCATGTTTTATTTCACAGTTGTCGTGCTATGCTCAGTAACGTTTTGAAAATCTGTCATTTGGTTCCTATAGACAATTAATGACTCTTAAGATGTATTCTTATAAATATGGAAGTGATGTTATTTTGTCTCTCTGTTCAGGTATGTTTTCTTTTCTTTTACAAATTACATTTGTTTTTTGCTTTTTTTTTTTAATTATGCTATACAGAATTTGATTTTGCACAATGTGCTCAGTCTCAGGTTTTATTTCTTTAGGTATTGTTTAATGCAAAGATGATTTACTTGTGCTAGATTTTATTTGTGATAATGATAACCAATTGATAGCATTATAAAAGTTTGATCCTTAGAGGGATTGTGGGAGTCTGGTTTTGGAGTTGTTTCCTGCTTTTAGTGAAGAGGAGATTGCGAAGAATGTTTCTTGGTAGATCCTCTTGGCATCTCACTTTTACTTGGATAAGACTCATAAAAACATTCTTGCTTCTTCCATTAAGCTAAACATTGCAAAAATTAATTGTTTATCATCTGTACATAACATGATAAACAACTTGGTAGTTCCCTTCTAGTAACAAATTATTCCAGTTATGATCCGCCACCACTTATAGGCCTTGAGTTGCATTACTCATTTCAGCTTTCAATAAATTATTAAACCCTATTGGCCCAGAAAAATAATATTCTTCCACTGCAATCCCTTATCACCCTGCATACCAGATTCACCCGGGTTACTCAAACTTACATCCATCAACATTTAATTGAGACACCTTTGATCAGCTCGTTCAGCTCAATGAACTATTCATACTTTTATTTCAAGGAAATTAACCATGAAAGTTATCTTTTCCTTTGATAGGAAAGTCTTAGGAAAAGAACGGAGATCTTTGCTTGGTATATTGTTTTAATTTTTTGCTTTCTATACACACTCAAGCATAGAACTAGTAGGGCCATTTTGAGTTTTTCTACTTTAGAGTAAAACTTTCAGTTTAATTTTTTTATTTAATAGGGTCTTTCACGAGTTTCTCTTAGTAGCTAATCCTTTTTGTATGATTCACCAAAAATAAATAAATGATCTGGTATCTCAGCAGCCCTACTTATATGCTTCCATGTGCTCAATCCTGCATTCAACCAAACTACCACAGTCAATCTTTACACCATCTGGCAGCCTATTCTTTGGGTTATGTCATATGTGGTTGCTTGGATTTAGGTTTCCCACTGCCCAGGCTTAATCTAAACCCATATGCATATATTGCTCATTTCAACCTGTAGTTTTGGTTCATTTAGCATGTCTTCAACAGTTTTCAGAAACTTTGTTTTGAACTTGTACTTGATTACATTACCGTCCAAATTTATTTGATCTAGTGAGTTTTAACTAGAAGTGTACCATGCAGCTTGAAGCAGTCACAAGGAGAATCCTGTGGATCAGATCTACGGACCCAAAAGCAAAAGTCCTTGTGTTCTCCAGTTGGAATGATGTTCTAGATGTGTTGGAACATGCTTTGGTTTCTAATGGCATCAATTATACCCGGATGAAAGGAAGCAGGTATGAGTATTGCCCAAACAGTTTATTCTGAATTTGTACTTTGATAACCACTTATTCAAGGCATATTTATTCTGAATCTGTACTTTGATAACCAATACTTCTAAGAATAAATTCTATTATTGATAAAAAAAAAAAAAAAAAAAAACTTCTAAGAATAAAAAGATGCACTCCATTATATGGAAGCATGTTTAACCATTTCATGGTATTAATACCGTGAAATGTCTTTTGTTACCATATGATTGGTGTAAGAATAATTACCTGCAGATAAGCATATGTTTGGCTTCTAATTGACATGTATTAGTAGAAATTCTGGCTTTTTGAGAACTTTGTTTGCACAAATTTTATGAGCTAGAGTCATGTATTATAGGCTGACCAGATGCCCGAGTTCTACAAGAAGAATGGAGTCTATCCCTTTCTCTAAAAATCATTTTTTTTTCATGAAGAATCTATTGAATATAAACTTCATTGGGATTCACAAATAGCCCATCTAATACATGGTTATTATCATTGTTGCCATGTTCATTCTAAAAATCATTTTTTCATGGAAAATCTATTGAAGATAAATTTCGTTGGGATTCACAAATAGCTCATCTAATATATGGTTATTATCATTGTTGCTATGTTCATAATTGGATCCATTTGCTGGTTTTTCTGATTCAAAATTAGGTTGGTTAGTGAATTCAAGCCCGTGCTTAGCACGGGTAACTCCAGTAATATATAATATAAAGAGGAAAGATCAGGAGGCAAGTGGTCTTACCACAAGCTGTACACGAGTTTTCATGATCTTTCTATTTTCACATGTGTGGTATTCTTTTTTTTTTTAACATCAATTATCCCACGGTTTCTACTCCCTATTCAACGTTTGCTAATTCCTCTTCTCTTCAATTTCTCTATTTTGCACCTGTGTTTCTTCTCTCTCATTTTGGATCAATTTCTCTATTTTGAAATGGGTAACCACTTGTGTTTCTCTCTCATCTTAGAAGATAATTTTTCCCCTACCATTTTCTCCCTCTGCTCAATGTTTCTTTGCCATCTTCTTTGTCCCTAGCCCTTGTCATTTTCTCTAATTTGCACCTATGTTTCTTCTCTCCCATTTTGGATCAATTTCTCTATTTTGAAATGGCTAAGCACTTGTGTTTCTCTCCCGTCTTGAAGGATAATTTTTCCATTACCATTTTCTCCCTCTACTCAACGTTTCTTTGTCCCCTACCCTCGTCATTTTCTCCAATTTGAAATGGCTGAGCCTCTATCTCTCTCCGTGTGGTAAGTACTTTATCTTTCATATAAACTAAGTTTACTTTTTGAAACTCCATTTACAAGGTCAACTTTTTTCTAGGGTTTTAACCTAACCTAACTTCTTCCTGATTTTGATGCAGGTTATTTCTTTAAGGTCATGCTTTCTAGTAGAACATTGAGTAGCTTTAGGAAATCTCTAAGAGGCCGGTCTTATTTCATGTAACAATAGAATACCAACTTTTAAGAAATCACTAAAGCCTGTTTCCAATTTTGTTAGTGTCTTCACCCTGTTACTAACGGTAGAATATTGAGTTTTAAAAACTCTGAGTTAATTCTAAGTTAATGGTTTACTGCAGATATGCCTTTGTAAATTCACCGTTATGGAACTTAAGTTATCTACTAAGATTAGATCACTCAAGCCATTTGTGGAGATAAAGTTATTCATTCAACTCAGGTATATTTCTTTGTTTCTTTTTTTTTAGGCCCAAATTGCCAATCTCCCTCTCTTATTGTTTGTAGTCTCTCAACTCATGTATACTTCTCTATTTTTTTCTCTATTCTTTTTTTTAGTCCCGAATTGCCAACCTCCCTCTCTTATTGTTTGTAGGTTATTGGTATACGTTTCTTGGAAGCCTGGAGACAAGATCATTCGCACAACTCAGGTTTTAGGCTTCTCCCAACACAATAAGGGCATTCACTCAACTCATGTAACCAAGAAACCTACTGGATTTATTGCACACTCCGGCACTTCAGTTTTTCCCATTTTTATTCAAACATTGGATAAGTGAAACATGCATTAGTTGATTTGGTTTAGAGCGTGCAATCCACTATAGTCTTATAACTCTTATATTAACTGTTTTGCAGTTTTAGTACATTTTATGTTGTTTTTTTTGTTATCAATCATTTTATGTTGTTAATTATCTTTAAGTTTATTTTTCTCCCATTGTTAGTTTTCCCATAATTTAACTTGAAATAAAAGTAGCCTTCTTTACCTCTTTTTACAGTCACTAGCATAGTTGCATGACCAATTTGTACCAACATTTCATATTGAATGGAATACAAATCCAATTCAACTTGAAGGGGTTATCATAGTTAATTAATAAAGTGAACCCACCAGCCTAAAAGGAAATTCCACCAACAGATTTCCCATCGCCAAAGTCTGCAACATCCTTCATACAAGAAGATATCCTCTTCCCCCCTTTCAATTCAAGTAGTGGACAATACTAAACTCCCCCATAATGCATCAAGTAACCCTTTAAGAATTAATGGCACATTTAGTTTCTCCAAAAAAAAATAAAGATTGGTGAGATGTTACTATTTAGACCATAAATCCAAAAGTTCTACTAGATCTATAAATCACATTTATGCTCATTTATTCTCCAAAAAAAAAGACACTTTATGCTCATTTCATCTAGATATCATCACTACCCCCTCCCACACAAACAAAGGTTAAAGATCTTCATTTGTTCTATTTTTCCCTCAGTATTCGTAATTCTCATCGGACCCAATTCACTCATATATGGTGTGTTTGCTTGATGAGAAGATTTGAGAGCAAAATTTCACTGTCATTTACCTATTTTCCATCTTATGGAAAAACCAAAAGAGGAAAGAAAATAGCACTAGGTTTAGCTCCAATTAAAAAGTATTCTGTAATCTGTAGACAAAAGCCATTCAGTTTTAGTACTCCCTCTCCTATGTTTGTCTAATATTGATTCATTCAGTTGTCTCCTCAATAAATAACTTGCTGAAAGCCATCCTCTAGCCATCCCCTTTTTAAAAACCTAGCGAGCCACTCTTACCATAGTTAAGACTATTATGGGTTCCACATGTTGTTGAAAGCCATGATGAAACCCGTCCTCTTGCATTCACTTACTCCAAATACTCAAAAAAAAAAAAAAAATGGTTGCCCTGGTTCATTGCCATTTGCTTCTTGTTGTCCAATGTAATCAGTTGACCACAGAAGAGATCCCAAAATTAGTCTCTAAGACCATGGAGTTTATTTTATCATCTATTACCAATCTTGTATTGGCATGATTTCCATTAAAACAAATCATATAGTTAAAATCACTCTTTAAATTCAATTTGCAAAGGACTCTTACAGTTAGCAAAAAGCTCAAACTTCTAACACCATATACAGGACACTTGGTCAGTGCATCCAACTTTGAAAGACACCACTCTTCATTTCATGGTTTCATGCCCCGAAGTCCAACAAACTTGGCTGTATATAGACAATTTGCAACCTAATCACCATTCCTCATATCTAAGTATAATCTGTATACATGCATTAACTTATATAATTAGTAAAATGTAACTACATCTTCAAGCATGCCATGTGCCAGTTCACAATTTCATAAGTTCATTATAACGTTTTATAATATTACAATATAAAGAGACAATACATTGGTTAACTCATGTAATTTAAACATAGATGATGTGCTAAGACAATAATGTATTATATTTGCTAATGAAATATTAGCATATCTTACAAATAGGGGGTGTATTTACATTACTTATATATTGTCTCACAAATTAATCCCATGCATCGCATGGGTTTCTCGCTAGCTATACATCAGGCAAAAGCTCACCGCCTAGGGCATATGGATGGATCAGTTTCCATTCATAAAACCCACGTGCATTTTTATGGGTGGTGTCTCCTATTCAAATAACCAATAATTACAGAAAAATGGAAACTCAAAATTTTGGATCGGGTTGTTTCCAGTTCTGTTGGATCACTTTTGGTTCGACATATAAATCGATATGAAGTAGAAAAGAAAAATTTGACCAAATAAAATGAATCTGGATATCCTATTCACAAAACACTACCTCCGTGCATTGGGAACATCTCCCCATACATAATAACATATAAGAGCATGATATATTCTCCATGTGTGGCTGCGATCTCATATGGGTAGGCATGAAAAGAGTTGTTGTGGGTAGGAGATCCCAATAGCAATAAAACCATAGCAAGAAACCATTTGCTCGGATCATCAAGATGTTGAACAATGGTTTTTCGATGTTTGTATGAATACAACTACAAA
Source organism: Nelumbo lutea (assembly GCF_056320005.1). Lineage (NCBI taxonomy): Eukaryota > Viridiplantae > Streptophyta > Magnoliopsida > Proteales > Nelumbonaceae > Nelumbo > Nelumbo lutea. The sequence continues at coordinate 108,881,547 of NC_142686.1, forward strand.
TGTCTGTGTTGGACCAAATTGATGGTGTGATCGGTGTGCTTATTCAAACTCGAGTTATTAATGATCTAGGTTGAGCAAAAGCTAACAGAAAGGTTTATTAAGCAACTATGCAACAAGTCTTGATCTCTTGCCAATAAAAAACATTCCAACCTCTTACTAACATGATCAAACACTATACATGGTGGGTCTTATTTTTACCGTGGGATTCAGTCTCATGGTGAGATGTGCAATATCAGATTACGTTGATAAGGTGTTGGAACCTATTTTATATATATAGGAGATCCCAACTTGAATTCACATCTGCACCCTACTAAGTGTGCCCCAAAAATGTAACATCTCGCATATTTGTTATTGGGATAAGCTCCCAATACACGATGGAAATGTATTGTGGGGCGTTTTTGGGATGCAAATGTGAACTTATCTCAACTCGACAATTAGATTGAGAAAACTCATGTTTCTCGGGTTGGGTCTAATGTGCAACCCATTTTGGTGTAGTGGGAATAAAATGAGCCAAAAAAGCACCACAACCGTGCATGTGAATATTCGTCTAGAAAATAAATAAGATGTCCCTTTCAAAGGCCCATCACTTAAACAGTGAGAGGTGAGAGAGAATAAAGTTACTTTGACTAATGAGTGTCTATATGCTGATTCAAATTAGCTGGATTTGTTTTTAGGGTGCATGCACAACGGACTTGGTGTGGTTGGAACAACTTGGTTCGGATGATAGAAAGCGTTGGGTGCAACTTCAGAGTGGCCCTAGTTAGCATTTTACACTACTCTGGCAGAAAGCATTGGATGCAACTTAAGGGTGGCCCTAGCTAGCATTTTACACTACTTCGGTTTTGGGTTTGGGATTTGTGTTGGGCTTGTTCAATTTTATATGAAATCTGAATTTTAGTTCGCCCAAGTTATACCTTATCTGAAATTGGATTCGGTAAAATGGGTCGTGTTGAGTCGGCACAATATGGCTTGTGCAAAAGTGTGGGTCGCCCACAGGTCGTCTTGGGCCATGTCTCCATCCTATGGGTATTTTGGGAAGTCGGCCTAGTATGACCCACAACCCGAGCCCGTGCGGGCCTGTGCCGTGCCACGGGCAGGACTGGTCCGTAGGCTGAGCCTTAGGCTAAGTCGGACCATGGACCAATCCCAAGGTATTTATTTAAAAAAAATTGAAAAAAAAATCTTAAAATTTTTTTACATGAATTTTGACGTATATGATTTATATAATATATTACATGTCATATATAAATATATATGCATATAACTATATTAATAAAGTATATAAATATGTTATATATAAATATATATGGGTCGTGGGCGGCATGGCCCATACAATCGTGCCATGCCCAATATGTCCTGTGAATCATCATATTGGGCCGGCTCAAAATCGTGCCAAGCCACAGAGAGCACAAGCCGATTTACACCTCTACATAAGACCGTGTTCACACGGATGTCACATTTCTTTGTAGTCTTGCTTTAGGAATATCATCTTATAAAAAAATGTATACAAGTACATAAATAATTTCAATATATGGCTGTAAAAGGTTGTGCGATCAGCCGTCTTGTGAGCACATAAGCCCATTTTCCCTTATCCAATGTTATTCAAGTGACCGCCTATAATGGAGTTCCTCCATGATATTAAAAAGTAGTAACCAATCAATTAGTATCATAAAAGTGATAACAAATGAAGTGGTATTTATATATGGTATCATGCGTTTTGGAGCATAGATTTTTTTTTCATTTCTATTTATTGATATGCACACACACAAAGCAGTGTATAGATAGTGAGGTAGAAAAAATATGTAGATTGAAAAAAAAAAGTGAATTTTGAGGAGGTCAACTCGTTTGAAATGAGGCTACTTGTGGATAATGAAACACTAAAGTTTTAATTAGACAAAATATGACAATTATCCCTTGTTTAAGAACACTTAAAATAAGTACTTATTTGATGGAACCACACAATAAGTAGAAAATAAATATTTATTCGTGTTTGATAAATAAGCGTTGAATAAGTGCTTAAATAAGCACTTAAAAAAGAACTTAAAACATAAGACAGAGTTGAGTGGCTTTTGTTAAGTGCTTATAACCCCGTTGTTTTTTTTCCATCAAATGTTAATTTGCAACGACTGAAACTATTACTTTCTATCTATCATGTCACTACAATGTTCATAAATATCAAATATATGCCTATGATAAGTCAGGGATATAATTGTTTTGCCACAAATATAAGTATTTATGGGATAAGTAGCTTATTAAAGATTGTAACACAAATCTATGCCATCTATAAAAGTATGGATATATGTGGTTGGCTTCTGGAATTTTCAATTAACTAAAATACCTCATCTATAAGGTTTGAATGAGGGGAGCAATGGTAAAATGTCATTTTGTTTTCTCATTTAATGCTTATTACAAAGAAGATGCAAAACTCCATTATTTTTGTTCATAGTTGTAACACAAGTCAATGAAAAACTGCTATTTAACATTCCCATTTAAAGCTTGTTAGGGAAAATATACAAAAATCCCTCTTTTGTTCAATAATTGGAAAACAAACCATGGTAATTACTCATACTTAAAGTTTTTTACTGTTGCCCAAATATCCCTTGAAGTTTGGTAATTACAATCATTTTTTGATACAGTTGTAAGTAGACCCCTTTGTAAAATCCTCAAACAAGAGACATGAAAATGTCATAAATACCCATGTAATTATTGAGGCTGGTTTATACACAAAAAAAAAAAAACAATATAAATGTTATGAACAATAAAAAAGATCTTATAGTTGTAATTTTACCTTTGAGCAATTGGTATGAAGGGCAAATTTGAAAAATACATCAATTCCGAAAAAGAAGATTAGAAGGGATTGGGGGAGTGATTGATACAAAGAAAAAAAATAGAAAATAAAAATTTTGGTCAAAAGTAACTATACAAGTATTTTGGACATTTTTGTGCTTTTTGTTAAAAGTTTCTAACAAAGGGTCTACTTGCAACTGTCAAAAAAGTTCGTGGGAGGTGACTGCATTTACCAAACTTTAGGGGGGTTCAGCAATGATAAAAAATTTTATGGGATGTTTTAGAAATATACCCTTCCATTTATTTAAATTAAAAAAAAAACTGAAAGTACATCTTTTGTTCAATAGCCAATGTTGAACCACATTAACCACCATGAAGAGATTTCTAACTTGTGAGCAATTTATTCTTTAAATTATTTTATTGTTTTTTGAAATATTTTTAACCTATTTTCATTGGCTCAGTTTTTTATCATTAAGGTAGCATACGGTTTTCTCTTCTTTATTCCCACCATATGGTGGGTTAATTTTTCATTTCCATTACTTTAAAGCCCACATCATTGGATGACAATATATCTGCAAGAGTAAGCAATATTTTTTATATCAATTCATTGTAAGGGTTTTAGCGATTGAAGGAGCTGAAGTTGAATCTATCATATATATATATAGGTTAATTCTTGCAAAGGTAATAGAATTTAAATAAAATTCTGATTAAGGTAACTGCTATAAATTATTAATTTGATCAATGAAGCATAATAAATAAAAATAATAAGAATTTTATTAATTCTTGTTACCTTTGTAATAAGAATTTTATTTGGATATATCTTTATATTAATGAATCATAATAATTGTGATAAATAAGAATAATTTTTGTAGATGTAGAAAGATAAAAAATGCAAAATATAGAAATATATTAACACAAATACTAGTAAATACTTAAAAATAAGTGTAAGTGGGTTAAGAAAAGACCTCCTAAATAGTAATAAGTACTTAAAAATAAGCACCTATTGAATAAGTATTTATTCGAACCAACACTACTTTCCCAAACATAGCCCTAATCCGATTACTTGAATTTAGATGTTAAAACCTACATTTGTTTGTTAACTAGATTGGACGTCGAACTCACCAACCAATATGGTAAAATCCAAAATTTGTTTATATGTAATTAAATTCAAATCTAAGCAAATTTATGTAGTTGGACCCAATCCGATAGTATCCTTATGAGATATTCTACGATTTGCTAAATGGAATGAGATGAGAAAATGATTAGAAATATGAATTGGCAGAACAATAGGGTGGATTGATAAAAAATTAAAAACAAAAAGTAAGGGAATCTTCATTTACTCCCACCTCACAAATTTTTTACTTCACCATACAATTGGGAACAATGTGACATTAAGGGGAAATGATTCCAATACAAAGGGGGTATAGTGTTCTATGTGAGGGTGTTGGAAGTTTTAAATTATTGTGAGTGTATAGGGATGCAAGGTTCAAAACTTTGATACAATATTCCCTATAGGGGTTGTATCGAGGTCTAACCTGGTTCAGGGGGTAGACCAACCTTAAACTAACCCTACTAAATCAGTTTTAAAGAAGAAAAGGGGGAGAGTGAGCTTCGATACAGGTCGATACACCCCTACCGACATATCGGCTTGTATCGATATTTTAAACCTTGTGGGGAAGTAAAAAAATGTGAGGTACTGTGGATTTTTCTTTTTTTTTCTTTACAAATTAAGAAAAACTAACACAATATATGAAAGGAGATTGTGGATTTTTAGGATGCAAATAGGGGTGCAATCAAGTTGAGCCAAGTTGAACTTTGGCATGTCTTGGCTTGGTAGCTTGGCTTGGCTTGACTAAAATACTACTAAGTTCGAGTTTGACTCAAACTATACTTTTCGACTCAAGCTTGGTTTGATTAAATATTCAATGAGCTCGAGTTTGGCTTAAAAGCTCAAAAATAAACATATTTGTATATTGTATATTATATAGTATATTCTTATATTATATAGAATATAAAAATATACTTTTATTATAAAATATATTTTTATATTATATAATATATATATATGTGTGTTGTGTGTGTGTGTGTGTTTTTGTGTGTTAATTGAGCCAAGCTCACAAACTTTCAAGCCTAGCTTTTTTTTATTAGTCAAGCTCAAGCTCAATTAGAATCAAACTCAAATCAAGCCTAATCGAAATTTGATCATGAACTATTCAATTATAGCTTGGTTCAATTGCAGCCTTAGCTACAAATAAGCAGCTTGGGTTTAGTTATGCCGATAAAGCATCTAGATTGGGATGAGTTGAAATTTGGCTAAGGGTTAGGGTTGAAATTTGTGGCCTTTAATTTAACTTTGGATTGATTTAAGGTTGGGCCTCAGGCATATGCACTTAACCAATGTATAAATAACCATGTATAAACATGGGTGTTGTGTGCATGGCATTAAACATAATGGAATGGGAAATAAGGATTTATATAGCTTATCCCATGTTGCTATGATAAAATTTAGGGCCATTTAGTAACAACTAAAGATGTTGGTGTGGTAGTTGAAAACAAAAGCAATTGCCACATCAGCAAAAACAATATAATTTTGCTAATGTGGTAGTTGTTTTTGTTTTCAAAAATGAAATCAACCATATTGTCAAACACCCCCTTAATTAAATGATAAGGAACTATAATTGTGAGCAAACAAGTATTACAAATGCAATAGTGACAAAGTTAACAATCACATCTTGCTCCTAATCATCTTGTTGTAATAGAAACTGGAGTGTATACCCAAAGTCTTTTTCTTCCTATTTATAGATTAATTTAATAGTTCTTCCTATTGACTCTTATTCTCTCCTTTGGTGAATAACTTGTAAAAATGCATTTGAATAAACATCATCATGTTCAAGCATATTCTCAAACAATTGGTGTGAACTACCAACCAACCAACCCTTCATTGATTACCATAGATGAAATTGGCTAGTGTTGAGTGAAGGCTGACTCTTTCTTATGTTTCTCTTGGAACAAGAGAAAAAATCGTTAAAATATCCAAAGTTCAAGCATTGGGTGACCTAATAGGTTGTTATATGAGAAGAATCAACCACTAGACAAATGCTTGTGGGCGGCTAAACTACATGTGAAACAATCTACAAAAAAATGAGTTATTCTAATAACTCATCACTATAGTCTAGAGGCCCTCTCTCTCTCTAACACACAAATGCAAACCCACGTAAGCATTCTTATGTAGAGTAGTTTAATTTGTTGTTCTATGCTCAATGAATCAAATTGGAACATGATTCAATGGATTTTGAGTTGAGTAAATTTGTATAGTCCTTTTTTTTTTGTAAATAAGAAAATCAATACAAGTTGTTGAGTATAATTCAATCAAACGGGTTCAATTGGCCACTTGTTTTTTTTTTTCGTATTTTAATTACATATTTAGTATTTATAGTTACTAATCAACTTGTGAAAGCTTACAAGTTGAAAGAGACATTTCCCTTGATAATGGAAGAATCACATGTTTCCTTTAAACCCTCCATTAGACTTAATGGTTTGATGCATCTAACTATCTAAGAAGGGAGGTCTTAATCCATTTTCAAATGAGAGGGGAGGTTTTAATGTTTAGGAGAAACATCAAGGGAGGTTCAAATATTTTACACTTAATTTCAGTTTCTAATATGCTCGTATCAACACAACTTTTTAGGTTGTAACAAACTAAAAATATCCATTAATTGCAAGAGAAGTATTAAAAAGGGAACTAGGAATACCAATGTTCAATGTTTTCTTTTACTCTAGTTCTCGTTCCTTTTATATAGATTATACTTTGTTGCACTTTCTAAAAAATGTAAAAAGAAAAATAATATTCATAAATAGTTAGCTCATTTTTAATATTATCCGTGTTGGTAAATTAATTAAACCTCTTAAGTGTTTTTCAACAAAATGCTTTAACCTCACCTATACTTTGACCTCTCAAAATTTCTATATGGACGTTTCAAATAAATATACACAAAGTAGTCCAAGTCATGGTGCATTGATGAATATTTATGACATCTTAAATCAATATTTCAACCAATCACACTAAAGATTTCACATGGTCTACTTATTTTTCAATGGTTCATGTTTTGCAATGTATACCGCTTGATTGGTGAACACTTGTTGAATGGTTACAAGTTTTCTGGCCAACATCACACTCGAACTATTTAGATGGAATAAATACTTTGAAGATAGACAGGGTGACTAGGATGTCATGGAGGGTGTAGATGTTAGACAGTCTTGTATGCCCTTAGCTTCAATCGGATTTGATGTACTTTTGTTATTTAGTAGAAATAAATTAAAGTGCATGTTTGATTCATGTTGTTTGGTATAATTCTGTGTAAGACTCTAAAACTGGACACTTATAGAAACTTGTGTTAGTTTTAAATGTTCACAGTCATTGGATAAGTCTGGGGAGATTTTTCCTGGCAATGTTGATACTGATGTGCCACCAAGTGTTGGGATGGCTTGTTTCGGCCATCAGGGTAAAACCCAAGGCACATGCAATATGGGATTGCTTGAACCCTTGAACCGGACCAGATTTCCAGTATTGCCCTAGACCTTGAGACAGATGGGCAAAACTGGAAAATTACACCTGACCCCTAAACTCGATTATGACACATCACTAGGTGTCGGATCGAGCTGTCTTTGATGTGTCATTCAGTGAGATCCTTAGTGGGGGTCAAAACCTGGACATGTTGGGGCAGTCTAAGAATTCATCTGAGTGAGTGGTCATAGTGACAGGATCAGCCCCTTTGTCGGATAATGGTAATGATCGGGAATGCACTCTCTCTGATGGAAACCAAACTGCCAGCAGTTGATTTCAATCGTTGGAATTTTGTTTTGCAAATTTAATATATATATATATATATACGGTTTCAAAAGATTTGCAAAAGGTTTTAATTCCTAGAATCCATGTGAGTGGAGAGTGCGACACTGTTCCTTGCAGCCGAGACAGAGATCTTCTCTTGTCGGGTAGTGCTTGATCATTAAGGGCCGAGAGGTTAAGTGTAAGACCATTTAGGATAATACCTGATGGGCTAATCTTGCACCTGCCCACAGTCCCTGGGTTTTTATAAGATGGCTTGGCCCAGGGACCACTTAATGTAAGTGTTGGGCCCATAGGGTCCATGTGATGAGCTCAAGGGGGTTACTGAGTCTTTCAATGAATTCGGCTGGGCCTTGTAATAAATGCTGGGCCGAACCCATGTGGCTGGTATGTAGATCAATGCTTGGGTCCCACGCCATACAAAGAAGCCAACTGGGCAGCAGATTGGAATTTGGTTAAACACTAAACACTTAATAGGCCAAAAGCCCATTTCGAACTGGGCTGATATGATCACCTATTCATGGGGCGAATCTGAGATTAATGTTAGTAAAAGGATTGGGTCTTTAACCTTATCCACTCTAAGAGACCAAATTCAAATTAGATTTGAATCTGGTAACCTCCTGATAAGATCAGGAGTTAACTAAATTAATCTGCAGATAGGATTAAGATTATCCCCTATCCAAATACTGATTTGAATTGGGATAACTCCCAAAATATTGGGAGGTTTCTTAATCAAGAAGAAAGAGGAGAAAAACCCTAAGAGAAATATCAGATTTCGAACTAGGGATTTGAGAGCAAGAGACGCCTCCTGCAAATTGAGATTTGATCTCTTATAGACTCCAGAGAGAAGAGACAGTTTTGCCCTCTTCGTCCCTGGATTTCTCTTCCTCCAGTAGCCGCCATTCCCTGTTGGAAGATTGGATCTTTGCAGCAACAGGAAGTCAAGAAATCAGTTCTTAACAACAGTCTTGCAAGAAAGACCAAAAGATTCGTTGTTCAAGGTTTCCAGAGGATTCTTGCGAAGAATCCAGTGTTTAGGACGCACCCTGCTGGTTCCGTTCCATCCACAGTTGGGTCATCTTCAGCAGGAGCGGATCTTGGTTTCTTCTTTGGGCGTGAACACCAACTTTGGGAGATATTGTTTCTCTGGATCAGGTATAATATTTCATGTTTCCTTTTGTTCAGATCTGGTTTGATTATGATTCAAGTAGAATCATTGAATAATATATTCTAAATTTAGGGAATATGATTCCCAATTTGAAGAAGGTAGGAATTTTTTTTGAAATTCGCCCACCCATTCCGCACCCTTCATGTCGTCCATTAGATGAATCCTACCATTCTTTCAATAGAAACAAAAGAACCCAACTAGATACTTAAAGGAATTTGACATTAATTGTATGGGGTAGGACGTGATGCCATTTCAACACAACCATCGGGCCACTATCTTGGGGGAACCTCAAGCCCGCAATTAGACTCTCTTTGTACATGCAAAGCTCGTCGGCCCAAGGTGAATTCGCCCTCTCACCTATCCTACGACACCTCAACTCAAACTCGATGGGAATGGATCAACATATCCACAACCACTAGTTTATAAGGAACCATTGTGAAGCACTCCCCAAACCTTACAGGGACACCAGTTTCCTCCTCATCTAATATCTCTACTTTGGCCCCATCAATTTCCTCATCGACCTCGACCCCTTAGCCTCCTCCTAGGCTTCGATCCCCTTGGCCTCAATCAGAGCAGACTTACCACTAGACTTTCCTCTCTCTTCGACATTGGCCTCATTAGCGTTGGTCTCAAGGAATGGCCTCATGCTAAGGCCTTGGATCCTACTCTTCCCCTGGGCTGGAGTGATTGGAACTTGGAGACATCTTACCAAAGAACTGAAACGCATAAGCACCAAATGAAGATGAACACTAGGCGAACTCCTAAAGGTGTTCTCACTCAAACGACAAAGTTAAATGGATTGCCCCTCACCTTATATAGAGGCAACCAACGATCAAAGATTAAAACCATCAAAAGGCCTAGATCTACCATCACACTTCGCACGCGTGTGAGCTCAGGAATACGAAACGACGTGACCCTTGGACCATATGATCAATATTCAAATTTTAGGTTTTCTATTTATGAATCGATGTTGTGGATCCTTGACTTGGTTTGACCACATGTTGACCAGCCCAACTAAAAACTTTTTCTTTAGTCGAGCACGACAGGAGCTCGTCCACTCCACCTTGGCTGAACACCTCTCTCCTTGACATTGAACTAATGAACTAATGTTAAGGTCATACCCTGGCTGGTCAGGTTGCCACGTGGTCGTCATCATGTTATGGGGTTGATCAATGTCTTCGACCACGTTAAGGACAACCAGTCACACATCGCAACGGCTTCACGCTGCTAATAAGCATCCATGTCGAAGATCATGTGATCGTCCAAAGACCTTGACACCCAGTCTCCTCATTCGAGCATTGGGAATCCCTTAAAGGAACATGATTATGTGCACCACGACGCTCAACTATTTAAATGCATATTCATCAAGGTATCTTATCCTCTTCAATCCTGCGACTCTCTAGCCCCCTTTTTGTTCTCCTGCTCCCTCTACATCACTCGGCTTGAAACTAGTTTGCATTCAACAACTTTACCTTGCTAACCTCTTCACCTCTTACTAAGTTAAGCGTTGGAGCGTCTTCCACAACGATCTCCTTGGCATCTCTGACTGTGTTTGGTTGCAAGTTCTGCTCAGTTCACCACCTCATCCTTTCACCTTGGCTCGTTTAAGTTGGCAGGACCATATCTACTACTAATTCACTTCAGTTCGGATAGCATCATTGTTAATTATTTAAATAATTATGAGCTAAACAATAATATTTTATTACTTAGTAAGTTATCATTAATTAATTATTATTATTAATTAGTTAATTAACTATTAACATTAATTAATATTTTAATTTTATATTGACTATTCTATTTAAGTTAACAGTTAATTATTAAATTATCTATACTTGATTAGTATTTTTATTAATAATATGTTATTAAATAAATTGATGCGGCACGATCTGGGCACTCCTAGTTGGCTGCTGACTAGCTTCTAACTGGCAACAGATGTCACCTGAGAAGAAGATGAATGATTTTCGGGGGATTTGCCCTGCGGGAATACTCTGAAGCTTAAGTTAGAACGCTGGGGGAGAAAGTAAAGAGTGTAAAGAGGCTAAGAGTGTAGGTCGCGCTGGATCACTGAGTTCTCAAGATTAGCTTGAAACAAGTAAATTTCAAATAAGATCTCAGATGTTCGAGAGAGAGCTTCCCTTCAAATAGGGAGCTCTTATATAGATGTTCCTGTCAAATTGGGCGTAACCACCACTGGGCTTCTGTCGCAATCGTTACCTGCCAGGGCTACGCAGGTGACCGCTGCTAGGTACTACCTAATTGGATGGGTGACACGTCCCGGGAGGGCCGGCACGCCACCATCTGCCGAGGGACGTGGGTACAGTCTGCCGAATGGACAGGGACTCTGCCGTCAGTCAAGAGGCGTGGCATAGTCTGACGGGTACGGTCTTGTCAGATAGAAGCTTCCTTGAGAGCGTCGCATTGCTTAGTCGCGAGCTACCTTGTCACATAGCGAGCTATCTTGTCGCGATCTACTTCGTAGCGAGCTCCCAGGGGTACTTCGAGGTGACCCTCATCGGGATTGCCTTTGGGGAAGTCTTTCTGCCTAAGTGTTGGGGCGAGCTGGTTACCCTAGCTCGCGAATTGGGATAGTTTTGGAGTATTCCCTTTCGATATCTCGGGGGACCTCGAGCTCGCGCTGTAGCAAGCTCCCCCTATAGCGAGCTGTCCTGCAGGCTCGTTACTTAGTCGCAATCAGGCTGCGGTGCTGAGTTGTTGCTCATGCTGAGTCATGTCCACATGTCATTGTCTTAAGGTGTCGGGTCAAATCATCCCCCATCAATTGCCCCCCACTCCTTGGGCTAAGAGTGCTACCTTAGCGTGAGGAGTTCATGAAGTGGGACAGGTGGATTTGACCAAAGTTCAAACTTGATTGACTGCTTGCATTAAATGCGTGCATAGAAGTCAGGAGATTTCTGACGTTTCAAATGTCGAGAAACACGCCAAAGTGGCTCTTAACTCTGGATGACATGCAATCGTCATTACCTCAATCATGGGAGACGTGCAGCCAGTCACATTTCGGTTTCAGAAGACGTGCAGTCAGCTTGACTGCGAACCGTTAGATCTGTCTCAATCTAGGTCGTTGCTCTAGGGGCATAGTGGTTATAAATAGGAGGGCCCCCAGGCCTCATTTTCTTTCACGCTAACTTGTTGTTTTCGGATTCTGAAGTCGTGCATCCATATAGTCTGCCCGAGCTCTTCTGTTCACACAGTTTCATCTTTCCGTTGAGTCATTCATTATGTCAATCATGTCTGGGTATCCATACCACGTTTATCCCCAAGACGGTGACCAGGACGACGCCGCCCTCTCGAGCTCAGGGGGAGCTTGGGAGCAGGCTCCGGAGGCTTAGGAGGCCTCCGGCACACCTTTGGTCCCTCTTCTATGACGATGGGGAGACTCAGATCTCTAGTCTGCCATTTTCACCTTCCCGGGGACCCTATCTACGGTCTCCCCTCTGGTAACTTTCCCTGGGAGCATGGTCCCAATGATATAGTAATTTTCCAGGAACAGCTCAAGGCTGGCCTGCGTCTTCCCTTGCACCCCCTAATAGTGGAGGTGTTAAATCATTTCAACGTCACCATTGACCAGCTCCATCCCAACGCCATCCAGAATGTAGTTGGGACCATTTCCCTATGCTAAGAGTATTGTCTCCCCCGTGATCTCGATATCTTTTATTCCATTCTCTGTATTAAGAATGCCATTCTCGGAGCACCTCTGGAAAGGCCTTCGTATAACTTTTATCCCCGCCGCGGCTTTAAGCTTCTGCATGATCTGCTGAATAGGGTTCCCGCCTGGAAGGGGGACTATTTTGTGGTCCGTAACCTCGAGTTGTGGCCCTTCCCAACTTCTTGGAGGGGTGCCATTCAGGACCCCGGGGCTGAGTTGGACTCTAAAACTTGAAAAACGCTGTTGTCCTGGGCAACTGTAGGCTTCTCTGTTCAGATTACTTGACCGAAGAGAAGGTCGAGCAGGTTGGCCTGAGCCCGGGTAGGTTGCCTTTTAGGTCGTATAGTGCCTTGTAAAAATATATCATATGTGTATACATATATTTTCTTTTTTATTGGACTAATACCTTGTGGTTTTTTGGCAGCCATCATGTCTGGTGTTGACGCGCACCGCCTCCTTTCTAGCAACCAAAAGCGTAAGGCTAAGAGGTCGCGTCCTGGCCGAACTCCCACTTCTGGGGGCACTAAGTTCGAGTCTACTGAGCCAGACTTTGTTTCTCCACCGTCTGAAGTTCCACTAGCCCCATCTGAAGGAGGCGCCAGAGAAGGTGGCCTTGAGGAGGGCGAGCTCCCTAGGCAAGGGGTGATTCCTCCTAGTCCCTCCTGCCCATTCCCCTACCCGCAGTTCCCATTAGGGAACTGTGAGGGTGTCAACAACTACATCGTGGCTGGCTGAAAGAGCCGAAGGGAAATCTGCCACAAGGAGGTCGCTAGGTGGGGGGAGATGGAGCCCAAGGTGCTTGCTGCGTTTGTCGCCTCCCACTGTAAGGTGGTAAGTGGTATTTTCTTTTTCTTCTCGTTCTTTCCCTTCTTTTGCTGTTCTCTGACCTTAGTCTCTTGTTGGTAGGTGAACACCGCCATCCACGCCATGGCCCTCCAGACCAACATCCACTCCAGTGACGCTCACAATCAGAGGGCCATCGTCCAAAAGCTCCAGGGCGAGCTCGACAAGGCCTGAGGCGAGCTCCTTCAGACTCACAAGGGGAGCGAGGTCCAGGAGCTGCTCGCCCGTGACCAGGAGGCGCAGATCGCTAGGCTTTCTGAGTAGAGTGCGCGCTACAGGGAGGAGTCATCGAGGGTTGCAGCGGAGAGGGAGCTTCTTCGCCAATAGGTCCAGGACTTGGAGTCTACACTTCTGGACCGAACTTAGAACTTTGACACCACGATGGAGGCCGAGCAAGCTAAGGCAATCTGGGACTTCAAGGACTACCAGGAATACCATGACCTCCAAGTGGAGTATGGCTCGAGCTCGTACCGCTCTAGATTCAAGCTCTGCCGCTGGTTAGTCCAGAAGAAGTTCTCTGGGCTCAACCTCGACGGCATCACAATGAAGGGTCTGGCTCCCGAAACGGCGAACTAAGCGGAGGAGGAGGAGCCTGACTCCTCGGAGGACGAGGACAAGGTGGAGGAGGTGGACCCTTGAGGCTGGCGGCTCTGTTTTCTACTTTTCTAACTGAATTCTGATGGTTCCCGAGTGCCAGAACCCGGTTTTCGAAAAATCTTTTTCTTGGGCGGTTGTGCCCTTTTTACTTATTGTTAACTCTCCCGAGTTGTTTAGTTCGGTTTTTTATTTATTAAGTAGTAATAGAATTTTTCTTTTTCTTCTAAGTATGGTGTGCTCTTTTATTTTTTGCCAAAGCGATCTCATGACTCGAGCTATTAGAGCTACATACCCGAAATAGGATGTTTTGGTGATTATTACCCCGAGCTATCCCTTAGTGCTTCGAGGCATAGTATACCGCAAAGTAGTTACCGTGCATGTTTGAATTGTATGTTTGTAGGTTGTACCTTATTCGGTCCAACTGTTGTGTTGAGACAAGCTATGCTTCGTAGGGTTCAGCCCCAAACTGCTTATGCCTCTGATACTTCATACTTTACCTTCGTTGGCGAAGCGGCTAAGAATTTCATCGTGCTGAGGTCTTCGTTAACTCAGTGTTTTAGCCCTTAGGCTAAGGGGATGACTTATAGTCTGCCCTTAGAGTTTGCCCATGCCATGGAGGCAACTGGGTCTCATTGCACCGAGGTCGTGTTAGCTCGGCATTTTGGCCCTTAGGCTTTGAGAGTGACACATGGTCTACTCAGTAGTTCGCCCATGCCATGGAGGCGACTGGGTCTTATTGCGCTGAGATCGTGTTAGCTCAGCATTTTGGCATTTGGGCTCTAAGAGTGACGCGCATGGTCTACTTAGTAGTTCGCCCATGCCATGGAGGTGACTGGGTTTTATTGCGCCGAGATCGTGTTAGCTCGGCATTTCGACCCTTAGGCTTTGGGAGTGACTCGTGGTCTACTCAACAGTTACAGGTAATACTGCCTTAAGTTGACAATATTCCATGCCCGAGGTACTTGTTTCCCTCAAAGGGTTTCGAGCTCGTATGTTCCTTCCCCGAGCACCCGTTTCACTCGGTAGGGTCCTTCCCAATTCAGTCCAAGCTTGCCAACGTCCGGCTCAGGTACCATAACTTTACGAATGACCAGGTCGCAAACATGGAGGTTCTGCTTCTTGACCCTGGCGTTATAGTACCAAGCTACTCTTTGCTGGTAAGCTGCGGTCCTGATATATGCGGGGTCCCTTACTTCGTCGAGTAGGTCGAGGTTGGTGCGTAGCTCATCTTTGTTTGTCTTGTCATTATATGCTTCCAGTCATAGTGAGGGAACCTCGATCTTAGTTGGGTTTAGACCGGTTCATGGGTCAGGTGGCCCGACAGGTCATCTCGACCCTTGAATAGGCTTTTTAGCCCGCGGGCTTAACCTCGGACCAAAAAGCCCGGCCTGCATAAAATTCAAGCCGGGCTCAGGCTTTGCCAAAATAGCCTGACCCGACCCGACCTATAGTTAAACCTAAGTAAAAACCCTATGTGATGTCCATTTAAATAAATTTTTTTATTTAAGAAGGTTGTTGATTCACTTGTAGGCCCATTGTTCATTTAAATAGGGGAAAAACATCAGAACTAAAATAGATAATGTTCATTTGAATAGGGAAAAAATTGAATTTCTTTTATTAGGTCGGGCTTCAGGCTTTTTATCAAGGTCAGGCTCGGGCCTAACATTTTTCTGTTAATAAAGAGTTTCGGACCATGAACAGGTCTAGCTGGGATGACTGCATCGGTACCGTAGGTGGGGTTGAAGGGAGTTTCTCCTGTGGCGGTCTTCTCAGTGGTTCGGTAAGCCCATAGAACACTGTGTAGCTCGTCTTCCCATAGTCCTTTAGCTCGGTCTAACCGTGCCTTTAGTCCGCGGAGGATAGCTCTGTTCGTAACCTTTGCTTGACCGTTTGCTTGAGGGTGTGCGACCGAAGTGAAATTCTATCGGATCCCCATGTCTTGGCACCAGTTCTGGAATTTGATGTCCTCGAACTGCGTACTGTTATCAGCGATCAATACCTGAGGTAATCCGAAGCGGCACACTATGTTCTTCCAAAAGAAGTTATGGACGTTTTGGGCTGTGATCGTTACGAGAGGTTCAACTTCTACCCACTTGGTGAAATAATCCACTGCTACCACCAGGAACTTCCTCTGGCCTGTTGTTGGTGGAAACGGTCCGAGTATATCGATGCCCCATTGTGCGAAAGGCCACGGGCTGGTGAGATACTTGAGATCGACAGCAGGCTGGTGATGGATGTTGGCATGCTTCTGGCACTTGTCACACTTTTTGACGAGCTCAATAGCGTATGCTTTCATTATTGGCCAATAGTATCCCTGTCGTAGTGCTTTTTGGGCAAGGGCCCTGCCCCCCAAGTGTCTGCCGCACAGGCCCTCATGAGTGTCGCGGAGTACGAGCTTGGCTTCGAAAGGTCGCAAGCAGCGCATGTAGGGGAGCGTGTAGGATCTTCAGTACAGCCGTTCGTCTATCATGACGTATTTGGCCGCCTAACACTCTACCCTTCTGGCAACATTGCGATCTACAAGGAGGGTCCTGTGTAGCAGGAAGCTCGCGAGCGGGTCAATCCATATCGACTCTGCTTGAATGACAGGAGCGACCTCCTCTGCCCCCCCCTCGAGAATGCTAGGCCGAGGCAGGTTCTCTATGCACACGGTTCTCATGCTGTTATCACTGGTGCTGGCTAACCGGGACAGGGTGTCAACCTCAGCGTTCTCCGGCCTCGGGACTTGCCTGATGAAGTGTGACTAGAAGTTGAGCAGAGCCTCTCTTACTTTGGCTAAGTAGGCAATCATAGTTGGTTCGCGAGCTTCGTATTCTCTTGTGACTTGATTGACCACGAGGTGGGAATCGCTGCAGATGATAATATGCTTGGCTTTCATTTCTTTGGCTAGAGCTAGCTCGGCTATCAACGCTTCGTACTCTGCTTCATTGTTGGATGCCGCTAACTTGAAGTGTAGTGTATACTCCAGTTTCGTGCCACTTGGGCTGTGTAGAACTATTCTGGCTCCACTGCCCTACTGGTTCGAGGAGCCATCTACGTGAAGGATTCAGGGCTCCTCATCCCAATTCGCGCTTGGCCTAACTAGGAGAGATGTCCTATTGGCTGCTGCCTCACAGTGCTCGGACTCAACCGGCATGGGGACTTCGAAGCTGAAAGTGCACTCCGTGACGAAGTCTGCTAAGGCTTGGGCCTTGATAGCAGTTCGTGGGTTGTATTGGATGTCGTACTCGCTGAGCTCAACAACCCACTTCGTCAATCAACTAGAGACCTCGGGCTTGAGTAGGACTTGCCTCCGAGGTTTGTCAGTGAGGACGATAACAATATGAGCCTAAAAGTACGAATGGAGCTTTCGGGCCACAATAACTAGTGCATAGGCCTGTTTTTCTATTTCCAAATATCTTGTCTTTGCTCCCTCCAATACTTTACTAACATAGTAAATAGGTTGTTGGACCCGATCTACTTCTTTTATTAGTACCAAGTTGACCACTTCGTCGCTTGCCGAGAGGTACAACTCTAAAACATTGCCCTCTTCGAGCTGGGTTAAGACCGGTATGCTAGCGATGTACTTTTTGAGCTTGTCAAATGCTAGTTGACAATCTTGGGTCTAATTTGGACATGAAGCGGCTCAGAGCGGCTATTCGGCCATTCAACCTCTGAACCTTCTTCATTTTTTGGGGTGGTCTCATATCTAGGATGGCCTTTATTTTGTCCGGGTTGGTTTCAATGTCGCGCCGATTTACGATGTATCCCAGAAATTTATCTGATGTGACACCAAAGATACACTTATTCAGGTTTAGCTTCATGTTGAATCTATGCAAGATTTCAAAAACTAAATTCAAGTCTTGTATTAAATCACATGAGGACTAGGTTTTGACGACCATGTCTTTTCTTCATCTGTGAGGTCCATCATGATCTGATTGTAGCCCGAATAAGCGTCTAGAAAGCTCAGCAACTCATGCCCCGAGGTCGCGTCCACCAGACGATCAATTCTGGAAAGTGGGAAGCAGTCCTTTGGTCAAGCTCGGTTCAGGTTGGTGTAGTCGACGCACATGCGTCGTTTACCATTAGCCTTTTTCACCATAACGGGGTTGGCCACCCAGCTCGGGTAGTGGACTTCCCTGATAAAATCGGCTGCAAGGAGCTTCTTGACCTCCTCGTCGACTACCCTCCATTGCTCTGGGGTTAGGTTGCATTTCTTCTATCAAACGAGCCTAACTACAGGATCAATTTTAAGCTTATGAGTTATGATGCTAGGGTCTATGCTGGGCATTTTCTGTCGCAGACCATGCAAAAACATCTAAATTTTCAAATAAAAAGCGTACTAGTTCGGCGAGGGGTAGCTTTCACTTCACCTGAACATACATCCTCTTTTCATTTGAGCTCGGGAGAAACTCAAGTAGCAGTTCGGCAAGATCGTCGGCGTATTCGTTGTTGTTTTGCTGGCTTGGCGTTGGTGCTTGATGCTTTAGTGTCGCCTAGCTTGATGGGCTTGGACTGCTGGTGGTGGCTCTGAACCGAAGGGCCCTGCCTATAGCCTACGGCTAGGACCTCGAACGGATTCTCTGCGAGTGGGAGCTCGAACTGTGAAGGCCGGGGTGATATGAGCTTGGTTGGTTGGGAGGCCTTCGATCTGCCCACGGGTTGCAAGGTGGGAGTGGCTGGCCTCTCCTTCTGGCTATGGGAAGAGGCTTGGCTCTTGGCGAAATCCTGGGCCTAGGAGGCTTCTCCCCAATGAGGTCGTTCACTCCGACGGGAGGGCTTGGTCTGCTTCGTGGCTGGATGCCGAGAGGGAAGCGACGACTGAGCCTGAGGCAAAGAAGGAAACTGCTGTTGATACTGGTATTTGGAAACCTGGTGCAACACCTGTTGTTGATAGAGTTGGAATTGTTGAAATTGTTGCATTTGAACTTGCATGGCTCGCATGCACTGCATCAAGTCCTCCAACTAGTTCAGGTTGGCCGCTGGGGGCACAATCGAGGGTTCAGCAAAGGTTGCTCCAACTGTGGAAGGAAGTGGAGCGACCGCGGGTGCCATTGTGGTAGGCACGTTCAAACTGGGAAATCCATCCACGGAGAGGGGGACAGTGAACTGCCCAATACAGACAGTAGGAGGTTGGGGTTGCTCCCAGAGGCGTTTTGGCTAGCACCACGTCCAACGTTGTTGGAGGAAGCCATGAATGTTGAGTTTTTAGAAAAGGAAACTGTAAAAGCTTAGAGGAAGGCTTCTTGAAGCGTTTCCCACAGATGGCGCCAAATGATGTGGCACGATCCGGGCACTCCTAGTTGGCTGTTGACTGGCTCATAGCTGGCAACAGATGGCACCTGCGAAGAAGAAGATGAAGGATTCCTGGGGGATTTACCCGACTAGAATACTTCAAAACTTAAGTTAGAATACTGGGGGAGAAAGTAAAGAGTGTAAAGAGGCTAAGAGTGTAGGTTGCACTGGATCATTGAGTTCTCAAGATTAGCTTGAGAGCAAGTAAATTTCAAATAAGATCTTAGATGTTTGAGAGAGAGCTTCCTTCAACTAGGGAGCTCTTATATAGGCGTTCTTGTCAAATCAAGCATAACCGCCACTGGGCTTCTATCGCAGCCATTACCTGCCAGGGCTGCGCAGGTGACCGTTGCTGAGTACTACCCAATTGGATGAGTGACACGTCTCGGGAGGACAGGCACACCACCATCTATCGAGGGACATGGGTATAGTCTACCGAATGGATAGGGACTACACCATCAGTCAAGAGACGTGGCACAGTCTGACGGGTACGGTCTTGTTAGATAGAAGCTTCCTTGAGAGCGTCGCATTGCTTAGTTGCGAGCTACCTTGTAGCGAGCTACCCTGTCACGCAATGAGCTATCTTGTCGCGAGCTCCCAGGGGTACTTCGAGGTAACCCTCATCGGGATTGCCTTTGGGGCAGTCTTTCTGCCTAAGTGTTGGAGCGAGCTGGTTACCCTAGCTCACAAGTTGGGATAGTCTTGGAGTATCCCCTTTCGGTAGCTTGGGGGACTTCGAGCTGCGCTATAGCGAGCTCCCCCTATAGCGAGCTACGACGTAGCGAGTTGTCCTACAGGCTCGTTACTTAGTCGCAGTCAGGTTGCGGTGCTGAGCTGTTGCTCGTGCTGAATCAGGTCCACATGTCATTGTCTTAAGGGGTCGGGTCAAATCATCCTCCATCATAAATAATAACTTATTGATGGGAAAAATGAAGATATTTTTCCCCACTAACAAGTTCCTCCCCCCCCCCCCCCCCGCCAGGGCTGCGCAGGTGACCGCTGCTGAATACTACCCAATTGGATGGGTGACACGTCTCGGGAGGACATGCACACCACCATCTGTCGAGGGACGTGGGTACAGTCTGCCAAATGGACATGGACTGCACCGTCAGTCAAGAGATATGGCACAGTCTGATGAGTACGATCTTGTCAGATAGAAGCTTCCTTGAGAGCGTCGCATTGCTTAGTCACGAGCTACCTTGTCACGCAACGAGCTATCTTGTCGCGAACTCCCAGGGGTACTTCGAGGTAACCCTCATCGGGATTGCCTTTGGGGCAGTCTTTCTGCCTAAGTGTTGGAGTGAGCTGGTTACCCTAGCTCGCGAGTTGGGATAGTCTTGGAGTATCCCCTTTCGGTAGCTCGGGGGACTTCAAGCTGTGCTATAGCGAGCTCCCCCTATAACGAGCTACGACGTAGCGAGTTGTCATACAGGCTCGTTACTTAGTCGCAGTCAGGCTGCGGTGCTGAGCTATTGCTCGTGCTGAATCAGGTCCACGTGTAATTGTTTTAAGGGGTCAGGTCAAATCATCCTCCATCATAAATAATAACTTATTGATCCCCCACAAACAAGTTCCTCCCCCCCCTCCCCCTCTTATACAATTCCCATCTCAAGAATTAAGATATCTAATTCCACCTTTTTCCCATTTTATCTAATGACATTGATATCTCATAAACCAAACACTCCTTCCTTCTTATCACATAAACCAAGTGGAGGGTAAGGCTGCATTTGTTTTTATGTAAATATGAATAGTGTAAAACTCCACTCCCCATTGTATTTGTGTATTTGAATGGAGTAGAAAATTTCATTGAAAATCGATATAAACTCCACTCATAATATAATTTTATATTAATAATTGATATAAATACAATATTAATAAAATTGATGCAAATATTTAGATTAATAACCACACTTTTCAAAGTTACAGTTTATTAGTTAAATTGATTGATATTTCATCATCGATAAATATTTACATCGAAAACAAACGCAGCCTGAGGGATTTCAGTGACATGTTAAAAAGATAAACGTGTGGGGCCCATGGGGTTTGCTACGTGAAAATGCATCAAGACAGGATTCGGATGTCCGGCTTGTCTAGTGTCTACCTGGCGGTCCTAACCGACTAAAAAAAATTAGTGTTCACGTTCACGTGAGCAAAGCAGGGGGGCTGTCTTCTGATCTCTTCTTATCTTCATACGTAATCGTATATTTATTCCAATGCCCCATTCATCCACCATTCAATCCCTACCGTATGCCTGGTCTGGGCTGTATCGTGCGACCAGATTTTTATTTCGACACAGACGATTAAAGGACACCAACTACAACTAAGCCGCAATTCGACGGGTCCGAAAGCGAACGTTGGAGAGAGAGAGAGAGAGAGAGAGGGGACTGGAGAGGGTTTCAGATTTCCCCTCTTTTTGTGAACGATCTTTCTTCTTATTTTATCTGCGATTCCGCGAAGGCTTCGCTCGATTTTCAGGGCTTTTAGGGTTTCTGGTCTCGATAACCCTCTCGTTGTTAATGCAAAGGAAAAAGATTTACTGACTTTCGAGTCTGTACGAGGAATTTAGCTGAGATTTTTTTTTTCTTTCTTGATTGTTTTCGAGCCCCCCAAATTTAGGGTTTTGATCGGAGGTATGGGCTCGGAAGATGCCGATCTTTTGGATGACGGGGGTGGTGGAGGGCCTTCATTGTCTGCGTCGTCGGTTTCATGCTCGATTTGCCTTGAGGCAGTAACTGACAACGGGGACAGATCGAGGGCGAAGCTGCAATGCGGACATGAGTTTCATCTCGGTGAGTAGGAAAATATCGGATTTTCTTTGTTTAAAAAATTATGGTTTTCATCGGAACTGATGAATTGTTGAGATGCATAAGTGGGGCTCTGGATGCACGTTGAAGCAAAATTGGGTTTTTAGTTTTAAGTTTAACTTTTAACTGTGATGGCTATCGAGACTTGAAAAGTCAAAATTTCTATAATTCCACATTTTAAGCCACCAATTTGAATTGGTTGACTGAATTTCTATTAAAAATTTCCTCCAGTGCCATATTGCTTGCTGTTTGGTGCCGTGGCCGTGTTGATATTTTTAGGAGGCTTGGTTCCATTAAAAAGTATAAAATTGTGATGCTTGGTGCCGCAGGCTTGTTTATAGAATTTAAGGATAGGTATTTAAATGCAATATTAGCTTCCTTATGTCGAATTTGAAGATATTTTTATATTGGAGGCAAACTAATGATGAATTCTTTATGAAATATATCTGGGGTTTGGGATATGTTTGAAGCTAATGGTGAAGAATTACTAGCTATCAAAATGACACTGGTGTCATGTTCTTTTACTCTATATATCATCATTAATGTTAGGGCATCAAAGTGAATATGGATGTCAGAGTAAATTCTCATGGCAATATTAGCTAGAGCTGGTGCTGAGCCAAATTGGAAACGGCTTGAATTGTAGCAATCTGATTGGAGAGAAAGATCTTGTGGTTCAATTACCAAACTGTTGAAAATGCATCGAAGAATGTTCCATGTCATTAATCCCCAAAAGCCATACAAACCTGTATTTCTTTTATCATGCCAATGCATTTTAACACCAATAATTGCCAGGAGTTTCTGTGATTTGATACTTCATCCTTGTTCAGTTGTGGGCTGGAGATCCCGCTTTACTTGTGCTCCTTTTAAGCACAAATGTCATATGCCCCTATCTTTCTATTTTGGGGGTGGGGTAGTGCTTTCTGGATCCTTGTTTTGAAAGGAAAGGCAGTAGGATTTCTAGACATATGAAGTGTAGGCCCTGGGTGGTGAGACTTGAGTCTTTTTAACCGGCATATCATGGTGACAGGATTTATTTTATTTGAAATTTTAAGTGAAAGAATTAAAACGTGGAAGTTTAAAAGGAATTAATTTATTGATTATGTTGATTCTGTTGGCACCGAGGCATTGACCTTTTTCAGTGCTCGAGTATCATTCTGAATGGGATTTGTGGGGACTTTGCTGAAGAGTGACTTATACATCGTGATTATTTGGATGCCTAAGAAGCCATTACATCAGAGAGATGTGAATATGTGATCTTTGTCTTTGGTTACTGATAGGTTAGACAAGGAAGGATGTGAGTAGACTTCTATATTGCAGCTTGTTTTCTTGCTTAGGGATTGTGGTTTTTTTCATTCATGGGGAAGAAGGCAACAATTGCTTTAGAAAAAATGATGCACCTTTCCTCTTTTTTTGCCTAAATTAATGCATTCTTTTTTATTATTTACTGTTAAATATTTATTGGCAGGGAAACTCTCACTTAGTCTTCTTTCTCACCACTAGAAATCTTCCCAAAGCTTTGTTTTGTTTTACAATTACATCATACCAGATGTGCTGTAAACAAGCAATACTGAAATGGCCTTCCACAAAGAGGCTAATGTAGCTCCAGGCTTCAGAGACCACCCCTACATCCTACATCCCATGGATGCTCACAATTACATTATGCCACAGCTTGTAAGAATCTAAAGAGAACCTCTGTAACCACTTGCCCAACAAAGCATTGTTCTCCTCCACTAATCTCCCCAAATCACCCTCTCTCTCATTCTTACACGTTGTTGCCTGGTTTATTAATTGATCTCTTTTGGTTTCTCTTGGCTGAGTTGGTTCCCACAAAAAATCTCTCTTATCTTATTTAGACTCTTTGCAACTAGAATTTGGAATTTTGAATGCTGATAGGTAATAAAAGAGTGGTTTTGTCTACAATTTATTAGAATGATTATTTCTACCCTATAATGATATATAGTTCTTCTAAGACACTAGCTTTCTGGAAAACCTATCTTCCATTGAACTCCAAAAGTTTCAAGATCTAGGGTTTCTTCTTAAAGGGAGGGTTGGATATTTTATAAGTCACTGGGGCCAGGGGCCTTGTTCATTTTATAAGTCTCCTAAAGTTGCAGAGATCTTCACCAAATGGCCAAAACTCAGAGGAAGCAAGAAAGCTAGAATTCTTTGGAGCTGTGCTCCCTTTGCAGTATGTTGGTCTATATGGAAAGAGAGAAACAGAAGGGTTTTTGAGGAAAAGTCTAAAAGTATTGAATGCCTGATAGCAGCAGTGGGCAACCTGATTTCAGTCTGGGCTCTCAGTTCCCAGATTTTGATCAAGTAACCAAAGCTGATCTGTTGGAGAATTTTTGGAGTACTCTTGATTTGCATCCTTGTATATTGATTCTTTTTCAGTTTGATCTCTAGCGTGTGTTTAGTTTGTCAACTTGATAACCATTGGCATTGAGATGTACTTCATCTTATTAGTTAAATGAAATTTTTATTTATCCTTCATTTTTTTTTCCTGGGGAGCTATTTAGCTGGGTAAATTCACTTACTTGGGTAAATGCATCCTGGGAAACATTTACTCTGGTAAATGTGCTTACTAGTGATCTCTGTTTCCCAGTAAAGTTAAACAACGTCAATTTTATCCATAAAAGTGTCGTTATTAAGGGGAAAATGTTGTCCCATCATGTGTAGCAATTTTCCCTTCTGACGGGAAAGTTATTTACCCAAGTAGGCAGAGGGTAATACATACACAGGTAATTGCCACACTTGGGAATCGTTCTTTTTTTTGTGGGACCCACTAATGCCAAAAAATGAACGCCAATAAATTGGTTAACTCTCGTGTTGACCAACTTACCCACTCCCATTTACCGAATAAGAAAAGAGGCCAGAGAGGCATCACACCCCAAGGCCATAAACCATCCTACTATCTCTCCCTCATTGTCTCCTTCCTTCTTACCCTCCATCCTCTTACTAGGTTAAGATCATCAGCCCCTGAGATTAATCTATTGAATATATTTTAATGTTGTATGGACATAGACATGAGATTCAGAATCCAACGCGTGTTCAGGAGTCTGGCTCAGCAAGACAAAAACAACAAGGGCTCATGGTCATGCCTATGGACAAGTGTAAACTATTCAAATAATCCACATTTTGTTGAACTTTAACATTATAATTTTTTTAAGAGAAACTTTTAACATTATAATCCTATAAAGAATGTTTTTAAAAGCTTACTTTTTGTTACTTAAAAGCATTTATAGGAAAAGTGGCATTCACTGTGTACATCAACTGTCCATTTCCATTAAAATGAGTGATAGAAAAATATCATGTAGAAGTGTCCCTCAAGAATCCAGGGAGTGTTGGTGTCTAATGTGTGCCTGAGATGGACACTTCATCCATTTAGGAGAGTCCATGCAACATTGATATGTTTACTACAAGAGTGAATAAGAAAGCAGAGGTCTCCTTGCCCCAGCCCCTCTTAACTGGGAAGAGGTCCTTTACCACCTTATTTACTAGGACTGAATATTGGAATGATTGAATATATCCCATGATCCATTATCTCCAATTCACTCCAAATCCACACTTGTTCAAGACCTCACACATGAAATACCAATCCACTTAGTCATAGGCCTTTTTCTAAATCCAATTCATATATACCCACCCTTTCTATTCTAATTTTCTTGTCTCTTGACACATTTATTTGCAAGTAGGATTTGATTGGTGATTTATTTTATCTCCCTTGGATGAATATCCCTTGAGAATTTGAAAATAATTGTGGAAAGGCTTCTTTCAACAGCATGGATAGAACTTTTACTATGATTTTGTAAAGATTTCTAATCAAGCTGGCATTAAATCCTTAGGGTGGCTTGCCATGTCAATGTATTCTTTTGCTTTGTTATGGATAAAAACTTGGGAAAGAAAAGAAATTAAGATAATGAAGGACTTAATGTTTTTAGTAGGAGAGATGTTAATCATCTCACATAAAAAATGACAATATAAGAAGTGTTTCAATTGAAATTTACCTTTCTATTTATCTATGTAGTGGAAAGAAATAATGTTTATCATAAATTCTGTGGTCATATAATAAAAATGAGAATGGTGGCATAATCTCCTCAATAAGGTCAAATAGCCTGACCCTCATCTTTTTTTTTTTTTGTTTTTCATATTGTATTCGTATGTTAAGTACTTAGCACAATAGATTCACTTTTTTTTTCCCAGAAAGGAAGACGACTATTATGATATTCTCAACTAGCCAGCCAGTCAATTAATCATACTATATGCAATGGCTTTGTAGAACTGCCAATCCCACATTATTAATTTCGTCAATACCTTTGTTTTGATCTCTCAGGTTACTGTAGAACCTTACAATAAAAGACAAGAATACTATACAACATAAATGGTATAATTGATCCAAAAGAACACATACTATTGTAGCTAATTGAAGAAAATAACATACACTGTCGATATTATAACCCATGAAGTAATGGCTCAACCATTCAATATTCAATACCAATTAATTTCAAATATGTTTCTTAATTAAAAATGCTTATGATTTAGAGTTCAAAAAAATTAGCTAAGATAGGATGGCTTTGGAATTTTTTTTTTCCAATTTGAGTGGTGAATTGGACAGCATATTCCCTATAAAAGGAGCACACTATCATTAAGCATGGCTTTTGAATAATGAAAATGTTTACTGGGAGGAATGCAACACAGTGATTTAAAAGGCGCACACCTAGGCTGATCCTCAGCCTAGGCGTGCGCCTTTTTGAAAATTTGATGCTTTTTTTGCTTTTTTTGAACGTAGCGGCTGGGCCGGGGCTCCGCCCCCGGACTCTCGTGCCACGCCCCTCGAGGCAAGCCCAAACAAGTCTAGGTTAGGTCTTAAATTCTTAGTTTTCACACAAAAAATGTCTTCTTAAATTCCGAGAACCCTTAATTTGGTAATGTTGCTCATTCATTCATCCTGATAAAATGTTTTCTTAAAAAGCAATTAAAACTATAAAATCATTATTTTTTGTGTGAAAACTAAGAATTTAAGACCTAACGTGGACTTGTTTGGGCTTGCCTCAAGAGGTGTGGCATAAAGGCAGCTCGTAGAGTCAGGAATGTAATATGTTTTACATTACATTAGCTACTTGAAGTAATGCAATTGAGTGAAAAGAGAGATTAGAGGTTTTGCATGCTTGAAAATGTTTTATATGCTTGATTTTATTTTTAAATTCTCATTTGAATATGCTTTACATCTTATGTTTATGTATTTTAATTTTAGATAATAGGTTTTTTAAAACATTTATTTTTAAATTTAAGTTTATATTTCTTATTAATATTATCTTTAATATATATTTTTTAATTTTTAGCATTTTTTTTTGTATTTTTGCGCCTTGCTTCAGAAAGGCACGTGCCTCGCCTTGCCTTGGGCCTTGCTTCAAAAAGGCATGCGCCTCGCCTTGCGCCCTGCGCCTTTTTTGCGCCTTGCGCTTTTAAAACACTGATGCAACAGAAGGATCTTTGCGTGCAAAGAATCTTTCACTAGAAAGCTAAAAAAACGAATCCTGAACTCCATTCACTCTTGGATGTTAGCAACAGATATTTTGCTGGTGTGAGCATGGGGGATTTGCAAAGATGCTGGTTAGAAGTGATGCAGTCTTTCTCAAAAAAAAAGTGATTCAGTCTTCTCTGACAGGCCTGTCACTGGCTCCCCCTTCCTCCAGAGGCCAGAGAGAAGAAACCAAGATGATCTTACTACTGTAGGTATGGGGGCATCATTAGTAAAGGTGATGGGGGCCTGGTTTGAGCATTCAGTGGTCCTACAAGTGCCTCAGATACAGCTACTGCTGACACCTGTGCCCTTTTAGAGGGGTCCCACGTTGATAATCAGCAGCAGTTCAGTGACTTGGTGATTGAAGGAGACTCAATGCTATAAAATGGACCAAGTATAGGGACTCCACCCCTTGGAAGCTATCTCACCTTCTTAAAATCCACGACATCTCCTCCACTTTGAATTGTAGCTTCAGATGGATTCCAAGAGAGCTGAATCAGTTAGCCAGATAGTTTAGCTAAATCTGGTTCGGGAAGGGATATTTTGCATAGTGCAAATACAATGCCATTTTAATTTTTTGAGCTCTTAGCTTTTTGTTTACATGGCCCTTTCTTGTATATCTTGTCATGTACATCCTTCCCTTTTTTGAAATGTGAATGCAAGTTACCTTTTCTCGAAAAAAAAGTAGACTGTAAAAGCAAAATAGTAATGATGTGAGGTTATGGCCACCAAGGAAGGGTGAAGGGTCTTCCATCTTCTGTCTGATGGGAAAGATTCACCACACAATTAATCTAGGATGTCCAATTGATCTGGGCCATTAAACTGGTATTCTAAATCTAATTATTGATTTGGATTGGAGAAGCGAAATATAAGATTTGAACATTCAAGTATTGTTCATAGATGTAACTATTGATCTGGACCATCCAGATGATGCATCAAGATCAACCAATGTGATCCAGCCAAATTTGGTGATGATTTAAATGGTGTTCTGCATGTAGCACACAAACAATTAATAGTGGTAGTCACCAAATTTAAAGTTGTTCCTTCATATTCTTTTGGAGAATGAATATCTTCCATGATTTCATGTTTCTCACTTATCCATGTCATGATTTGCTTCAGATTGCATTGGTTCTGCATTCAATGCAAAGGGAGTTATGCAGTGCCCTAATTGCAGAAAAATTGAGAAAGGTCAATGGCTTTATGCAAATGGTTCTCGTTCATTTCCCGAATTTGGCATGGATGACTGGGTGCATGATGAGGATCTATATGACTTAAGTTATTCTGAAATGGTAAACACAATTCCTTTTGTTGGTTTATTTTTTTTTCATTTCATTGTCTTTTAATGGTGGTTGTAAATGTTATTTAATCATATCTATCATTTTTGTTGTCAATTGCATTTTTTTTTCTCAAGCATTAATCAAAGGTTTTTTCCCCATCATAATATTCCTTAATTTTGGTACTAATGTTGAAGGCGAATTATATTAATCCTTAAGCATTCTTGGTCCATGTTGGAATAATTTAGTCAATTTAGTTTCTTTATTCTGTTTGGTTTATTTCTGCTTTGTTCTGTTAGAAAATTTATTCTGTTTATAAGCTGTAAGTGTTACAAGGGCATAAGGGTCTTTTCCCTTATTTTTAAGTGTCGCCCTATATATAATAACATATTCTGGCGCCGCCAGAACTGATTCTTCTCCCAAACTCTTTCTCTTCTCTTCTCCCCTCTCTCCTCTCTATCTTCTCTCTTCTTCCCCCTCGGTTCTTCTATTTCTTCTCTGCTAATAGTTTATTTTTATAATAGTTGAAGTTCCATAAAGAAAGGGAAAAAGAATGCTTAACTAAAAACAAGTATAAAGTGTTTTCTCATTATACTTCCTAAAAAAAAATCATTATCTTTTGAAGAATGCTAGCAAGTCTATGCAATTGTTTGTTTAAGGAGGAACCCATGAAAAGATATTTCCAATTTTGGTCTCTACAGAATTCAACAAGTGGTGTTTAGGTGTGGACAGGATAAACTTGTTTGGAGGTTAGGGGTGTGAGGTTGGTGATTCACTGATTTTAAGTGCTTTCATCTACAGAGTGAAAATTCCATTGTATTTTTTAAATGAAGTTGGTAAGGGAGGCTTTACAGATGTCTTTCTGGTATAGTGATGGCCTGTTCATAAGGTTTTGGAGTGGGGGAATTTGTGTGTGGGTTGGGTGATGCATCATCACCTCTATTTGTATTTCCTTTTTCAATGAACTTGCCTTTTTGTTTACCATAAAAAGCATATAATTAGGTGTTTACCTTTCCCTTTCCTTGCCTAAGAAGGTTACGAAAGTTTGTGCAAAAGGGGTATCATCTTTATTACTGTTGGATTAATGTTTGGCAACTGGTTTTTTACACGCAGTACCGCACATGAGATAGTTGGGTAGTAGTAAGAGACATGTGGCAGAGGTAGTTTTTTTCCTCCCTCTAGTAAATAAAAAAACTTTTAAAATAGAGAAAGTGTGAAGTACACCATTAGATACCCAGATATCACTGAGAAAATAAGATCCACACACACCTAACAGAACCCCCTTCTCTTAATAGTCTGTTGGATGACGCTTATCTTCCTCGGCGCATCAAAAACTTGATTGCAGATTGCAACTACTTCTGGCAGGATTCCCTTACAGCTCAGTTTGTTGGGTTCCTAAATTGGGTAACAAAGCAGCCCATGCTGTGGTTAAACATGCTCTTTTGATTTCTCATACAGTTACTTGGTCGATGACTCTAGCTTTCGTAGATGTAATTATTCATTTGATTATAATGTTAGCTGATTGCTGAATGATTTGGGCTTGTTGGCACACCGCCGCTGCCCTTCAAAAAAAAAAAAAAAAACACCAGAACCCCCTTCCCTAAGCTCTCTCTGTTCTTCCCAATATGAAACAGCAATAAACCACCACAAGTGTTGCATGGACATGGACACAAGAATCAGTATCCGATGCATGTCCAGGAGTCCAACTTCTGGCAAGATTTTCTTACGGCTCAGTTTGCTGGGTTCCTAGATCAGGTAACAAAGCAGCCCATGCTGTGGCTAAACATGCTCTTTTGATTTCTCATACAGTTACTTGGTCGATGACTACAGATTTCGTAGATGTTTATTCATTCTGATTATAATGCTGAGCTGATTGATAAATGATTTGGGCTTGTTGGAACACTGCCATAGCTCTTAAAAAGACAGAACCCCCTTCCCTAAGCTCTCTATGTCCTCCCAATATGAAACAACAACAAACCACTACCAGTGTTGGATTGACATGGACACAAGAATCAGTATCCGATGCATGTTCAAGAGTCCAACTTGGCAATATGAAGAAACATGGACTCACATACATGTTTATAGGAAAGTATAATCTATTAAAATAGTGCTGAAATTTACATTATTAGCCTTTACAAAAGGACCTAATAGATTATTCTTGTTACATTTATAAAAAAATAGATTATTCTCGTTACTTAATATCATTTTATAGGAAAACATTACATTCATTGTGTTTACTAGCTGTTCATTTATGTTGGTTAAGCAAGGAGAAAAAGAAAAATGCTGCATAAAAGTGTCCTTAAAGTGTGCATGTAGTTTCAGGGTCTAACATGGACACTTCATCCTGCAAGGCAGTGGTGATGATGGTCTAGGCTCTGAAGTTGAGATGGAGAAGGAAATAAGGATTAGGGTTTGGTCAGAGGAAGGCTTCAACAAGGGGAAGGATGAAATTATCAAAAAAAAAAAAAAACAAGGGGAAGGATGAAAGCTAATGGTGAAGGGAATGAAGGAATGAATGAGTCTCTTCTCCATCAAAAGAGCTGCTATTTATAGAAGTGGAGAAGGGCTTATTCATGCATGGTGTTTGTAAAGAGACTGGGCTGAATGGGCCCTAGTATCTTTTCTTGTAATATGTTTTATTTATTTGTTAACTAATGAGCCTGTTATTTCTTTTGCTAGTTCTCTTTATGTTACTGCCTAGCTGGCCGCTCACTTAAGGGTATACTTGTAATTATGTTCAGATTAAAATTTAGTAAAAGGATTAGAGAAGGGAGGGAAGAGATATTCGAACTCTTCTTCTTCCTCCTCTTTTCTCCATCTTCCTTCTCTTGCACTGCTGTTCTATTCTTTCCTTCCTCTTTTCCCTCTATTTTTCCCAAGTTTACATCAGATTTTAGAGGACTGATTTACATCTTGGTATCAGAGCAGGTTTCTTTCTTCCTTTTATTATTTCTCTTTTCCCATACACCCTTCGATTAAGAGAGTGTATGGAGAGATAGGTTCTCTATAGTTCAGAGGATCTTTGGCCTAGTTGGTAGAGGGTTTGGATAGTGTAAAGCTGTTTGGATATTGCCAAGAAGTGGTGCTGTACTGTTTCTACCCAAAACCCTAGCCAATTTGAAATTTTCAAAGTTATAAGTAAAAATGAAGCTTTGGGTGTGGTGCTCTGTGCTTGGGAGGTGTCTTTTGACTTCTAAAAGAGGGCGGTTAAGGTTTGGAAGAGATTGGGAAGCTTTGGTAGGAGCGGCTGCATCTTTTCTCTTTCTCCCTAATAGTCGAACGCAGTGAAACCCTAGTTTTCAAGCATCTGGGTACTAGTTTGACTTCAAGTAAGTTTATAAGGACCAAATTTCTGGATTTTTGATTTTCATTTGATTAATGGAGCAGTACAGAAGTGAGTTCAAGCAGGTGCCGGTTTCCGGGCTTGGCTCGGTAGATTCTGTTTTGATTGGTATGACCACAATCAAGTTAGATGGGACAAATTATCTTGCTTGGGCATAGTCTATAAGGATTTATGTCTGTAGTAGAGGAAAATTAGGGTACCTCACAGGCAGTAAAGTGAAACCTGAAGAGAAGACCCTGAATATGAGAAATGGATGCAGGAAAACTATACCGTTATAGGATGGTTAGTCAACTCTATGTAGCCTCATATAAGTCAGCACCATCTTTGGATGTCCTCTGCCAAGGAGATCTGGGACAGTGTTATTGAAACTTATTCACAGAAGTTGAATGTGGCTAGAGTCTACAAGCTGAAAAGTGATGTGAAGAACCTAAGACAGGGGGAGAGGAGTGTGGGAATCTACTATTCTATAATGAAATCCTTATGGTAGGAAATTGATGTTATGGAGACAGTTGCATGGGAGACTAAGAATGATTTAAAAATGTTTAGGAAGTTGGTGGAAAGAAACATGGTGTTTGAATTTCTTATTGGACTCAACCCTGAGTTTGACATCATTAGGCAGAATATTTTGGCCAAAGATGATGTTACTCTTGCCCATGCATATGCTATGGTGAGAGTAGGCGGCAAGTTCAGTTATAGAGTCCACCTACGGAACACTTTGCACATGCAGGAATAAAGCCGAAGGGTCCAACTGAGAAGAAGGAGCAGGTATGTGAATATTGCAAGAAACCGAGACATACAAATGACACTTACTGGAAGCTTCATCCTGATCTTCTTCTTGACCGATTTAAGAATAACAAGAATTTTAAGAAGGGCAGTCAAACAGGAAAGCCAAAGACAACTAATGTTGCCACGGTATCGGAAGGAGGAAGGAGAATGAAGAGAAGTCCACCATTGAACAGTTGGCAGCAATGAAGGCATATTTTGAAAAGTATGATAGGCTGTTAAGTCACTTGGAGGCTACTATTTCTACATCTCACTCTTCAGGCAACACATCATCATCATCAACATTTGCTCACTCAGGTATTCGTGCTTCTGCAAACCATGCTTCAGTTTCAGGTAATCATAAAATACATTGGATCATTGATTCTGGTGCATCAGACCATATGACCAGCTTGTCTAACCTTTTCTTTTCATACCGCATTCTCTCTGGTAAAGAGAAAATATCCCTTGCTGATGGGTCCCTTGCTCCCATTTTTGGCAAAGGGGATATAAAATCCTTTGACACTCTTTATTTATCCTTTGTCCTTCATGTCCCTAAACTTAATACAAATCTTTTATCTGTTAGTAGCTTAACTAAATCCATGAACTATAGCATAACCTTCTTTCCCACTCATTGTGTTTTTCAGGACCTACAGTCTCAGAGGATGATTGGGAGTGGCAATGAGGCGAACGGAATATACTTGCTGGACACACCTGATTGTGCTCTTGGACCACCTCATGGAGTTGCCTTGAAGTCAGTCTTGTTAGAGTCTGTTGACAAAGTCATGTTATGTCACTTTCGATTTGGCCATTTGTCTTATTTTGCTTTGAGTCATTTATTTCTAGATATGTTTAAGGGAGTGTCTTTATCAAGTCTTCATTGTAAGTTGTGTGAACTGGCAAAGCGTTGTAGACAATCTTATTCAGTAAGCAATAAAAGATCTATTTCTCCTTTTCATATTGTTCACTCTGATGTGTGGGGGCTAAATCATTTGCCTATTATGGGGGGTTACAGGTACTTTATCATTTTTATTGATGATTACTCTCGTTACACTTGGATTTATCTCATGAAATCCTGGGATGAAGTACCAACTATTGTGCAAAAATTTCATGAACTCATTTTTATCCAGTCTAACACCCAGATCAAAATATTCCGTTCTGATAATGCTAAGGAGTATTTTGAGAAAACCCTCTCAGCCTATCTTGAAGCTTTTGGGGTTATTCATCAAAGTTCTTATTCCTACACTCTACAAAAGAATTGAGTGGTGGAAAGGAAGAACCGATATGTGGTTGAAGTTGCTAGATCCCTCATTTTCGCATCCCATGTTCCTATAAAATTTTGGGGAGATGTTGTCCTTACTGCTACCTTTTTGTTTAACCGTATGCTTTCCTAGGTTCTTGACATCAAAACCCCCTTTAGCCTTCTCTTTCCGAATGATCTCTTCTCTCTTCCTCTCCGTGTTTTTGGGTGCACTTGCTATGTGCATGTTAACAGCCATTGAAGGCACAAATTTGAACCTAAGGCTCATAAATGTTTTTTTTTTGGGATATTATGCCCCCATGTAGAAGGGATATTGCTGTTTTGATCCAGTTAATGACACTCGTTTTGTATCTCGTGACGTCAAATTTGCTAAGTCTACTCCTTCCTTTATTATTGCTCCTGAGGGGGAGAAATATGAGGAACTCTTTGTTATGTCTCCAACAGTTCAACTTCCTGTTCTTTTTGAGTCATCTCATGAGGTGTCCACTTCTCCCACTAGGCCTATCTCCAATATTCCTATTCCTCCTCCACCTCATCCTCCTGTAGTTCCTCCTCATTTTGTCATTCAAAGGTGGTACCAAAGGTACAGATTCAGACATGGGCAAGTTGTTTCCACTCCTACAGAAGAGCCTCTTAGTCCTCCCTTCATTACTGAGGTAATAGGTCAGCCTTCCTCTGAGCTATCTACATCTTTCCTAGACCTTGATCTTCCTATTGCTCTCTGCGAGGGCAAGCGGAAGTGTACAACCCATTGTATCTCCTAACACCTATGTTATAGTCTTTTATCTCCTACCTACTACTTTTTTCTTGTTTATGTTTCTTCCCATGTGATACCTAGGTCTGTATCAGAGGGATGCTACGATGGCTGAACTGGATGCTTTCCATAAGAACCATACTTGGGATATTGTTGACTTGCTTGAAGGGAAGGAACCAGTAGGTTGTAAATGGGTATTTTCCATTAAATATCACCTTGATGGCTCTGTTGAGAGGTTTAAGGCCAGGTTGGTTGCTAAAGGCTACACTCAGATGTATGGTATTGACTATCTTGAGACATTTGCTTTTGTGGCTAAGATGACCTTAGTCCGGGTTTTGTTATCTCTAACTGCTACTTTTGACTGGCCTCTCCACCAGTTTGATGTTAAAAATGCCTTATTGAATGGCGATCTACATGAAGAGGTCTATATGTCTTTGCTTTCGGGGGTGTATGGAAAGGAAGTGTATGGGAAGGTGTGAAAACTGCAGAAATCTCTTTACAGTCTCAAACAGTCTCCTCGGGCTTGGTTTGAGAGGTTCAGGGCTGCTCTTGTCTCATTTGGTTACACACAAACTCAATCGGATCATACATTGTTCTTGAAAAGAAGTGGCTTTCTAGTGACCTTTTTGATAGTCTATGTTGATGATATGGTCACGGGTAATGACACCCAAGAGGTTAGTTAACTCAAAAGATTTCTTAACTCTAAATTTGAGATCAAGGATTTAGGGTATCTCCAATATTTTTTGGGCATTGAAGTTGCTTGATCTAAAGATGGTATCTTCATTTCTTAGCGCAAATATGTCCTTGACCTCCTTGCTGAGACTGGAAAACTTGGTGTTAAACCAGCCTTCACTTCTATTGATCCCAATCACAAGCTTTTTGCTATAGATGGTGAATTTTTATCTGATAAGGGAGTGTTTTAGAGATTGCTTGGGAAGTTGTTATACCTTTGCATGACTCGGCTGAACATTTCCTATGCAGTGAGTGTTATTAGTCAATTTATGCATTCTCCTAGAGATACTCATTTAGCTGCAGAAAGAGTTTTGTGTTACTTGAAAGGTACTCCAGGGAAATGTATTCTATTTGCCAAACATGGACACATGAAGCTGGAAGCATACATTGATGTTGAAAGGTACTGTGACAACCAAGCAGCTATCAATATTGCACATAATCATGTTCAACATGATAGAACTAAGCACATTGAGGTTGTTAGACATTTTATACAGGAAAGAGTTTCCTCAGGAAAAGTTTGTTTGCCATTCATCATCTCCAAAAAGTAGCTTGCTGATATTTTGACCAAGGGAGTTCTGAGAGGGAAGCTGCCACACTATATAAGCAAGTTGGGCATGATTGACATCTATGCTCAGATTGAGGGGGAGTGTAAAGAGATTGGGCTGACTGGGCCCTAGTATCTTTTCTTGTAATATGTTTTATTTATTTGTTAGCTAATGGGCCTGCTATTTCTTTTGCTAGTTCTCTTTATGTTACTGCCTAGCTGGTCACCCAATTATGTTCAGATTGAAGTTTAGTAAAAGGATTAGAGAAGGGAGAGAAGAGATATTCGAACTCTTCTTCTTCTTCCTCCTCTTTTCTCCATCTTCCTTCTCTTGCACTGCTGTTCTCTTCTTTCCTTCCTCTTTTCTCTCTATTTTTCCCAAGTTTATCAGATTTTGAGGACTGATTTACATCTGTGTCAAGAATTCCAGAATATTCGAAAGTTGGTCAACTCACACATCTAGGCTGATTCGATAGGGACACACACTAGATTCTATGGTGGTACCAGTTACCAGCCTGCACAGATTGTAACTGCCTTCACCTCTATTATCCTACCACGTGTTCCGTTCGAAGAGCTTTTGCATTACTTGCACACTCGTATGACACTTTTGTCGTTTGCAGGCCTTACTTTTGTACCACATTTTGGTAATTTGCTTGTCTCATGGCCTGGTGTCTCTTTAAGTCTTGCGTGTGAGGGGCATGGTCTGCAATGTGTGAGCAGGACGCTTGCGGTTCTCTGTTTATGCAAGAGGTATTTGTGGTCAACCACTGGTTTGCAACCACAGTCATTTTATATGCCATAATAGTCCATGGCTATAACGCACATTGTAATATGTCCACGATTATTCTTACTACTATGACTGCAGTATATTAAATCCATCCCCTTAGATTGCTCAATAACGGACCTGCTTGTTATTGAGCAATAAATTGTGCCTAGTATTATTACCTTTGTATAAACATATTAACCCCCAAAATTCCGAGGAAAACACAGCAGGTGACTCATTTATACTTGAAGATTTATGAGTTGTGCTGTGAGCAACTCATGAATTTTTGTTTAGTAATGCTGAAGTATCCCTCGTATGTTGGCTCTCTACACACACTAGGGCTGTGCAGACTAGTAGATTGTATGGTTTCTCTTAGTAGTAATAGGTATCTTGATTTTGTAAGTGTCCTCTGTTCCCAGTGGTGTCCTTCTCATGTATTTGTCATTACTAGGGGCGAATTTATATTACTTTTGGAGGATGTGGTCACTTTGTTGGATCTTCCTATTTTTGGAGTTGGGAAGATTTCAGTCATCATCGGCACCACCTTCAATGAAGGTGAAGGAAGTTTACAAAGAGCTGCTGGCTGAGGATGAGAGGTTGCAGCAGATACTTTCTCAAGCTCAAAAGGGGAAACAATCATCACTAATGAACTGGTCAGAGCAATGGCGCAACAATCACTAAACACTCTCTGGCTCTACTACTTTTTCTCTCACCCTATCAAAATGTCAAATTTCTTATCAATCCTGTTGACCTTGTCCGTAACTATTTTTCTTTTTTTCTTTTTTGATAAATAACAAAGAAATTTCATTCAGCAAGAACCACCAAACTTCTCACCAAGGTGAACAGCAGCCCGAATAATTCAATTACAGCTCCAAAAGATCCCAATACAAGACACAATTGAAGTTACAAGTTATCACCAGGTCCTGGACACTCTCAAACAAAGTGATCCCTTGTTATACCCACCCTTGGAAGAGAATCAGCCAAGGTGTTAGCCTCCCTAGGAATCCAACTGAATTAGTTGCAAGTTGGAACTTGGAACCTGTGCCAGTCTCACTATCGGCTTAAACTTCCAAGGGATCTCACCATGGGAGCTCATTGAACAGATTATGGTTTTACAATCTCCTTCTACCTCCACGTTCCTCATTCCCTGCATATTAGCCTTGAATCGAAACTTGCAGTTCAGGCCTCAAGGAATTACTGTACCCAATTTAACCACACAAACTGAAAACTATTATTGCCATGGTGGACTCTAACAACATCCCAAGTACCAGACTCCCCTGGGTGATCAAGGTAACATCTGTCAAAGTTGAGCTTCAACCTGCCTGGGGCTGGAGCAATCCAATCAACTGTCCTTTGTTGTCATGTGGTCTGAAAATCAGGCATAGCTTGCCACCTCCTTAGCATTTTATTAGCTTAAATATCCTTAATGGCTTGAACTCATTGCAAATCAAAGCCCAATGAGCTATTCTTATTTTTATCATCTCAGCCAGTTCCTCAGTCATCCTTGCCTTTTTTAAGGACTCTTGCATTTCTTTTGCTCCACAGGCCCTATAGGACAGCTCCATGCACACATTGCCAAAGTCTTGTTTTTTTTTTTTTTTGATTTTTTTCTTTGGGCTATACAACTTGTCATGCTTGAAGTAAACAAGTCTGATACATCATTTTGAGCCACCCAATTACTTTCAACCGATGATTTATTTTATTTTGTTTTATTTTTTATCAGTAATGGAAATCAATCAGGGAAAAATGATCCCGCACCTGAACAGCATAAGAGCAATGCAACAAAAGATTGTTGGAGATTACCCCACTTCTCTGGCAGAGAATGCTCACATGATGGGAGAGACCGGTTTTCCACTTCCCTGGAGCCAATCATCTTGTCAAGAGTCTCAAGACCCTCATCCAACTTGCCCATTGTATCTTCAATCTCTAACTGTCACATCCATAAAACTCATCAGTTGGTTTAGTCCTATACTTCAGTACTTGAATCTCTTGGAGTCTTTAGTTGCTCCACCCTCCTCTTCGTTACTAGAATCTGTTTCTTTTTTTTTCTATTTTTTTGATAAATGAGTAAAATTTTATTAAACTAGCAAATAAGAGTTACATGCAACCCATAGAAAGGCACGAGATGCGACATTTCCTTTAAAGTTAGTTACAGAGTTATAAGTATAAAAGAAATTACACAGAAACCCAAAATAAAGTATCCTGGATTACCCCTTGTTTTGCAAGTGAACCAGCCATTGAGTTTGCTGATCTGCCTACGCACTGAACTCTGATTGTTATATTCCTTGTTAACCATTTAACCTTTTTGAGAAGATCTCTAAAACCCCAAATACAGTGTTCAGATCCTTCAGCCAACCCACTATCACCTGGGAATCCCCTTCAATGATTAGATGCTCTATGCCTAGCTGATTTGCAAGCTGGATTCCTTGTACAGCAGCAAGTTACTAGAATCTGTTTCCTTTGTTTCTGTCCTTAAACTGATCCCCAACTGTATCCCGTTCAACCTGATGCATGAATCTCCCTTTCTAACACCATTCTTCTCATTTCCCATCTTCTATGACATTCTGAGATTGCTAGAATTTGAAATATAATTTTTGAAGAAGCTATCAATTTCTTCAAGTTATGATCTGAACTTTTAGAGCCCATGGATATATTGTCCTTCACCTGCCTTTTGTCTTGACTAATTACTTTTATAGAACTACAAAGTTGACTTTATTTTCTTATTGTTGACTATTTATTATAGAAGAGCGATATATGTCATATAGAGTTTCAGTTTGGCTTCATATACAGACCTGCCCCATAAAGTGAGATATCTGCACTTGTCATAGGTAAATCTAATTATGCCTGATGTTTCCTTAGGACCAAGGCATTACCGACATATATAAGAAAAGCAAGTTTCATTGGGCATTCAAGAACAAGTTTGTCTCTTAGCCTTAGGGTCGGTGCTTAGCAAACAGGCTAGCTGATGAGCTAGCAGAGTACAAAAGGAATGGTTACATGGGGAGCATACCCAGGAC
The DNA here is from genome assembly GCF_056320005.1 of Nelumbo lutea. NCBI lineage: Eukaryota > Viridiplantae > Streptophyta > Magnoliopsida > Proteales > Nelumbonaceae > Nelumbo > Nelumbo lutea. The sequence continues at coordinate 108,921,501 of NC_142686.1, forward strand.
TATCATGATATGGACATGTAAAAAGCTTGATAAGTGATGAATTAACGGGATTGGCAGCAGGGTCTGGCCTAAACTTCATGGGGTGCTAGGCACATACTTTTGTGTTCCATTATTTTTTTTTTCTGAAATTAATAAAAGTCAACAGTTTTCCATGTAAAAATTGAAAGTTTGGCTGAGTTAGGTCTAAGCATTGTTTAGGATGTAATTATCCTTTTATTTTACTAAAAGTTTTTCTTTCTTTTACTACCAGGAAACTCAGGTATTGGTGTCTTTAGAAATTTTGCAGGTGAAATTCTTATTGTTAGAGTCGGCTGTTGAGGGGTTGTATAGTCAATTTACATTGTTTTATATGCTGATGTAGTTACAAGTAGATCATAAGTTAAGTGATGTGTCCCACACTTAAGTGAGGGCACAATAGACATTGTGCAATGTTTTTAGAAAGCTATAAATAGAACTGGCTGACGAGAGAGAACTCTCTTGTTCGAACCAGACTTTGTTTTATCTTCTCCTCCTCTTCTCTTCTCTTCTTTTTCTCCTAATCTTTCTCCAGTATTTATTTCTATTCATTATTTCGAACCTAAGAATATTACAGGTCTGAACTTTATTATGGTATCAGAGTCAATATAATACTGTTCAGACCAACCCGGTTTTCTCCTTTTCAATGCCTATCCTCCTAGGTTTTTGCTGGTTTCTCACTAACCGATAGGAGATTCATAGAGAGGCTAAAAAGGATTAATCGTTTCTTTGTTATGGAGGTTTCAATGCCTCCAGTGGGGGTGGTGTTGGGCTGTTTTTGTGTGGTTGGTAGAAAACCCTCCATTTGATTCGAAGAGGGCTGGTTTAGTGGTGTAGTTGAATGACAACACAAGTCTGATTTTGTGGGGGGTTCAAATAGGTAGGTTGCATGAGTGTTATAGGGAGGAATAGATTTCGATGTGTTGCAGAACCTAATACTATGTATATGAGGTGTATTTTGGTGGTTTATGGTGCTGAAAGTGGGAGACAGCAGTGGTGTTGTTGCTGAAACTTGTGACAGTAGATACTCTAACAATAATAAGTTGTTGGGGTGTAGGATTGTGACTCTTTAGTGAAGTGGAGTGACAGGCTACTGTTTTTTTTTTTTTTTTTGCAGCAGTGAAGGCAAGTCTAGTGTAATGGTTCCCTTTGATTATCTGAATGCGCAGATGACATCTATCAAACTAAATGGTGAGAATTATGTGCCTTGGGCTAAATCTGTTGAAGTTTTTCTGAAAGCTTAGAATAAAGTGAAGCATATGAAGGAAGGCAAACCCTCAGATGACTCTTAGGAGTATGATGAGTGGGAGCAAGATGATGCATAGATTATGACATGGTTATGGAATAGTATGGAACCCAAGATTAGAGTGAACTTTATGTTCTTAGATTCAACCAAGGAGGTTTGAAATCATGCAAAGAAGCTTTATTTTGGACAAGACAACACAACTAGGGTTTACCAACTGTACAAAGAGTATTTTAATGTACAACAAGGTAGTCAAAAATATTATGCTAGTATGAGAAATCTTTGGAATGAGTTGAATCTGTATCACCCCCTTATATTTGATATCAAGATCCAACAACAACAGAGAGAGTAGTTGGATGTCACTGGATTCTTAGTAGGGTTAAAATTTGAATATGAACCGGTGAAACACAGATACTAGGTTGGTCTACTCTTCCCTCTCTTGAAGAGGTGTTTGCCCGTCTCCGGGGGATCTCGGTTGGACCTACGGAGAACTCCACTATATTAGATAGGTTTACGTTTGCAGTCATAAGAGGGGGAGGCCGTTGAGGTAGAGGAGGAGCCCAAGAGGTTCATCCTGGCCGTGGTGGTGGTCGTATTGGAGGTCGAGATTCAGGGGGAGCCCGGCGTAGTAATGGTCCGAGGAGGTGTGCACATTGTGGTATGGAGGGACATACTATCAACTATTGTTATGATCTACATTGCCCACCTTCAACTTGGGCAAATCATGCAATGACTACTGGTGGTGGTTTGAGATAGGGAACCTAACAAATTGATTAGATACCCCCTACATCTATGGATGCCTCCGGAAAGGAGATGATGAGTGTCCCACGTGATGAGTATGAGCGGTTCATTCAAGCTATATCTCAGCAAAACACGACTACCCTTGTACACTCAGGTATGACTTGTTTGGCATCTAAACCTTTCCACTGGATTATCGATTCTGGAGCCTCTGATCATATGACTAGGACTCCAAATGTGTTTTCCTTCCTTTCTCAGTCCTCTACATCACATTCTGTTACTCTTGCTAATGGTTCCACATCTTCCATTTGTGGTGTTGGTAATGTTGACATAGATTCATTATCCCTATCATCAATTTGTATGTTCTCAAGTTTTCTTTTAGTCTTATGTCTGTTAGTAAATTGACCAAGTCTCTTAATTACTCCATCATTTTTTACCCTTCATCTTGTGTTTTTTAGGTTCTCAAGACAGGGATGAAGATTGGTGGAGGGCATGGAGCTGCTGGACTGTATTATTTTGATGGAGGTGGTTCGACAACAACCCTTTGGCATTATAGACTTGGTCATCTATCCCTCAAAGCACTTAAGTTACTTGTTCTGTCGTTGAGTCGTCTTTCTACTTTGGATTGTGAGTCTTGTCAGTTCAGGAAACATCATCATGTTCCCTTTAGTCATAGGGTTAATAGTCGTGTGTTTAGTGCTTTTTCTTTAGTCCATTTGGACATCCGGGGTCCGAATAGAGTAGTGTCGTATAATGGTTACAAGTACTTTGTAATTTTTGTTGATGCTTATTCAAGGATGACATGGCTTTACCTTATGAAAGAAAGGAGTGGATTGTTTACCATTTTTTAAAAATTTTATGGTGATATTTGCAATCAATTTGGTGTACACATTAAGATTCTTTGTTCTAATAATGGTCGAGTACCTACACCCCTCGACATGGCATTATCCATCAAACCTCGTGTACCTACACCCCTCGACAAAATGGGGTGGTTGAAAGAAAGAACCACCACCTTTTGGAAACTGCTCGGTCCCTTTTGCACCATATGAATGTTCCCAAACACTTGGAGTGATGCTGTGCTTACATCTTGTTTCCTTATTAACCGCATGCCCATGTCTATCCTTGAAGGTCATTCTCCGTTTTCTATTTTGTTTCCTGCTTTGTTCCCTTTCTTTCTTACCCCCAGGGTTTTTGGGTTTTTGGGTGTGTGTGTTTTATCCATAATCTTGGGGCCTGGGATGAATAAATTAGATGCTCGATCCACTCAGTGCATCTAGGGCTGCAAGTCAGGCTGGGTTAGGTCGGGTTGAGGCCAACCCTAACCCTAACCCTAACCCTAACCCAACCCGACCTTCAACCCAACCCTAATCCAACCCTAACTAAATTCCTTCAACCCTAACCGAACCCAACCCAACCCAAAGTCAACTTCGGGTTGGGCCCAACCCAACCTTCCCATCCCTTAAAATCTTGTAGAACTTCTTAATCTTATTTCTTAACTCAACTTTCATTACATATATTAATCCTATGTTTTATTAGTATTTGTTTGTTGATGTTTTTATTGGTTCTTTAAGTACAAAATTCAGGAAAAAGTGTTTGAAATGACTATAATTTATTATGATGACTTATAATAGATCTTTTATGGGCATGAAGCTATGGGTGGCAAACAACAGAGAGGAAACAAAGAATAAAATATTCAGAAAACATAAAATTTGTTATCAAGGTTTTAGTATTTCCAATTAGATTAAGTGAAGTGATTCTCTTAAATGAAATAAATGATAGTATGTGGTAGTGGCTATACAATTATCATGCATCTAAACAAATCAATGCATGATCGTATATGTAACATATATTTATATATTGGGAAAATCTATGGTGTGGGAAAGACATGGTATGGAAAGAGTTTTGACCAATCAAAACCCATGCATGAATTTTGATAAATAACACTCGATTGGCTACCACGTTTATAATTCTAGTTGAATGGTCAAAATCTATTTAGATATCATATCTTTTCCATATTATAGTTGAACCCTTATATATAATATGTACTATAGAGTTGGGTTCAGGCTGGGTCGGGTTGCCCAAGGGGTCAACCTTAATCCAGCCCAAAGTAAAGTCGGGTTCATAAATTTTAACCCTAACCCTAACCCGAGCATCAACTCAACCCAACCCACTCGGCTTTTTCGGGTTGGGTTTGGGCTAACCCGACCCAAGTTGTAGCCTTAAGTGCATCTTTCTTGCCTATTCTAGGACTCTCAGAAAGGGTATAACACAACCCCAATTCCCGACGTTCTTTTGTGTGTCTCGATGTTATGTTCTTTGGGTCCGTTCCTTTTTTTTTTTGGGCTAGATGCCTCTATTCTTCCTCCACCTCCACTTCCGGTTCCCATGGGGGACCCCATTCCTCTTGTTCCAGTTGTGGCCAAGTCTTCGCATTCAGTGCCACTTCCTGTTGAATGACCACCAATCCGACAAGTGTATACGCATCGTCATGTATCCTCCTACAACTTCATTGTCATCGATAGATTCGCCAGCCTCAACCCTTTTTCTGACCTTGATCTCCCTATCCCTTTGCGGAAAGGTAAACATAGTCGCACTCTTCACCCCATTTCTAATTATGTTTTTGTATCTCACCTTTCTGCTTTCCATTGTCAATTTGCTTCCCTATCATCCTCTATTTTTGTTCCTACAGATGTCTAGGAAGCACTTACTTCTCTAGGGTGGCACCAAGCAATGAAGGAAGAACTCTTGGCCCTAGCTCATAACCATACATGGGAACTTACCACCATTCTGCCTAGTAAGCATGTTGTGGTTGTAAGTGGGTGTACACTATTAAGCTTTTACTTGATGGGAGTGTTGAGCGGTTGAAAGCCCGATTTGTTGCTGAAGGTTATTCACAGATGTATGGTGTAGATTATACAAACACCTTCTCCCCAGTTGTCAAGATTGACTCTGTACGTGTTTTGATCTCCCTTGTTGCTATGTATGATTGGCCTTTGCTTCATCTTGGCATCAAGAATGTATTTTTACATTGACTCTGCATGTTTAGATTCAAGAAGGTTATTTATGGGCTTAAACAGTCTCCTTGTGCATGGTTTGGCAGATTTAGTGAGGTGGTGAAGAAATTTGCATGAAACAGTGTTAGTGACAGGTTGGAAAGATTTTATTGGTGGTATATGTAGATGATATTGTTATCACTGGTAGCAACAGGTTGGGGATTGATAGGCTAAAGATCTTGTTGCATGATCACTTCCAAATAAATGACCTTGGAAAATTAAGATACTTCTTAGGGATAGAGGTAGCAAGATCCAAACATGGTATTAATCTGTGTCAGAGGAAATATGTTCTTGATCTGCTAGAGGAAACTGAGCTGTTGGGTGCCAGACCAGCTGAAACACCCATGGATCTGAATGTCAAGTTGAGTAGTGATGGGGCACTCGATTAACACACCTATAAAGCTGTTTTGTGATAACCAAGCTGCAGTTCATATTTCTTCCAATCTTGTGTTTCATGAAAGAACAAAGCATATATAAGTTGACTGTCACTTTGTAAGAGAGAAGGTGCTTAGTGGAGTGATGAGCACAACATATGTAAATTCAAGAAATCAATGGGCACAAACTTGTTTACTAAAGGGTTGAGTCGGGGAAGAGTGGATTACATATGTAATAAGCTGGGACTATACGACATTTACTCACCAGCTTGAGGGGGAGTGTTAGAGTCGGCTGTTGAGGGGTAGTATAGTCAATTTTCATTGTTTTATATGCTGATGTAGTTACAAGTAGATCATACGTTAAGTGATGTGTCCCAAACTTATGTGAGGGCACGATAGACTTTGTGCAATGTTTTTAGAAAGCTATAAATAGAACTGGCTGACTAGAGAGAACTCTCTTGTTCGAACCAGACTTTGTGTTCTCTTCTCTTCTCTTCTCTTTCTCCTAATCTTTCTCCTGTATTTATTTCGAACCTAAGAATATCACAGGTCTGAACTTTATCACTTATGATTTACACTAGTCCAATTGGAATTGGTAGTTCTGTTCATGCTGAATTAGATGTTATCTTACAAGCACTAAGATTGGCTGTGTTTGGGTTATATAGAGATTCAGGTAGAAGGGAATTAAACCATTTTAATTAGGAGGTTAAGGGGTGAAAGCCAACTCCTTGGATCTATAGCTGTAATATGAGGGAGGTTCCTTTTGGTATCCAGCTTGAAGATATTGTTTAAATGGATATCTCGTGCCAACTTTTATGCTCTTTCTAATGCCAAGGAAGTAGCTATCAGGAGAAATTTGAATTGGGGACCCATTTTGAAGGGGGGGGGGACCTGTAATACAATAAATATTATATGGATTGTTGTATAAACTCTCAATTCGCTAGCTGATTTTAAGATTTGCTTGTCAACTTTTTCATTTTGCAATAAAATTTTTATCAGTTACCATCACAAATTCACAGTAAATATAACAAGTTCAGAATCTTACACTATAAGCTTGATCAAATAGAAAAGCCATCCAATCAGGAAAATTATACATAATTTATAGAGAAGAAAGAGCTCCAAATTGATTGTATTGTTCTGTTTCTTGATTTTTCCAACTATATGTTAATTATTGTGTTTGTGTAAGCAGAAAAATAAAGGTTGCTATTTATGGTGAGGCATGGTGCTAGAACTGCTTCCCATTTTCATCTTTGAGCTGTAATATGCTCCATGCAGCCAATTTTGGGGTGTATTTATACTTTACAAGAAATGAAATCATAGTTTCTTCTCTATTCAGTTGTGCATCTGGTTGTCTGATCAGTACATGTCTACTAAATTGGGCTTGTTTTACTGTATTTGTCTATTATAGATTATTTGTGCATAAATGCATTCATTATTGCTATGGTTTTACCATCTTCCTGATATCTTTCCTTGGTTAATGAGTGTCCTTTTGCAGCCATTTGGAGTTCATTGGTGTCCATTCGGTGGATTGGCTCGAGTTCCTTCATCTTTTGAGTAAGCATGATCTGCGAATTATAAGCGTACATAAGCTATTCTTCTGCTAAAATTCTTAATATGAGCCTTTGCTTATAACCCTAACTGCCTGCTTCATGATCAATTTCTTGTGTTATTTTCCCTTCACCTCCACCAAATGCTTCTCCAGATCTCATGTTGTATGTCTGTTCTCTTCATGATGGCCTGACCATGATTCTGCCAATACTGCCAATATTCAGCTTGAGTATTTGCCTTAATATTCTATTTTCTCCACTAACATTTGATGCCTTATTTCTTCCACATTTGGGGCTCGAGGCTTTTCCGATAATCCTATGTCTCTCGAAACTAAAAACGTACATAGCTTCTGCATATGCAAATTGAACATCTTTCTCAGCTTTCTTGTATTCTCTGCGCAGAGTATGTTTCTAAACCGATTATTGATGATGCTTAGCTTTGGGAACTGTGGATGAATATAAAAATCGAGAACTTCTCCATCATTTTAGAAAGGGTCATTTGGAACAGTCAAAAGTTTCTAATATGGTTAGACTTTTAACATACTTGGGCCAGTTTGGTTCACTTTCAGAAGGTTTAATGCCATCTATTATCCTACTACAAAGTTGAATGTCTTCAATTTTATTCTTCCATTTAAAAGTAATACCACTTGGTTAAGTTAGTGCTGTTATCATAGTTGACATTTGGTATGTCATATTGAACCATTTGACTTGTGATGGCATGACTCAAAACATAAGGTGCCAATTGACTTACACCTTGGTTATACTGGAAACTTGAAACAAAAAGGCGGGTAATTTTTCACTTTAAAGTTGAGCAACCTTTTTGAGGCAAATTAAAAAAAAAGTCTTGCATCTTGGTGTTTGTCAAAATTGTTGAGAGGTTCCAGGATTCCATCATAATTTTAATGTTAGGGAAGCTGATTATTACCTTTTTTGCTTCATTGTCTCTACAAGGCACAAAAATTGTGGTTGAATCTGAGGATAGGAGGGTTTGATGTCATTTCTCATTGGAAGTTGGAAGTATCTTTTGTCTCTGCATATTCCTTATAAGATGTGCTTTGTGGACTGTTTATCTGAGCAGAATATTGGCAATTGAAATATACTGATTAAAATCAATGAGAATTGATAATCTTGTCTTTAGGAGCAAAATGTTGGATAAACAGTGTGTATTGTCTACCTCACTTTATAAAAGCGGAACTGCCAGCTGCTCTACAGGGCCTAAGAATGACCAGAGCATTGAACTATTTGAGCCTGGTTGTGGAAGGGAATTCTAGGGTGTCTATAGGCTGGATGAAGAATGAGCATCCAGGAATATGGGATGGGCAATTCAAGAATATTGAGAGGGAGATAAAATATTTGGTGAATGCAATAGATGCCACCTTCTCTTGCACTCAATGTCAGCAAAGGGAATAGCTGATGCATTGACAAAGCAAGGGGTGAATAGGGGATAGTTATTTTGGGGTAATCTATCAAAAAAAAGTTATTTTGGGGTAACTTAATAATGCAATTTCTAAAAATAGGCTAGGTGGCTTTATTCTGGTCTAATACTTTGGGTTGGTCAACATTTCATTCTCTATTCTTTTCTATGATCAATAAAATTGTACTGTTAACATTAAAAAAAGAATCTGCTGATAAAAAATGATAAAAAAGAGCCTTAGTCTCTTTGGTGTCCATTTTGAAAGTGTTGGAAAGGCTCCGATCTTCTAATTTCTGTAATGGATGGGTATCTATCATTTTTTATTGCAATGAGGTGATAGATATGTAATCTGATTTGCTGTTCAGCCATCTGCCTTTTTTTTTGATAAAATATTTTAATTAGTTAAAAATGGATGGGAATGTTTGAGATTTGAACTTTTTACTTAGCTTTCTTTTAAAAGGTAGATTTTCAAAAAATATTTTGCTGGACTGGCGGTTTCTTCTGGCTTTTCATTACCAAATTGATGTTATAATTCATAATATCCCCCATGATTACTCTTCTTATCAAGTTGCAAGAATGTTAACTGGTTGATTGATTTATTTCTACTGTGTAAATATCTTGTTATAGCTTGCCTATTCACCTTTTTGGAAATATTATATTGACATTGTCTCTCCATTTATCAAAACAAAAAGGAATGTTAATTGATTGGTTTTCCTATTTCTTGTGCTATCATCATACAAATTGCTAGTACTGTCAGATCAGTTCAATTGTATGGTTTTGGGGTTTTTGTATGACATTCCTTGCAGTACACCTAAATTGATGTAAAGTCCTGATTGACAGGATTTTTAATGCCATATCAAAGGTATTTGATTGTATCTCAACTGCAGGTTGAATATGATGGCTTAAGAGAAGAGGAAATTTTGTTGGCTGGATGGAGGGTTTTGAAGTCTTTGAATATGATGGATTTACAATGACCTTTTATACGTTCTGGGAAATTATGATGGTATATGTGAGGACCGCAGATCCCCCACCCAATGTTTTTCAATGTAGAGCAGCCTTAGTGTACAAACTACATATAGTGCTAGCTAAAGTTCTTGCCTCCAGGCTAAAGAAGGTGATGGGCTTGAAATTACAGTCATTCCAAGGTGCATTTGTAAATGATAGTGGAGGAAGCACTGATTGCAATGAATCCACCAACTCTAGGTCTTGTGATGGGAATTAAGGAATTGTTTGCAAGGTACAAGTACAAAGAATGGTTGTGAGAGTATTAGGTATCTGAAACATCTGGTGTATAACTGTATATTGGCAGGTGTTGATGTCAAATGGAGAAAATTGGATTGAAGTAATTGTTTGCACAGACTCACCTTTTGCCTTGGTCGAAGTTGACCAATAGGATTTCACAAAGGTAAGTAGGCATTTGTGAAGGAAAAGATACCAAAAATGTACCTGATGGTGCGCAATCCGGTTGGTCTTAGCTGTCAACGACCTTGCCTCTGACTGGAGCAATAGGGAGCCTGAAATGGAGAAGATGAGGAGTCTCCGGGGAGGAACCCGGTGAGATTGCTCTGAAGTTCAAGTTAGCATTCTCTCGAAGGCAAGATAAAACCAGATGGCGCAAAGTTCACATACCTTGTTCTTGGGGGGTAGGGAGCCTTTTATAATCACCTCGCGCATTCACTCCTAAGCTTCTGTTAGGTTGGGTATGATTATCTCTACGCTCCTGCCAGTTCGGGTGTCATCACCTCTGCTGGGACAGAACCGCCACTGCTCTCTTTGTCGGAGCCGTCTTTGCAATCTGGAGATGGTGGTGGTAGGTGGCTGTTGAAGTGCAGCTGCCAAGCGTTAGATCCCAAGTCAGTTAGGTGCGTTGCCCCTGGGTACGGGCTTCCTCGGTGTTAGGTGTGGTACGGTTGTTCAGTTTGGCGTCCTGGAGTCGAAGTGCTGGAGTGGTGAGCGAGGTGAAGTCTTGAGTTCGGATAGAGGTGTCCCGAATTGCCATGGGGCAGGCTAGTTCCGGTTGCTGCCCTTTGTGCTTGTAAGGCTCAGGGCTTAAGGGAGAGCTCGGGCTCCTTACGGGGAGTTCGGGCTCCTTGTAGGGGGTTCGGACCGCTGGTTCCTCCTTTCGGAGCTTGCGCCTTGGGCGTGCTGTTGTGCCGAACTGTTGCCTTTGCCACGTGTTGAGTGATTACGAGATCGGGCCAAATCTTCCTTCATCAGTACCCATTCTGAGTTTGGGACCTTGGGTTTTGTTTCAGGACTAAGTATAGGTGAGCATGCAAATCAGCTATTGCTCTTAGGCTAGGCCCCTTCAAACTTTATCAAATGCTCAACCCAGCCTGCTAGGTTGTATCCCTATCTAAAGACAGCAAAGCTGAAGTTTTCCTTTTCTGAGGTCTGGCATGGGAATGTATTAGAAGAGTTGATTTGCTCATTATGCTGCAACACAAGAAAATCAGCATAATTGCCTGTTAGAATGTGGAAAGTTTACTTTAATCTCGGAACTCTCTGAATTGCTGGTATATTTCTTGCACCAATTGCAAATTTGTGATATCTATGACCATTTCTACAAAGAGCAAATGACTTCAAAAGGGCAATGAGGATTTAATAAATTGTGTAAGGAGTGGTTTTCAATAAGATTGTGAGCTTATTTCAGTTCAAGGCTGTTAAAGTAATAAATCAATCTGCCATTGGATAGTGGCTTGGTAGCAGATGGAGGGAGTGTGAAGGCCATGGGAATTGGTTTACCATACTATGGTTATTGACCTTAGGACTATGATCCTTCAGAGGTTGTGGGCTCTTTTGGCATGGGAATTTGGAAGAGTATTGCAGATCTTCTTTTTGAGTTCTCTAAATTTGTGGTTTTGAGCTGATTGGAGGTGACAAACAAATTTCAAGAGGAAGATAACATAGCATGGGATTTCCCTTTATATACCACTATCCTTTTATCTAATGGATGGCTTCTCAGAAAGGAGTGCTGTTACAAGTGGGAAAATGCATTCTAATCGACACCCAAGTGGTTTGGTTTTGAAGTTTTGAAGAAGGCTCAATGACTTGGAAATGTATACTTTCATTTTACATTCTTGCCATTTGAGATCATATTCTCAAGAACTAAGGTATAAACACTTACAAAGGGGTACATCATATCACATGTATCAATTGCACCAGGTGCTTGCCTAGACGCACCAGTCGCGTTTCTTTTCTAAGGGGCTGTGCTTGTGTTCTGGCAAGGCGGATGCCTTGAAACGTGCCTTGCCTCTGGCATGCCTTTTAAAACACTGTTACTATTCAAAGTCATCAGAATTAAGATTCCTAAATGCACTCTTATTGACAGGACACACTGGAGATAACTTGACTTCTGTCTGGAGCATCTTTGAATATCATTGTAGAAGCCTACTGCACTAGGTTTCTCACTTCACAAGTTGTCTGTTTCCAAGAACTCTTAATAAGAGATCATTCCTTGCTAAGTTAGGATCTGGTTCAAACCTTAATTCAATCTGGAATTCTTAGTCACTTGATCATATCATTGTATATCTCATACTATTTCAGATGGGATTAATTGTAAATCAATCGCAAGAAACACTAAACTAAAACATTTCAGTTAGAGGGGTAAATTGGGTTCAAGTGAAAACTCTATATGAACTTTATCTGTGGATGATAATAATTAGGGGATGAAAGACACGGCAGACATTGCTTCTTCAGCCTCATCAAGTAGCAGAATATCATGTCTTGGTGCCTACCACCTTTATGTCACATAAAACTAAGTGTCCATTTGGGAGGGATTTCACGCAGCAGCTTTTGGCTTTGTGAGATGGGCCCCACCTGGACAGCCTATAATCTGTTTGGTCAAAACCCAGAAAGCCCAAATTTACTGTCCTTAGCCCCCTTCCCAACAAAAAAATACAGCTATTTGTTCAACCTTCTTTTAACGATTTCTCCAAAGAAGTTCAGTGAAAGTAAGTAGCCCAGTCAAAGCTTCAACCCTACCAAGCAGGCCCTAAATTGTGATGGGTGTAGCATGGATAATTCAGGGATGTCAGGAGTGGGATAGTATTCACTGTTCAGAAATTATGAAGGGCATGTGTGAGATGGAGCAAGGGAGATGAGAGCCACTTTACATGGATCGTTTCATCTGCAAACAGGCAGATACACTAGCAGGACTAGCAAGATAAGGGATAATCAGGGAGTGGGTTGAGAACGATTTTTCTGGGCACAATTGTAAGAAATATGTCACGTAAGAATATATGGGGGTGAAGATTTTTCATTCTCTCTGACCTATGATTATATAATATGTATATTTCTTTTCTATCTAATGAAGTAGAGTGTTACTGATCAGAAGAAGACGAGGGGTAAACAGGACTCAATGCGGGTTTCCACCTAGAGGGAAGCATAACATTTTAAATATACATAAATATACCAAGTTAATGAATTCTCTGTAAGTTACTAATCCAAAAAAAAGGAAGAAAGAAAGAAAAAAGAAACTGAAACCAGCATATATCTCTTTTTCTTCGCCAATTGATGTGACTGGGCACAAGAAGTCTTCACTTAACTACTTGGCCTTTGGATGCACATGACAATCTTATTCAACCTTCTCTTGAGCACCTCATGAGCTTGCCACTAGGTTCCTATAATGAATTATTTTCATATGTGGTATTTTCTTGTTCCACTTCCTGGTTTATCTTATCCTATGGGGATATTGTTTCTTATTTTCTTGACACTCTTTTTCATAAAGTTGCCCATATTTGCACTCATCTTCTTTCATGTTGTTTTTTTGTCTGGTATGCAACATTCCAAAGCATTCTTCTATTTTCTGCTTTAGTTTTATGATCAAAATCTTTGTTTAGTCCATCTCATTCAAACTTAGAAATGGTTGCTTCTTGGTGTTTTTTGTTAACCACTTTTGACTATCCCTAATTTCCAGTGTTTCATGGATTCTCCGAATCTCCTAAATGGTTGACTGTCTGTATTGGAGTGCCACACTCCACAGATTCTTGAGGGTACTCTATGTATTTTTATCTCCTAGCTTTTTTGACCTAAATGAATAGCTTATGTAAAAGATGAATGCCATCTTTGTAATAAAGACAACATTCTAAACCCCCAATTTGCATGTGTTTTTATGTTAGAATATAAAAATACATGAATTATTCTGATATACTTTTTTGATAGAGGTATCCATGACTATGTGTTTTTCTCATCTTTTCCAGTCAAGACTCTTGGGCAGACATCTGATTCTAACTTGTGTCCATGTCCATGCAACATTGCTAATCTAAATCTGCTCATGTTTTCTCCTAAAATTTTATTTTTATGTCTCTTAGTTCAGCTAAAATTTTAACATAATACATGAGGTGACCAGTTACTTGGTTCTCTTTCATGTTCTTAATTTGACTGATACATACAGGCACTTGTGCCGATGATGCAATGCCATTTTGTTACGATCATTCCATTCCCTGTTCTGTCATGCAATAAGAGTACCTGCTCTAAAAAAAGGAACCTAAAGTTATCAGCAACCCTTTCTTGAGAACCTGATTTGATGAAGATGGGTGGGGGTTGACATTGCAAACTGACTGGCTGCCACTTTCCACAAGTTGTTCTGAGTTGGACTACTGGACATTAAAAAGGAAGCCTCTCACTTAGTAAATGGGACCTTATTTAGATGCTTAGGGAGCTACCCTTGGCTGATGAAGTCATCATTCTCCTGCAGTTGGAATCCCTGCGGTTGAAAAATCTAGGAGGCTTAAGGATTAAGTTCTATATTATATAATCCATGGCAGTGAGATTGAAACTTAGAAAATGTAAAATTAAGAACATCAAGATGCACTTTGAGAAAGAAGGAAATATTCCCTCAAAATAAACTTTGGGGATTGATGCACTATAGATTTTTTTTGGACTCGCCGCTAGTTTAATTGGAAAATAATAGTTCAGCAATTTTGGGGGTAATTTATAAACTTCGCTGTTGAATGTACCATAAGGATTCTGTTGCAGTTTAAGAGGATTGCAAAGAGTATTGTATGGAAACTCGCTAGATCAAAACATTGCTTTAAATGATCATACGTCAACACAACAAACCATCTATTGGTAGGAATATTGATTTAAACTTCTGGTATCATACAAAGTGTTATTGTCTTTTAGCCAGTCACTTTCTTGGTAATTTGTGGACATCCAAAGATAATAAACCTTGTTCTTAATTTTAACATTCTGGTTTGGAGGAAGCTTGAGCTGGAAACAACTTTGCAAAAAATTCATGAATTAAATATTTCTCCTTGTGTTTTTTCTCACATTTTGATGTGTATTTTAAACTTTGCAGGGAGGGGGAATCTCCATCCACAGCATGTAAGTTATTTGATCTTTTCTTGGAGCAGTACTTCAGTTATTTATTTTTATTTTTACAACCTCACTGGAGGCCTCCTGACCAAGTACTATGATGTGTTTGAATACCTTTTGATGCAGATCATGACCTATTGGGACACCATGCTATATTTGCTGAGCATACAGCTGCATCATCTGCTGCCCATTCTTGCCCATATGTTGCATACTTCCAACCACTTCAGCCCTCTGCCTCAAGCTCCAATGAAGGTATGGCTGAGGGTCCTAACTTCAGTCATCATTGGAATAGTCTCTCTGGACCAAGCGATATATCTACTCATGGTTTTCCCGGTTTGGATCTCCATTATCACAGTTGGGATCACCATTCCCCTCCATTCTCTCCAACTGGCAGTCGCATAGCTGGAGCTGATCAAGCTACGGTTCCTTCTTCAACCCTGAGATCGACAAGGGGTGACACTGAAGCTCTGCCAAGATCAGGATCTTTTGTGCACCCATACCTTCTTGGTCATGGGTAAGTCTTGATAATCAAGAAAGTTATCTTTGGATGTAAAGCTTTTGCCCTTTTGGAAGTAGAAGCACAATAACCAGATGGTGGAAGAAAGCTTTCTTTAGTGATGCAAATTTATATTAATAACAACGAATAGCACAAAATTTGCCTTTTTCTTTTCTAAAAGCAATATTTTGTTTCACAAAGAAGGGGCAAAAACAAGTGGCTATTATGACTTGTGGCATGACATTTCTTTCCAAGCGCTTATTCATGCACCCCCTCTCCCTCTTGGATTAATTATTGTCCACTTTATGCATTAAAATTGACAGTTTAGACATCCATCATTGCAGATCAGGTCCCAGGGCTGGAAGTTCGGTTGTTTCCTCAATGGTCCCTCCTTATCCCAGCAGCAGTGCAAGAACCCATGACAGGATACAGGGTCTTCATGCTTATCATCAACAACAGCAGCCAGGCAATTCGCCAGGCATGCGTGCACCCATTTTTTCGGGCATCAGGAGATCCAGCGGTCTGCGGCCTGTGGGTCCTGTGGCCTCATCCTCTGATCATTCGGGTACCTTTTATATGTTTCCATCTTCAGGTTCATCTGGCCGGAACCTCCAAGATGCAGATACTCCATTACGGAATCGTTTTTATGCATGGGAAAGAGATCGCTTTGCTCCCTTCCCATTGATCCCAGTGGACAGAGAGTCGAGTTGGTGGGGGCCATTCCATCAAGCTGCTGGTGGGTCAGATTCCGGCGGCAGGACTAGTAGCTTTTGGCAGAGGCATGGATCTGAGAGGTCGTCACAAGGTCGGGCAGAGAATTCTTCCTATCAGCCGGTTCATCCTTCTGGTCGGATGTTTCCTTTCATATGAAAAGCACATCACTCAAATGACTGAAGACCAAAATCTATATGAGAAATGATATAATGGCTTGCTCCTGAGTCTGTAAATCGCAACAGACTTAACTTTGCCGTGTGGTCCCTAAAACAGAAAACAATCTTTTGGTTGTCACACGGCTGTGTGATGACTTTTCGGCTTCAAACTTCTGCCCGGAGGATATGAAATAAAATATCTTTGTGGAGTGGCAAATGAATGGCCCCGACCTTTACTGACTATATTTGCTGTCTTACACGAGTTTATTATCCCCCAATAAGCTGTTCTTAAGTTGGTTATCTGGAAAAGCATTATTGCTATGGAGAGCTACTCTGTTCCCGACTGGTCATAGCTAAGCTCGCCCACGGTTTTAGTGCTAACTGCTAGCCTCAACAGAGGCAATAGCAGCTGGACTTGAAGTATATGGGCAGTGTGCTTAAGGCGTATAGAGGGCTATTTGGGGGAATTTCGATATAGTGTGGTGAACTGAAGGGCAATCTTTAGCTGACGACGTAGTCCTTTTGTTTGATGACCTGCCAATTAGATCATGCCGTCTTGATGTGGATAAGAATATGAATTATTCTGCCAATTAGATCATTCCATGGGTTGTCGGGTATTTATCTACTTGACTTTTATATTGGCTCATAATATGCATAAAAATATGAAAAGGTAAGGTTCGTGGAGATGGTAGCGGGTCTGACGAGTGGCGACCGAGGAAAAACTGCATTTCCTCGTTCATTCTTATGTCCACAATTTTCTAAATATTTTTAATTGGACGGCAGGTCGACTGCTTTACAATTCCAGTTTCTAAATTTTGATTCAATATAATTTAGCAAATTTGAAATTATCGGATAAAAAAATTACTTCAACAAAAAAAATCAAGGGGTTTTTGTAGATTTCTCTACAGGAGGTTTTAAGTTGGGAAAAGTGATAGGTAGGGAAATCTATCACAAAAACATGGGGTAATCTAGCATAGGTATGGGATTTGAAATAATACATTCAGAAAATCAATAAAAATTTTTTAGGGGGGTAAATCATAAATTTTCCGAAAATATTTCAATGACATTTATTTATTGTAGAATTTTAGAATAAGTTCTTTATATTTTTGCTAGCAAAATTAATACCATGGAGGTACTAGATTAAAATTATGATGGTGGGTTAACAATTTTTTGGCAGCAACTATTACTTCTAAATCCTATCAAGGAGAAATTTGGATCAAAGAATCTGGTTGTTATTGCTTATCCACTTCAACCGAATGGAGTAAGACATAATTAGTTGTATTAGCAGAAAGTAATGCCAAAACAGGATCTCTCTATAAAAATGGCTGATTTCAGGATGGGAAGTTGAACGAGTGGGATCACAAGAAAAAAACGCAGGATAAGATTTGTGCCCATCTGGGCAAAAATTTAGGCTGTTGGGGGCCAACAGCCTATGCTATTGAGAACATTCTTAGGAATGCCAATACATGAGGGGGGTAAAATAGTAATTGCCTCATATTTTCTTCTGACCAAAAAGATGAATTCACATCTGCACCCCACAACGTTGCACAGCACATCATCGGGAAATGTTCCCAATACATGGCGGGAATGTGATGTGGGACATTGTATGGGGGCGCAGATGTAAACTCCAAAAGATAGACATGGGCATGAATGGGTTAACGTGTCCAGTTCCAAAACACTCTCAACAGCATAAGCTCTTGGCTCCCAACAGCCAAAGCTATCTCCCGTTTGGGAGGGCTCAGTTAACGTAGTTCCCCCCAAACGCTGAAGCTGTCGCAAACGGAGCCTTACAGGAGCGTTTCCTCAGCAGGAAATTGAAAAAAAAAAGTTTACTAGAGGGAAAACCGGGGAAACATGATCTCAAACTTAACTCCAAATTGGAATCATTGACAAAATAGACACTTAAAAGTAGCCCCAAATAAACGCCTAGGTACATTGGGAAAGCACTTGAAAGTGAGTAAACTTCATTTTGTTTCTTCCCCACAAACGAGAGAGAGAGAGAGAGAGAGATCCTCATAATCGTCAGAATTAAAATTTGAAAAGGTGTTGCTGATGAGCTTGTTCAAATAATCAAACCGTATAACTTATTTGGCTTTGCATTATTGCCCTAACAAATAGGCCACATAAAACTCCCTGGTTTCTTTTCTTTTCAGTTACCTACCCCAAGAGTTAAGAGCCTAATTACTGAGAAATATGGGGAGTTAAAGATTGAGAAGAGGAGTAATTGCCATCTAGCTCAACAATCCTATTAGTATTGATGCTTCTTCCCTTGAGAAAATTGGAGTACCAGTGTGCAGCGAGCTTAGGATATCTCTTCAAATCTTGATCTTTCAGATCCACATAATAGAGGCCATAGCTCGACTCATAGCCGTCCATCAGTTCAAATAAGTCCAAGAAAGACCACACAAAGTATCCCCTGGTATTTGATCCATTTCTGTCAAAAAGTTGAGAGAGAAAGATAACCACGTCAGAGTTGAAATTATATTGAGCGAATAATAAAACTACATACCTCACTGCCTGTAGCAAACAGCCAAGGAAACTGTCCAAGTATTTCACCCTTGATATATCATTCAATGATGCATTATGAAACGTCCTTTGACCTGGGAACACAGTGTGATCGCATGCCATGTCA
The DNA here is from genome assembly GCF_056320005.1 of Nelumbo lutea. Taxonomy (NCBI): domain Eukaryota; kingdom Viridiplantae; phylum Streptophyta; class Magnoliopsida; order Proteales; family Nelumbonaceae; genus Nelumbo; species Nelumbo lutea. The sequence goes on from NC_142686.1 coordinate 108,940,200, forward strand.
TCAATCATATGAGGGTCAGTACTCAGTATGGTCTGTAATTTTCAGAAATAGTATTAGAGATTGCAATTGCTTCAATTTTCAGTTAATGAAAGTTCCATATGACCCTTCTCTGATATAATTGAATAAAAGGGGAGGAAGATATCATGTACCATTTTCATGAATGTAGATAGGAGGGTTGTCATAAACTTGCTTGAAATACTCCAGCACACCTTGTAGACCGGATGGATCAATGGGGAACTAAGCTCACCAATATCAGATAACAAGGTTTAGTTCAGATAGAATGTCTGTGAAGTCATATAAATTTTATAGTAATTACCTCGCCCGGGGGAACTCCATCAAAGTTAGCTGCAGAATATGCAAGGTTTCAGTAAGTTCCATGGTTTCAATTAGAACCCACTAAGCAAACACCACAGTTTGAATAGTCAGGTGACTACTACACCCAAGGATAGCCAACAAAGGATGACGGTCAAAGCAGTCAATCTGTTTTAATCAAGTTTCAGTTAAAAGTCAAGTTTTGTGTTTAAATTGCACTCAACTTGAAGTTTACTTGAATGAGTTTGAGTCGACTCTGACATGTATTTGCACCATGTTCATCTGAATTAAGTCAGCTTACCTTTAAGCTTCACGGCCATGTCTTTTATAACATCTCTTTGATCAACATTGAAGCTTTCTGAGTCATCCTTGACATACAATGTGTTGTAGTGATTCAGTCCAATGAAGTCATATGATCCCTTAATTTGTTTCGATTGATTTGGAGTGAAAGAAGGGATCCTCGAGCCAGCAATCTTCTTCACGGTTGCAGGGTAGTCTCCAAAAAATAAGGGGTCAATGTACCTGCAATTATCTGGATAGTTTTAATAGGAAATGTGAGGAATCTCATTTTGTGAACACATGGTGGGCAGAGACTTAATTACCACCCAACATAGAAGTCATTAGCCCTTTGGGTTGCAGCTTTATCTTCGGTTGTGTTTGTAAAAGGAATAAACCAGTAAACAAAGACATTCAAGCCTATAAGTCCATGTTGCTTGCCCTGCATCACCATCACTTTCACTCTTTCAACAATTTCAAACCCGAGTCATTAGAAGGTTTGTTAGGAAGGGACTATCGATTTACCTGATACTTATCTTTATATAATCTTGCAGCTGATGCATGTGCAAGCAAGATGTTATGTGTAACAATGTATGGCTCTGTAGTTGAATTGCCAATTGTGCAGTTAAATCCAAAAGGTGAAGAACAACGCCCAGGTGCAAACATTCCAATGTCATAACCTCCCAAGACAAAGACATTGGGCTCATTCAAAGTAGTCCAATGAGACACTCTATCGCCAAACTCTCTGAAGCACACATCTGCATAAGCAGTGAAGTCATTCCTGCATCCATATACAAATTGGCATCATCATACATTCATACTCATTATTTTATATTCAATTTTACATTTGATGAATTATTAATCTAGTATCAGTGAGATGAGGTATGAAGGTGAGAAAAACTACACAATCTTTTGGCTAAGCCATCCACCATACTCATCTTCAAGCGTCTGAGGGAGATCATAATGGAACAGTGTAACATGTGGCTGAATTCCTGCTTAAATATAAAAAATCAGGAAATAAATGCAAAATGCATATATCATGTGTATTCAGGCTGGCAATTGAGACCAATGACTCATGGAGAAAATTCAAGTTGATCTCTTGGGCTAAGGTATGACATGATGCAATGATCCTAAGCATTTAATCTGTTTTTATCTACAAATTGATTTTGGATCATTTGAGAAGGGGTCTTGGCGCAACGGTTGGATTGCCCCATTGCGACCTGGGTGACCAGGGTTCATATCTTGGAAATAGTATGTGTGGGAGTAAGGATGAATACAATTGTCTCTCCCCACACTGATGGGAGCCTCGTGCACTGGACCGCCCTTTAAATTTTCTTACTCTATTATATTCATGTTGGGATTTAGCTCTTACCGTTTCTGATAAGTTCATTTATGAGACTGTTGTAATATTGTAAACCCCTTGGATTGACAATTCCTCTTCCATCTGATGAAAATTAAAATAAGAGAAAACAAAGGAAAGGAAGAATATGCTAGTAAGAATTGTAAATTTACTATATTTTTGGATAACCAGGGATGAATTCTTTATATGTATAGATCATACTTGGAATAAGCCTTGACCATGAGATGGAGAACCTATAAGCATCCAAGCAAGTATCTACCATGAGTTGGACATCTTCCTGCAATATAAAAAAAGGAAAAAAAAAAAAAAAACAAGAGAATTATCAACTAAAGGCTGTTAGTTATAATCAGGTATTATCTGGTCAAACCTGATAAACCTAATTAATAGTAGAGTCGGTTCTTGGTCTATCACTTGAAGGGTATTTTCTTATTGTTCTGGAGTTGGATTTAGGCCAACCCAGAGCTGATCTGAGTTTAATTGCCAGATGCATTAGATTGAAACTTTCATCGTACTGCTCAAGTAGGGAAAGGTTAAATAGTAGTGATAGGGGCTAAAAGGTTAGCATACCTTGTATTTGTGGTAACCATCACAAGCTATATCCCCATTGTTTTTGTCCTTCATCTTCCCTAAAATTAATTTTCAAGGATAATGATTTAGGTACATCCCATTCATAAAGGAGCATTGCCCCTTGTCTTTAATCAAAGAAGTATATGCATTAAAAAACAGAAACACCGATGCTTTTACTTTTGTCATAATCAACAGTGGTTCTTTGGCTTTCCTAAATCATTTCCCAATGGAAAACTAAGGCCCCATTTGATTCGTGGGAATTGGGGTCTGGAATGGAAACAGAATGGGTTATTCCGATTCTAACTGTTTAGTTGGGTGAAATTGGAATCACATTCCCATTCCTGTTAGAATGGCATTTCCCCATTTGATTTTGAGGGAATGGTCATTCCCTGCCCCTTCCTTGGGAATGAAATCTCATTTCTGCTGATTTTAATTTCCATTATCATTCATTTCTGAACGAAACAGATTATAGGAATAGACCATTTCAATTCCGATTCCGGCTGCAAACCGAACAGACCCTAAAGAAATTTTAATTAATTTGGTATCATTATTAATTATAGCGCTCATAACCTATATTACTTGAAACCATTGTACATCACTTGGATTTTCAATATTGGTTGATTGGTCTGAAGGAATGACGTTAATGGTCTAGAATTAATTATGACTAGAGTTCTAGAAATATCTCTTTAATATTAAATGGGCATAATTGATAAAAAAAAATATTAATTGCAATGGACACAGAGCAAATTATCATCCAAAGTAAATAAGGGCATTTTAGGATTTTGAAAAGTAAAAAAAAAAAAAGTGACGAAAGGGGTTATTTGTTATGACATTAAAGTACAGGGGGTTAAGTGTGACAAACATATTGGGGGGAGGTCTATGTAATTTAACATTTTCAATCCTTACAAATTCACCATACACCACATTTATGCAATAAAATATATCACCACGGTGGTTCCTAACGAAATATCTAAATTTATCGTATAAGATTAAGGCTGCAACTTGGGCCTGATTAACCCAAACTCCACCCAAAATGGTCGGATCGATTTAAAGTTTAGGTTAGGGTTAGAGTAAAAAAGTATGAAACCGATTTAACTTCGGATTGGGTCAGTGTTGAGGCCCTCCCAACCAGATATTTAGATAATTTAGGATAACTTACTATTGTTACCCTATATTTGTGACAGAAACCCCTTGAAGTTCTAGAGTTCAGCACCTTTCTGTCTACGCAGTTAATGGGGTTGATTAGGAAGATATAATTGCTCCATAGTCCATTCAAGATTCGATAGGCTGAAATATTGGGCCAAGCCCAGTCTGGAAATTTGTCGACCTGATGCAGGGCCCAGGGCCAGGCTGAAAATGATCACTCCTAGTTGTGCTTCCAAACCTTGCCTGAGAAGATTCTGTGCTTTAGCATTAGTCATTTTTTATATTTATGAGCAATTGAGTAGTTTACCTATTCCTTCAACCAATCAACAGAGAACAGGGGTCGCAGTGCTGAAATCCAAAAGTTTAGGGGCTAAATGTCACACCACCCACCAATTTCAGGGTGGTAGTCTGTAATTTATCCAATATCTTTAAATCTAGGGAAACTATTTAAAACCCACCATCACTTTTATGAATTCTCTTAAATACATCATAATTTTTCAAAATGTCCAAAACTCACAATGTCAGTGAGATAACGGTAACTTGATTAACATACCTCCATCCATTTTACTATTTAACTTAAATGTTCGCTCCATCACGCATGAGTGTAAATATTAAAATATCAGGACCGACGTATTGGCATCCTTCTTCTATAAGAGAAATCATATCTGAGTTACATTGAGAACTTGAAGGTCAGCGAGGTTGAAAATCTCCGGCGGAAGATAACCGGAGAATGAGTTGTACTGCAAGAAGAGGGTGCCAAGACGGGAGCATCATTCTTGTGTCAAGAACGGAATTAGACACCCGTTCTTGTACAAGTAAAATTTAGACACCTGTACAAGAACCGGAGAAGGAGGGCGCTAAGACGGGAGCATCGTTCTTGTGTCAAGAACGGAATTAGACACTCATTCTTGTATAAGTGAAATTTAGACACCCGAACAGATCTGGTTTCTCTTGGCATCGTTCTTGTGTCAAGAACGAAAGAAATCTACAATGTACAAGACAGAGAAATTAAAACGACTAATAGTAAATAATGAGGGAAAATGGGTAATACTTCTTCCCAGTTCCCAGTACCATTTCTAGCCATGGTCCTTTCTCAAACTCAAATTTTACCATAATCGAACAGGCGTTGGGATTTTCGTCGCTGAAGGTCTGAGGAGGGTATACGTATTTGGGATGGTGGGCGTAGTAGTAATAGTAAAATTCATTCTTCTTTACCTCCACTTTCGTCTCCTCTTCAGTCCCCGGTTTTGCTTCTTCACCTTCTTCTTTCTTCTCCTTCTCCCCTTCTCCCGTTCCTCCGCCTCCTCCCTCCCCTTCTTTCTCTTTCTCTCCACCCTCCTCTTTCTTTTCTTCTTTCTCTTCCTTACTCTCCTCCTCTAGTTCTTGCTTACAAGAATCTCTCTCTTCTCTTTCTTGTTTTTTGTCATTTCCTCTTCCCACCTTTAGAATGACTCATTGTTCTACATTGCTTAAGAAAAGAGTAGAAGTAGAGTATATTTGTAGTTTTGCTCCCTTTATGGTTAAGGGCTCATAAGAGGAAAGGATTATAGATATTCCATGCATGTGAGGGGAGTTGGGGGTGTGTGTGCTAAGCAAGTGCATGCCTATTAGTGGCCTGTGGGTTGTTTTATCTTGACGAAGTTTGCGATCACCCGGCTACACCATATGGGGCAAATACGGTTTTAAAGGCAGTGACCAAGTAGCATAGCTCAGCCCTCCATCTTCCTATAGCTTCACACCACTGCAACTTCGGTTTGGAAAGCGATTACCGATAAATTCCATTTGCTCTCTTTACTATTACTACAACAGTTTCTCTTGTACATGTACCCTTTATTATGTTCGATCCATCACGCATGGCTGTTGTCCGGTCAAAAGGAGTCTTGCTTCAAGAGAGAGAGAGAGGGAGAGAGCAGCAACAATAATTGAGAGCAGTGGAGAGGAGCCATATGTTATCAGAGGTGGTGACCGGTGAGTGAATGGCTCTAAGCAGCTTCTTTCTCTGTTTTCTAGGTTTCCACTTTCCTAGAAATCTTTGAAATAGGATTGGATGCTTAAGGGCATTTTGGTCAAAAAAATATTTAATAAGCTGATTCATCATTCAAGGGCAGTTTGGTCATGAAACTTGCATTTAGGTTGACATGGACAACTTGGGTCAATGAATTTTAATGGTGCTCTAACGGATGGTGAGTTTTAGAAAATAAAATCTCATTGAGATGGTGAATTTTAGACGTTTAGAAAAGTTATGGTGAATTTAAGAGAATTCATAAAAAGTGATGTTGGGAGTTTTAGAAGTGAATGCATTTAAAAATACAATAAAAATGTTTCACGTCTTTTTATAACCCGAGTCCAAGCCTTAAATTGGAATTGGGATAGGTTAAGGTTTAAGGTTTTGGGGGTTCAACCAATGTTTTTAACCCATTTGTTGACCCAAAGGGTTGTACTATTTGAATTGTCACTCATTCCTTTTCCGGGACTAATTTTTCTAAATTTTGCAAAATGTCAAAAACTCTTTACTTGTCCAAATACATGACAAGAATTGTTCACCCAGACACAGGTTACTACTAAATCTATTCATGGGTTAGGTTTGAGTTTGGCTTTTGCTAAAATTTGAAAAGGCCTGGCCTGAAATCCAAGCTTGAAACAATGTAAAGTTGGGCTTGAAGCCTGGCCCGTAAACAGGTATAGTCAAGAGTTATAAACTAAAACGCATTAAAACTTTGAGAGGCCATAACTTTACATATTGATGTACTCTTTTTTTCTGTTTTTGGTAACTTTTTGAGATCTAGCATTCCAAGTTCAAAAGGCGCCTTAATTTTTGGAAAAAAAAAATTGTTTGGTCTCGATTTTAAATTTTTTTATAGAAAACTGAAAATATAAATTAAACCTAATATAAACCATACGTTACATGTAATATAGAACCACTAACTTACAGAAGCAAAAATGGTTCACCATCAGGGTTGGTTTTTAGAACATTAGGTTCAAAATCTTATGTTGGGTTGAGGTAATCTAACTAGTTATAGAGTCGGGATTGCTTTAATGCAAAAATCGTACAAAGCACGACATATGTCAATGGACTGTCGATAGTATTCAAAATTCCTAAGGTTTTTAAAACCAGACCGATAGGGAACCATTCTGGGTCTAGTTCTTGGGTTGAACAGTCCAACCATATGATCTAAATGAACGACCCGATCTGATAAAAAACAACCAAAAACCATTGTCTGGATCAACGGCAATGGTTTAAGTCAAGAAAAAGTCCAAAAGCCTTAGAGATCTATTGCCATTTCTTATAAATTTTAAGTAAATTGTTATTCATCTACAAATCAACATATAGCTCTAAGTGTCTAGAATAGTTATTTGTCCAACTAAATAATCCATGCAATATCAATTACAACTCATTAAGTGTTGTGATTTATAGATGTTTATTTAGATACGCTCTGAGTTATCAAAAAAATTAGACATGTTATGTAGTTATTTAAGATGTATAAAAGAATTCCATTTCTGTCCTCTTATACAATTCAGCAAGAAGTTAATAATGGACGGTTCAATTTGTCCTATTTTGATCTCATTAAACAATCAACAAAATAATTGATTTGTCCTCAAATTCAAATTCAAAATCATTAATACAAAAGGGAAAAATACTTCTTATAGATTTTCTAAAAACTCGAGAGCATCTTAATGATTTTTCCAAAAAATAAAAGTCACTAATTTGTAAAGCATTTTCTAATGTGTCAAACAATTGCTCATTTGCCTTCTCTTGGGCCTCAAAAGAATTAACTTTGAATTTTATCAATCTTTTTTAAGGTATGCTCATTTGAAATAGCGGAATCACTTTTTTTTTTTTGCTCCATGGGGCTACACAATGATAGTAACCCATAACCCCCTAACCTAGGTGCAAGTTAGATTTTATTCCAAGTCTCTCAACTACAACCACCAAGAGACCTTATCAACTAGCCAGTTGGCACCTTGTAAATAAAAAACCACATTCATAACTTATTTGATAAGAATAGTTCTTTCATCTTTAAAAAGAGTTTTCAATTTCTAATCTTAAATTTTTTTCTTAATGATGCTTTGAATAATTGGAGCACCCAAGTATTTTTCTTTATTTGTTGATATTGGGATGTTCATAATCTTAGAAATCAGTTTTAAAGCTTATCTGACAATTTTTTTAGAAAAAAAATGACTTTTTGTAATGGATCTTTTGGATGAAACCCTCTCCAACATCTTGAAATTGGACAAAAACTATTTAGAAACCAATGGAAAAGGTAACCCAAAATTAAACCATAATCAAAATTACGGAGCTACACTCAAAATCCACATTTTAAACTCATTAAATAGTGATACTCCAAATCCCCCATTCAATTTCCTCCAATTCAAGGAAGGACACCTATCCAATTTGAAAAGCCAATTGTCTTATCCAGCTGTGAGAGGCAATTTATGTAAAAAAAAAAAAAAAAAAAAAACGTGATTAACTTTATATACATGCTTCATGCTTAAGTTTACCTAATAGCTTTGAAATTCAAAATTAGCACAAGTAATTTTGTTGCATATTTTAATTTGACAGGTAAGTTGTTTCAGGTAAATTGGACAGGAAAAGAGACCTTGAGTTGAAGGATTGCTGCCAGAAAGATAACAATTCAGAGAGAGAGAGAGAGATTTTGTTCATATGGAGAAAGAGACTGTGAGATTCAACATTAATAAGGAGTTGACAAACGCTACACTCCATCAAATTTTAAAACAATCAACAAAATATTAACACAAAGGTACAAACAGCGAATAATGGGAAGAATAGTAACTGACCAGAGTGTGCGAATGTATCCCAAATGCTCGGAGTTCTTCCTTCCTCAAGTGCAGCGCCTTCAACCTTCACGCATTTGATATCGTTGCAATTATGGACGAAAAATTCCTTTGTTGCTTTTTACTACTACTTATTTTATTTCTTTTTCTTTAACAACACAACTGACACGAAGAGAACGAAAATAAAAGACAGAAGAAAAAAGAAGAAAGAAATGAAATCAAAGGTTATAGAAAGAAAGTAACCTGATAAGCAGATGTTCCAGCACCGAAAACAAAGTGAGATGGGAAATCATCTCTGCTAAATCTGGCGGAGGTTTGGTCCGATAGGGAAGCCACCGCTAACGTTAAATTTAGCAGAAGAAATAGAGAAGAAGAGAGGATTCTCATCGCTGCTCTGTTCTTCTTACTTTCTTTCTTATTGTAATACTCTCTCTCTCAGTCTCAGCACCAGACGTGGATAAATGGAATTCAATGCAGTACAAATCGCCCATCTAGACGTAGGGGCGTTAGCTCCATACATTGACACTTCGCTTTTTGAAAAGGTTGCTTGCTTATCCGTTTTGTCCCGATACAAATGAAAGGCTGTCTGCTTCTTCTCCGTTTTGTCCCGATACAAATGAATGTTTGAGCACACAAACATTCATACATGAGTGGGAACGGGATCTGCTCCTCACATATACGCACATCCACCGTGCATTGGATGTGCATGAATATTGACCGTGAATTGATGCCAGATTCACAAACAGGATGTGGTTTATAGGAGAGGGGGCTACTAATAGACTATGGGGGACTGTCATTCAGAATTCTGCATCCAAACATATATCCATGAATAACACACAAAGTACAAGATATATTCCTGTCCTGATGTGTGGCTAGGACACATTGTGAGGTAAGTGCGAGGAGTGCTTTCTGAGGAGCATATCCGGAACCAGACTCCCTTTCATTAAGGCATTAGCAATCCGAAATATTAAAGTTGGAGCTACACCCATGTTACAAACAATGAACACCATTAAAATTACAGCTTATAACCATTTCCCAATGATCAACTCATTTTGTGGGTCATTATAGTACGGGTGATTAGGGTTGGTTCGATTTGGTTAGAAGGCAGAAGTTGGAATCCATCTTGTTGGATCAGTTTCCGATTTTTTGGAACCGAAACCTATCTGTTGCGACCTTGCACTTAAACAACAACATCAAGGCCTTTGATGTTTTGTTGTAGCCCACTTTGAATTAGATGAAGTGATGTCTTGATTGAGCCACTGCAATGTATCAAAGGCCTTGATTCTCGTTTTAGTCCTGTGCTATGATAATTTTGTAGCAAAAGTGGACTCCTTTATCATAATAACATTAATAACAACAATGATCAAAATCACTCAAACGATTCAATGGTCAAGTGAAACCATTGTTTTTGCAACCACGAGTATTTGGGATTAAATCTTTACATCTTTAAAATATTTTGAAAAAAAATTTCAAGGCAAATTTGATTCTTCGGGTCAGTTTGAATAGGATAAACCATTAGACCTTGAAATCGGTGTAGGTGGGAATAAGTTTCAAGAATTTGGAGCTAGACCTTTACCCTTGAGCCATCAAAGTGTTATGAAGTGATCATCTAACATATTACTTAAAGGTCTATCAGCTTTCAAACAAAAAAATAAATAAATAAAGGTCTATCAAGCAAACCTTGTCAACACTTTAATGATTTAATAATTGAAACAAAAAAAGAGGACAATGACAGGTGGCAAAACGACTTGTAAGGGCTTGGAAAAGTCACTAAATTTGCTGAGTGCAGATTTCTTGCACTTTCACAATTATGGCAATGTATGGCTGCAATTCAAAACGGGTAGTGTGGGTAGAGAGTTGTGAGCGAAACAGCAGGTGGGCTTGGATTGAGAACTTTGGTTAAACCATAAATCAACTTGCTTGCCATATCCGAAAGGTGTTCCAAGTCGAAATGAGAACTTGAGATCCAGTGTCCATATACCAGAGAACAGCAGTATACAGCACACTGCCTTTCCAACAAATCATACATATACACTCCAAAAAAGTTAGGAACGTCACCACTGGGGATTCCCTATAACTCCGAATCTCCTAACCATGCCTCCTCACAATACACCACTCCCAGTTAACTGGGAACATCTCCCCTGTATAATAACTATGCAGAGGATAAGGTGTATTCCATGTATGATTGTAATAAACGTGAACAGGATTCTCGTGAGCAGGAGATCTGAACTCATTTCGTACTCACTTTTCCTACCCACCAACTATCCGCTCTTAAAGACTTCAACAGAAGTTAACCAAGGGGTGGGTCGTTATATTAGCTGATTCGCTCTAGCATCTATTTCTGTAACCGACTTTATATGGAGTGGGATTAGTGTGTTGCATGATCGTCAAACTGCAAATACCCAAAAAAGAGAAGAAAAAAAAAAACAGATATTAGAATATAGCAGCAAGTCTAGGTGATAATGCCAGTGTCTAAAAACCATGCCACATTAGTGTCATGTCTGAAATCCATTTTTTCAGACAATACTTAATGTCTGGTTATGCATTTTTCCGAAAGGTATTTTCTCAGACCATATCTTAAAAATCGAGAAAGATGTGGTCTGGAAAAACATCCTTTTTTTTTATATTTGTTTGCCTTTTTACAGTTTCTAACAATAATATGCTAACATGACATTGAAAAACACTTACGTGGCAGCAACTGCTAGGGTTGCAGACGGATCAGATAGAATCGGATATGCTGCATATCTGAATTTGATTTATTAACATTTGAATCCAAATCGGATAATATCTATCAAAAATCTAGCGGATTCAAATTGAATTCAGATTATAATCAGATATTAAATAGTATAAATAAATAGACTAAAAATAACCAAAATATTAAATATTATTAATAAGATAAACTAAAAATGACTTTAATGAACAAAATGAATTGCAATTTTCTTGTGTAAAATTTGAATATATGACAATTTAGTGAAAATACATCATTAAGACCAACTTCATAATATATATATATATATATATATATATATAAACACCATAGTTGATCTATTTATAAACGGATCAAGTTCAGATTGGATACCATTTGCAGCCCTAACAACAGCAATGGTACCAAATAAAAAAATATATATTATTTATGAGAAAACGAAGACATGCCAATGCAACACCGTTTTCTAAAAAAATACCTCTCAAGAAACTGCATCGGTTCCAAACACCACCATGTCTCCTCTTGGTTGTAGGAGGGAACCGTAATTGAATCCAACCTTCATCAGGGTTGAGGGTATGGGGTATGTTGTTCCTTTGCCCAACAAAAAAAATGTCTAAACCCACTGTCAGCACCCGATTTTTGCTCTATCCGTCGCCTGAACCTCCAATTCACCCCAAACACCCAATTGGACCATTATGATCCCTCCAAAACACCCAAAAACAAAAAAATCCCAACTTTTACCCTAAAATCCCTCAGATGCACCATTAAACTTACTTGATACCTATCCAACGGCCTTGATCGACCTCCACCTACACCTCAACCATTGGATCAAACACAACCATCAGACCTAATACCTCCCAAAACACGCACCTGTGAAATCTCAGCCCAAAATACCTTTGTTTATCCTTCAATCGCACAAAGATTCCATTTCTAGATTCTAGATTGACCAGATTACAAAATCTACTCGATCCAGGCCCAATTGGCTCAATCTAACCTTATCGATCATCTCAAATTGTCCAAAGAACCCAAATCTCAAAACCCACTATTGATCTCATCTATTTTCCCAAAATACCCCTGACCAAATTCCCAAATTACCCCCTTGCACCAAATTACCAAAATACCCCTTGCCCAAATTATCAAAATACCCTTCTCCAAATTACCACAATACCCTTTCCGCATTCCCATGTTACCAAAATATCCCTTGAACTAATTACCAATATACCCCCCTCGAACCAAATTATCAAAATACCCTTCTATAAATTTCCAACTTACCTTTAACAAAATTACCAAACTACCAAAATATCCCCATTCCAAATTACCAGAATTTCCTTCGAACAAGATTACCAAAATTTCCTCCTTCCAAATTACCAAAATACCCCTTGACCAAATGCCCTTCATACCCTAAAAATCCAAAATTACCCCTTCATTTTAAATTCCCAAAATACCTTCCTTGTATCCAAATTCTCAAGATACCCCCCATTCCTTAAATCTCCAAAATACCCTTTAAACCTAAATTACCAAAATGCCCTTCACCCCAAATTACCATAATTTACCCTTTGGACCCCAAATATTGAACCCTCCTATCCCTTTAAACCCTAACTTACCTAAACCCCCCTTTTATTTTTTGAAAATTGACAAAACCTCCCCTTGCCCTCCATTATAAAATAGAGACACCACTCCCAAGAGAAAGAGGAGTTTTTGAAGAGAGTAGGGGTCGAGAGGGGTTCTCTTCAAATAGAGAACAGGGAGCTCTCAGTGATTCTCGTGGAGAGAGGCAGTCGGGTGAGAACAGAAGTTTCAAGAGAGAGAAAACTAAAGAAGAGAGGGTTCTGAGAGGAGAGAAAAACGCACAAGAGGGTTCTGAGAGAGAAGAGTCAAGAGACGAGAGAGGGTTTGAGAGAGAAACGTCTGCTCACAAGAGAAGGGGAGTTCTGAAATTGGTTCAAAGTACGGTGGTTCATTGTTCAAGATAGGGTTGTTCACAGGTCGGGTTGGGCCGATTTACTGAGGTTTTTCCAGCTAACCCAACCTGGTCGGGTTACCTGAGATGGAAACCAAAACCAACCTGATCAGTTTGAGTCGGGTTGGGTCAGTTTGGATCGGTTTCGATTCTAAGTTCATCCATGCCCCCCATGGCCCATGTGCCTGTGGTGCAAGTTTGGGTTGTCAGATATTTCAATTTTTATGTAAAATTGAAATATCTTCATTTAATAATTTTAAATATAAAATATATTTAAATTAAAACCAAAATATATATTTAAATAGATTAGGTCGATTTAATTTAAAATCAAAATATATATTTAAATAGTTAAATAGAAACTAAGTCAGTTTAGTTCAGGTCAATTTCGGTTTTCACACAAAAAACCAAGACCCAAACCATCAGTTTATAAATTTGTGCAACCCGAAACCAACCGATACTGATGAAAACCCGATCGACTCGAGTTGGGTCGGTCTGGGTTGAGCCTTCTTATGAACAGCCCTAGTTCAAGAACTCGGTTCTCTCCTCTTATATCAAAAAACTTAGGAAATATCATGGCATTCACATGATAAGAAAGGGAGAGGGTGCCTAACACCTTCCCTCTCCCTCCCTTTGTTACCTAGAATCATGTCTTTGTCTTGTGGCGACTCCTTTATTGAAATTATCAAAAGAAAATGATAAATTCAACAGAGCCCAATTTGTATCAGAATTGGAAGATAGAAGTTTCAGACAGAGAAATGGTGCCTTCACTCTTTCATAGCATAATTGATAAGCCAGTAACATTTCACGTCACTAATCATCTCCTACTCTGAATACTGAGGACTTCTGTCTCGTTTTCCTGGATAATACGATCTAAAGCATACTGGGACAAAAATAGTTCATGTGCAGAAACATAATATTTTCTATGAATGAATTTATTCATACAACTTGAATACAACTACAGAAAGACAGACAAACGGATAGGAACTCCAGTAAGGCAGCTAAATAATCATCTGACTGGCTGTAAGCAGACAATTGGATGGATATAGTCAAATAGTTCACCCATCAATTGGTGGTTTCCTGCGCGTGCACCATTCCATCAATAGACTTAACATGGTAGAATAGTCCATAAAATTTATCTCTGTCTATGTCTGCTTTAACCTACCCAGCTACCTCCAACAGCTAAAAATGATAAATATGGAAAATAGAAAATATAGTATGGAACCAGCATAGATGACATGTAAACATGAAGCTGATCACGAAAAAATGAACATATGAAAGAGCAAAGTATGAAAAACAGAGGAAATTCTTAACCATCATCACAGCACAAATGTTATTTACCCATGCAAAAAACAGAAGATTCCACAATTGAAGGTGACAGTGACAACAAAGCCTAGCTTCCCAATATGAAGACTACCTTGTTTTAAACTAATTTGGGTTCTTTCTGTATCTCTTTTTCCTTTTTTTGTGGGGGTGCGGGGAGGAGGATATGATTGTTGTAATGGTATAATCTCATACATTGACCCTTAATTATGTAAAGTAGCAATGACTAAAAAATTGTCCAGAGAACAAATGAAGTGCATGCCAAAAATATCCATTTATATTACTTAATAATTATGTCAGATTTTCTAACTTTAACCCTGATCAAATAACAAACAAGATGTATCAAATAAGAAGGAATGGTGATAGAGCAAGATTAATCATAAAAGAGACGGGCTGGAGACATCCACCAAAACCCACAAAGAGGATAATCACATATACAAGATGCATAAGATATATAAATCAATTCAATAGAGAAGCTTCAGAAAACAATTCACTCCTCACAAAGCGACTTCTATGAACCCACCTGAATTCAAGTTTGCAACTTTGCATACCTTGGGATCTAATTGATCTAGATGTTCTTTCTGTAAACCCAATAGAACATCATCCTATCTGCCCAATAATAGACTTCATTCAATCCTCTCACCGCCTAAGGAGAACAGAAATATAAGCCCTTGAAGCAGGACCCAAAAACTTGGCTGTAAGATGAATCGCCTATAATAGCTTTATCAAAAAAAAAAAACCTATAATTGTCAAACCAGAGAAAGATTATAAAGAGACACCTTCAATGACTGATGCTAATCAAAGCAATGTCCACCTTATTTGAGCAAACATTGTCTCAGACAGGACCCTACTAACCTTTTTGACGTGAATACCATGACCTATATGCAGGGGACATTACCCAATGTTGACCCCCACTATATTTCTGCTAAGCATCAAGTAGAGACTTCCAGAAACTAAGTAATGGATTACAAGCTCAACTGTAACCAGTTAAAATGGACATAAGAAACTTTTTTTCATGAGAAAGGCAGTTTCCCTTTTATGATACAATATGTCTGATATGGGGAATATCGTATCAAAAATTTGAACCTTGGTCACAAGTCAGGCATTAAGTTTCCTTTTCTTTTCGGTTTTGTTTGTATTTTTAGCCATCTCCATCTTTATCCATTAATAGCAATAATTCTCATTCATAACACTTGAATATGAAGAATATAATATCAAAGGCATGCTCAACCTTTACTGCAGTTTTATGTGATTTTTTTTATTTTTCTACATGTTTATCTATATTTTTTATTTTTATTACCTGATTTATGATGTCATGGGTTGACAAACCTAGAGGGGAAAACGGTTCCATTTTCGGGTCATTTTTAAAGCACTGCTTTCATGAAATACCTGATTGACGTAACGGTTTTAAAACATTTTTTAAAACCTGATTTATGATCTCAGAAACACAATAACCCTCACCAAATTGATGTATCGTTTCATGAAATACCTACCTACTTTACATTTTTTTTCTTCAGATACCCCCTGAAACCATGCTTTTGGATGAAAAGACCAGGATTTGTAGATAAAATTCCAGATTTTGATGGGGGAGAACACAAAAGAAAAAGGTTCAACTATCTATCAATAACATGCTACACATGAAAAATCAAAGCACTTCCTAAAGAAAGAAAGTTCCCAAAGACAAAAGGCAAATATAGCTTCATTAATAGGCTTTCAATGTTCTTTTTGTTAGACAGTATATGCCCTTAGCCCCAATCAGAATGATGTACCTTATGACATTTATTGTAAATTAATGAATTACATATTTGATTCATGTTATTGTGGTGTGTTTCTGTGTAATACCCTTAAACTAGACACATATGAGACTCGTGTTAGTTTAGAATCTTCACAGTCGTTGAATAGATCTGGAGAGATTTATCTTGCCAAGGCTGACAGTGATGTGCCGCCAAGTTGGTTGGGGTGGCTTGTCTCAGCTGCCAGGGTGAGACCTGAGGTACATACAGTGTGGGTTTTCTTGAAACCCTGAACCGGACCAGAATTTCAGTATTGCCCTGGACCTTGGAGATTGATGGACAAAACTAGAATGTTACACCTGACCCCTAGACTCGATTATGATACTGCACTATGTGTCGGATTGGGCTGTCTTTGATATGCCAATCAGTGAGATCCTTAGAGGGGGTCAAAACTTAGTTATGTTGGGACAGTCCAAAAATTCATCTGAGTGGGTGATTATAGTGACAGGATCAGCCCCTTTCTCGAACAAAGTGAATGATCGGGGATGCACTCTCTTAATGGAAACCAAAGCTGTCGGCAACCGATTTCAACTGTTGAAATTTGTTTTGCAAAATATATTTATATAGATATATATATATATATATATATATAATATTTGCAAAATGTTTTAATTCCCGGGATCCATGTGAATAGAGAGTGCAGCATTGTTCCTTGCAGTCGAGGGAGAGGTCATCTCTTGTCGGGCAGTGTTTGATCATTATGAGCTGAGAGGTTAAGTGTAAGACCATTGAGGGTAATACCTGATGAGGTAATCTTGCATCTGCCCACAGTTCTTGGGTTTTTATAAGGTGGCTTGACCCAATGACCATTTAGTGTAAATGTTGGGCCCATTAAGAGCCCATGGTGATGGGCTTAGGGGTTCACTATCACCTACAGTGAATTCGGTCAGGCCTTGTAACAGAGGCTGGGCTGAACCTATGTGGTTAATGTATAGATCAATGTTTGGGTCCCACGCCATACAAGGATACCCAACTGGGCAGCAGTTTAGAGGATAAATGAGCACATGGACTTAATTAAAAAAGGGCAGTTCTAGGATTTAGATCAACTGATAGGATAAGGGATTATCCCTATCCACTCAGAGAGTCCAAATCCAAATAGAGATTTGGATTAAGAAACTCCTAATAAGATTAGGAGGGTTGATCTTTATCTGCAGATAAGATAAGGAATTATCATTGTCTCTTAAAGAGAGTCCAAATCCAAATACAAGATTTGGATTAGGAAACTCCTAATGAGATTAGGAGAACCTCTCTTTAAGGCTATAAATAGAGGAGGAGGGCAAACCCCAGTTCATGTTCAGTCTTACTGATACAAGAGAGAAGACAATTGCAGTTGAACTGACGCCATCTTCTGCTCTTGCCTCCTCCTGTTGCTACCGCCATTGCCAGTTCAATCTCTACCTGTAAAAGCGATCAAGAAAAGTTCTTGATATCAATTTTTTGTGAAAAACTTATCTAAAGTCGTGTTCACACATCCTCCATCGAATTCTTGCTTAAGAGTTCGGTTCTTGTTGAAGAACCACCTGCTGATTCTGCTCCACCCTACGCTGTGTCATCTTCAATGGGAGCAGTCTTTGGTGTTTTCCTTGGGCGTGAATACCTTCGTTGGGAGTTACTCTACTCCATATCAGGTATATCACTCTCCTACCGTTTGGTTTCAGATCTGGTCTAGTTTAGGGTTCAAGATTGATCATTGAAAATGCAGTTTTCTAAAATAGGGAATGTAATTCCCACATGGGAGAGAGAGAAATTTTTTAAATTTTGCCCAACCTACCTGCAGGATTCGGCTATCCATATGATGGATCTCTCATCCCTTTACTTTTCTGGTGCCTGGTTTGTGGAGTGTGATAGCTAAGTATCGGCATGTTCAGAATTATCAACTTCAGTGAAAATTATGAAGCAATGTTGCAAAACTATCCAAACATTAAATATAGGAAACTGTTTAACTAGTAACTACTTGAATGATAATTAATTGAAAACTGTAAGTGAAGAAACAAGAAACATATCAAAGGAGCATTACTCCAATACCGGACACCAATAGGCTCTCAAAGAAATGAAATTCAATGGGAAACGACTTAGAAAGACTGGGAGTAGGAAAAGTTTTTTGGTGATCAATTTAGGGACTTCTTTGTGGACGGATATCATGTCCACTTGGGCGATTAAATTTGTGTGGGGGTCCACATTATTTTTAAGTTCAGGTCACTTGTGGAGAGTTGACAGCTTTCTGGGTCTTCAGTTGTATTTTCTGTTTTCGGTTGTTATATTTTTCCTTAATACCTCATTATATATGACTAACATTGTCTAAGTATTTGACAAGAATGAAGATCTCATTTTTTTCCTATATGGCTCAGTTTGGAAGGAGTACAAATACAAATATGTACAGTGCGAAAACATATAAAATACATGGTTTTGCACTCCACAAATTTGTGTTTGTACTCTTTCCAAACTGAGCCATATGCACGAAACAAAGAAATGCAAATAGATCCGGGATGACATGATATCCAAGCCGTTAAAATGTAGATAGGCCAGAGGTAAATCATGTCAGATAGTTTTCCTCCGAGTTCTCGAATCATCTACTCATACGCACAATAAGATAAAAGAAGGAATTGATTAATGAATATGAATACCTGCGAGTCAAAGAAGGTTTTACGCTGCTAAGTAAACATCGGTCGATCAGTCCACGCCCCAGAGACGTGCCCATTTTCACAAACATATGCTCGAACAACTGGCTCACCGTCGTCATGGTACCCAAAAACCCGCCTCAAACAGAACGCTGAATGCAGATCCCAAGTCTCCCTACAAGAGCAAAACGCGCAATCTAATGGAATCTTATTCCGATTCCCGTCGTTTATCGTCCTCCAAACCCTAGACCGCCTGAAATTCTTGAAGACTCCTCTGAAAAGCATGTAATTACGTTTCTCTTCAGTGTGAACGCAACCGGGCCAATCACAAATGTAGAGGGAATCCCCTCTAAACCGACTCGCTAACAGCTTGTTTCCTTGCTCCCGACTCAAATTCCAAACCCCAGCCGCTAAATGAGATCCGACTGGTCTGCATTTCTTCTTCCTCTTCTTGCTAATGGAGAGGTCACGACCAACCTTGACGACAACACTCTCGGCCACTTCCGCTGAGCCAGATCCATCCTGTGATTCAGATGCAGCATAGATGGTATCACAATAGAGATCATCGAAGAGTGACCAAGAGTCATCAGAATGGGCGGTAGCGCTTACTGAAGCATCATCTGGGCAGCTCAAAGGAGGAGCTAGAGATGGATCAAGGGTGAGAACTGAAACTGAAGCATTTTCCTGATAATTCTCGTCGGGGCCGAGCTCACGCTCGAGGCCGAAGTCCGAATTCTCCAAAAGGACACCAGCATGCAGAAGCCCCGGGCAGCAAACCGAGAGCTTATAGAGAGCTTCCCACCAGCCTGGGAGATCACAGGGGACGGGCGAGGCAGTTAGAAGGTCTGCGACCACTGAAGGGATGGTTTGAGAGCATTTGTTCTTCCAACAGACGTTGCGAACCAGAGCCGAGAATTTAGTGCAGACGCAGGCAAGTCTTGCCCAGTTCCTGGGGTCGTCTTCGAGCCTCAACAAAATGTTGAGGACGATATCGTCGGAGAGATTGAAGAAGGCGGTTTCAGTCATGGAGAGAGTGGAAGAGTTCTGGTCTGGTTTTCTCTCGTGGAATCTTCTCTTCTTTTTCTCCTTGTTTCCGTGACGGCTTTTTCCTCTGTGCTTTGTCTTCTTTGGCGGAGTTTGGATCTGCCAGCAATGTGTTGTGATCCGGAGATCCGGATTGGGGAATCCTGATCCTCTGATATCAATCCCTCTTATTACTTTTTCATGCAACCGTGAGGATGAAGACACGTCGGCCCTCCTTGAATTAATGGAGAGGATCAAATTCAAATGACCTTGATGAAACATGGCAGAGTGACCACATGTTTTCATCGAACAACGACATCATGTACAGGTCTCAGTTTGGGAACGGAAAACGGGACAAGGACAATAGTGTTAGTGTGTCAAGACCGGATCTGCTCTTCACACAAGGCGCTTCACACCGATCTCATATGCACATCTTATCATGCATTGGGAACATCTCACCGAAGATATTCCTAATACACCGATCTCATATGCACATCTTATCGTCCAAGTGTAAGGAGCAGATCCTGTCCCAGGAATAAGATATGGGCGGAGCGGATCCCGTCCCAGGAATAAGATATGGGCATGGAGCCATGGACAATCCACCTTTTTGGTCGTCGGGTGTTTACCGTACCCACTTTTAACAGCAACCTCCAAGCGGTAGTTCGGAACTTCGAATCCGAATTCAAACTCCAATTTAGTTAAAGTGGTTTCGGATCTCAAATAAAATTGCCATATTGAATCTGGATCTGGGTTAGTCCAATTAAGATCCGAGTCCGGCGACATGATGGTTTTAGTTATGACTGTTCATAACAAGATCTAAACCAACCAATCCGGTCTGATCCAATCTGAATTGGTTGGTTTTTTTTAACATCGGTTGGTTTTGGGTTAAAAAAAACATAAACCGAACCGATCCGAACTGATTTAGATATATATATATATATATATATATATATATATATATATATATATATATAATTTATAAATATATTTCAGCTTTATTGAGGAAATATACATATTATATATAAAATTTCTGATATATAAAATTTCAGCTTTAATCCATCAAATCATTTTTAATTTCCAGGCATCAATCCTTCGCTTCTTAGACTTGAACCCTTTACCGTTCACTCTGAGAGAATCATTCACAAAACCGACTCAAACAGACCAGGTCGATTTTACTTAATACAGGGTCGGTTTCAGTTTCATTTCTTGGTAAATCGACCAGGTTGGGTCGCTTGGAAAAACGCCAATAAACCGATCCAACCCAACCCATGAACAGCCCTATTTTTAGTAGCAACGTATTAAAAAATCTCAACCTCTCATTTCAGCTAAGGAGGTGAGGTCGGGTCCTAAGGGGTAGTGTGGCACGCATATCAATATAAGGGAGTTGTGTGGTCACAATTTTTTTTATGAAAATGTACAATTAATTATTGTAGTAAGGTTATTAAAGTGTTTTTCATGTATTTGGCCCAAGGTTTAATGTGAAATTATTTTTAACTCATCTATACTATTATAAAATAAATTCATAAATGCTTGTCTTGCTAAATCATAATGATATAATGTTAAACCTTTAGCTTGCATTTGATTGCGGTATAAATAAATTTTTATTAATAGTAAAATTATGATATTATAAATGATTTGGATGAAAATTTTGATTAAGGATAATGAGCTTTTAGTAAGTGAGATTATGGATAGAGAGAAATGTTTAGAAGGAGAGCAAAATAAGGAGCTTGGTCTCTGCAAATTTGTGGGAGAAAATTAGTACCATTTCCATTCCTACGGACTCAAGAGATGATGAATTAATCTGGAGATGGAAAATTCACTATCAAATCGGCCAACAAAATAAAATGTAGTTCGATTAATATATGAAATAATAATCTGAATTGGAATGCTTTGATTTAGAATCAAAACTGAAACATTCATGTACCTTTTTCTCAAAAGGTTTTAATATTTATGGAGTTTGCAATTTTTGTGGGGAAGATGAAGATATAGACCACATATTTAAAAAATGTGAAATGGCCACTCAAATATGGAGTATGATGCCATATACCTTTGTTAATCCAAATGATGTTGATCATCTCTTATAGATAGAGTGGTGGGATAAAGTGATGGATAATGATTCAAATGGGGCTCTTAAATGCAAAGAGAAATGTGTTTTTATTTTATGGAACATTTGGAAGAATCGAAACAAAAAAAAAATCAATAATACCAGTACCACACCTCAAATGACTATGGAGAAAGCATTTAAATGCCCATAAGGAATATAAAAGCTTTCGAAAAGAATCTCATCCCGTGCAACACAAATCTTGGAAGCTTATTGCTTGGAAGGCTCCAAAAAACTTAATACCATCAAAATTAATTTTGACGCCTCTCGTTCAAATAATGGGAGATCCTCCATTGCAGCTATTGCAAGGAATCACAATGGTGACATCGTGTGTTTCGAAACAATATGGTAGAGGCGTGGGCAGCATGGGAGGCTCATAACTTGGCAGTGAGCTTCTCCGACAGCCCCATCATCATTGAGGGCGATTCAAAGTTAGTTATCTCTTACCTCAAATTCCTCTACAACCCATCGTGGCAACTGAGAAACATTGTTCGGGAAAGCTCCACATTGAAGATGCGGCTGAATGAGGACTTTCTTTATAAGCATGTTTATAGAGAGGCTAAGGATTTGCTAGCAAATGCGGCTTTATAATAGGCTCATTGGTGGGTGGACTTTACTCTTAACAATATTGTTCATAATTTAGTTTGTATTTGCTCTAGTGACTTTAGGGGGAGTGCTACCCCACGCATAGAAAGGTTTCTTCAAAAAAAAAAAAAATTGATATAATTTTGTTTTAAATTTTACTTTCTTTTGTTTGATTACAATACAAATGAACTAAATAAGAAAAAATTAAAGTGTAGACTAAAGATGCGTTATAGCTACCCACTGAACAGGTTTGGAAAAAAAATAATTAAAAAAAAAAAACTAAAATGATGGTTGGCATCAATGCCAATTTCCCAAAAATCATCGCCACATCAAAGATACATGAAATAAAGAAATAGTGGTGATTTTCAATCTGTTTGGTTGGTTGATTTTTGCAATTTTTGGAAAATCAACAAAAAAACAATTCTTGAAATAAGCCCATCAGTGATTCCAATTTTTGGAAGATGACATGGCATCCGACATGTCTCCAAGAAAAGGATAATTCCAAAGAAAATAATCACCCTTGAAAATCAGTACCAAACAAACTGCAATTTTTAGTAATTTTTCAAAGACGACCACTTTCAAAAACCAGTAATAATCGGCAACAAAGAATCATCTTCAATGCCAAAAACCACTGTTTAATTCCAATTTCAAAAACCAGTGATTCCAACTATCCAGGTCAAGCTGTAAAAACGGCCTAAGCTATACATACCACTTTACCTGAACAGATTTGGAAATGTTGAAGAACATAGTTGCCGTTTGCCAACCTGAGAGCCCAACCTATATACGAATCCGATTGAGACTTGGAAGGTCCTTCCGAAGAAGTTGGCTGGGAATAGCCGAATAGGAAGAGAGAGAAGGATTCCTAAGCGTGGTCACAGATTAGCTGGTTTATGTCAAAAATACAAAATTAGGTGCACAATACACTATGCATTTGTTGCTTATTTTCCTACCAATAACTAGTAATCTCCAATCAAGATGAACAAATTAGACAGAAACAAAGCAAGATTTCTAAGGTCCAAACCAACAAAATTTCAAGTCATTTTTTTAATAGGACATGCATTCTTATCTTTTTTAGTATCATAGGAGAAGCATAATAAATCACTGTTTAATTCCAACATCTAAATTTGTCCCAGTACAACTCTTCCATTGTTTAGTTTATCAAGAATGTTTTATCCAGCATAGTAGCAAACACCAACCTCACTAGAAGACCTCGAGTTGTCAGATCATCTGCAGCCAGATCTTACCTGTAAATAATAGATAGATGCTATCAGAACCCATAAACAATTAGGCAATCAAGGCAAGGGAAAGGAAACATCATTAACTAACAGAGAAATGACTATGCAGATGGAGATCGAGACCGAGATAAGCTGCGGCTACGACTCTGGCTTGGGCTCCGGCTATGACTAAGGCTCTTCTGCTTCTTTGGGCTTTTGCTCACACGTTTGCTACGAGGCTGCACATTGCAGGTTGAGTAAAGAAATACATGAAGTAACCAATTCAAAGAGTTTTCAAGTCACAAATTTTAACTTACAGAGGGTAATGGAGATTTCGATCTTGATGGAGATCTGCAAAAGTTCCAGAAATAACCCAATTCAATATCCACAACGTTCTTTTAACACCTTTGATCCAAAATCCAGGACGCCTCTTCCACGTCAGAGCAACCATATTCAAAAGGAAAAAGAAGAAAAAAAAAAAAACCCATAAAACTTTAGCATGGTTCAACACACAAAGCACAAGTCATTAAGACTCCCTTCCCACCAAAGAGGAACCCGCAAGTCACTGATAATCATTGACCCAATGAAGAAACATGTCGAAATAGAAAGCACAACGATATATTGGCAATCTGGATAATGGCACAATAACATAGTTAAGATATAGAGGTTAGGATAGGAACATCATTCCCATTTGTACCACCAAAATCAAAAGAGGACTCTGAGCGCAACTCCTACAAGCATGGCGATGTTGGACCACAAAGTGATTTTGGATTTGTTTCAACCGCTGATTGGTGGTTGGTCCCAATAGCATTTAGTTCACAGTAATCCAGCTTTAATATCGCAGCTCATCCTCTCCTTCCCCACTCTAGCTCTAGCTCCCATGGGCGTGCTATGCATAATTTGTAAAGAATTAATATATAATCCAGGTTTATAAAGCTGCTCATCCATGAAACAGCATACCTCCACAACCAAAAGAGTTACAGGCATTTGCACCATATCCAATCAAGTTCCTAATATGCAATCCCCAAATCGCCGCATAAAGCCATATCTAGAAAACAAACAAGGCAACCTTTATGAACAAGGGATGATAATTCGGCAACCTTGGTGTGCGTTTTCTCAGCAATCCCCCATCCACTTCAGAACAATAAGTGGAAAAAGTACATGAAACAGTGAAAAGGAGAAAATAAGAGCAACAAAGAAATTGTAGCAAGACAACTCCGAGTCTTACCTGGACCATTATGGAGAGTAGAGGGATACAATCAAAGACTAGCCAAGAAAAAAAGCTACGGTGCCATCAAACAATTGCATGTTACAAAAGCTGTCATCTCCAACGAGAGAAGACTCCATCAAATGCCTTTCCATTTAAAAAAAAAAAATCTTTTTCTTTTCCTTGTGTACCATGATTTTACCACCAGCAACAAGGCCCATATAGGAGAAACAGTCAGTTCCATCAATTTGTCTTTTCAGTAGGTTTTCTATTTTTGGGAATTATTTGTACTTCAAAGGAATCCAATAATGATCATTGCGGCCTGTGATGGTAAAATCTTAGGCTAACAAACGGGAGAATGCAGCATCAAGTATGGATGTGACCGCTATGTGCTGAAATGTCAGAATTTAGGTCCATATCCAGTTCACCCCTCCCAAGGGCCAAGAGCCCAAGATGCATTGAGCAATGGCTTTACATTAAAACTGATTATAATTGACAAATCACAAATTACTATTTTCTGGGGGTCTTGAGCGAAGGTCAGGATTCTTGATAGCTCTATTGGAATCAGCCAGGAGATATTGAAAGCATATATATCCTTTTAGCCGGCTGCTTTCATTTTTGTTTCCATCCATTTCTTTGTTTTATAATTATTACAAATTAACTAATAAATTACACAAGATCCATGTGTTAAAATCATAAGAGGTTGATACACTGGCTATGTACATAAGACACCCCAGTCTATAAAATGAGGTCATGCCATCTCGCCAAGCAACATGTCATATTATCCTGCTAACATCTATACATTAGACCACAGTTGAATCATCATCTATCTCTTGTTTCTGTCTATCAACGGCATACCAGTGATATGCTTTACAATGTACTTAGTATACCTTACCCTGATGCAAACTTAAAAAGCATATACAAAGATACAACTGAAGTAGATGGGTAAACACAAAATCTTGCAATTATTTCAAATGTAAGAACAATTGCATAAACTAACAGAAAGTCGGCAAGGACTCAAAAGATAATAAAGGTCAACATAGGACTTCACAAAATTAGGTTTTGAGTCTTTTGACTAAAGATCAGAGATCACTGGAAAACAATGCAATTGGACTCTGAATATGAGTACCCTTACTGATGCATGTACATGCATTTCATTAGTAGCCAAAAAAATCAAATGGCAACAGTCTAAGGATGCATTAAATCTGGTAAATAATGAGAAAAATAAAAACAAGCACATATCATTAAGTGTGAAAACCATAGAGAAAAGATCTAGCTGGTGGTTGGTGTAGAACGGTTGTTTGAAAGCTCATTTGAAAGCTAATACAACCAAAACACCACAAGGGAAGGAACAATTGTGCAAGCAATATGTATTACTGGAAGGCAAATGATGGATATATACACAGACTTCTCTCAATACAACAAATAATTGAAAACTACCTATGTTGCACAGAAGTTCACAAAAAGGGAAGGGAGGCCAATATAGGAACCAAAAATGCAAAGTCAAAACCAAAATCTAGGCAACAAAAATAGGAAATCAAGAACTCTTAGGGTCTTTTTTTATTGAAGGATAAAAGGAAATTTCATTAAACTGAAAAAAAGCAGTACATCTCAAAATGCTGGTTGACTAGTTGACAAACCAACTTCTAATCAGAAGTTACACAAACTCTTACAAGGGTCTACATGGAAGGTTCTGCAAATAATAACAACCCATGGAACAAGACATCTTAACAGACAACAGGAATGTACTGAAAGAAAGCAATGCTGCCACCTAAGCAGAGAAATGCAAACTCTTATAAAAGAATGTAGTTAACAACATGGAACAAAAAAATTATAATGTATGTTAAAACGACCATGTGGAAACAGAAATACATACCTTGACAAAGAGCGTGGTCTTGACCCTGAATGGGAGCGAGAAGAAACAGACCTTGATCGAGATCTAGACAAAGAACGACGAGAAGACTTGGCCTTTAAGGATTTACTGCATAAGAATTACTTAGTTTAGTTAAGAATCATATAATCAACATTCATAACTGAATTGCAAAATGACCAAAAACAAACCACTGAAACAAACCTTTGGCTTCGGCTTCTGCTATAACTGCGACTGCGACTAGGGCTTTTACTTTTACTTCTTGAGTGGGACCGGCTACGACTACGGCTCCTAGATAAGCTCCGCCTTGAATCGTACTCTTTCACCTAAAGTAGGCAAATACAAGCGTAAAATCCATGCAAAGAACAAAAGAAAGGGTTCAGAGTGACAAGTTATTAAATAATAGTAATCATCATCATCATCATATCATCCAAGCTACATGAATCCTGTTTTGCCATTCCGTTCCATTTCATGCCATATCCATCATAAAACTATTGACAAGTTATTAAATCATACTCGTATATATGCCCGGGAAAATGCATTCCGAAACTCAGAGTCGTCTAGCTTCCTAATCTGCAGATAAAGAAAAGGTAGAATATCATTTTTATTGTTTAAAAAGTAAAATACTGTCAATAGAAAGAAATCAGATATTTAGAACAGAAAGTAGTCATAATTAAAATTAAAAAAATAATAATAAAAATAAAAAAAGTAAAAGAGCAAATAATTAAGAACTCACAGCATATTTCATGTCTTCATAGTTTGTGTAATCCACAATCCCAGTCGTACCTACAGAAAAATCAAAACAAAAAATATATATTTCAAAACTCCCAAACAAGCAATCAAATGAATAAAAGAAGAATATGGGAAAATAGATAAATTGGTTTCATTTCTCCAAATCGTTAATACTTATGCCTAAAACAACCTCTAAATTCAGATATTATGCAGCTTAGCAACAAGTATGATTATATCCTTTTTATGATTAACAGCTATTTATATTAATTGGAAAATAGCGATTACTTAAATAGATGTTTAAGACGTAAATAGAAGTGAAGCATCCCTTTGGTAAGGTAGCTGAGGAGGAAACCTACATCACTTTATTTGCTTCACACTTAAAGTTACATGACCATTCCACTTAAGGTATATGGTGTGTGTTGTGAATCTTTTCGTAGGAAGCTTAAATTTCTCAAAAACAATATTAAACAATGGTGCAAGGAGTACGTGGGGCACATTCTTGGGAGGAATAAGATCACATGAGCTCAGACCAAAGGCTTGGACTTAAAAGAGGAATCATATTCACTATCAGCTGAAGAGAGGCAGCAAAGGGAGGTAGCCAGGGATGAATTTGGAAGGCTATGGCCAAAATATTGTAGATGCAGAAGTCTAGAATCTTATGGCTCAAAGCTGGTGATAAAAACACTAGATTTTTCACAAGGGTTTTTTTATAGGAAACGGTAACTTTTCATTAAGATTTTTCACAAGTTTGCTTGGCCAGATCCAGTCCTACCTCAGTCATTGCATCCCAAGTTTCTCAACTACACCCAATCATAGCCTTCTGGAACATATTGGTGCCATTTGGCAAGTCTTTTTAAAGATCTTCCGGCCGACATAACAGCCAAAAGTCGATGTGAGATTTTTCACTAGGATCTTAGCAGCTTGAACACCGTTTGGTAAAGGCGTGTCTTCCCGCGCAAAGACGTGATGAAGAAGGAAAAAAGCTCCATTTTGAGCTTCCCGAAAATAGCCCAAAACAGGAAAAGACCAAAATGCAGGCTGCTGGGCTTCTAAACAGCCGACAGCCCACATGGAAAGATGCACCAAACAGAATCATTGTTTGTTGACTGTCCAACATTGTAGCAATGCCAAATTAATAATTGTCTAATAGACTTCAGTCAACCTGTTCTCCAATTTGATAGCACTATTGATCCACCTCCCCAGTAGCACAAAACAACGTTATGAAAATCGTAACCATATTGTAAATAATAGATAAAGTTGAATCAAATCAAATCATGAATCATATCATAGACAATAAGATTATTTATATTTTTTACAAAATTGTCAAAAAATTAAATATATACATATTCAAAGGCTTAGATGATGATGACAATGACGATGACGGTAACAATATACAAAAAGGATATATCTATATCTATATATATATATATATATAAAAGTTTACCTTTTTTGAGAAAAAGTAACTATTCATTCAAAGGGAGGCATTTTTGCCCTATTTTTAATCCATGTCTACTATATATGTAGTTATGTACCTAATACAATATAATTTACCACTTGTACAATAAAAGACTAAGGTGATATAATTAAGTCTGACTTGAAAGGCAAATAAACCATTTACAATGGCTCCTTAAATTACATATGATGGAATCATAAAAAAATGTAAGATTTACAAATCAAATCGTATGATGGAAAATAAACCTAATGCAAATAAACCAGTTTCTGGCAAGGGCATTAAAACAAGTCTCCCTTGAAAAAACTAAAAAAAAAAAAGACAAAGTAGAGAACTAACACCTAATTGAATTTACTTGAATCACAGAAATCATATAAAATGTAAGATTTACGAATCAAATCGTAGGATTCAAAAAAAAAGTCCTAAGATTTTTGCAGAAAAGGTTTATATATAAGATTCAAATCAAAACCCCTCAGGATTTATGATTCAAATTGTGCAGTTTTGACAACATTAGCATGACATTCTAGCAATCAAAAATTCAAGCAGAAATTCCACAACTAACATCAGTTATTGCAAAATCATAATAAATACAACTTGTTTATCTCTGAAATGCACTGATTATGACTTCAGCTAGAGAGCACTTCCAAGTTCACATCAAAAAAGGAAAGGCAAATAAGAAGGCAAATAAGAAGTCAAATTAGAGGTGCAACTCGGACAAGCTCAGGTTGAAGATATGTCAAATTTTGAAAGGTCCCAACCCAAGGGCCTAGGCCCAATGCTGTGTAAACTCTTCAAATCAAGTACCCCAATTTTTTTAATTCTTCAAATCAAATGCCCCCATATTTCTGAAAAAAACAAAGGAGTCAAAAAGGTCTCCAAGTTGTAGGCATTAAACCCTTTGGTTCAGGTCTCTCTCACAACAAGTATACATACAGAGATAGAATCTTTTTTTTTTTTTTACTTTACAAGTACCTTATCCTTTTCGATAAGCAAATAGATGCACATTAAACAAATTGAAAGTAACAAGAAGAGAGAGGGGAAAACAGTCCCCCTGCAAAATTTAAATCACAACTTGCAATCTTTAACAACCACTTGCAGCTTAAATGTCGGATTAAATTTTATCCAGTTATGAAAAAACAAGAACTGAAGAAGAAAATAAGAGAGGAAGAACCGTTTACAGAGAAAACAAATGAAACATGAATGGAATTATATAATATGTATTTATTCAGTGTTCATAAAATGCATGCCAGACACCACCATAAAGGCATAAACAATAAGGTAAAAAATTGAAGATAAAATACATTCACTACATACACAAAGAAATATCAAAAAGTTATGAAAAGAAATTACTTATCATAAAAAAAGGTATAAAAAGAAATCTCATCAACCAAAACTTATGAGAATGCCCAGCCCCCAAACGGTCAGACAAGGAAATCTTTATCATCATCATTTTAAGTATTCTCCAAAGCCCAAGATTATCCAGAGTAATAAGCAACCATGATCTAGGGTCATGATACCATTGATCCATATTTTACAAAATCCCTGCCTCAATGAACATGAATTCTAACCAACCCATCTGCCTTTACAGACAGCATCCCAGTCAAGTAAATTCATCAATGATCATCATCCATGAACATGCAAAAAAAAAAAAAAAACCTCCACTTCGTCTGGTCATAATTAAGTTTTCTCTAATAGATTAACCATAAATTATATCTTTCCAAGACTTGCCACCACCAGATCCCCAATCATCTCCCCCCCATGTACTATTATCTAATTGTCCAGTTCTTTGCTCCAAAATGCACAAAGAGGCATATTGCAATCTTATAATATATTTCATGTAATGTTTTAATCTCTTTGGGTTGGTCAGAAAATACTGCAAAGAAACATCAGCCACCCATCTCAAATCCTATGTGAATTTTTTCATAACCTTTTCTGCATCAATATACAACAAGAGTGGAGAGAACAAAAATGAGCCAAATAACAAATACAAATACAACCACCAACTCCTAAGGTAATGTTTGATAACTTCTGAAATGGGGTATAAAAGAGGAATACAGAAAAGATTCCAATTTAGAATGTCTCATTCAGCATTTCAGCAACTCAAGACTTAATTTCTAAATGATGAAGTACAGGAATTAGGGTGATTAATTTACCCCTAATAATTTTATCATATACCAAAAAGAATACAGGATTTATCCATTTAGGCCATTTTTATGTTTGGAATCTTCTCTACATTCTGCTTTCAGCACCACCTAAATAAAAAACTGAAGCTCAATGTAACCTACCACCACCATCACGGAACACTTGAGAGAAGCAAACGTCCCCAGCTCGACGCATGTGATCCTGCATACAAAATACTTGTAATGAGAGAGGGAGAGAGACAGAGACCAGGACATAGAAAAAAGATGTCTATGAAACAAGGTATACAAGGTATCATGGTACCTTTAGGTCTTGCCATGAAGCAGAAGAAGGTAAACCTGTGACTAACACTGCACGAGAGAGAAATTAAGAACAGTTTGATAAAAGAAACACAACCAGCCTATAGATGAATATCAGAGTTATGATGGTTGGGACACACACCACGATATTCAGATCGCCTAGAGACTCCTCCACGGCTGCCACCGCTGGCATAACTACTACGACAATCTATTGAAGAAGAATGGCCACGCCCACCATGTGCCAGTTCTACCTATATTGATATAAAACAATAGGTGAAATGGGTAAGAAATGAAGAAGTGTTAACTAATAAATGAGCACAGGTGAAACCAGAAAATTACAAACTTTACTAACCCTTAACCGATGCCCATCAAAGTTATACCCGTCACGACTACGAATGGCATCTTCAGCATCTCGAGAATCTTCAAACTAATAACAAATATGAGGTCAGGGAAAACCAATATAAAATGGGCAACAGGATGATTTCACACTTAAAAATGGATTTAAAAAAAAAAAACAAAAACTAAATAGAATATCATATTACCTCAACAAAGGCATAACCTGGTGGCCTTGGCGGGATCTTCAAGTCAATATCAACAATAGGCCCATACTGTGACATGAAGCCAATGACAACCACAAAACAAAAAGATTAACATTCAGCAAATAAGGCACATTAAAGTGCCATGACCACGTTAAAATAAAACTTCTATCCATTAGACAATACACCTTGTACATGAACAAATTAACATGATGTTATTCTAGCACTTGTAGGTTGGATAAGTATTAGATGCAGAAAACGGTCTTCTGCAATCAAGAGATTCTTCCAGCACATAGATTCTGGCTTTAGTAAAGGGCCTTGGACTGATAAATTCTATGGGTTTTAACCACATTGATGTGAAAAATTATTCTTGGGACTCAGGTTAGTATTGGATGAACAGGCATCGGATCTGACAGTCCTGGGGTTTTGCATCATCACACTGGGGAAATCTCATTTAGATGCATGCATCCCTACATCTCTACACCATTCAATACAAGATGGCCTTTTCATTGGAAGGTTAAGAGGAATGGTCCTTTTTTCTGTAAGGTAAGGTAATCTATTGTATAAGTATCATTATAAACACCCCTGTACAACAAGATTCTGTACATCAGTTTTAATTGTCACTAGAAAAAAGAAACACAGTTTCCTCATAATCTAATGCAAAATTTTTCTCCTTATTTTGATAGGAAGATTATATACAATTTTACATGCTGACATTTGTCCTATTGTGTATTCATAACTATATTCTATCAATAATAACTATGCTTAATCAGATGTAAGACTAAGTAGATAAATTGTAACACTACATTACTGGAGAAGATATAAAACATAACCATATCGAAATGAGAAAATAAAATTAGTATAAATCAATAAGTAGAAACCAAAAGGTGCCGTATAAATCTAAATTTACCTTATAAAAAAGATCTTCTATTTCTCTCTCACGAATATCTCCAGGGAGGTTGCCAACGTAAATGGTTCTACTCAAATGACCACTCATTCTACCTGAGACCATTCTAAAGTAAACATGAATAAATTTATAATTAAACACCGATGACAAAAAATGACCAAAAAAAATTACGACATACAAAAAGTATCGAGAACCAAAATTATGTTTTAATATGTATGGGTTGCTACGAAAGTAGCTACATAAGTCATAAAACGCCCAATTACAGAATTACTCAAATAGATATAAACAATTACGAATAGAAATTATGTTTAAAAACAATAACAATAATAATCAAACGAACCCCCTACGGGATTAAAATCTTGCTAAAAAAAATATCATAAATTTGCAAAATGAGTAGAGAGACACAACGGAGCAAATCAGATTATTCCAACTTGGATGAACAATAGCAGTCTATTTTGCTGTGGCACCTGTTATCAAAAACCCTGCAGGAGTAATCGAGAATTTGGGGAAAAAAGGACAAACCCATATACATGTCAAACCCTAGTCCAGTAATATATCATTCAGCAAATAGATACAAAGTTCTAAAAGAGAACGAAAGATAAAATCTTGAATCCTGGGTTGACTGATATAAAAAGCAAACAAATATGCATGGATAGAAAAAAAAAAAAAAAAAAAAAAAAAAAAAACCAAGCATAAGCACGGAAGATGAAGAGCTAAGGCCTCTCTCGGGTTTCTAGGGTTTGAGAGTTGAGACTCACCTTTAGCGGGAGACAACGCTTACAGAGACGAGGAACACCGGTTGGACGGATAGAATCGATGGTCTCGACAAGAACGCCCCTAACCGTGAGCACGCAATTATAAACATTTTTTTGTTCACGTGCGTTGCATGTGACAATTTCAAAATAATAATAAGGATAAATTGCATGTTACCACCCTTTATATTGGTGGTAGTGATGTTTAGTCCTCGAAGTTTTATTTGCACAGTTACCTCGGTAAATTTACTTATTCGGGTTTTACCCAAGAAATTTTATTTATCCATATTCTTTTGGTTGAAACTTATTGAGGTAAATTTTACATTCCAATTTATCCATGTTATTTTATTTTACCAACTTTTTTAGGTAAAAGATTAATTTATTATACTATTGCCAAAATTACTTTATTGGCCTAAATGAATATTTTCTCTCGAGGTTTTGTTTTATAAACTTGTGTAATAGGTCAATGCCATATCAAAAGGAACCCAATCAATCACTATTGCCAACATTACCCTTTCTGAAGGTTTTCTTAATACCACTAATCATAGAAAGATCTGAATTAAAAACAAACTAGAGGTTCATCCTATCAAATCAATAATTTGAATTTGCTATGTTAAAACAAAAAAAGAAGAAAAAAAGGTAACGTGTTGTTTTCTATTCAGTAACTACATGTTTTTTGATAATCAAAATACAAAAAAAAAAAACAAAAACAAAAGATAACTATAGTTCTATTGAGTTACTAATCAACTAATTAGAGAGGATGTAAGAGAAAATGTATGCATTTCTAAAGTCAGGTGGTAGGCTAAAAAGGTATTCAACCTCTCCCATGTCACTAATTAACTTTTTACTCATTTTGATCATCACATCTAAAGTTAAACGAGGGGTCTTCCTAATCTCTTCAAACATTTTCATTCTCATCTCCCTACCCTCCTTATCCACATTCAATGCATCTATCACTTGTGCAACCCTATCATTGTATTCAACAAACCGTTGTTCAACCCTATTTATCTTTTCTAAAATCACCTTAACCAACAAGTCATCATCCACGTAGCTCCTTGACCTCTTACTTGCTCTATGCGGACAAGAGGTTGATGAAGTACTTATTGGAGGTTGAGTGGATGGTGGTTGTGTGGCAAATTGTAAAGTCATGTTATCTTTTTGAAAAAACTCTAACCCAACTTATTGAACTTCTCCTTCATTAATTGGTTCATCTTCCATGGATTGGTAACTTGATTGTTCTTCCTTATCAACAACTTCTGTAGCATCATAAGGGATTTCTGCAAGCTCCCCAGTGGCTCTGTCTCTTCCAAATATGATAGAAAGTTCATTGAGAAATGGAAAATGCTTGTTCCTTAATCCTTTGGCATATGGATGGCCCTACATTTATCAAAGCAAAAATATATTAATAAATTGGATGTCATTTAAAACAGATGTATACATTTGTCTAAAATATAAAATAAAATAATCCGCAATTACTTTAACCCACCCATTTAAGACTTCTTCCTCACATGTAATGCATTTCTTGATGTCATCCCACCCAAATCCTGAACAATTAGGGCCTAACATCTCACATATGGCTCACATTGTCTCTTCATATGCTTCACCCGAGATTCTATATAAGGTGTTGCCTTCAATCCACATCGAGGGAGATTTTCTTCCATGTATTTTTCTAATTGTACCAAATACCCTGCCTAGAATGTCTCATTATCTGCTCTCCACATTCCAATTTGAGCCAATATCATTAAGTCCCAACCAATTTTTCATCCCCTGCCTTTGTCCAAACTCTATTTTGCCTATTTGATTGTTTCTTCTCCTTATCTTTCGCAACCATTTATAATAACAAGTAATGGATAGACATAGTAAAGGCATAGGAAAATAAGTAAACAGTTGTTACAAATAACTCACATGTTATCTATTTCTAATAACAATTAATAGATGAATACAAGGAATGCAAACATAAATAAGTGAACAATTGTTACAAACAGTTCAAGTTTGATTGAACAACAGATAAAGATCTAGTACATTTGATACAATAGCCTAAATAAGAAATTGCATTACTAAATGTCTAAATTGTTGCCACGTTTGATTTGCCAAGTTGTCTCTGAATGCAGCCCATTCACTGCTACTCTCTAGACCTGTGATTTGTTCATCAACCTCTGCTACATTGTGTGAACCTCCTTTAATGGCTAAGAAATTTTCAATTCTTGCTTCTATGGGACCAATTGACATATTTTTCCTTATATAATTGTGTAAGAGGCAACATGCACTAATGATCCTACACTGGATCTTTATTGGGTACCAAGTCGAGGTCCTAAATATTGCCCATCTTATTTTTAAGAGGCCAAATGTCCTCTCAATTACATTCCTAGCTATACAATGCCTCATGTTGAATATCTCATATGGGGGGGCTTGGTTGGTGTCCTTGCCTCCACTCATATAGGTGATATCTTTGACCCCTATAAGGTGTTAGGAATCCCTCACTGTTGGGGTATCCAGCATCACATAAGTAATAATGACCTAAACAAATGTATGACAATACATATTACTTTCTTAAACATTAATATTAGAATTTTTGCTCTAGTGTCCTAATTCTCGTGGTTCAATTATTACCTTGTGGTAATTTTAAGCCATTTCTCCTTCAAGTAGCATCACAAAGGACTCTAGTGTCATGAGCAGATCCCTCTCAGCCAGGCAATATGTAAATGAACTGCATATCTGGAAAGCAAACACCCAATACATTTGTTGCAATTTCATTCTTCTTCATTCAATATCTAGGCTTATCCTTTTCAAACACTTGGACCCTAATATATGTTCCATCTAAAGCCCCTAAACAACCCTATACAATAAAATAGGAAAGATAAAATTAAAAATTCTAACCTTTAAAGGTTTGTTATTTGTAATGAAAAAAATAAATAAATAATGGGCACACCTTGAACCACTTCCATTTCTCATCATGGGCATGGAATCATTTCTTGGTGCATGCTTGCAGTTTATCCAAGGGTCTCTTAGAAAAGCTTTTAAGCTTTTGATACCTGAAGCACAACAGTAAAATAATACATTTAATTTTATGAAATAACTTGTTTTTTGCTTAGTAAGAAAAGGAATAAGAAATCTAATTGGATGATCCCTGTATATACTAGCTTGTTCTCTAGGATTGTATAATTGTCAAACTGTAAAAGGTGAATTTTGTAGGGATCTTCCATGGATGTAATCTGTAGGTACAAAATGTTGAACCACATGAATATTCTTGTGTATGTCATTCTCTGTTTGCATTCTCTTATTTCATCTCTTTAGATTTCCTTTCACAATATAGACTTTGATGGAAAGAAGTGGTCAATCAGTAGCTAGACTGCAAAACATAGGTTGCAATTCTTCTACAACGACATATAACTGGAGTAACATTTAATCATGGTGGATAGGGTTGAGAACACAAAAGGTGTGTAGACCCCACTAGACAAGAGACCACAATGTAGTGGAAGTTGATTAGAATTTTATTATTGTTGAGTGAGTAGGAGAATTCAACATTCTCACATAAAATATTAGATCATATAATATATAAAAATCTTCAGACAGAGATTACAAATGATTCAAAACTACCAAACCCGGCATAACAGATCAGTGTATATATATTTTAATAATATAAGAGAAGATTGAACACATGAGGTTCTAATCTTGTTGGACAATGATACAGAACATTCAGAAGCCATGCAACTAATTATCATCCTATCAATCTTCTGTTCAGTGAATCTGTTAGTTTCTGTATATTTTGTTTCTCTCATCCTTTCTTTTTCAAGGGAAACAAGCAAAGATCATTTCTGTTCAGTGAGTCTGTGCTTATTTGCTTGCTTCGAGGATGGAGAATCGTCACTTCCCGAGGGGGGGAGAGGAGACTAGAGAATGGAAAATGGCAGGAACAAGACTAGAGAAACTTGAGAAATTAACGGAAGGCGGTTCTAAACTTAATTCTACATTTTCTTTAATTAAACAATTTGAAAACTGCATTGGTTGTCAAACCAATGTGAGCTATAACAAAAATTATAGTGTGTTTCTTGCTCCACTTTATCCTTCGACCACTACTTCTTGAACACTTTGACAATAATAAAAAGAAAAGAAAAAAGTCTAACAACTTGATAAAGAATCGAGCTATTCTGCAATGAGAAGGGATGATCAAATATCATTTGGAGAATAAGCTTGTTCTATGATTGCCTTGAGAAGCTTGTCTACGTCCCCTACCTCACCCTCAACCCCTGTTTTGGGTAGCTACCTTGACCAAGGCAAGAGGTAGAATGGTGGCTAGGAAATAAGACTATCTTGGACCATACACACTGTAAGAGAATTTGGCAAGAGAGTATGCTGGACAGTTTTGTAAATTGGGTTTTGATGATGCACGATCCAGTCGGTCCTAGCTGTCGGTAACCTTGCCTCTGACGGAGCAGGAGATGCCTGAAACAGGGAGGAAGCAAAAGATTCCCGGGGGAGGAATCCGGTGGGAATGCTCCGATGCTCAAGTTAGTACTCTTGAGAAGGCAAAGAGGATGAGAGATTCTGAGACCAGAAGGCGCAAAGTGTCACTTACCTTTACTCTAGGGGAAGAGGGCCTTTTATAACCACCCTGGTGCACTCACTCCCAATCCTCTGCTAGATCAGGTGTAACCGCCTCTGTGGGGGGCAGACATAACCGCCATTGACTTCTTTGTCAGGGTCGTCTCTACAACAACTAAGATGGCAGTAGCAGGTGGCCGTTGGAGTGCGGCTGTCATTTGTCAAATCCATGATCAGTTAGGCGCGCTGCCTCAGAGTACGGACTTCTTTGTCAGGTACGGTTGTTCAGTCATGCGACCTGAAGCCGAAATGCCAGGGTGGTGCCTGAGGTAAAGTCTTGAGTTCGGATAGGAGTGTGGCCCAGACTGACCCACCTCGGGTCAGTCCGGGCTTCGCCCTTCGCGGGGTTCCTTGTAAGGCTCGGGATTTCTAGGAAAAGCTCGGGTTCTACCTTATAGGAAGCGTGGGTTCCTTTTGGGGAGCTCGGGGCCTCTCTTATGGGGGAGCTCGGGCCTCTTCCTAGGATATGGCTAGGTCGTTGTGCCGAGTTGACGCTCCTACCAGGTCATACCTGGTTGCTTCCACGTGTCGCATAGCCAAGGGGTCGGGCCAAATCTACCTCCATCAATTGCCCCCCACTCCCCGTGCCAGGGGTTTTGACCCGACGTGGAGAGTTCACAGACTGACGGGTGGATTTGCCCCGTGGTGTGCTTCGTCTAGTTCGGAGATCCTCCGGTCTGACCCGCCAATGCTCTTGGCTCAACTAGGGTTGGATCAGCTCAACCAGGGTCGGCTCGACTCGACCAAAGGTCAACCCGGGTAGCGTACAGCTCACGTGCGGACGTCAAACAATTATCAGATTTTGGACGTCAAAAATTTGCGCTAAACTGATTTCACCTTGAGGGTTGTGCAATCGGTTTTCCTGAGAGTCGTTGGATGGCTTTGATCTTGACCGTTGATGCGCAGGTATAGCAACTATAAATAGTGGGGGCCCTGGTCACTTTTCCTTCACTAGTCTTCAGCACTTGTTTCTTGAGCTCGCGTCCAAGGTCTTCAACTCGTGTCACCTTTCTTAGTTCGGTAGCTTTTCCTTGGTGAGTCCCCCGGCAGCCTGGCATCCACTTCTCATCGAGTTCGGATGCCAGATAAGTTCGGATCCTCCACCATGACGTTTGAGAGACTTTGGTCTCTTGTTTGTCAGCTCAACCTGCCCAGGGAGTATACTTATAGCTTACCTACGGGCGACTTCCCTTGGGAGCACGGTCCGGACGAGATCGTGATTTTTTGGGAGAAGCTCATCGTCGGGCTGCGCCTTCTTTTTCATCCCCTAATCGTTGAAGTCTTGAATCATTTCGACGTCACCGTTGGTCAGCTCCACCTGAACTCCATCTGCAACGTTGTTTCGACCATCTCCCTATGCTGTTAATACGTCCTTCCTTTAAACTTATAAATTTTCTCTGCCCTCCTCATGCTTAAGAAGCAAGTGAGCTTCCTCCCCGAGCACAGGCGGGCCTATTACCTATCTCCCCGCCTGGGATTTAAACTTTTACACAAGCTTCCAAGTAAGGTCCCGGCGTGGAAGCGAGACTACTTTGTGGTCCGAAGTGCTACGGGGTGGCCATTTCCCACTCATTGGAGGGCGGCTATTCCCGACCACGGTGTCATGTTGGATAAAGACACGGCGGAGACCTTCCAGTCTTGGGCCCAGCTCGGGTTCGAGTGCCAAGATTACCTTATAGAGGCTAAGCTTATATAGGCCGGTCTGAGTTCGGGTAGGTTTCTTACTCAGATTTTTTTTGTTACTAATGTCGAGCTCTTTTCGCAGGTGTCATGGAGGCGGAGAAGGCCCGTGGTGTCAACTTGCTTGATGGGATGAAGAGAAAAGCGGGTTACTAAGCGGGCTCGCGTTGAGTCTCCTCTGGCTGTGGAGCCCGAAGTCCCAAGCCATCCTCTAGTCATCAACCTGGAGTCTCCTAGGGAGCCCGAGGTGGCCGGGCCTATCCCGGAGGTTGCAGCGGAGCCTGAGGTCGCTAAGACTCGAGATGTCGATACTAAGGAAGAATAGTAACTGACCAGAGTGTGCGAATGTATCCCAAATGCTCGGAGTTCTTCCTTCCTCAAGTGCAGCGCCTTCAACCTTCACGCATTTGATATCATTGCAATTATGGACGAAAAATTCCTTTGTTGCTTTTTACTACTACTTATTTTATTTCCCATACCTAGACAGTATTCTCCAATTCGGGGAGCCAAGAGGGGGTTGGTAGCGTGCTGTCAATGAGTTGTGCTCTCCGCAAGAGCAAGAAGGTTGTCTACCCTGGAGAGGTTGCGGAATGCGCTGACCTTCCTCCGGGTCACATCGGCGCATGCGCTGCATCTCATGCCATGGTGGTAAGTCGAAGTGGTTTCCCTTCTGTGTTTTTCCTGTGCTATTATTCTCTTCTTGTCGGACTGACTTGTTCTTGTTTGGTAGGTAAACTCCTCCATCCACGCCCTAAATATCCAATCGGAGAGGAACATGAAGCAAGCACAAGCTGCCGAAGAGGCTTCCCATGCAGTGCACACCGAGCTGAGGGTAGCTCGGGAGCAGATCCATCACCTTGAGGGCGATGCCTTGGCTCAGAAGAACGAGTTGGAGAGGCTTCGGAGGGAGAATGGGGCCTTGAGACTTGTGATAAAGCATTTCGTGAACTCGAAAGGGGTATTGGAGCATGAGGTCGAACATCTTAAGGCCGATATCAAGGAGAAGTCTGAGATCTTCTTCCAGGCCCTCGAGGACACTAAAGTAAAGGTCGTCGATGAGTATATCACGTCAGAGCGCTTTGACAACCTAATGGTTGGCTTGTACCAGAGGGGTTTCAAACTGAGTCAGTGGATGATAAGGCATGAGTACCCCAGACTCGACACCCATGCCATAACCACCTCGCGCATTACTCCGGAGATGGCTCTTGCAGTTGACGATGACCCAGACTCTGAAGATGAAGCCGACCCCCCAAGTGCTGTCGAAGTTCCTTCTGAGGGCAAGGGAGGTGTGACTCTGAAGTGATATGCACCGAGCCTGCGAGCTTGAAGTGATATGCAACGAACCTGCGAGCTCGTTTTTTTTTTAATAGATTGTAAATGAAACATTGGTAATGAAATACCTTTTTTGTTTAAGTGTTGTGTAGTCATTCTTTCCTTTTGCCGAAATGACTATATTGTTGAACTGTTCTCCGCCTGGGTCAAAGTTTATTGGTTTGTCTTCAATAGGCCTGACTCAGAACGGGCTATGCACCTCGGGTTTCATACCCGTGTTGCCTGCTCTTTCGGCACTAACACTTTGTCTACGTTGATGAGGTGTTGAGGTCATCATCAGCTCGGCGTTTTAGCCCTTTGGCTAGGATACTTTCGTAGGCTTTGACCATGCCGAAGAGATGACTGGGTCTTATGGTGCTGAGGTCCTTGTTAGCTCAGCATTCTAGCCCTTAGGCTCTGGGAGTGGCTCATAATCCACTTAGTTCGGTAATTTACAGGTAATATCACCTTAAGTTGACGATGTTCCATGCCCGGGGTATTTGTCTACCCTCCAGGGTTTCGAGCTTGTACGCTCCTCCGAGTACTCTCTTTACTCGGAAGGGTCCTTCCCAGTTCAGTCCGAGTTTACAAACGCCGGGCTCAGGTACCATGACCTTGAGGTGAACCAGGACATTGACGCGGAAGTTTCGCTTCTTGACTCTGGCATTGTAGTACCGAGCTACCCTTTGCTAGTACGTTGTGGTCCTGATGTAGGCGAGGTCCCTCACCCCGTCGAGTAGGTCGAGGTTGGTACATAGCTTGTCGTCATTGGTCTTGTCGCCATACGCTTCCAGTCGTAATGAGGGGATTTCGATTTCGGCTGGGATGACTGCCTCCGTGCCGTAGGTGAGGTTAAAGGGAGTTTCTCCGGTGGCGGTCTTCTCTGTAGTTCGGTAGGCTCATAGGACGCTGGGTAGCTCATCCGCCCATAGTCCTTTAGCTCGGTCTAGCCTGGCCTTCAGGTCGTGGAGGATAGCTCTGTTCATGACTTCTGCCTAACCGTTTGCTTGCGGGTGCGCGATCGACGTGAAGTTCTGTCGAATCCCCATGTCTTGGCACCATTCTTGGAATTTGATATCCTCGAACTATTTGCCATTGTCGGAAATCAGTACCCGAAGTAACCCGAAGCGACACACTATGTTCTTCCTAAAGAAGTTTTGGACGTTTCGAGCTGTGATTGTCACAAGAGGTTCATCTTCTACCCACTTTGTGAAGTAATCTACCGCCACTACTAGGAACTTCCTCCCACCTGTTGCTGGCGGGAATGGTCCAAGTAAGTCGATGTCACATTGCGCAAAGGGCCATGGACTGGTGAGATACTTGACGTCAGCGGTGGGCTGATGGTGGATATCGGCATGCTTCTGGCACTTATCGCATTTTCTGACCAACTCAACGATGTCTGCTTTCATTGTTGGTCAATAGTACCCTTGTTTGAACGAGGACCCTATCCCTCAAGTGTCCACCGCACAGGCCTCCATGAATGTCATGGAGTAAAACCTTGACTTCGGGAGGTCACAAGCAGTGCAGGTAGGGGAGCGTGTAGGATCTTCGGTACAACCGTCCATCTATTATGACGTATTTGGCTGCCTGGTGCTCTACCCTCTTGGCGACATTGCGGTCTGCTGGAGGGGTCCCATGTAGCAGGAAGCTCGCGAGTGGATCGATCCAGCTCGGCTCTACTTGGACGACAGGAGCTACCTCCTCTGCCCCCCCCCCCCGAGAATGCTAGGCCAAGGTAAGTCTTC
This sequence comes from Nelumbo lutea, assembly GCF_056320005.1. Classification (NCBI taxonomy): domain Eukaryota; kingdom Viridiplantae; phylum Streptophyta; class Magnoliopsida; order Proteales; family Nelumbonaceae; genus Nelumbo; species Nelumbo lutea. The sequence continues at coordinate 108,983,203 of NC_142686.1, forward strand.
TATGTACACAGTCCTCATGGTGTTATCACTGGTGCTGGCTAACCAGGACAGGGCATCGACCTCAGCATTCTCCGACCTCGGGATTTGCCTAATGAAGTGTGACTGGAAGTCAAGTAGAGCCTCCTTTACTTTAGCTAACTAGGCAATCATAGTCGGTTCGCGGGCTTCGTATTCGCCTATAACCTGATTGACCACTAGCTGGGAATCACTGCAGATGATGATGTGTTTTGCTCTAACCTCTTGGGTCAGGGCTAGCCCGGCTATCAACGCTTTGTACTCCGCCTCATTGTTGGATGTCGTGAACTCGAAGCATAGAGGGTACTCCAATATTGTGTCACTTGGACCGTGGAGAACTACTTAGGCTCCGCTGCCCGGATGATTTGAGGAGCCATCTACGTGAAGGATCCAGTGCTCTTTATCCCAGTTCGCGCTTGGCCTAACTAGGAGAGATACCGAACTGGGTGCGACCTCACGATGCTCGGACTCAACCGACTTGGGAGCACTGACCTCGCCCGGACTGGGGGCTTCGTGCTCAACCGGGCAAGGGTCTTTGAAGCTGAATGTGCTTTCCGCAACAAAATCTACCAAGGCTTGAGCCTTGATAGAAGTTCGTGGCTTGTACTGGAGATCGTACTCACTGAGCTCGATGGCCCATTTCGTCAATCGACCAGAGACCTCGGGCCTGAGTAACACTTGCTTTAGGGGTTTGTCGGTGAGGATGATATAGGTATGGGTTTGGAAGTATGGGCGGAGCTTGCGGGCTGCAAGGACCAATGCATAGGCTAGTTTTTCTATCTCTGGATATATCGTCTCTGCTTCCTGCAACACTTTACTAACATAGTAGATGGGTCATTGGACCCGATCTACTACTTTTTTTAGTACCGAGCTGACCAATTCGTCACTTGCTGAGAGATACAGCTCTAGGACATCGCTCTCTTCAGGTCAGATCAAAACTGGGATACTGGCGAGGTATCTTTTGAGCTCTTAAAACGCGAGTTGGAACCCTGGGTTCCATTCGAACCCTTTGATTTTCATTGCCTTAAAGAAAGGCAGGCAACGGTCTGCCGATTTGTACATAAAATGACTCAGAGCGGCTATTCTGCCATTCAACCTCTGAATCTCTTTTACTTTTCGGGGTGGTCTCATATCTAGGATGGCCTTTATTTTGTCCGGGTTGGCCTCAATACCATGCCGGTTAACGATGTACCCTAGGAATTTACCCGAGGTGACACCGAAGACACACTTGTTTGGGTTTAGCTTCATGCTAAATTGGCGCAGAATTTGAAAGACAAAATGTAAATCTTCTATTAACTCATGTGAAAATTGGGTTTTGATGACCATGTCGTCTACGTAACATTCTATCTTAGTGCCAATTAAGGGTTTAAATAGCTTATTCACAAGCCTTTGAAAGGTTGCCCCAACACTTTTCAGTCCGAAGGGCATAACCTTGTAGCAGTACATGCCAAACTCGGTTATGAAGGCGGTCTTTTCCTCGTCGGCCGGGTCCATCCTGATTTGATTGTAGCCCGAGTAGGCATCCAGGAAACTTAGCAACTCGTTCCCCAAAGTCGCATCCACTAGGAGATCGATCCTAGGGAGGGGAAGCAATCTTTTGGGCAACCTTGGTTCAGGTCGGTGTAATCGACGCACATGCGCCACTTGCCGTTGGCTTTTTTCACTAGAATGGGGTAAGCCACCCAGTTCGGGTAATGAACTTCCCTTATGAAGTCTGTTGCAAGGAGCTTCCCGACCTCCTCATCGACTGCCCTCCATCGTTCTAGGGCTAAGTTGCGTTTCTTCTGTCTAATGGGCCTAACTACAGGGTCAATATTGAGTTTGTAAGTTATGAGGTTAGGGTCTATGCCGGGCATTTATGCCGCGGACCAAGCAACAACATCTAAGTTACTGAGTAGGAATCGTACTAGTTCGGATCGCAAGGGCTCCTCTAGGGAAGCGCCCACCTGAAGTGTTCGGGCTGGGTCCTCGGTCGAGACAGGGATGGGAATGGTCTCCTCCGTGGGCGCAGCTCGCTTCTCGTTATGTTCCACGGGTCGCTCCAGCTCGAGGTCATTGGCCACCTTGGCTTTTGCCTTGAGGGCAGCGACGTAGCATTTGTGAGACTCAAGTTGGTCGCCCCGCACTACCCCAATGCCGAAGTCCATCGGGAACTTCATGGCTAAAAATTAGGTGGACACCACAACCCTTTAAGCGTGGGTGATCGGTCGACCTACTATGGCATTGTATGGGGAGGGGGTTGTAACCACCAAAAAGTCGTGTTTGAGCCTCACCGTGCTAGGCCACGTAACGACTTCCACAGGTACTGTAACCTTTCCCAGAGGCCTTACTTCTTCTCCGCTGATGCCGACCAGTGGGGTGTTCGCGGGCTTCAAGCCACTCTCTTGGACTGGAGTTTGTCGAAAGTCGCTTTGAAAAGGATGTTTGTCGAACTGTCTGAATCAACGAGGATGCGCCGAACTTCGAAATCATTGATCTTTACCTTTATGACAAGCGCATCGTCATGGGGGTAGTGAACTCCGTGCGCCTTGTCCTCGGTGAAGAGTATGAGGTCTTCTGTCCTCGGCCGCTTTCGAGGATTCTGTTCTTCTCTGGTGGCCTCACAGGTTGATGCCCAAGCTGCTGCCGAGATGCAACCTACTACAATCGATCCTCCAACGATCACATGGATCGTTCCCTGAATTGGCCTTTCCTCCGGGGGCTGCTTCTGTGACTGCTCTGTTGGCTTGTTGCTGGACTCAGAAGCATCCCTACTGTGCTCCCCCTGCCGACCTGCCTTATTGTTATTATTATTACCATTATTCTGTACAAAATTCCTTAGGTATCTGCGATGAATGCGTTCCTCTATTTTGTCGCGGAGATTCTTACAATGCTCGGTACAATGACCGTGGTCTCTATGAAAGCTACAATATAAATTTTTATTCCTTTCATTTAGTCTTTCTTCTTCTTGTCATCTTGGCTGGAATGTTTGCTTTCCCTCTTCCTTTTTTCAAACCTGCCCTCAGTTCTTTGATTGATCTCCTCCTCCGTTCTTATGAACCTGTCCGCGAGCTTGAAGAATTCAGCTATGGTCGCGGGTTGGTTAACCACCATGTAACATTTGAGTTCCTTGTGCGTCACACCCCTCTTGGCCGCTGCGAGCTGTACTGCAGGGTCTAGGCGTGGTATCTGTAAGCATGCGTCGTTGAATCACTTGATATAGCCCCGGATGGACTCATCTTCCTTCTGGACTATACCGAGGAGGCTCTCCTCAGTTCGGGGGCACTGCTTTCTAGTGACGAAGTGCTCGGTGAAGACTTGCACGAACTAGGTCCAGCTCCTCATCAACCCGGGGGCCAGGTTCCTATACCAGGTGTAAGCCACTCCTCGGAAGGTGGTAGTGAAGGCCACACACATGCAGGTCTTGCTGGCCCTCGCCAAGTGCATATGGGACTGAAAAGCATCAACATGATCACTCGGGTCAAAAGAACCATCATATTTGTCTAGCGGGGGGAGTTTGAAATCCTTGGGCATGGGGACAGCGAGGAGTTCTGATGACAAGGGGAATGGACTGAAAGAATAGGAGTAACCTTTACCTCATCTGAGCTCGCTTCCTCTTTACCTCTGAGCTCAGGTAGGACGCGAGTGGTAGTTCGGCGAGCTCGTCGGTGCCTTCGCGGCTACTTGGAAGGTCCGGTGTTGGCACTACTTGCTTCAGTGTTGCCAAGCTCAACGGGCCAGGGCTACTGGTGGTAGTTTGCGGCTAAGGCGTCGAACTGGTTTTCCGCGAGTGGGAGCCTGAACCGAGAGCGTCGAGGTGCTGCTGACTTGATAGGTCGGGAGGTCCTCGATCCATAGGCGTGCTGCGAAGCGGGGGTAGTTGGTCTCTTCCTTCTACCAGGGGATGAGGCTTGGCTTCTAGAGGGGTTCTGAGCCTAGGAAGCTTCTCCCCAGTGGAGGCACCCGCCCTGAGGAGAGGGCTTGACTTGCTTGATAGCAGTAACCTTTACCTCATCTGAGCTCGCTTCCTCTTTACCTCTGAGCTCGGGTAGGACGCGAGTGGTAGTTCGGCGAGCTCGTCGGTGCCTTCGCGGCTACTTGGAAGGTCCGGTGTTGGCACTACTTGCTTCAGTGTTGCCAAGCTCAACGAGCCAGGGCTACTGGTGGTAGTTTGCAGCTAAGGCGTCGAACTGGTTTTCCGCGAGTGGGAGCCTGAACCGAGAGCGCCGAGGTGCTGCTGACTTGATAGGTCGGGAGGTCCTCGATCCATAGGCGTGCTGCGAAGCGGGGGTAGTTGGTCTCTTCCTTCTGCCAGGGGATGAGGCTTGGCTTCTAAAGGGGTTCTGAGCCTAGGAAGCTTCTCCCCAGTGGAGGCACCCGCCCTGAGGAGAGGGCTTGACTTGCTTGATAGCAGGGTGCCGAGGTAGGAGTTGTGGTTGGCTCTAAGGCAGTTGAGGGAACTGTTGTTGGTAGCGGTACTAGGAGACGTGATGTAGTACCTGCTACTGGTAGAGTTGGTGTTGCTGAAATTGCAGCATTTGGGCTTGCATGGGCCGCATGTATTGCATCAAATCATCTAGTTGGTTCTGGCTAGTCGCCAGGGGGACAATGGTTGGTTTAGCGAAGGTTGTCTCAATAGAGGGGGAAGGGGAACATTCACAGGTGCCACTGTTCATGGCACATTCAGGCTAGGGATTCCGTCCACCGAGAGGGGGATGGTGAACTGCCCGAAGCAGATAGTGGGGGGCTGAGGGTGTTCCCCGATGGCATTCAGGTCGGCGTTACGTTTATCGCTGCTGGAGGAAGTCATGAATGCTAAGTTTTCTTTCTTTAGAAAAGAGCTAGAGGTTGGGGGAGGCTTTTTGAAGCGTTCCCACAAACGGTGCCAAATGATGATGCACGATTCGGTCGGTCCTAACTGCCGGTAACCTTGCCTTTGACGGAGCAGGAGATGCCTGAAACAGGGAGAAAGCAAGAGATTCCCAGGGGAGGAACCCGGTGGGAATGCTCCGATGCTCAAGTTAGTACTCTTGAGAAGGCAAGGAGGATGAGAGATTTTGAGACCAGAAGGCGCAAAGTGCCACTTACCTTTACTCTAGGGGAAGAGGGCCTTTTATAACCACACTGGTGCACTCACTCCCAAGCCTCTGCCAGATCATGTGTAATCGCCTCTGGGGGGGGGCAAACATAACCGCCACTGACTTCTCTGTCAAGGCTATCTCTGCAACGACTGAGATGGCGGTAGCAGGTGGCCGTTGGAGTGCGGCTGTCATTTGTCAAATCCCTGATCAGTCAGGCGCACTGCCTTAGAGTACAGACTTCTTTGTCATGTACGGTTATTCAGTCATGCGACTTGGAGCCGAATTGCCGGGGTGGTGCCCAAGGTGAAGTGTTGTGTTCGGATAGGAGTGTGGCCCGGACTGACCCGATGTCGGTCAGTCCGGGCTTTGCCCTTCGCGGGCTTCCTTGTAAGGCTCATGATTTCTAGGGAAAGCTCAGGTTCTACCTTCTGGGAAGCATGGGTTCCTTTTGTGGAGCTCGGGGCCTCTCCTCTGGGGGAGCTCGGGCCTCTTTTTGGGATATGGCTATGTCGTTGTGCCGAGCTGACACTCCTGCGAGGTCATACCCAGTTGCTTCCATGTGTCGCACAGCCAAGGGGTTGGGCCAAATCTACCTCCATTAGGTTTCAAGTTAAAATCATACCTCCTCTACTTCGACTACAATCAACCAAATAAAACTGTGGATGTTCTAGATCGATTCCAAGTTGTAAAAACCACAACAAGTTCGCAATAAATATGAGCATAGATTGCTAGCAATGCGAATGAACCAACTTCGAAGTAAATCGAGAAAAAGACAAGGATTGATTGAGGCAACCCATGACTGACCTTCAAGGGTGGAAAATCTGTTGACAATCCTCTCTGTTCATCGAAACAACCCAAGATTCAGAACCCGAATCGTAGAGAAAAAGACATGGATCTCTAGTTGTAATTTTTTTATCAAAAAGCAAAAAGAGAAGAAGACTTACCGATCAACTCTGTAGAGGACTCTTCCACGAATCGACGGTGGATACTCTTCCTGAATATGAGCTTGGGGAAGAAGCTTTGCCCTAAGCTTGTTAAAAATACAAGGGTATTTTCGACTTGGAAAAGTAAACTTACCCACCCCTGAGGTGGGTAAGTTTTTCCCAGGGTAAGTAGCCTTAAACCTATCTAGGGGAAACTTTAACTTCCGTGAGCCCAACGTGTTATTGCAAAAGAACATGGGAAAGTTGGTCTACTTTTCCACCTCAACTTACCGCTAAACAAACGAGGCCTAAAGGATAAATTACAAAGACCCCTATACTATGGGGTATGTGACAAATACCCCATGTACTTTGTTCTGCGACAAAGACCCCCTATACTATGACTGCGAGATGAAGACCACCGTTGCAATATTTTTAATCCCCATACTACCCTTATAATAAATATTGGACAATTGGAAGAAAACACTGTTCATCATCCCCGATCTCACGATACACGAACAGCAGTTGCGGTTCCTGCAAGTCTTATTCCTCCTCCCAAAGCCCTGTGTTAATAAACCCTTGTCATTGACATTGTTTATTTATTTGTTTTTTCCTCCATTTAAAACAAAAGACTTCTGAAACATTCACCTACTGCTATATAAGACAAAAACTAATACACTAATCAAAGCCAACCCAGATTCTTTGATCCGCAGCACGTCTCGTCTAGAAATTGTGCAGTGTGATGCAAGTCCAAATAAAAATTCAGGCATTATATTGTCTAATGTTTCCTTCCCAATTCTCAATCATCTGCAAGGTCAGAGTACATAACACTAGGACTTTGGTTAGGGGAAGAAGCAGCCCAGGCCCAGCACGCACGACATCACTAGCAGGGGCATAGTGAATTATATACTTACAGATGAACACCACTTTTCTTTGATTCCACGTGTCCATCAAGCATTGCAATTGCTTGCTGCAATGCAAGACGCATGCTCTTGCGCGCGTGGGATTCCTATTTTGCTTTTCCTGTTCCTCCACTTGAAAGTAGCTGGAAAGGCTTCCAAATCCATCGGCAGCCTTGGCCGTAGTTATCATCCTCAAAACGAACGTTAGACATCGTGCTCGAGTCGAGCTAAGCTCGAGCTTATGATTTTTTATTCGAGTCAAGTTCGAGCTGTTTCGAGCCGAGCTGAGCTTCAAATTATTTGGCTCGGTTCGGTTCGAATCCACCCCTAGTTTTAAGGAACCTCTTTCTTTCTCTCTTTGATTAATCTGTTTTATAAAAATGTATTTTTTTATTTAAGAATAAAAAATGGATTTTTAATGTTTAGTTCACCCGAACAAATCTTAGCTCCATTGTACAATTGGGGTAGATGCCAACTCGGAATTGATGCCAATACACAGGCGGGTATTGGTGTTATAGGTAGAGCTATTTTAAAATTTGAATTGTTATATGTCTGCAATGAAATTCAGAATTTTGAGGTGGAGTGCAGTCTAAAATCCCAATATAAAATTCATTTAAAGTACATTTGAATAACAATAATTGTTAAAATTTTATTATTAATGACAAGTAATTCATAAACTAAAAATAATAAGCATATATTAGTAATTACTTAAATACATTATTTACATAAAATAATAAAATTTATTAAATGATAAAAAGAATTATTAATTATTATTATTCATAAAAAATTATAATTATAATTGTAATTTTTTAAAACTGGATATAAAATTGTTAATTAATAATTTTAACCCTTTTGCTTCAACTTCTCTTTAACAAAGATCGTACATCACACGGGTATTTTTTATCGTGGAAGGGAATTTTTTCATCTTAATCTTATTGTCCAACAATGAATGATTCTATAGATTCTAATTTTCTCTGTGGGTATGATTCATTTATTGATGATTCTGATGATACGACGATAAAATATGAGTTTGATCATTATTTAGAGGATAAAGTTTTGCCAAGAGATCCAGATTTTGATATATTGGCTTGGTGGAAGTTCAATGGAATTAAGTATCCAACATTGCAGAAGATTGTTATGAACATTTTAGCTATTCTCGTTTCAATAATGGCTTTCGACTCAGCTTGTAATACCGGTGGTAGATTGATGAGTCCTCATCGCAGTAGACTTGAAACGGCTTTCGACTCTGCTTGTAATACCGGTGGTAGATTGATGAGTCTTCATCGCAGTAGACTTCATGTTGAAACTTTTGAAGCGTTTAACAACATTTCTTTCCATTTTTACACATTTTTAATGTAAAATGTGATGAAAATAATATTTTAATATTATATAAATTATAATGTTTTATATTTTAATTATATTGTTTTATTTATTACACCACAAGTTACTCGTCTGACTAGCAAGGAAATGAACTCGTCTGACTAGGGGGAGTGCTACCCCTTGGCTTGTGTAGAACAGCAAGGTTTTATATATATATATAAAAAGAATGATATAACTTTGTTTTAAATTTTACTTTTAGATTACAATACAAATAAACAAAGTAAGACAAAACGTGAAACAAAATGAAATAAAAGCGAAAACAAAATTAAACTAGAATTTGCATTATTTTCATTTGCACTCTACTAGTGCAAATAGTATTTACTATTTACTACTGATGTATATACTAAAGTAATTTCCACCTGATTATATATAACATTTTTTGTTAATCATTTTAAGATGTTCGATCCCCACCCAATTTCAACCGGAACCGGATGCTAAACAATTAATCCAATGTTGTTGGTGAGAGGGACGAGTCTTAATGATCCAATGGTCTTCCTACATAGTTGTGGGTGTGGAGATCGGCTCATTTCTTGACAGAGCTCAGCCTGGTGCCACTCTATGCATATACTGATATAAACCACAATGCTTTTAAAACCGGACCAGACCAGAAAAACCAGGACCAGTTTCATTTTACCCCAAAACCATTGATTTTGGTCAACAAACTGCTGAATTGACCGATTAATCATTCGAATGGTTTTGACCATTTTCCATTTTTTTTAATTTTTTAGTCGGAACGGCCCGGCCATTTGAGTCAAACAGTCAGAACGTTCGAACCAATAACCAGACCCCTGACAGGTTCAGTCACCGGTTCGTTTTAAAAAACCCATGATACACCACCAGTTTGCGTCCAATCATTCCCTTATGCTAATTCTGAGTTGGGTTGCAGCCAGAGATCAAAACTTTGTAACGTATTAGTCCATACGGGTCAACATGACAACATGAATAGAATCTGTGGTTCATCAATAGGCAAGATACTTTGTTACCAAAAAATATGCAAAATAAGAAAAGGACTCCAAAGAAAATAATCACCCTTGAAAATAATTACCAAACAAACTGAAATTTTTAGTAATTTTTCAAGGATGACCACTTGAAAAAGCAGTAATAATCGGCAAGAAAGAATCATCTTCAATGCCAAACATACCTAGAAAAGTACGATACACCACATCCGGCGTATCAGACCCTATTGACAATTGACTATTTGGTCGTATCCACTATCCAGGTCAAGCTGTAAAAACGGCCTAAGCTATACATACCACTTTACCAGAACCAATTTGGAAACGTTGGAGAACATAAACATAGTTGCCGTTAGTCAACCTGAGAGCCCAACCTATTTACGAATCCGATTGAGACTTGGGAATTGGGAATTGGGACTACGGAGGTCCTTCCAAAGAATCGGTTGGGAATAGCCGAATAGGAAGAGAGAGAAGGATTCCTAAGCGTGATCATACAAAATTAGGTGCACAATACACTATGCATTTGTTGCTTATTTTCCAACCAATAACTAGTAATCTCCAATCAAGATGAACAAATTAGACAGAAACAAAGCAAGATTTCTAAGGTCCAAACCAACAAAATTTCAAGTCATTGTTTTAATAGGACATGCATTTTTATCTTTTTAGTATCATAGGAGAAGCATAATAAATCACTGTTTAATTCCAACATCTAAATTTGTCCCAGTACAACTCTTCCATTGTTTAGTTTATCAAGAATGTTTTATCCAGCATAGTAGCAAACACCAACCTCACTAGAAGACCTCGAGTTGTCAGATCATCTGCAGCCAGATCTTACCTGTAAATAATAGATAGATGCTATCAGAACCCATAAACAATTAGGCAATCAAAGCAAGGGAAAGGAAACATCATTAACTAACAGAGAAATGACTATGCAGATGGAGATCGAGACCGAGATAAGCTGCGGCTACGACTCTTGCTTGGGCTCCGGCTATGACTAAGGCTCTTCTGCTTCTTTGGGCTTTTGCTCACACGTTTGCTACGAGGCTGCACATTGCAGGTTGAGTAAAGAAATACATGAAGTAACCAATTCAAAGAGTTTTCAAGTCACAAATTTTAACTTACAGAGGGTAATGGAGATTTCGATCTTGATGGAGATCTGCAAAAGTTCCAGAAATAACCCAATTCAATATCCACAACGTTCTTTTAACACCTTTGATCCAAAAGCCAGGACGCCTCTTCCACGTCAGAGCAACCATATTCAAAAAGCAAAAGAAGGAAAAAAAAACCCATAAAACTTTAGCATGGTTCAACACAGAGAGCACAAGTCATTAAGACTCCCTTCCCAACAAAGAGGAACCCGGCAAGTCACTGATAATCATTGACCCAATGAAGAAACATGTCTAAATAGAAAGCACAATGATATATTGGCAATCTGGATAATGGCACAGTAACATAGTTAAGATATAGAGGTTAGGATAGGAACATCATTCCCATTTGTACCACCAAAATCCAAAGAGGACTCTGAGCGCAACTCCTACAAGCATGGCGATGTTGGACCACAAGGTGATTTTGGATTTGTTTCTACCGCTGATTGGTGGTTGGTCCCAATAGCATTTAGTTCACAGTAATCCAGCTTTAATATCGCAGCTCATCCTCTCCTTCCCCACTCTAGCTCTAGCTCCCATGGGCGTGCTATGCATAATTTGTAAAGAATTAATATATAATCCAGGTTTTTAAAGCTGCTCATCCATGAAACAGCATACCTCCACAACCAAAAGAGTTGCAGGCATTTGCACCATATCCAATCAAGTTCCTAATATGCAATCCCCAAATCGCCGCATAAAGCCATATCTAGAAAACAAACAAGGCAACCTTTATGAACAAGGGATGATAATTCGGCAACCTTGGTGTGCGTTTTCTCAGCTATCCCCCATCCACTTTGGAACAATAAGTGGAGAAAGTGCAAGAAACAGTGAAAAGGAGAAAATAAGAGCAACAAAGAAATTGTAGCAAGACAACTCCGAGTCTTACCTGGACAGTTCTACATACTGTGTATACCATTATGGAGAGTAGAGGAATACAATCCATGACTAGCCAAGAAAAAAAAAACTACAGTGCCATCAAACAATTGCATGCTACAAAAGCCGTCATCTCTAATGAGAGAAGACTCCATCAAATGCCTTTCCATTAAAAAAAAAAAATCTTTTTCTTTTCCTTGTGTACCATAATTTTACCACCAGCAACAAGGCCCATATAGGAGAAAGTCAGTTCCATCAATTTGCCTTTTCAATAGGTTTCTATTCTTGGGAATGATTTGTACTTCAAATGAATCCAGTAATGATCATTTAGGCCTGTGATGGTAAAATCTTAGGCTAACAAACGGGAGAATGAAATATCAAGTATGGATGTGACCGCTATGTGCTGAAATGTCAGAATTTAGGTCCATATCCAGTTCACCCCTCCCAAGGGCCAAGGGCCCAAGACGCATTGGGCAATGGCTTTACATTAAAACTGATTATAATTGACAAATCACAAATTACTATTTTCTGGTTTTTATTGGCTATAAGTACCGGGGGGGGGGGGGGGTCTTGAGCCAAGGTTAGGATTCTTGATAGCTCTATTGGAATCAGCCAGGGGATATTGAAAGCATATATATCCTTTTGGCCGGCTGCTTTCATTTTTGTTTCCATCCATTTCTTTGTTTTATAATTATTACAAATTAACTAATAAATTACACAAGATCCATGTGTTAAAATCATAAGAGGTTGATACACTGGCTATGTACATAAGACACCCCAGTCTATAAAATGAGGTCATGCCAACTCGCCAAGCAACATGTCATATTATCCTGCTAACATCTATACATTAGACCATAGTCAAATCATCATCTATCTCTTGTTTCTGTCTATCAACGGCATAGCAGTGATATGCTTTACAATGTACTTAGCATACCTTACCCCGATGCAAACATAAAAAGCATATGCAAAGATACAACTGAAGTAGATGGGTAAACACAAAATCTTGCAATTATTTCAAATGTTAGAACAATTGCACATCCTAAAAGAAGGTCGTCAAGGACTCAAAAGATAATAAAGGTCAACATAGGACTTCACAAAATAAGGTTATGAGTCTTTTGACTGAAGATCAGAAATCACTGGAAAACAATGCAATTGGACTCTGAATAGGAGTACCCTTACTGATGCATGTACATGCATTTCATTAGTAGCCAAAAAAATCAAACGGCAACAGTCTGAGGATGCAATAAATCTGGTAAATAATGAGAAAAATAAAAACATGCACACATCATCAAGTGTGAAAACCATAGAGAAAAGATCTAGCTGGTGGTTGGTGTAGAATGGTTGTTTGAAAGCTCAATTGAAAGCTAATACAACCAAAACACCACAAGGGAAGGTACAATTGTGCGAGCAATATGTATTATTGGAAGGCAAATGATGGATATATACAAAGACTTCTCTCAATACAACAAATATTTGAAAACTACCTATGTTGCACAGAAATTCAGAAAAGGGTGAAGGAGGCCAATATAGGAACAAAAAATGCAAAGTCAAAACCAAAAACTAGGCAACAAAAATAGGAAATCAAGAACTCTTACAAGGATCTTTTTATATTGAAGGATAAAAGGAATTTTCATTAAACTAAAAATAGCAGTACATCTCAAAATGCTGGTAGTCGAGTTGACAAACCAACTTCTAATCAGAAGTTACACAAACTCTTACAAGGGTCTAAATGGAAGGTTCTGCAAATAATAATAACCCGTGGAACAAGACATCTTAACAGACAACAGGAATGTACTGAAAGAAAGCAATGCTTCCACCAAAGCAGAAAAATACAAACTCTTATAAAAGAATGTAGTTAACAACATGAAAAAAAAATTATAATGTATGTTAAAACAACCATGTGCAAACAGAAATGCATACCTTGACAAAGAACGTGGTCTTGACCCTGAATGGGAGCGAGAAGAAACAGACCTTGATCGAGATCTAGACAAAGAACGACGAGAAGACTTGGCCTTTGGGGATTTACTGCATAAGAATTAACTTAGTTTAGTTAAGAATCATATATTCAACATTCATAACTGAATTGCAAAATGACCAAAAACAAACCACTGAAACAAACCTTTGGCTCCGGCTTCTGCTATAACTGCGACTGCGACTATGGCTTTTACTTTTACTTCTTGAGTGGGACCGGCTACGACTATGGCTCCTAGATAAGCTCCGCCTTGAGTCGTACTCCTTCACCTAAAGTAGGCAAATACAAGCGTAAAAGCCGTGCAAAGAACAAAAGAAAGGGTTCAGAGTGACAAGTTATTAAATAATAATAATAATCATCATCATCATCATCCAAGTTAAATTACGTTCCATTTCATGCCATATCCATCATAAAACTATTGACAAGTTATTAAATCATACTCGTATATATGCACGGGAAAATGCATTCCGAAACTCAGAGTCGTCTAGCTTCCTAATCTGCAGATAAAGAAAAGGTGCAATATCATTTTTATTGTAAAAAAAGTAAAATACTGTCAATAGAAAGAAATCAGATATTTTGAACAGAAAGTAATCATAATTAAAATTAAAAAAAAAAAAACAGTAAAAGAGTAAAAGATTTAACTCACAGCATATTTCATGTCTTCATAGTTTGTGTAATCCACAATCCCAGTCGTACCTACAGAAAAATCAAAACAAAAAATATATATTTCAAAACTCCCAAACAAGAAAACAAATGAATAAAAGAAGAATATGGGAAAATAGATAAATTGGTTTCATTTCTCCAAATCGTTAATACTTATGCCTAAAACAACCTCTAAATTCAGATATTATGCAGCTTAGCAACAAGTATGATTATATCCTTTTTATGATTAACAGCTATTTATATTAATTGGAAAATAGCGATTACTTAAATAGATGTTTAAGACGTAAATAGAAGTGAAGCATCCCTTTGGTAAGGTAGCTGAGGAGGAAACCTACATCACTTTATTTGCTTCACACTTAAAGTTACATGACCATTCCACTTAAGGTATATGGTGTGTGTTGTGAATCTTTTCGTAGGAAGCTTAAATTTCTCAAAAACAATATTAAACAATGGTGCAAGGAGTACGTGGGGCACATTCTTGGGAGGAATAAGATCACATGAGCTCAGACCAAAGGCTTGGACTTAAAAGAGGAATCATATTCACTATCAGCTGAAGAGAGGCAGCAAAGGGAGGTAGGGATGAATTTGGAAGGCTATGGCCAAAATATTGTAGATGCAGAAGTCTAGAATCTTATGGCTCAAAGCTGGTGATAAAAACACTAGATTTTTCACAAGGGTTTTTTTATAGGAAACGGTAAATTTTAATTAAGATTTTTCACAAGTTTGCTTGGCCAGATCCAGTCCTACCTCAGTCATTGCATCTCAAGTTCTCAACTACACCCAATCATAGCCTTCTGGAACATATTGGTGCCATTTGGCAAGTCTTTTTAAAGATCTTCCGGCAGACCTAACAGCCAAATGTCGATGTGAGCTTTTGCACTGTGATCTTAGCAGGCTGAACACCGTTTGGTTAAGGCGTTCTTCCCGCGCGAAGACGTGATGAAGAAGGCAAAAAGCCCCATTTGGAGCTTCCCGAAAATAGCCCAAAACAGGCTTCATGCGTCATTTCAGGAAGACATCTCTTCGTGGATAGATCGTTTCCCAACCAAACATGAAAAGACCAAAATGCAGGCTGCTGGGCTTCCAAACAGCCGACAGCCCACATGGAAAGGCGCGCCAAACAGAGGCATTGTTTGTTGACTGCCCAACATTGTAGCAATGCCAAATTAATAATTGTCTAATAGACTTCAGTCAACCTGTTCTCCAATTTGATAGCACTATTGATCCACCTCCCCAGTAGCACAAAACAACGTTATGAAAATCATAACCATATTATAAATAATAGATAAAGTTGAATCAAATCAAATCATGAATCATATCATAGACAATAAGATTATTTGTATTTTTTACAAAATTGTCAAAAAATTAAATATATACATACTAAAAGGCTTAGATGATGATGACAACAACGATGATGGTAACGATATACTAAAAGGTTATTTATATATATACATACTAAAAGGTTTATCTTTTTTGAGAAAAAGTAACTATTCATTCAAAGGAAGGCAATTTTACCCTATTTTTAATCCATGTCTACTATATATGTAGTTATGTACCTAATACAATATAATTTACCACTTGTACAATAAAAGACTAAGGTGATATAATTAAGTCTAACTTGAAAGTCAAATAGTCCACTTACAATGGCTCCTTAAATTACATATGATGGAAAATAAACTTAATGCAAATAAACCAGTTTCTGGCAAGGGCCTTAAAACAACTCTCCCTTGAAAAAACTAAAAAAAAAAAGACAAAGTAGAGAAGTTACACCTAATTGAATTTACTAGAATCACAGGAATCATAAAAAATGTAAGATTTACAAATCAAATTGTAGGATTCAAAAAAAAAATCTAAGATTTTTGCAGAAAAGGATTATATATAAGATTCAAATCAAAACCCCTCAGGATTTATGATTCAAATTGTGCAGTTTTGACAACATTAGCATGACACCCTAGAAAGGAGTGCAATACTATCATTCTAGCAATCAAAAATTCAAGCAGAAATTCCACAACTAACATCAGTTATTGCAAAGTCATAATAAATACAACTTGTTTATCTCTGAAATGCACTGATTATGAACTTCAGCTAGAGAGCACTTCCAAGTTCACATCAAAAATGGAAAGGCAAATAAGAAGTCAAATTAGAGGTGCAACTCGGACAAGCTCAGGTTGAAGATATGTCAAATTTTGAAAGGTCCCAACCCAAGGGCCTAAGCCCAATGCTGTGTAAACTCTTCAAATCAAGTACCCCACTTTTTTTAATTCTTCAAATCAAATGCCCCCATATTTCTGAAAAACACAAAGGAGTCAGAAAGGTCTCCAAGTTGTAGGCATTAAACCCTTTGGTTCAAGTCTCCCTCACAAGTATACATACAGAGATAGAATCTTTTTTTTTTTACTTTACAAGTACCATATCCTTTTTGATAAGCAAACAGATGCACATTAAACAAATTGAAAGTAACAAGAAGAGAGAGGGGAAAACAGTCCCCCTGCAAAATTTCAATCACAACTTGCAATCTTTAACAACCACTTGCAGCTTAAATGTTGGATTAAATTTTAGCCAGTTATGAAAAAATAAGAACCGAAGAAGAAATAAGGGAGGAAGAACCGTTTACAGACAATACAAATGAAACCTGAATGGAATTATATAATATGTATTTATTCAGTGTTCATAAAATGCATGCCAAACAGTTTTCATTAAGAAAAAAAAAATGCATGCCAGACATCACCATGAAGGCATAAAGAATAAGGTAAAAAATGAAGATAAAATGCATTCACCACATACATAAAGAAATATCACAAAGTCATGAAAAGAAATTACTTATCAAAAAAAAGGTATAAAAAGAAATCTCATCAACCAAAACTTACGAGTATGCACAGCCCCCAAACAGTCAGACAAGGGTCATGATACCGTAATCTATATTTTACAAAATCCCTGCCTCAATGACCATGAATTCTAACCAACCCATCTGCCTCAA
This sequence comes from Nelumbo lutea, assembly GCF_056320005.1. Classification (NCBI taxonomy): domain Eukaryota; kingdom Viridiplantae; phylum Streptophyta; class Magnoliopsida; order Proteales; family Nelumbonaceae; genus Nelumbo; species Nelumbo lutea. The sequence continues at coordinate 109,000,063 of NC_142686.1, forward strand.
TGACCATGAATTCTAACCAACCCATCTGCCTCAATGACCATGAATTCTAACCAACCCATCTGCCTTTACAGCCAGCATCCCAGTCAAGTAAATTTATCAATGATCATCATCCATGATCATGCAAAAAAAAAAAAAAAAAAACTCCTCTTCGTCTGGTCATAATTAAGTTTTCTCTGATAGATTAACCATTAATTAAATCTTTCCAAGACTTGCAACCGCCAGATCCCCAATCATCTCCCCTCCATGTACTATTATTTATTTGTCCAGTTCCTTGCTCCAAAATGATCAAAGAGTCATATTGCAATCATATAATACATTTCATGTAATCTTTTAATGTCTTTGGGTTGGTCGGAAAATACTGCAAAGAAACATCAGCCACCCATCTCAAATCCTATGTGAAATTTTTCATAACCTTTTCTGCATCAATATACAACCAGAGTGGAGAGACCAAAAATGAGCCAAATAACAATACAACCACCAACTCCAAAGGTAGTGTTTGATAACTTCTGAAATGGGGTATAAAAGAGGAATACAGAAAAGATTCCAAATTTAGAATGTCTCATTTAGCATTTCACCAACTCAAGACTTAATTTATAAATGATGAAGTACAGGCATTAGGGTGATTAATTTACCCCTAATAATTTTATCATATACCAAAAAGATTACAGGATTTATCCATTTAGGCCATTTTTATGTTTAGAATCTTCTCTACATTCTGCTTTCAGCACCACCTAAATAAAAAAACTGAAGCTCAATGTAACCTACCACCACCATCACGGAACACTTGAGAGAAGCAAACGTCCCCAGCTCGACGCATGTGATCCTGCATACAAAATACTTGTAATGAGAGAGGGAGAGAGACAGAGACCAGGACACAGAAAAAAGATGTCTATGAAACAAGGTATACAAGGTATCATGGTTACCTTTAGGTCTTGCCATGAAGCAGAAGAAGGTAAACCTGTGACTAACACTGCACAAGAGAGAAATTAAAAGCAGTTTGATAAAAGAAACACAACCAGCCTATAGATGAATATCAGAGTTATGATGGTTGGGACACGCACCACGGTATTCAGAACGCCTAGAGACTCCTCCACGGCTGCCACCGCTGCCATGACTACTACGACGATCTATTGTTGAAGAATGGCCACGCCCGCCATGTGCCAGTTCTACCTATATTGATATAAAACAATAGATGAAATGGGTAAGAAATGAAGAAGTATTAACTAATAAATGAGCACATGTGAAACCAGAAAATTACAAACTTTACTAACCCTTAACCGATGCCCATCAAAGTTATACCCGTCACGACTACGAATGGCATCTTCAGCATCTCGAGAATCTTCAAACTAATAACAAGTATGAGGTCAGGGAAAAAAATATAAAATGGGCAACAGGATGGTTTCACACTTAAAAATGGATTTAAAAAAAACAAAAAACTAAGTAGAATACCATATTACCTCAACAAAGGCATAACCTGGTGGCCTTGGCGGGATCTTCAAGTCAATATCAACAATAGGCCCATACTGTGACATGAAGCCAATGACAACCACAAAACGAAAAGATTAACATTCAGCAAATAAAGCACATTGAAGTGCCATGACCACGTTAAAATAAAACTTCTATCCATCAGACAATACACCCTTGTACTTGAACAAATTAACATGATGTTATTCTAGCACTTGTAGGTTGGATAAGTATTAGGTGCAGAAAATGGTCTTCTTCAATAAAGAGATTCTTCCAGCACATAGATTATGGCTTTAGTTAAGGACCTTGGACTGATAAATTCTATGGGTTTTAACCACATTGATGTGAAAATTTATTCTTGGGACTCAGGTTAGTATTGGATGAACTGGCATCGGATCTGACAGTCCTGGGGTTTTGCATCATCACACTGGGGATATCTCATTTAGATGCATGCATCCCTAAATCTCTACACCATTCAAACCAGATGGCCTTTTCATTGGAAGGTTAAGAGGAATGGTCCTTTTTTTCTGTAAGGTAAAGTAATCTATTGTATAAGTATCATTATAAACACCCGTGTACAACAAGATTCTGTACATCAGTTTTAATTGTCACTAGAAAAAAGAAACACAGTTTCCTCATAATCTAATGCAAAATTTTTCTCCTTATTTTGATAGGAAGATTATATACAATTTTACATGCTGACATTTGTCCTATTGTGTATTCATAACTATATTCTATCAATAATAACCATGCTTAATCAGATGTAAGACTAAGTAGATAAATTGTAACACTACATTACTGGAGAAGATATAAAACATAACCATATCGAAATGAGAAAAAAAATAGTATAAATCAATAAGTAGGAACCAAAAGGTGCCGTATAAATCTAAATTTACCTTATAAAAAAGATCTTCTATTTCTCTCTCACGAATATCTCCAGGGAGGTTGCCAACGTAAATGGTTCTACTCGAATGACCACTCATTCTTCCTGAGACCATTCTAAAGTAAACATGAATAAATTTATAATGAAACACCGATGACCTTAAATAACCAAAAAAAAAATTACGACATACAAAAAGTATCGTGGACCAAAATTATGTTTTAATATGTATGGATTGCTACGAAAGTAACTACATAATTCATAAAACGCCTAATTACAGAATTACTCAAATAGATATAAACAATTACGAATAGAAATGATGTTTAAAAACAATAACAATAAAAATCGAACGAACCCCCTACGGGATTAAAATCTAGCTAAAAAATATATCATAAATTTGCAAAATGAGAAGAGAGACACAACGGGGCAAATCGGATTATTCCAACTTGGATGAACAATAGCAGTCTATTTTGCTGCGGCACCTGTTATCAAAAACCCTGCAGGAGTATTCGAGAGTTTGGGGAAAAAAAGGACAAACCCATATACATGTCAAACCCTAGTCCAGTAATATATTCAGCTAATAGATACAAAGTTCTAAAAGAGAACGAAAGATAAAATCTTGAATCCTAGGTAGACTGATTTAAAAAGCAAACAAATATGCATGGATAGAGAAGAAACTGACACAAAAATCCAAGCATACGCACGGAAGATGAAGAGCTAAGGCCTCTCTCGGGTTTTTAGGGTTTGAGAGTTGAGACTCACCTTTAGCAGGAGGGAACGCTCACAGAGACGACGAACACAGGTTGGACGGATAGAATCGATTGTCTAGACAAAAAGGCCCCTCACCTTCAGTACGCATTTATAAACATTTTTTTGTTCCCCTGCGACGCATGTGACAATTTCAAAATAATAATAAAGATAAATTGCATGTTACCACCCTTTATTTTGGTGGTAGTGATATTTAGTCCTCGAAGTTTTAGTTGCACACTTGCATTGAAGCCTTACCTACTTAAATTCACTTACCCGTTTTACGGAGCAAAGTTTATTTTAGTTGAAACTTACCAAGGTAACTTTCACATTCTAATTTATTCATGTTTTGTTTCACCAACTTTCTGTGGCTAATTTGTTATTCTATTGTCAAAATTATCCTTTTGGCCCAAATGAATTTTTTTTGGGATGTTTTGTTTTATATACCTGTGTAATAGGTTCATGCCATATCAAAAGGAATCCAATCAATCACAAATCAATCATTATTGTCAATATTACCCTTTTTGAAGGTTTTCTTAATACCACACTAATCATAGAAAGATCTAAATTAAAAACAAACTAGAAGTTTATCCTATCAAATCAATAAGTTGAACTTGCTATGTTAAAACAGGAAAAAAATATAACATGTGTTTGTTTTCTATTCATTAACTACATTTTTCTGATAATCAAAATACAAAAAAAAAAAAAAGAGATAACTATTGTTCTATTGAGTTACTAATCAACTAATCAAAGAGGGTATAAGAGAAACTGTATGCATTTCTAAAGCCAAGTAGTTGAGTAAAAAAGTATTCAACCTCTCCTATGTCACTAGTTAACTTTTTACTCACTTTGATCATCTCAATTGAAGTTAAACTTGGGATTTTCCTTATTTCTTCAAACATTGTCTTTCTCATATCCCTACTCTCCTTATCCACATTCAACGCATCTATCAATTGTGCAACCTTATCATTGTATTCGACGAATCGTTGTTTAACCCTATCTATATTTTCTAAAATCACCTTAACCAACGGGTCATCATCCATGCAGCTCTTTGAGCTCTTACTTGTTCTATGCGAACAATAAGTTGATGAGGTACCTATTGGATGTTGAGTGGATGGTGGTTGTGTGGCAAATTGTGAAGTCATGTTATCCTCTTGAAAAAACTCTAACCCAACTTATTGAGCTTCTCCTTCATTAATCGGTTCATTATCCATGGGTTGGTAACTTGATTATTCTTCTCTATCAACAACTTCTACAGCATCATAATGGGTTTCTACATGCTCCCCAGTGGCTCTGTTTCTTCCAAAGATGATAGAAAGTTCATTGAGAAATGGAAAATGCATGTTCCTTAATCATTTGGCATATGGATGGCTCTACATTTATCAAAACAAAAATATACTAATAAATTGGACGCCATGTAAAATAAATATATATACATTTGTCTAAAATATAAAATACAATAATCTACAATTACCTTAATCCACTTGTTGAAGACTCATTCCTTACATGTAATGCATTTGTTGATGTCATCCCACCCAAATCCTAAACAATTAGGGCCCCACATTGTTTCTTCATATGCTTTACCCGAGATTCTGTGTAATCTCTTTCAAGATTGAAAACAGAGGTAGTCCATGATTTCTAATGTCACGGACAAGAAGAGGGGGAAGAAGAAAATGAAGAAAAAAAAAAAGAAGAGGATGAAGAAGGAAATGAGGGAGAGAATAAGCCAAAGGAGGGGGGCATGCCCAAATTAGCCATTGCAACGAGTTGTGGCGGCTTTGATTGAGAGGAACAGAAAATAGAGGAAAGCGTGAGGAAGAAAGGCGAGGAGAGAAACGAGAAGAGGAAGGGGAAGAAGAGAGATTGGGGGGGGGAGAGGGAGAGAGAGAGAGAGAGAAACGTTAAGGAATTTGAGGTAGAGGGGATTACCACCGATGTTGTTCGTGTGTCGTGAGGTCAATGAAGATGAACAGTGTTTTCTCCTAATTGTCCAAATAGTTATTACAAGGGTAGTATGGGGATTAAAAAATATTGCAACAGCAGACTTCAACGGAAGGCTAATGGAATGGGGTCTTTGTCTTACAGTTATAGTATAAGGGGGTCTTTGTCTTATTGTTATAGTATAGGGGGGTCTTTGTCGCAAAACAAAGTACAGGAGGGTCTTTATAATTTACCCTTCATTAAATACCCCTGAGCCCCAAATTTTCATATTCCAACATTTTGCCCATTCCTATTAATTAGGGGCCCCCATTTGGCAAGTCTTTTTGGGAGGATCTTTTGGTAGCTCTAACAATCAAAAGACGCATTGAGATTTTGCAAGAATATCTGAGCATCCCGAATCTAGTTTGGTAGATACACGCCTTTCCGTGTCTTTTTGTGCGAGAATAAAATGCGAAATACGCGAAAAGCTTCATTTGAGCTTCCCAAAATGGGTTTCTCGCTTCTTTTTGGCAGTCCGGCTTTGGCGGCTAGATGTTCCGCGAACCAAGCGATAATAGACCAAAAATCAGTTTGCCTAACTTGTAAACAATCAAAAGACCGCGCGAAAAAACACGCCAAGTGGGATTGATGAAAGAAGTTAATTTACTAAAATATACATTCAAAATTCATATATAGGTGAAAAATAGTTTCAAAATTGCAAAAATAGGTAAGACAATCCACATTATTTATTCCTCACTGACTTTGGATGACAAATAAGCGGAACTTTAGCAAACATAAGGTTTATACAATTATGCAAGAGAATGAGCAAAATAGCCCGATAAATTAAGGAAGGTGTAATTTGGGAATTCATAAAGTTTAACAAGGACATGACAATCATGTGATAACGTTTTTTCTTTTGGGTAAATTAGAAACTCTCCTTGTATTGTAGGGTCCGTGGCAAAGACTCCCCTATACTTTAGTTTGCAACAAAGATTTCCCTAAACTTTTACGTTATGACAAATACCCCCTCAGTCGTTAAGTAAGATGACGAAAGCTGTTAAATTATCAAAATACCCCACTAAACTTTCTCTATTTTATTTTTTTATTGCAACTCTCTCTTAAAACCTATTTGGTATTGAATCAATGCATCAACCAAAACTAGTCATCTTAAAAATACGTCTTTGGAGTTACTAACTTACTATCCTCTATTGAGGCTTTATTCCGTGTTGAGGTCTAGTTTTGGTCCAGATGCATCAACCAAAACTAGCCATCTTAAAAGAATAATTTATGATTTTCCCATAAAAATTAATAAAAGATGAAAATTAAATATAATTTATTTTGTCTACCTTAAATGATTTATTTGTTTTATTCTACAATTATGTGTAAAATAAAAACACTATATGTTAAAAATAAAACATATTTATTATTTAAAAATGGTTGTTATTTAAATAAAATACTAAATTAATAAATATTCCCAAGAATTAATAAAAAATGAAAATTATAATTATAAAATTATAAGAGAGATAATTATTGTACAATGTTTGAATGTTCTAAAGTCCCGGTATTATTTATTGTAATATTTTTCTTCATATAACCTATTGAAGTATGCATTTCTCATGTGTTTATATATTATTCATAGATAATTCAGCTTTTGGTTTAGTATGATTTTTTTTTAACTTATTCGCCAAAAGAAAAAGGGATTATAGTTGATAAGGGCAACTTTTGGGCTCTAATATCAAGAAAAGTAGTATTTTTAATATAATTTCTAAAATATGTTAACTTTTTAAACAAATATCAAAAAGGGTAAAACTGCTGTTCATTTTCTTCCTCTTGCAACCATTCATCAGCGCCATCGCCTCCGACAACTTTTTCGCCTACCTCTGTCGCCTCCGCCCACCTCCACCTCTGCCTCTACCCAACGTCACCATCTCCGCCTACCTCCGCCTCCGCCTCCACCTGCGCCCACCTCCGGCAATGTTCAAGTGTCACATTTCTAGGTCTACACGCTGCACCTCTTGAAGCAAAACTCACTGCAGAACCCTTTGAAAGAGTAACTTGACATGATATAGAACCTTTTGATGATAGATGAGGCTTATGAGCTTCATCTTGCCTTGTTACACATTGACAAAACTCCTCGTTCACACATTGCTCATGACATTACTGGCCTGGCGTGTGGGACTTCTATTTTTCAGAATGTCACTGCTACGGGGGTTGTGATTCAAAGTGCACTCCAGCAGAGATGCAACTAAAATCATTCTGTAAATCTGCAACTTGCTGGTGTGGGTGCATTATTTGTGGCATTTGCTTTGAATTATTTGACACTGATAGGTAGAAATCTGTTGGCCAAGAAGGATGAGAGACCATTTGAGTGCATCTGGAATGGTTTTCAAAAGCACTCTACTGGAACTGATCCTGCAAATCACTTGGAACTATTCAGGAACCTGTGAGTGCTGAGAACTTCATTATGAGATTCCATTACATGCTCGACCATTGCTTGACCACCTAGATTGGATGACAGTTGGGGCTACCTGAACACATCACTCTTTGATAAAAGGTTCAGGTGCTGCCGACTTTGTTGCTTTTGTTGATGTTGATGTTGAAGGAATTGTTGTTGTTGAAACTGAAGAGGCTATGATTGAAGCTTTTGCGGTTGTTGTTGTGACAAATGCTCTTGGTTCAAATTGGATGATTGAAAATTCATCTTTGGCGACTCATCAATAGTTTGGACCTTTATATATGGTGCTTGTTGAATAGCCTACAAGTTTGTTTGGTTGGCTATCAAGGGAGAGTCGGTTTTTGACTTACATTGCAAGCTCACGGTGTTAATATTTTGGTTATTAATCATAGGTGCAACAGATGTAGGTCCATAAAGGTTTCCTGGCCTAGATAGATTAGCAACGCTAATCCATTGCCAAAGGCGGAGGCGAAGGTGGGCGGACGTGTTGCCGAAGGTGGGCAGAGACAGCGGTGTTGGGTAGAGGCGGAGGCGGCAGAGGCGTTGCTGGAGGTTGCCAGCAACGCTGATGAATGGCTACAAGAGGAAGAAGATGAACATTACTTTTGCCCTTTTTCATATTTTTTTTAAAGTTAACCTATTTTATAAATTATATTATAAATATTACTTTTATTGATATTAGGGCCCAAAAGTTGCCCTTATGAACTATAATCCCAAAGAAAAATAATGTAAGTTTTTCAGCTCAGCATCTTCAACTTCGTCAAACCATCGCTTAACAAGATTGCCTCCAAAGTCTCCGCCCCTTGTAGGTTAGGAATGGCAACGGGGCAGGTTCGGGGTGGGGATTACATTCCCCATCCCCGACCCCGACCCCCAAATCACCCCCCATCCCCGTCCCCAATCCCCAACGGGGAAAGGAATCCCCCCAACTCTGATCCCTATCGAAGATCCGAATCCTCGAATTCCCCATCTTCTCTCTTTTTATTTTCTTAAAGAGAAGATGGGGAATTCAAATTCCTAAACTGCAAATTCAATTCAAATTCCTCTCTTATTAGTATTGACAGCCTTACACCAATATTTGTTGCCATTAACAAAAACAAATTTCCTTGATCTACGATATCATCATACAATTTGGTTGGGATACATATATTTTAATGGGCATCCAGATCTAGGAATGATAACAGGATAAATGCAGCAATGACCAATGTACAATTAAGATCATTGAAGAAGCAAGACATTATTGTGATAGTGAAAAGAATGAGAACAAGGAAGCAAAATACCAACAACTTGGAGGTTAGGTCAATTCAGCTAGTCACTCAGGCTAAAAGGTTTTTTTTTTCAGCCTGTAAAAACTCCATTCTTGCTTTGTGAGCAATCACCATGTCTTCCCAGCCCAACACAAGCAAGTCCAGGCAACAAACAATAATTCCAATAACTGATAATAAGAAATAGTAATAGGCACCGAAAATAGCTCAAAACTATCTGAAAATCTACTTGAAAAGATCGAATTCAACCAATTCTTGCACACACAGACAAGATGGTAATAATCAAACTCTGAAGCAATGAAAAGCATAAATGCAATTGAGACAATGATACCAACTTATGGAAAAAGCAACGAATAGAGAGAAAGAGGTGGTTCTTACTTGCCAATGTCATCAAGGTGATCATCAAAATCTACAATGCCCTTCCACTTCTAAAACAATATATAATCCAACAAAACAATGTTTGCTGAGGGTTCCTTAATGGTTAATCGGCTATTTTCATCTGACCTAGTTTGCTTCCAACTCCTGGTTCATCCCTTGTATAAAGCTGGTCCACTGGGGAAGGAAAACATAAGCTTTGTGAAAGAACACAACATCTTGCCCGGTACCATGGATTAGCTACATATTATAGTTTAAACTTTAAATGTGTTATATCATCAAATGGGAGAGAAATGAATTATTACAAGACATACTGTGTAATTGTGTAACTTGTGTATGAAAAGATCTCCAATATAAACCCATAACTCATTGATCTCTTATTTATACATAAAGCCAAAAAAAAGTTGCAGGATATGGCGTACAACTCACTACATCTCTGTTTTACTTTTGGTCCTCTAAGCATTCTTCATCTTTTTTTATTGCAAAAAACTAAAACACTGAAAGGATAGGGTGCCACAGCAATTAATGTTGTTAAACCTTGTTCATGGGGATCTCTTTTCCTTCGTCCCATTAAAATGGTAAAGGCTCCGAAATAAAATAAATAACAAGGTCTAAACAATAGTTGGAAAGCTATAGATAACATGAATAACACAAGGAAAGATTGGACAACTTATACTTTAACTAAAGATCTAGCTGTGCATACTAAAAAACTATAATATAATTTGCATTCCAAACAAACAAAAAAAAAAAACAAGAAAAATTTTATCCCAAAACACCTCCTAAAGGATTCATGTAGCAGTTAGCAAGTGAAGTCCTTCAAACCAGAAACATACTATTTGATGGTTCATACCTAGATGGTTGGAGAACTATCCCATATCAAATACTATTGCATGAATCCTCAGGGAAAAATTTTCATTAGACAGATTTCGTATGTTTGTAATTGCATCTTAAAACAATAGTCTTAAGGTGCAATTTGACAGCTTTAACCGGCTCCGTTTGTTTGAATACAATTTCATTTGCTCTAATATAAATTCATGAAAGTACAAATGAGAAAAAAAGAAGCAAAATATGATATCACTATAGATGAAATTGCATAGGGGCGAGAATGGGTCAGTTTGCTTCCATGGTTTTTGTCAAAGATGGAAATACTTATTAACAAATAAAGTATTCAAAGTATAGAAGGTAAGCATATGAAGAATAATACCTTCGCTTTGAGCAGTGACAAACTCCAACTTGTTTGAGTTGCAAAACTACATCCAAACCACCATTAATAATCATTGAAATAAAGATAGAACACAAGGGTGGTGATTACCTGACAAGAAAAGCGAAGAGAATGCTAAACAAAGTAAAAGAAACGAAGAGAATGTTGAACAATAGTTTGGTTTCTGAAATCTGAATACACCAACCATGAAAAAAATAGAAAAAAATACCAACTGACCAACCTACAAATGAAGAGAGAGAGAGAGAGATTCAACACCACCAACATTGAAATTAAGATTTGTCCGACATTCAACATCAAGTAAAATGTACTAAATTAAAAAAAAAAAAGTTTAACTTCAAAACAACCCTTTCATGGTTTATCATGAAACATTCAAGTAGTTTTGCTTGATTGAGATTGACTTATTAAGAGACTTTCTTGCAAAAATTAAAGTAATTATTTATTACAAATACAAATAAAATCACAAAATTCATGAACATTAATAAGCATATTTAATACATCATCAACATCAGAATCATATTCAATTGTGCGGTAATATGCATTTGTAACTTTCGAATGAACACCTAAAAAGAAAAGATAATAAAATAAAATTAAAGACATCAAATTAGATATACATCAAAGAAAATCAATAGTTTATAATATTAATTCCAATACATTGTACTTGCTTCAATAACCAATTTTGGGCACACATTAATGCTTCAAAAGTTTCAACATGAAGTCTACTGCGATGAGGACTCATCAATCTACCACTGGTATTACAACCAGAGTCAAAAGCCATTATTGAAACGAGAATAGCTAAAATGTTCATAACAATCTTCTGCAATGTTGGATACTTAATTCCATTGAACTTCCACCAAGCCAATATATCAAAATCTGGATCTCTTGGCAAAACTTTATCCTCTAAATAATGATCAAACTCATATTTTATCGTCGTATCATCAGAATCATCAATAAATGAATCATACCCATAGAGAAAATTAGAATCTATAAAATCATTAATTGTTGGACAATAATATTAAGATGAAAAAATTCCCTTCCACAGATGAGTATTTTTGCTAGAGTTTGATCTTGATTGATACTCATTGTGTAAATTACAACAAGTTAACGAATCCTCATAATTCCATCTGAAGCAAAACTTCCATAAAGTTTATGAAATAAATATTCTAATAGCTTTAACTTGAACATTGAATCCATAACACATGTTACGGCCATTACTCCATGAATGATGCACCAATACTTATCAAATTTAGCCATCATACTTGATGCCATTGTTCTAGTAATCTCATTAGAACATGAGAGCCACTTAGATAATGAAAGGCTAATATCACAAATCAATGGAAAGAACTTGTTTGCTGTTGGATATTTAGTCCCAGAACATATTTCAATTACATTATAAAATACTCGTAACCTCTCACAAATCTCTTTACCTAAATTTCAATTATTATCAGTTCGCAAGTATTTATACAAACGCTCTCATTTTTTCAACCGATAAAACACATTTTATAAATTAAAGCAACACTAAGCATCAAATATGTCAAGTTCCACCGGGTCTTACAATCAATAACCACTTTTTTGAACTTGATATTTGCAACTAACATGCCGCTTCTCTAAAAACTTGCTATTTTTTGGGTGATGCTACCAAAAAAGCTACACTATTTCTAACATTTTCTATGCCTTCTCCAATGATCCCCAAACCATATTGAACAATCAAATTGATAATATGAGCACAACAATGCATGTGAAACAATTTTCCATGTAATATAAATGTACTAGTGTTAAGCTTACTCAAGATAAACTCAACTAGGGAATCATTAGTGGAACAATTGTCAATTGTTATTGTCGACAACTTCCTATCAATATTATAATCCATCATGCAATCGACTAAAACATTAGAAAATGCTTCTGAAGTGTGTGGACATGACACATAAACAAACCTAAAAATACAATATTAATTTACTAGTAAGAACAAATCTCAAATATTTGTTTGAAAATCAAATTACTGATAATGCAAAAAAAACTTTAACAATGTACTAAGAAAATTAAATTTTAAAGTAACGTGTTGAAAACTAAATACCTTATAATCCGACTTTGCATCTCACAACTATCACCAGTGAAATGCGCCGTGATAGCCATAAAGCCTTTATTTTGGTTGCTATTCGTCCATATATCAGTAGTTATTGCAATCATATTAGGACTCTTTTCCAAAAAGTGCAATGTTTTTTATTTCGCGTTGTCATATATCTTCAAAATGTCACTTTTGATAGTATTCTGATAATGAACCTTAAACAGAGGTTGTAGACCAGTTGTGCTTTCCTAAATCTACAATGTTCGACCATTGAAAGTGGATATTCATGTAAAAGTATAATGGAAGCTAGGTTTTTCCTTGAAGCATATTGATCAAAATGATAATTACTAACACAAACTTTCCCATCATCATTTATCTGTTCTTTTACTATAACATATTGCCTTATATCTTCATAAGACCTTATTGGACAAGTCTTATAATGGTCATGCAAATGAGTTGTCCCACTTTTTACTACTGCCTCAAAGCTTTTTATGACAATAATTACACTTTGCCTTATCTACCCCATTCACTTTTATATTTTTGAAATGATTCATAACAATAGATGTTAATTTCCTTTTTACACCAATAGCAGCATTGGGGGCTTGACTAAGTGAGTTTGAATTATCAACCAAAATTTCTTTAGAATTTTGAGTGGGAGATTCAATGAGTGATTCACTCGGAGAATCGATTGTAGTTGATAAAGCTGGAGTTTGAGAGTGTTCAAGTTCAATTCCAATTGGAGATTGATTGCTACCAACAGGTGTCATCGATTTTGAACTTTTAGTTTGAGTTTCCATATTTTAAAACTAGAAAAAAAAAACTAGAAAGCAAAAAATCCAATCAATTATAAATCTAAAAAAAAAACTAACACCAAACATGAATTAAATAATAAGTATGTATGAATATGGTGACCTTCGATTAACAAATATCAAATTATCAATACCAACTTATATCAAAATATCAAATGCGAAAACACAAACCCAATGTGAATTAAAATTTTCCATAAAATGATAAAACTAAAAATTCTAATGACATGAACAATTAAGTAATTATTCAAATTATAAAAATAATAAACAATAAAATTAATATTTTGATAAAATAACATATGGTAAGTTGGTAACAACCTAATAGGGATAGGGAGATCTGAAGGGTGATTTGAGTTTAACCCATACTACATTTCAAGGTTCAGCTCATAGCCTCATACTACATTTCAGAGTTCGACTCATACTGCATTTCAGAGAGATCTGGAGATTGAAAGGTGATTATTCATTTGGGTTCGGCTCATAGCCTCATACTATTGCATTTCAACTAGGGTTCGACTGAAAGCTTGAAACTGCATTTGAGCATTTCATTTGGGTTCGACTCATACTTTCAACATTTCATTTGGGCTCGATTGAAATTGCATTTGAACTCAAACTCTGAAGTCTGAACTAAGAACTATATTAGATAATTAGGATTTATTTTCTAGAGTCTAGAATATAATGGAAATCAATAAAAATTTAGACTTGAGAGAATGACTGAGATTGAGAGTATGAATGACTGAAACTAAGAGAGAGAGAGAGAGAGAGGGGGGGGGGGGAGAGAGGACCGTTGGGAGAGTTTATGTCGATGGTGACTGATGAGAGAAAGTTTGAAGGGTGACAGTGATGGCGAGGATGACTATGACGATGATGATGAAGGTCGGTGGTCGACGAAGACGAAGTATCTCTTCCTTGGTTCTCTGGCCTTTGTCGAGACTCGAGACTCGAGTATCTCTTCCTCTCCTTTGTCTGACGGGCGAGTGGGTAGTGGAGACAGTCAGCAATGGCGGTCGGCGATGAAGACGAAGCTAGGGTTTATTGGTTTTGTGGTTCAGTCGCCTCTCTTGTCGCTTCTCTTGATTCTATCGAAGACTGGTTTAGTCGAGGGTTTTATTGATTTCTTTGAATTATGTTTTAGTTTTTAATGTTTTATGAACAAATGAATAATTATTATACTTATATAATATATAATATAATAGAATAGAATATTATACATAACATTAGTCGGGAACGGGCTAGGGCGGGGATTGCATTACCTGTCCCCGTCCCCATCCCCGATTGGAGATTCAGGGGTAGCCCCATCCCCGACCTTGACCCGATGGGGTCGGAGAGCCCGAATACTTGTCGCGGGTGGGGAAAATTGCCACTTCTATTGCAGGTATCGTAGATTTTTTCATTTTTTTGGTAAAAAGGCATCATACAAATTGAGTTCACCTGCTAACAACGTTCCAATCCTCTACCAACGTAATCTTGCACCGCACATCTCATATACATGACGCGTCTCACTTCTATGGTGGATCGAACCTGATGGTGAGATCGTGCGGTGTTAGATGAAGTTGGTAGAGGGTTCGAACGTATTTTGGTGGCAGAAAATATCAACTTAGAGAAATTGGCTCGGCTTCGGCACGGTAGTTATCCACTTATCCTCTGTTTGGAGTGCAAATACGTGGCCCATACTAAGGGCGTTATAGTAACTTCAGGCTAGTATTTTCAACCTCGAGTTCCGAAAACACCTCTACCTGGCACTTGTTTGCACCGGAGGGCGAGTGACGTCAAAGAGGGATTAGCATTTACCGAGAGCAGAAGAGTCATCAACGCCTGACCATAGATGGTGATGGTCTCTCTCATTCGCCTGTTGCTGTTGGTTCAATTGCTCTCTCTCTCTCTCGTTTGTCGGGTGTTATTTCTAGTTTCCACTAGAAAATTTCCTACTGTTTTTTCCCGTTTTTGATTAATGTTTCTCTCTTTCCTTTGGCTTGCATTTCTCTCCCAGGTAAGCTCTAGATCGGCTTTGAATTCGGGATGGGTTTTATTCTGATACGACAGCCCAAATAACTGCAATTCTAATCGGATCGGGAACTTATATCTGCATTCGCGGTAGGGTTTCGGATATTGTTGCATTCCGATGAAACCCTAATTCACATCGCTTAAGTGTGGAAGTTGGTTGAATACTTGAAATTCATGGATTTGGATAGTTGATTAATTGATAGATGAAATCTGAATATATATTTCTAGTAGTGGGTTTCGGGTTTGTGGTTTTGTATAATTGCTCTTTGGGGGTTGACGGAGTAATTCACGCTGAAACCCCTACTTAAATATTTTCGAGCTTTGTGGCTCTGTGTCTTGGTTTTGATATTGACTATTGTCGGGTTTCAGATTGCTTGGAGGAGGAGAGAGATTTGAAGGATTTGTCTCATAGGCTTGTCTCAATTGTTCAGATCAAATTTGTTTTTCTTGCCTTCAATTAGGTTGGTTATTATAGCTTTGCACGAAACACTAGTTACTTAGAATTTGCATTTTGGAATTCTGGAATTTATAAGAGCGATATCCATCATGGATAGCAACAAAGATGAAGCTTCGAGGTGCATTAGGATTGCTGAAGCAGCTATTGCATCTGGCGACAAGCAGCGTGCACTGAAATTCATTAAAATTGCACAACGCCTTAACCATAATCTGTCTGTTGATGATTTATTGGCTGCATGCCAGAAGCTAGAGTCTACGGCTTCCACTTCTTCTACTGAGGAAAAACCTAGAGATCAAAACCAAAAGGAGCCTAACCCCTCTAACCATGCTGAGTTTTCAAATGGCGAAAGGAATTATACTGAAGAGCATGTTAGGCTGATTCGTGAAGTGAAAAAGAACAAAGACTACTATGCAATACTCGGAGTGGAAAAGAACTGTTCGGTTGAGGAGATTAGGAAGGCTTACAGGAAGTTATCTCTCAAGGTCCATCCCGACAAGAATAAGGCACCCGGTTCGGAGGAGGCATTCAAGAAAGTATGCAAGGCTTTCAAGTGCTTGAGTGATGAAGATTCAAGAAGGCAATATGATCGGACGGGCCTGGTTGAAGAATTTGAGTACAATCAGCAGCACAACGTTAGGAGGAGGAGAAGAAGAACCGGTCATGACTACTTTGATGATGATTTCGACCCTGATGAGATATTCAGATCATTCTTTGGTCAGCAAGATATGTTTCGGACTGCTCATGTGTACAGGACTAGAGGAATGGCGAGTCATCAAAGGGAAACTACTCATAGAGAAGGCTCTAATCTTGTCGTTCTTCTTCAAGTTTTACCGTTCTTGTTTATCCTCTTGCTAGCATATTTTCCTTTCTCAGAGCCTGATTATTCTCTTCAGAAGAACTATTCCTACCAGTTTCCCAAGATTACCGAGAAACATGGAATAGAATTTTATGTTAAATCATCTGATTTTGACCAGCAATTTCCTCCTGGAAGTCCTTCCAGAGCTAACATTGAGGATCATGTGGTGAGAGATTACAAACATCTCCTTGGCCGCTACTGTCATATTGAGCTACAAAGGCGTCAGTGGAATAGAAATTATCCAATGCCTAACTGCGATAAGCTGAAAAATCTTGGAGTATTCTGAAGGTCAGATTCAATACTCTTTGGTTATTTGATTTGATCTTATTCTGTCAATGCTTTACTTTAAGTGTAAAGATATGGAGTTTTATTGGAGAAAATTAGCTGTTTAAATCCTTTTGCTTTCTTTGTTGATTGACACTTCTTTTTCCCGTTCATCTTCTACCAAGCATGCTTTGTCAATGAGTGGTTATTTTTTTATTAATTCCTTTGGAAGTTATGAACTTTAAATTAACAATTTATCATATCATTCCATTTCAAACATGCTAAATTGTGCTTTATTAACTTGATCAAGTATTGGATGGTTTCTGCCCTAGAATAGAAAGTTATTATTATTTCTTTTAATTAAACATTTTAAAACTCCTATGGATTGGTCAGTGTGTAGCGCTGCTTCAATGCATTTGATTGCCTGGGTGACATGGTCATAGCTGGTTATTCTCATAACCTTGAAACAAGCTACAAGATATTCAAATGACAATTCCTAGTTCCTTTGATGAATTAAGTGGCAGGGCTGGCCTGATGCACTTGAACAAGACTGAAGACTCCTTGACAGTTCGATCTGAAATTTCCTCGTATCCTAGCCTGCAACAAACTGAATGGTTTAGGGCACATACATTCTAGGCAGGTAGTCTAACTGGATAGTTTGTTATGCTGGTGAACTGGCACTTAACCTCTTAGCTTTGCGAACCAGGTTTACAAATAGTTTTGATGTAATACTGTATTATATGCCACATGAGGGGCTTTTTTGTCTTTCCTCTTCTTTTATTTATGTATGGTCGCCCTAGTATTTAATCTAAAGCTGGTGTTTCCAGCAAGAACTTTTGGCTCATTCTTTTTCTCCTCTTCTCCTCCTCCTCCTCTTCTTCTCCCTTGCTGAAAACATGGTATCAGAGCAGATCAATGCTCTGTAAATTTCTTCTCTGCATTGGTCGAAGGATTCCTCTGTATTTTCTGGACTGAGAATGAAGGATGCAAACTTGTCCTGGACCTGAGAACCGTTCGGCTGCATCTCTTTCATCTGTTCTGGGCTGAAAGCCTGAAACTGTGCAGAAGTGATTCCAGAAGTTGTTGATGATTGGTTGAATCTTCCTAAGAGGTCGGCTGTTCTTTTCCTCTGTTCTTTCTTACTTTGTCTTGGACTGGAAAACCCAGAATTCTCTGAGACTGAACAGGGACACTTATTTAAACCCTTTTTTTCTTGGTTCTTGGTGCTGATACCAAGAACAGGTTAAGGTTTGCCTCTATTGAATGATATAAGGTGGGTTTAATCCCTTCTTTGTGGGTCAGGTGATCCAGAAACCAATTTTCATGTGAAGTAATTTGTAGGTCATGAGTGACCTGGTCTGGCTGACTGGTATAACAGTTATTTACTGATGCGTGTGGCTAATATTAGCCTTGGGGAGATCTGTTACACCTGTTAGTGTTCAGGTGGCTAGTACAGCAACAGAATACTGATGTTTGTGGCTTATATTAGCCTTGGAGGCCTATTTGACCCATTAAAGTGTGTTACTACAAGAACTGAAATTGTGTCCCGACTGTCAGAACACTTAGAGTGAGGGCTGTGTAGTTTTTTGTGGGTATGTGGACTGAAATCATGAATATTGAAGATTCTGCAACCTCAGGAACCACCACGAATCAGGGTGGAATTAGTAGTGGTCACGACTCCATGAATTTCCCAATGACTATTACCCCTTTGGATGGTAGGAATTACTTGACATGGTCTAAGGAGATGCGGCTGTATTAAGGCAGGATATGCTATTGGGAAAATAAAGGAACTTAGGGCTGGTACTGCTGAATACGTTAAGTGAGACCAAGAGAATTGCATGATTATGTCATGGCTTTTAACATCTATGTTACCATCCGTCAAACAGAATTTTATGTGGGCCGAGACAGCAAAAGAAATATGGGACGAAGCGAAGGCAACTTACTAAGAGCCTCACTATGCTAGAATTTATTAACTACAATCAATATCTTCGACATGTAAGCAAGGAGAAAGGAGTTTATTGACCTATTATTCTGCCTTCACTTCAATTGGGAAAGAATTAGACTTTTATCAGAGCATTGATTGGGAAAGTGAAAAAGATGCAAAGGCCTATAAACAACTAATCTC
Source organism: Nelumbo lutea (assembly GCF_056320005.1). Lineage (NCBI taxonomy): Eukaryota > Viridiplantae > Streptophyta > Magnoliopsida > Proteales > Nelumbonaceae > Nelumbo > Nelumbo lutea. The sequence continues at coordinate 109,018,962 of NC_142686.1, forward strand.
ACAACAAAGGATGTTTGCTTTCTTTTGGGTTGGAATCCCATGTACGAACCTATTCGTGTTCAGATTTTGGGCAGCAAGGATCTTCTGTCTGTCCAAGAGGTATACGCACTTATTCAGTCTGAAGAGTTTAGGAAGTATGCTCTTCTGAGTCAGATTTTGGGTATAATTGGGGTTTGTCTCTTAGAAGAGGCCTTAGGGAATCAGAATTGGTAACGGTTGTGGACTTAATTCAGGTATTGAATGGGGTGGTTTTGGATCTGTCAAAAAGGGACAGTAGAATTTGGACTTTATCCCCCTCTGGGGTTTTCTCTTGTGCTTCCTTCTTTAAATCCTTGGCATAACAAATCAACATTTCTATTCAGTCTTTCCCAGTCAAGGAAATATGGGGTGAGCCAATCCCTTCAAGGATTGGAGCTTTTTGTTGGGAGGCATTCCTGGAAAGATGTAACGCATGTGATTTACTCAAGAAGAAAAGGCCAAATTGGTGCTTGTCCCCAAACTGGTGCACCCTTTGCAAGGCTAATGGTGAAAGCTCTTATCACTTACTAATTTCTTGTCCCTTTGTTTCTGATATATGGGAATGGTTTATCTCTTTATTTGATTGCAGGTGGACCCCTCCACCATATATATGAAACTTGTTTGCCACTTCTTTTCTTAGATGGCCTAAGAAAAGGGGTAGGGTTATGAGGAGGTGTGTGAGGGCTGCCATTTGTTTGAATATATGGGAAGAAGGGAACTTTAGGACTTTTTCTAATAAGGAAAGGAACAAAGAAGGTATCATTGAGGTAATAATGGTTAGGGTGGTGCATTGGTTGAAGTCTTTGGATATGTTTGCTGATGTCTCTACAGATATGCTGCTGAATAGCTGGCTGGAAGTGGCAAATTCTGCTTCGTTTTCATCACTTGCCTCTCCTTTGCGGTCCCCACCAGGCCTAGGTGTGTAAAACTGAATTTTGATGGCAGCAGTGAAGGTAATCCTGGGTAATCCTGGGCCCTTGTGTGTTGGCGGGGTGTTCGGAGATGAGAATGGAAAGGTGATTGCATTGTTTTCAGGCCCCATTGGCAATGGTGACTCTCTCAGAGCTGAGATATGTGCCTTAATGGAAGGCTTAAGAAAGATAAAGGAGCTGAATATTCATAGACTAATCGTTGAAGGAGAATCAAAGTTGGTTACAGAAGGATAATGGACTGTGGAAATATGCAAATGAGGGAAGGGAGGCTAAATGGCTAACTAGGGGATTGGAGGTTCAGATTCAATGGGTGAAGAGGACTGCAAATGCTTTTGCAGGTACATTGGTGAAACAAGGGGTGGAAAGGGTATAGATGTTTTGGGCTATATTGTAATCATATTTTCTTTTTTCTTTCTCAGGAGAGTTAAGCCTCTTTACCTCTTCTCAGAATGTTGTAATATTATTGTTCTTTAATAAAATGAATTTTATTATTGATAACAAAAAAGAGTAGGAAGTTTGCTAGGAATCCTCTTAAGGGGGAGATCATTGCTCTAGCTATAAGGGGTAACACTAGGGCACCAAAGTATTGATCTTCTGATCAAAGAGTTTGAACTCCTCTTCCAAAAGGTACCTTTACTTGTTCTTTTTTTCTAAAATCCCTCAATTCCAACCCCAAGTCCCAAGGGTTCCCCTTCAAAGAAGTTTGGGCGCGACCTATTCCTCCAAAAATTGCTGGATTCTGTTGGGAAGTCTACTATGGGAAAATCAATACTTTGGAAAACTTACAGAAAAGGAGACCCTTTCTTTGTCTCTCCCCAAATTGGTGTTCCTTGTGTAAGGCCCAAAATGAGTCTGTTTCCATTTGCTGATCTGTTCCTTTGTTACAGCCTTATGGAGTTGGAGTCTTGGTTTATTTGGAGGTAGGTGGTCTCTGCCATCTGATTAGAGTTTGTTATTTAACCCATCTTTTTTTGTATGACACACTAGAAGAGGCAAGTTCATGTGGAAATGTGTCAGTGCAGCCACCTTATGGACTCTCTGGGAGGAAAGGAATGCGAGAGTCTTCTTAGAGAAGGAAAGAAGCTTAGATGAAGTGAAAGACTATATCCTAACAAGAGCAATACATTGGTTGAAAACCTTGGATATATTTGCCGATTTATCTTTTGATGACCTGTGGAAGAATTGGCTAGTAATAACTAATACTTCTACAAAGAAGAATAGAAGCTTGTTAGAATGGAATCCGCCTCTAGAAGGTGTCATCAAATTAAATTTTGATGGAAGCAGCCAAGGTAACCCTGGGCCTTCAGGTATAGGGGTGTCTTGAGGAATAAGGACAGCAACATCATCTCCTTATTCTCAGGACCGGTGGGAGTGGGGGACTCTACAAGGGCAGAAATACTAGTTGAAGGGGATTCTCAGGTGGTAACAAGGTGGCTTCTAATGTTCTACATGTTCCAAAGTTACCCATTAACTTGTTGTCCATTAGTAGTATTGCTCATGCCTTGAATTGCTCAATAACCTTTCTTCCACATTCTTGTGTTTTTCAGGATTTGGCCTCCAGGAGGACGATTGGTAGAGGGAACATGGTGAATGGTCTCTATGTACTAGAGAACAAAGTTGGTTTTACAGTTTCAAAGTCTTTGAGTCTGTCGAGTAAAGTTAGGTTACTTTGTGGCACCGCCGTTTGGGCCAAAATGTACTTTGAGTCTTTGAAGTATTTGTTTAAGTCTTTGTCTGTTAGTGACTTTCAGTGTCAAGTATGTTAACTGAGTAAACATTGTAGAACCTCATTTCCTTTACGTAATAAAATATCAGAGTTTCCTTTCTATATTGTGTATTTAGATGTTTGGGGTCCTGTTAATATTCCAACTAAGAATGGTTATATTTTATCTCCTTTATTGGTGACTTCCCCCGCCACACTTAGGCTTATCCTATGCATTCACAGGAGGAAGTTCCTAAAATTGTAAAAGATTTTCAGCATATGGTTTACACCCAATTTCAACTAGAGATCGAATATTTCAATTAGATAATGCCAAGGAGTACTTTCATGGGGACCTCACAGATTTCTTGGCATCTTGTGGCTCTCATCATAGGAGTTCATATGCTAGAACCCCTCAACAAAATGGGGTTGTAGAGAGAAAAATTGACATCTCCTTGAAGTTGCTCGGGGATTGATGCTATAGATGAGTGTCCAAAAAAGATTTTGGGTGGATGCTATCCTGACTGCTACTTATGTCATTAATAGGACACTATCTCGAGTATTGGAATATAGGTCCCCTCATCAACTCCTCTTCCTTAAGCACCAATGTTTTCTATACCTATGCGTGTCTTTGGATGTAAGCGTTTTGTTCATGATTTCTCTCCTACTCGTAAACTTGATCCGAAAGCTACTGTGTGTATTTTTCTTGGTTATCTTCTTTCTCAGAAAGGCTATTGTTGCTTCGACCCTGTGTTTAAAAAATATTTTTTCTCTATGTATGTATCTTTCTTTGAAGAGTAGAAATCTGTTGAATTAAAAAATATGAAAGAAAAGTAGTTTCTTGAAGAGAGAAGGAGAAGAAGAGAAGAAGAGAAGAAGAAAAGTTGAAAAGATGAAAAGAAAAGAGAGCAATAATTTGGCCGCCCCCTTCACTTATTATTTATACTAAAATTAATAGAACAGTACAAAGACAACTATGCCCTTATAGGGAGGCAAAACATAAAACAACATATATAACACTCAAAAACATAATAAATCTTGGACTCACATAACTATTATGGTCCCCACCTCCTATTTAACAACTAACATAAAATATCTACTCAAAAACATCATAAAACCGATTAATCTTCAACACTCCCCCTCAAGTTGGGAGTAAATGTCACACATTCCCAACTTGCGTAGATCACGTTCAAGCTTGTTCTTTGCCACCCCTTTAGTGAGAACATCAGCCAACTACAACTCTGAAGAGACATAAGGCAAACAAACTTCTCCGATTGTTACTCTTTCTCTTTTAAAGTGTCTATCAACTTCAATGTGTTTTGTTCTATCATGCTAAATTGGATTGTGGGCAATATTGATTGCAACCTGATTGTCACAGTATAACATCATAGGTTTCTCTACTTTCACCCCAATTTCACTCAAAAGAGATCTAACCCAAAGAAGTTCTGAGACACCATGAGCCATTGATCTATACTCAGCCTCTGCACTTACCTTGCCACAACCGCTTGCTTCTTACTCTTCCAGGAGATCAAGTTTCCACCTACAAAGGTACACACTCCTAATGTAGATCTCCTGTCATCTAAGCATCCTGCCCAGTCTGCATCTGTATAGGATTCTAGCTTTAAATTCTCATGATTTGAGAAAATAATGCCTCTGCCAGGGTGCTTTTTCAGATATGCAAGTATTCTCTCAATAGCTTCTCAGTGCTGAACCCAAGGTGCATGCATGTACTGACTCACAACACTGACAACATAAGAAATATTTGGTCGTGTCATACACAAATACAACAATCAGCCCACCATTCTTTGATATCTCCCCACATCCTTTATCAATTCACCATTCACACCCTTAATTCTGTGATTTGGATCAATTGGAGTGTCTGCTGGTTTGGTCCCTAGCTTCCCAGTCTCTTGCAATAGGTCAAGTACATACTTTCTCTATGAAATTAAGATCTCATGCTTGAATTTTGCAACTTCAATCCCCAAGAAGTATTTGAGCTCACCAAGATCTTTGATCTCAAATTCTTGCTGCAATGATTTTTTGAGATCATCAATCTCCTCCAGATAATTTCCTGTCACCACTATATCATCCATATACACAATTAGAATTGATACCAGAACATCTCTCCTCTTCATAGAGAGGGTGTCATCAGACTGTCTCTGTGTAGCCTTTGAACTTGTCAAACCAAGCCCTAGGTGACTGTTTTAGTCCATACAAAAATTTTTTGAGTCTGCACACTTTTTCTTTACCAACATTTTCATAAAAGCCTGTTGGAATGTCCATATATACCTCCTCCTGTAAATCACCATTGAGGAAGGCATTTTTGACATCAAGCTGGAACAAGGGCCATGAATAGGTGGCTGCTAGAGATAAAATGATACAAACTAAACTCATCTTAGCTACTGTTGCAAAGGTTTCCAGATAAGTAACACCATAGGTCTGAGTATACCCTTTTGCTACTAACCTTGCCTTGTACCTCTCTATCTTGCCATCGGCCTTATACTTCACTGTGAAAACCCATCTACATCCGACTGTCTCCTTGTTTGGGGGGAGATCAACTATTTCCCAAGTTTGGTTTTTGACCAAAGCATCCATCTCATCTTGCATGGCTGTTTTCCACTCAGGTTTGGAGAGAGCCTCAGTAACATTCCCGGGTATAGACACAGAATATAGGGAAGAAAGAAAAGCACGGTAGGAGGGTGACAAGGCATTGAAGGAAAGATGGTGTGAAATGTAGTGGGCTGTACACTTTCTCTTCCCCTTACGAAGTGCAATGGGAAGCTCAAGGTTAGTGGGATCAGCTGCAATAATGGTGTTAGGGACATGAAAATTATCATCAGAAAACATAATAGGCTCAGGCTCAAGAGGAATACCTGGAATTGTATTTGCCAAATCTGGAGTTTCAGAAGGACTGACAGAGAGTGGTGTAGGTTGAGGATGTGTGGAGTTAACATTCATCTGCCGGCGCTGATATTTCTTTGATGCTGCCAATAGTGGCTCAGGTAATAAAAGTGGAGGTGCAGGTGCTGGCTGAACTGATGGAGGCACCAAAGAAACAAGAAGAGGAACAAATTGTGAGTTCTCCTCCCCAAAACTCTCCCCCTGAGGAGAAGCACTCGAGAAGAAGGTGGATTCAAAGAAGGTAATATCCATAGTGACAAATCTGCTCCTCGACACTGGGCCATAACAACAATACTCCTTTTGGTTCTGAGCATACCCAAGAAAAACACATTTCTTAGCCTTAGTATCCAATTTTTTTGCGATGAGGGCCAAGAATGTGAACAAAGGAACACAACCAAAAACCCTCAGAGGTATATGAATTATCTCCCCATCTGGAAAAAAAAGACTAAATGGCTCCTTAAACCCCAAAGTCCGTGAAGGAACATGGTCAATCAAATGCATGGCTGTAAGAACTGCATCTCCCCAGAACTGCACAGGAACTAAAACACACACCATAAGACTCCTTTGCCACCTCCACAATGTGTCTGTTTTTCCTCTTAGCAACTCTATTCTGTTGCGGTGTATATGCACAACTGCTCTGATGAACTACACCATGTTCTAAGAGATACGTGGTCAGGTCATTCTCAAAGTATTTTCTGGCATTATTTGATCTAAAAGCCTTAGTTCTCACTCATGAGAACCATCTAGTGGAACTGTCATACCAAGTTAGGAACCTTATCACATGATCTCATCAAATACATCCACGAATTTCGTGTATAATCATCCACAAACAAGAGAAGGTAACGGAATCCTCCCATGGAAGGGATATGATATGGCCCCCATTCATCATTGTGAACAATATTAAAAGCAGTACTTCTTTTATTACTTGGTTTAAAATACTGTCTACAATGCTTTCCTAACTGACAATTTCACACTCGAAAGTAGATAACTGAATAGACTCAAACAACAGTGGGAAAAGACATTTCAAAAAACTAAAAGAAAGATGTCTCAAGCGATTGTGCCAAAGCATAATCTGGTTCATTGACTCTGACCCACTACTACTGTTGTTGCTAACACAATGGCCCTGATGTCTTGGAATCTCATCCATAAGGTAGACTCCATTCACCTCACAACCACTCTCAATCATCTTCTTTGACTCTAGATCCTGCAAAACACAATTATCAGGAAGAAAGTCATTGAAGAATTCAAATTTTTTGTCAAAGAACTAACAAATAGTAGGTATGAAGTCTAGGGACATGTAAAATAGAAGACAGAGTTATATCATTGGTCACTCTAACTGTCCCCTTCCCAACAATGGGCATCTGTGAACCATCTGCTGTAGAGAATCTGTTTCTACCAAAGCACAACTGATAAGAACTAAAAAGGGTAGGGCATTAGTCATGTGCTCAAATGCTCCTGAGTCCATATACCAGGGAGGTCCCTCCTTACCTGAAGTGGATGCAAGATTTGCAGTTGCATACGAACTACTTGTATGTGCAAAGGAAGTGGTGTAGTTGGCTCCTGCATTCTGCTGTCCATCTGGAAGGCTAGAGCTAGGTGAATCTTTTTTACTCATAAGCTGTCCAAATTTCTCCAATTCTGTTCTCACTGCTGCTATTGCAATGGATTCCCAATCAGTTTGGGAAAGAGAGGTTGAAGAGTCTCCTATAGAGGCTACATTTGCATTTCCCTTCTTGTTTCTTATCCGAGCAGTCATAAGATTTGGATGAATACTCCAAGTAGTGTCCCTGATATGCTTAGGCTTCTTGCAATAATCATACACCAAGTCCTTCTTATCTTCCCTTCTAGTCTCACTATTCCCCCTGTCTCCATTTGGCTTAGGTTTTGTTGTACCAACCATAGCCGAGTGGTCAATTCCAAGCTATCTTAGCATTACATTCCTCCTATTCTCCTCTCCAGAGACAAAGGCATAGGCCTGAGAGAGTGTCACACCCTCCCTAGAAAGAATATGCTGCCTAGCAATGTCAAATTCAGGGTTCAGCCCTGCCGAGAACTCAAAAACCCTATTCCTCTTTACCAGTTTGTGATTAGTTGCTGCATCATTCATACTTTCCCATACCACAGTTTCTAAGTGATCTATTTTCTGCCATAGGGTTTTCAACATGGAGAAATACACAGCAAGAGGTTTTTCTCCCTGTTTCATACTTATCACTTGATTTCTTAACTGATAGGCTTTGGCTTCATTTTGCTTCTGAGAGTAGGTTTCACTCACTCCATCCCAAATCTCCTTAGTAGTATTAGCCCATAGGAAATTTTTTGCAATATGAGGTAACATAGAATTACACAACCAGGACATTACCATGTAATTCTCCTGCACCCATCGGGAAAAGTCTGTATCAGGTTTCTTCTCCCCAGTGAGATACCCTAATTTTCCACGGGCACCAATAGCCATCTTAGCTGATTGTGCCCACTCCAAATAATTTGTACCATCAAGTTTTACTGTAGTAATGATCTCAGACCAAAAAATGTCACTACTACCTCCAACACCTAGTCCCACAGTACCGGTAGATTTTATCTCGGTATTCCAACTCTCCATCTTACTTCAAACTGTTCAACAGTAAGAAAAAATAGATTGGAGACCTTCAAAAAATAATTTGATATCACACACACAGAAACCAACCCTTCCAGAAGAAGAAAACCCTAGCTGGAGGGAAATCTCTCTCCTCTCCACGCCTCCCAACAGAGAGGAGTGAATCGATCATTTCGGGAGGCTCAGAAAATTCCAGAAACCAAACCACCCTCTTCAGAAAATCAAAGGAAAACTAACAATACCTGGGCACCCAAGATCAGATGAAAATCAAAGAGTCCAACTTTTTTGGGACTCTTCGCCGTACTCCAGTTCTTCCTGATTTTGATGCTGAACAGTAGATCACCTTCCTGATGACTAGATCCCACCAAAAAATCCAAGAATTGGGCAATGTATAGCCAGATCGATCAGCCCTTTACTACTTCATGCAATTGGCTGATCTAGGGCTGCATGAGAATGCTTCAAGAAACCCTAGCTGATGCTCTGATACCAAGTAGAAACCTGCTGAATTAAAAAATATGAAAGAAAAATAGTTTCTTGAAGAGAGAAGCAAGAGAGAAGGAGAAGAAGAGAAGAAGAGAAGTTGACAAGAAAAGAGGACAATAATCTGGCCGCCCCCTTCACTTATTATTTATTTTAAAAATACTAGAACAATACAAAGACAACTATGCCCTTATAAGATGGCAAAACATAAAACAACATATATAACCCTAAAAAACATAATAAAATTTGGACTCACATAACTATTGTGGTCCCCACCTCCTATCTAACAACTAATATAAAACATTTACTCAGAAAAACATCATAAAACTGATTAATCTTCAACAGAAGATGTTCCCCATTTTTTTGTTTCTCCTTAGAGGGAGAGTATAGTTGAGGAGAAACAGAGTTAAACTGAAATTTTATTGACTTCTATTCCTGATCCTCCTCCATTTCGTGTCTTTCGGAGATTGCGCTACGAAAATCATGGCCAACAGAGTTTAGTTGCTACAAAGCTGCCAAAAACTATGCCATCAATGCCATCGGAATCTTAGGGGTTGGTTCCTTCACCTCACCCAGGTACTATTTGTTCCAGTTGATGCTCTTGAACCTATTGATATTGACACTTCAACTTCTGATCTGAACCTCCTATTGCAAAAAGGAAGGGTGCCAGATCATGCACCACACACCACCCCATGTCTCATTTCTTGTCCTATGAGAATGTTTCATCTTCTTTTCGTGCTTTTTTATTTGCCATTGATAGTGTTCCCCTTTCGAAGAGTGTTGCGGAGGCCTTACTTGTTCCTGAGTAGACAAATGCAATGAAGGAAGAGATCAATGCTCTTCACAAGAATGGCACGTGGGAAAGGAGCTTGTAGGGTGCAAATGGGTGTTCTATGTAAAACATAGGGTAGATGGCTCTATGGAAAGGCACAAGGCTTGACTTGTTGCAAAAGGCTCCACACAGGTGTATGGAGTTAATTATGTCGAGACCTTTGCTATGGTTGCAAAAATGAACTCTGTTTGAGTTCTTCTATCTTTAGCTGCAAATCTTGATTGGGAGCTTCATCAAATTGACATAAAGAATGCCTTCCTGAATGGTGATTTTGAAGAGGACGTGTATATGACTTAACCCCTTGGTTTTTGTGCTAAGGGCAGTGAATAGAAAGTCTGCAAATTGAAGAAGTCTTTGTATGGTCTAAAGCAGTCTCCAATTGCTTGGTTTAGTAGGTTTCACCAGGCAGTTCAATAGATGGGTTTTAAGCAATGCCAAGCTGATCACACACTCTGTAAAGAGGGAACGAGAAAGAAATACAACCTTCATTGTCTATGTAGATGATATTGTTATTACTGTAGACTAGGTCTCAAAGATTAAGAGACTAAAGAAATTCCTAGCTACACAGTTTGAAGTAAAGGACCTGGGGCAGTTGCACTACTTCCTTGGAATTGAAGTTGCCCGCTCTCAACAAGGCATCTTCATTTTCCAAAGGAAGTACGCTCTAGATCTCCTAAAGGATACAGGAAAGCTAGGGGCTAAACCTGTGAAGTAAAGGACCTGGGGCAGTTGCACTACTTCCTTGGAATTGAAGTTACCCGCTCTCAACAAGGCATCTTCATTTCCCAAAGGAAGTACGCTCTAGATCTCCTAAAGGATACAAGAAAGCTAGGGGCTAAACCTGTTGATACACCTATGGATGTAAATAATAAACTTGGGTATTGCAGTGGTGAGCTTTTGAAAGATTCAAGGCAATATCAAAGACTTGTGGGTAGACTTCTCTATTTATCCATGACCAAGCTTGACATTGCATATGCTATGGGTGTCCTTAGTCAGTTCATGCGTGCACCCAAGGAGGTGCACCTAGAGGCAGTAGATAGAGTTCTTAGGTACTTGAAGAAATTCCCAAGGACATGTTTACTCTTTAGGCTCCATTTGGAAAGAGTACAAATACAAATTTGTAGAGCGCAAAACCTTATATTTTGTATTATTTTATATGGATTTGTACTCCTTCCAAACTAAACCTTCAGAAATATGGACACATGGGGGTAAAGGAGTAAACAGATGCTGATTGGGTCAGCTTAGTGGATGACGGAAAAGACACTAGCGGCTATTGTGCCTTTGTAGGTGGAAACCTTGTGACTTGAAGAAGCAAGAAACAAAGTATGGTGGCTAGGTCAAGTGTAGAGGTAGAATACAGGGCTATGTCACATGGAGTTGCAGAGTTACTATGGACCAATAACCTATTGGGTGAATTAGGATTTCCTTTTGATGATCCTATGTCACTCTACTGTGACAACAAAGCTACTATCAACATTGGAGCCAACCCAGTTCTCCATGATAGAACCAAGCATATTGAGGTTAATAAGCATTTCATCAGAGAGAAAATTGAGAAGGGGCAAGTGTGCACTCCCTACATTATCTTCAAAGAAAAACTTGCAGATGTTTTTACTAAGGGATTATGTTCACTGTGGCATTATGATCTTTGTGACAAGTTGGGGATGATTGACATCAGCGCCCCAACTTGAAGAGGGGGGGGGGTGGTGATGTAATTTGTAATATATGTTGTAGAGGGGCTTTTTTGTCTTTTCCTCTTCTTTTTATTATGTACGGTCGCCCTAGTATTTAATCTAAAGCTGGCGCCCCTAGCAAGAACTTTTGACTCTCATTCCTTTTCTCTTCTCTTCTTCTCTTCTCCTCTTCTTCTCCCTTGCTAAAAACAAGTTTCATTTGTTATCCTCCCTCAATAGATTTGCACCCTTTTAGCTCCCTGTTAAGTAAGAGAATTAGCAAAGTAATTTGTTGATCTATGAATCCATGCAATTGACAAAACTCTCTACCCTGCTAGTTGCTTGATTTTTCTCAATGTTGTCTATGCTGCCACATCCCTTGATTTTAATGTTGATGAGTCCCCAATGCCAATAGGGCCTGAAAACAGGGGTGCAATCAAACTGATCCAAGACAAAATTTGGCTTGTCTTGGCTTAGTTTGACTAGAATACTCCTATACTTGAGTTGAAGTTCAGGTTCGGCTTGAAAAATATTTATTTTTTTATTTTTTTTTCAAAAAATGGCCGATGGTAGATCAAGGCAAGATTTCATCAAAAGGTTAAGAGGAAGAAGGTGAGGTAATTGAGGGGGAGGGCAAGATTCAGGAAGTTATTATTAGAAAGATGTATGTAGGGAAAGATGGGGTTAAGATGCAAGTTAGATGGCATGGAATTTGGGAGTCTATTTGAGGAGGAACCTAATAAGTTGGAGATGGCCTTTTCTGAAGAAGTGTTGGAATTGATTGAGGGAAATGGAAGTAGATAAAGTGCCAAGCCTAGATGGTTTCACAATGGAGATTAATTAGAGAAGTTGGAGCTTTATCAAAAGTGATCTATTGAAGGTATTTGATGAATTTCACAACAATATGGCACTGGAAACGAGTTTGTTTTATGATTCATTATGCTACTCCGTATGAAGAAAGGGGCAATAGGATTAAGAGACTTTAGATGGATCAACTTAATTGGCAGTGTATACAAGATAAAGCAAAAGTCTTAGCAAAAAGGATGAGGAAGGTCATGGGGTGCATCATATTTGAATCTTAGGGTGCTTTTGTTGATGGGAGATAGATAATTGATGGGGTCTTAGTAACAAATGAGCTGATTGATTCAAGAATAAGAAGCAGGGAACCTGGGTTTTTATTAAAAGTAGACAGGAGAAGGCTTATGACCGTATTAGCTGGTCTTTGTTGGGTTATATGCTATAAAGATTCAACTTTTTCTAATAAGTCTCTAAAGATTCAACTTTGATTACAAGTGGAAAAACTGGCTGAAGGTGTGTTACAACAGTGATCTTTTCAGTGATGGTAAATGGCAAATTAGTTGGAAGATTTTGTAGTTCCAGGGCAGTTGGGCAGGGAGACCCTTTGTCTCCTTTGTTGTTTATCTGCATAACAGAGGCACCGAGTAGGATGGTTCATAGGGCAGTCGAAGGTGGCCTCTCGAGGGATTCAAGGTGGGTGAGTAGAGAGGGGTGGCATTACCATATAGATGGCAGTTTATTCTTTGCAAAAGCATTACAGGAGCACATGGAGACCATTCACATGATCCTCATTCGTTTGAAGTAGTATTAGGCCTAAGAATAAATTTGCATAAAGTTATCCATTGGTAGTAGGGGAAGAGATCAATGTTGGGCAATTGGTAGATTATGTGGGTGCAAAGTAGGTAAACTGCCTACAAGGTATTTGGGGATGCTTCTAGGGGAGAAATGTACTTCAAAAATGTTTTGGGAGCTGGTATTGTAGGGAATAGATGGAAGATTGGTGTTGGAAGGCAAGATACTTATATAAAGGAGGAAAACTGACCTTAATTAAAATTTTTACATGCCTGTTATGCTCCTTCCCAACATATCTAATACCTTTGTTTCCAATCCCAACAAGTGTATCCAAGGTCATTAAAAAGAAAATGAGAAATTTCTTATAGGATGGTTGGAAGGAAGAGTTCAAGTTGCATCTACTCAAGTGGAGTAAGATTTTGCAATCCTAGAAAAGCAGGAGGTTGGGTAAAGTTCAAAGTATCGATATGGTATACCCTATTATCAGGTGTATCATTTAGCATCTTTGGGGTACCGATATGATTATTTCAAGTTATTCTTAAAAGCTATTTTTTAATAATTAACATAAAAATAAGTCATTTGTGAAATTTTGAAAAAAAAGAACAACAAATGGGTTGGCCGATGTCCTAGCTAAACAGGGAGTTAATAGATTCACATTATTTTGGGCAATGTTTTTTTTTTTTTTTGATCAATAACTGTGAATTGTATTAATATTATGAAACGTTACAGAACAAGGGAGCTAAACAATCTTAGCTCCCGAGAACAACCTTTGAACACCAAAAAGACAATTACAATACAGCCCAAAATTTGGAATTTCTGTTCACCCCTTGTCTAGCTAGACCATCTGCCAATGAGTTCACTCTTCTTTTTACCCATTTGTATTGAATTTCCATGTCCTTAGTCAGCCATTTAAATTTCCTCTTTTTATTGTTGTAATTCCAAAGTCTAGAATTATCCTCTTTAAGCCAGTTTACCACCACTTCAGAATCTCCTTCTATGATCAGCCTGTTAATTTGCATATCCTTGATCCTTTGTTCCCCTTCAAGAGCTGCAAGTATCAGCCCTCAAGGAATCTCTCACCCTGATTGGTTCAGAAAACATAGCTAACAGATTCCCCTGTTCATCTCTTATTATTTTGGGCAATGTTGTAATGTGTGATAGTAAAAAGGGGGTGGCAAACCAAATAGGGCGGGCAAGCTGCTTTTCTATTGAGTTTTTGGGCTATTGTGTAGTAAAACTTTGTATCTTTCTCAATCATTAATTAATGAACTCATTTTGTTGATAAAGAAAATCACAAAAAGTTATGAGGTTTTCATCCATGGATTTTTTCTTGTCAATATGCACTTCTTTACTTTGGCTACACTTCTTTCCTTTTCTTGGATATTCTGGCATTCCTCTCCTTCCAAGTGGTCCACATAATAGCTTCTTTGACACACTTCACATTAGTTTCCCTCTCTTTGTTGGCCACCCGAAGGTAGTCGGATCGAAAAGCAAATTTGCTTTAGAGGACAAGTTCCACCTACACCCAAACATCATAAAAACCCAATTCCAAATATTAGTAGCAAAAGGGCAAGATATCAACAAGTGGTGACGGTCCTCACTCTTTTCTTTACACAAAGTACACCAGTTTGGGGATAAACACAAATAAGGTCTCTTTTGCAGGTTATCCAAAGTATTGATCTTACCATAATAAGATTCCCAACAAAAGATAGCTATTTTAAGAGGTATAGGCCTTGGCGGAATTTCTTTAGCAAGGAACACCCCAGAGGAAGGAGTAGAACGAAGGGACTCGAAGAAAGAGGCACAAGTGAAGGATCCATTTGGAGTCAAGTCTAAATTCTTTTTTCAAGTTTAGGAGGGTCCACATAAATGAAGTCTAGAAGAAGTAAAAGCTCATAGACACAAGTAGATTCTTCATCCCTTAAACTTTTACAAAAACCAAAAGTCCTAATTTAATGCCAGCGGGGAACTAGAGGTGAAAGGAACCTTGAAATGGGCTTCTTTTTAAATAGGGAGATAGAATAAAGAGGGGAAACAGTCTTTTAGGGGTTGAGTACCCACCAAGCATCTTTCTGGAAAGGAACAAAGTTTCTAGAGTAGACATCACACCTTTCAAACTTGAGGAATTTAGGGAGGTGCCAAAAATTTCCTTCCAAGGTGTTGTGAGTAAGGCTCACTGAGATACCCCAGGTTTAACCCCACCACACAACTTTTTTTTGATGAATCCACCACACAACTTTTCTCAAAATCGATTTTCAAATTAGAGGCATTCCTAAAGAGAATTATTTGATTTTTTTAGGTTTCTCACCTTCATCAAGTCAAAAACCTCACCCAAAAATATGATGTCATCTACAAACTAAAGGTGAGTTATCGGAATTCTGTCTCTACCTATTCTCCACCCTCTTATTGACCCAACCTTATCCACTTCTGATAACAGTCTACTAAGAGTATCCACAACCCGTGTGAATAAAAAGGGGACGATGGATCACCTTGTCTTAGGCCTTTACATGTTGGGAAAAAAATCATTGACTACCCCATTGACTAGAACTGAGTAGTAGTAGGAGGTAAGGCAACCATTAATCCATTTGCACCATCTATCCCCGAATCCACACCTCCTTAGCACCTCTAACAAGAAGCTACAGTTCACTAGATCATAGGCCTTTTTAAGATCCAATTTGCAAACAAAGCCTTGATTACCTGATCTTCTCATCTCCGCACATTCATTTGCTTTTGGGATCTGATCAATTATTTGTCTCCCCTGAACAAAGGCACCTAGCGCTTGATTGATGGAGGGAAGCACCTTTAGATCCCTAGTGATAAGACCTTAGCTAGGATCTTATATATGCTAGTCACTAAACTAATAGGTCTAAAATCTCTTGGATGTTTAGGCTTTCTTTTCTTTGGAATTGGAGCTAGGAAAGTAGCATTAACTCCACGACTTATAACAAAACTATCCTCAAACTCTCTAAAAACCTCAATTAATTATGTTCCAACAATCTTGAAAGAAAGCCATAGTGAAACCATTCAACAATAGTGCCTTGGATCTATCCATTGAGAAAAATGCTTGCCTTACCTCCTCCTCCTCAAAGTTTCTTTCCAACCATCATTTGTCTTCTTTAGAAAGTCTTGGCCAAATCACTCCTCCCAACTCCTCTCTATTGCCTAAAGGCCTCCTCAAAATAGATTTGAGATGAGCCACAAAACAATTGGCCATCTCTTCTTGGGATTCAAGGACCAAACCATCCACTTCAACTTTAGTCAGTAGATTTTCCCTCCTCCTTCCATTGGCTAATTCATGAAAGAATTTAGCGTTGCCATCACCTTCCTTGTTCCATTTACATCTGGATTTATGCCTCTAGGAGATTTCTTCTCACAAGAGGATGTCTTCTAAATCCCTCTTCAACTTCCATCTCAAATCTGTTTCCTGTATATACGTGATTCTTTGGGACTCCATGTCCAATTCCACTATCTAGATCATCAAAGAAGATTTCACTTCTATTCTCCCAAAATGTTCCCTATTCCATTCTTTTTAATTTTGATCTCAAGCTTATCAATTTTCTTTTGTGAAATTTCACTCCTTTCCACTTCACCCACTTATTTCTACCTTCCACCATTCCCCAATTTTATTCACAAAGTCCGGGTGTGTTAGCCACATGTTTTCAAATTCGAAAGGTTAAGGTCCACACCTAAAAGATTCATGTCCTAGCTCAATGGGACAATGATCAAAAGTAACGCGAGGTAGAGCTCTGGATATCAAATCTTTCCAGTGACTTTCCCAACTTTCATTAAAGAGGAGTTTGCCTAACTTAGAACAAGCTGGGGTTTCCTGAAAGTTGGACCAAGTGTAAAGAGCTTGTAATAGAGAAAGTTCTTTTAATTCATAGGTATTAGTGAAATCATTGGACTTCCTTATTTTGGTTGTAATAGTCTATTGGGGATTGTTTGATTCGTTAGTAAAACAAATTACATTGAAATCCCCCCTAAACACCAAGGACCATCCTACAACCCTTGAATCCCAAATAGTTCTTCCTAGAATTCATTCCTCTCTTTGTAATTGCTTGTACCATTTACATTAGTTAGTCCCATGTGAAGCCATCCTCCACCACTCTAAACTTTAGAGGCATCGTGAAATTTCCTATTAATTCCTCTACTACCTCCACAACATCCTCTTCTAGAAAGTGACAGTACCCTTTGAAGCCCCCCCAAGGTGTAGAGACCTTTTTCCTCTAGATTTCTGTTTTCTTGGTGCTGAGATGGTATGATTCTAGAACAGAGAGAAGAGATGAAGGAGAAGAGAGAAGAGAGAAAAGAGAGGAGAGACACAGAATTGGGAGAGACAAAAGTCAACTGGCGGCACCAGTTTAATTGGTATTTATACTAGGGTGACCATACAGAAAAAAGAAAGGATAAAATTACAAAGGTGCTCTTGTGGCACTAAACTAAAACTAAACTAAGTTATTTTAACACTCCCCCTCAAGTTGGGATGTAGGTGTAAATCATGCCCAACTTGTCACATAAATCGTCGTGCCACGAGTGGTGTAAGCCTTTTATAAATATATTTGCCAGTTGCTCTTTGGAACTCACAAATGGGGTGCACACTTCTCCAATAACATTTTTCTCTTTATTGAAGTGTTTGTCAACCTCTATATGCTTAGTTCTATTATGAAGAACTGGGTTGGCTGCAATATTAATGGTAGCCTTGTTGTCACAATACAAGGACATAGGGCCATCAGCAGGAAAACCCAGTTCGTTCAACAAATTCTTTATGCACATGCCTTCAGCCACCCCATGGGACATTGCTCTATATTCAGCTTCAGCACTAGACCTAGGCACTACATTTTGTTTCTTGCTTCTCCATGTGACTAGGATTCCTCCCACAAAGGAACAATACCCACTAGTAGACTTTCTGTCATCAACTGATTCAACCCAATCAACATCTGTGTGGACTTCAATCTTCAAATGACCATTCTTTTGGTATAACAAACCAGCTCTAGGAAACCTCTTTAGGTATTTGAGTATTCTTTCTGCTGCCTCTATGTGTGTGGTCTCAGGAGCGTGCATGAACTGACTAAGAACACCAATTGCATAAGCAATGTCTGGCTTGGTCATGGATAAATACAGGAGCCTTCCCACAAGTCTCTGGAATTGTTTTACATCTTTGACAACTCCACCACAACAGTCACCTAGTTTGTGATTTGGATCAATGGGAGAGTCGGTTGGCTTAACCCCTAGTTTTCTTGTATCCTGTAACAGATCTAGGATATATTTCATCTAAGAAATGAAGATCCCCTTTTGAGAATGGGCCACTTCAATTCCAAGGAAATATCGAGGGGGACCTAGATCCTTCACCTCAAATTTAGTAGCTAAGAAATCTTTCAGTCTCTGAATTTCAACATTCTGGTCACCTGTGATAACTATGTCATCAACATACACTATCAAGGCTGCAATCTTTCCTTCCCCTCTTTTCACAAATAGAGTATGGTCAGTCTTACATTGTTTGTAGCCAACCTACTGTATAGCCAGATGAAACTTGCTGAATCAGGCTCTCGGAGATTGCTTCAGACCATACAAAGACTTCTTTAGTCTGCACACTTTTTGCTCTTTGCCTTGGGCACTAAAGTTAGGAGGTTGGACCAATCAATTTGCTGCAAGGGAGGAAAGGACTCTAATGGAGTTCATCTTGGCTACTGGGGCAAAAGTCTCTGCATAATCTACACTATATACTTGGGTAAACCCTTTTGCCACCAACCTAGCCTTACACCTTTCTATTGTGCCATCAGCCTTGTGCTTTACTGGGAACATCCACTTGCATCCTACCGGTTCTTTACCTTCAGGAAGATCCACTAATTCCCACGTACCATTTTTATATGGGGCATTTATCTCTTTTTTTGATCAATGATAATAAATTTATTAATTCAGAAGCAGGTTTAGAGTGAGTTCATACAACATCCCAAGGAGAGGCGCGAGCTGCAGCCCCTCCTTGAATCTTACAAGTAAACTAGGAAAGAAAAGCAAGAATCACAACTGAGCCCAAAACAATTCTTCCCTATTTACCCCTTGCTTAGCTAACACATCTGTCAAAGTATTTGCTGATCTCCCCACCCATTGTACAGTGACCAACATATTCCTTGTCAACCAACTAAATTTCTTCATTTCATTCTTGTAACGCCACATAGCCTCTTCAGGATTTTTCAACCAACCCACCACCACTTTGGAATCCCCCTCGATTGTTAGGTGTTGTACCCCCAGCTGGTTTGCAAATTGCACCCCTTGTACAACAGCTAAAAATTCTGCCCTGATGGAGTCCCCAATTCCCAAGGGACCTGAGTAGAGCAACAAAATCTCTCCCTTCTCATTTCTCAAAGCATCCCCCATTTTGGATAATCCTGGATTACCCATGCTACTTCCATCAAAGTTCAACTTCAGTGAGCCTTCGGATGGAGGAGACAAGCTTGTAATTGATTTCTCCTTTAGAGATGAACACCTCGCTACTGCTGACCAATTTCTCCAAAGGTCATTAAAGGAGAATTGATGAAAGATTTCCAAGGTCTTCAGCTAAGGTATTGCCCTATTTAACACAATCTTTCAATTCCTGACTGCTTCTTTCCTTTTCTTGAAAAATTCTAATATTCCTTTCTTCCCAAAGAGTCCAAATCAAGGCAGCATGAGAACATCTCCACATAGTTCTCCCTATTGTTGTAGGCCAATAAAAGGTAGAATGGTTGAAGAGCATGTGAATTTCTGCTGGTAGACTCCAACTACTCCCAAACAACGAAAGTAGCCAAGCCCAAAGGTCTTCAAAAAAGGGACAAGATATTAATAGGTGGTAACAATCGTCACCGTGAGCTCTACAAAGGATACACCAATTAAGAGAAATACAGAGGAAAGGTCTTCTCTTTTGTAGATTATCTAGAGTGTTTACTTTCCCATGGAATACTTCCCAACAAAATGCCATAATTTTTTGGGGAACTGGCCTGAACCAAATTTCTTCTGATGGAAAGGGTTGGTGAGTAGAAAGTTGAGAGATGGACTTGAAGAAAGAAGCACAAGTGAAGGTTCCATTGGGTCTAGGAGTTCATACCCTCTTATTTGGCTTGGAGGGATCCAAACAAACCTGATTAAGACAACCAAGAAAAACAGAAAGAGATTCAATTTCATCAACCCTAAGTCCTCTATGAAACCCAAAATCCCAAGTAGGATCTGTTAACAGGTGTATTATATGTACTGTACACAAGCCTAGTACCCGCAGGGGTATTTTCGTAATTCTGTATACATTTTGTTATGTACGGCCAGAACAGTATAAATAGATAGCTTCACTCAACTGAAGTGAAGTTTTGTTGAGGCCTTAACTCAGTTGCCTCTTATTCTTCTTCCTCTTCTCCTTCCTTCTTTTCTCCTTTTCTTCTTCTTCTTGGTCTCCTGCTCAACATGGTATCAGAGCAGGTTCGTCCATGCCTAGAAAACAACTAGCTGAGGTCTCTCTCCTCTGCTGCGAAGGGGTTATAGTACTGATGCTCGAAGACAAGGAAGAGGAAGCTTTCCTAGTGCTGCGGTTGGTCTCCACTGCCGAGTAGGGCTCTGCTACAAGTATGCTGACTGTTCAACTTCCTAGCATAGAAAAAAGGTTCAGCTACATGTATTTTTGCTGGTAACTGGGTTGCTTTGGCTAAGAGGACTATAGAAATCCATCCTAGATGCTCGAAGGAAGGCTCTCTGACCTGAAGGGGAGTTCGAGTTCATGACTGATGACTGTGCTGCCTATTGTTGGTACTGAGATTTTTTTTTCTCTCTTCCTGTTTATGTCTTCTTGCATGACTGTTAATGTTCCAGAATCTGAGTAGGGACTGCTCCCCTTCCTCCGATTGTATGTTGCCCTAGTCTGACTCTAAGGGGCTGTTGATGAACCCTAGAACTTGAGTGACTGTTCGGCTGCCCTGGAAAGTGGATATCAGCCGATTAGGTGTGGTGAATCACCACTCGTATTGCTGCTCCTACTGTGACCTTTTTTTTGGCTGAGAAGCTGTATCAAGGTTGTGAACTGTAGGTCTTTCAAACCTGGTTACACTGCATGTGCAGTTCATATAGTGTTTTGTGGACTCCTACACAGTGTAGGTGATAAGCCCTAGTGCTGCAGTTGCAGTGTTTGTGCTTGGTTCTCTGTGGGGCTGAAAATCAGCAAGTGTCCTGTTGTGGACTGTTGCAGCTCTGTAAGATTGTGCTTTGGTTTTGTGTATTTCTGAACTGAGAATCATGAGTAGTGAAGATTCAGCTACATCCGGAATCTCCACAATGCTGAATGGAATGAGTGGGAACAGTGATCTATCCTTCCCTATGGTTGTTGTTCCTCTTGATGGGTTAAACTATCTAGAGTGGTCAAGGGGGATCAAACTATACATAATTGCAAGGGGAAAAGTAGGGCTACATAAATGGAAGAATCAAAGAACCACCTTCTGAAAATGCATAACATGATAAATGGGATCAGGAGAATAGTATGGTTATGCCATGGCTTTTGATCTCCATGCAACCACAAATAAGGAAGAACTTCATGTGGGTTGAAACTGCAAATGAGATATGGGATCAGACAAAGTCCACCCATTCTGAACTTTGACACTATGCCAAAATTTATTAACTGCAAGCATCTTCATCTACTTGTAAACAGGGGGAGAGGAGTTTATCAGTTTATTACTCTGATTTGACAACTGTTTGGAAGGAGCTGGACCATTACCAGAACATTGAGTGGAAGTTTGAGGAAGATGCAAAATTGTATAAGAAACTTGTCTCACAACAAAGGGTGTTTGCCTTTTTACATGGTCTCAATCCTATCTATGAACCCATCAGAGTACAAATTCTAAGTTCAAAGGATCTTCCTTCAATTCAGGAGGTCTATGCTCTTGTCCAGTCTGAAGAGAGCAGAAGGAACTTGATGAACAGCACCGGAGGGGATGCAATTGTGTTGGCAGCAAAGGGGGGTCCCTGTACTAGTGGTGGACCTTCTTTCAAGAGAGGAGATATCCAGAAGAAAGCAGAAGATAAGGAAAAATTGTGGTGCACTAATTGTCAGAAGCCCCGGCACACCAAAGATACTTGTTGGGATCTCCATGGGAAACCGAAGTGGGCTTAGGATTTACCTAAGAAGCAAGGTTCAGATGGTATTAGAAGACCCGGGCAGCAAGGTACCAAGAAACACCACATGGCCAATATGGTTACTCGGGAGAATCAACCCTCGATCTCCACTAACTCAACCACCTCATGGCCAACATAACTACTCTGGATCTGACCCAAGAGAGGATATTGTCAACTTCTTCCGTGACCATTTGGAGCTTTATGGCAGAACAATTCGCCAGATGGATGATCCTCCCACCATCTCTTTTGCATCCACATCAGGTAATCCTGCCACAGCTTTCCATGTTGCTTCTCACGACCTTGACTCTCCATGGATCATTGATTCTGGAGCGTCAAAACACGACCGGTATGTCCTCTTTCTTCCAAACTTATCACCCCCTTTCCGGAAGAGATAAAGTGAGACTAGCTGATGGATCATACTCTCCCATAGCTAGTCAAGGAACTCTCTCTCTTCCTCTTGGCCTTACTCTTTCTAATGTTCTTCATGTTCCAAAATTTCCTTTGAATTTGTTTTTAGTCAGTAGTGTTACAAATTCCTTAAACTGTTCCGTGACTTTTTTCCCTTCCTATTGTGTGATTCAGGATTGGCCTCGGGGAGGACGATTGGTAGAGGTCGTATGGTTGATGGACTCTATATGCTGGAGAATACGGTTGGCCTTCTTGTTACGCCTATGAGTTAGTTCAAAAAGAGTAAAATGTATTTATGGCATTGTCGTTTGGGTCACTTGTCTTTTGAGTCCCAGAAATGTGGAAGTCCGTGTCTGTTTCCAAATTTTCTTGTCAAACGTGTCAATTAAGCAAGCATTGTAGAACTCAATTTCCTCAAAGAAATAGTAAATCTGAGTTTCCTTTTCACATTGTGCATTCGGATGTGTGGGGCCCTGTTACTTTACCTTCTGAGAGTGGCTACAAGTACTTTATTACCTTCATTGACGATTATTCCAGATACACTTGGGTATATCCAATGCAAACCCGTGAGGAAGTACCAAAAATTATCCAAGATTTTCAGCGGATGGTCTTCACCCAATTTCAGACCGAAATTGAAATATTTCAATCAGACAATGCAAAAGAGTTTTTTCATAGTGACCTCACGGAGTTCTTTGCTTCACATGGCTCTCTTCACCGGAGCTTTTGTGCCCGCACGCCACAACAAAATGGTGTGGCTGAACGGAAGAACCGTCACCTTCTTGAAGTGGCACGGGGTTTACTACTCCACATGAATGTTCCCAAACGTTTTTGGCTTGAGGCCGTCCTTTGTTCTACATACCTCATTAACAGAATGCCCTCTCGTTGGTTAGAGTACAAAGCTCCACATCAGTTTCTCTTTCCTAAGGCCCCTCTTCTTTCTATTCCTCCCCGTGTTTTTGGTTGTCGGTGTTTTGTCCAAAACCTTTCCCCCACCCGGGGAAATTTGGACTCTCGTGCTATCCCATGTATATTTCTTTGCTACTCATTCTCTCAGAAAGGATATCGTTGCTTTGATCCTGTTTCACGGAAATTCTATGTCTCCATGGATGTTACCTTCTTTGAGGATGAGCCATTCTTTCTTGTTTCTCCTCAAGGGGAGTGTAGGTATGAGGAGAAACTGGTTCAACTTCCTCCTCTTCCTCTTCCTCTTCCTCCTTCTAATCCTCCACCTTTTTGTGTTTTTTCTCGTCGTCGTAAAGGACAATCAGGTTCAAGAGTTGAGGAGAATCCAGAAGCCGTACCTCAAATGCCATCAGATTCCTTGGGGGAAGATCATACTCACTCAGGTAACTTGACTCCCAACCTCCCTATTGCTAATGATCTTGACCTTCCCATTGCCCACAGGAAAGGTGTTAGGTCGTGCACCACCTAACACCCCATTTCCAACTTTGTTTCCTATGCAAACATCTCACCTTCATTTCGTGCTTTTCTTACCTCCATCGACAGTATCCCTATTCCCAAGAATGTGGCAGAAGCTTTCTCAGTACCAGAATGGATGAAGGCCATCAAGGAAGAAATTGATGCTTTTCATAAGAATGGCACATGGGAACTTGTTGATCTCTCTAAGGGAAAGGATCCAGTTGGATGTAAATGGGTGTTCACTGTTAAGCATGGGGCTGATGGAACTGTGGAGAGGTATAAAGCTCGTTTAGTGGCAAAGGGTTTCACTCAAGTATATGGGGTTGATTATGCAGAAACCTTTGCACCTGTTGCCAAAATGAATTCTATTAGAGTCTTCTTCTCTCTTGCTGCCAATCTGAATTGGGATCTACATCAGCTCGACATCAAGAATGCCTTCTTGAATGGTGACCTTGAAGAGGAAGTTTATATGGTTCAACCCCCCAGTTTTTTGGCTCAAGGAAGTGAACAAAAGGTGTGCAAGTTGAAGAAATCTTTATATGGGCTGCAGCAATCACCAAGGGCTTGGTTTAGCAGATTTCATACTGCAGTCCAGAAGAGGGGATACAAGCAATGTTAGTCAGATCACACACTGTTTGTAAAAAGAGTAGAAGGTAAAATGGCTGCCCTAATAATATACGTGGATGACATAATTGTTACTGGTGACTGGAAGGATGAAATTCAAAGTTTGAAGGGCTTTCTTGCCACTCAGTTCGAGGTGAAAGATCTAGGTCCTGCCAAATACTTCCTTGGGATTGAGGTTGCCCGATAAAAAAGGGGTATCTTCATCTCTCAAAGGAAATATGTCCTAGATTTGCTTAAGGACACTGGAAAGATTGGGGTTAAACCAGCTGACTCTCCCATTGATCCCAACCATAAGTTAAGTGACAGTCAAGGTGAACCACTTAAGGATGTGAAGCAATTTCAGAGGATTGTAGGGAGATTGTTGTACCTCTCTATGACTCGTCCAGACATAGCATATGCTGTTGGTGTCCTCAGTCAGTTCATGCATGCACCTAGGTCCTACCACCTTGAAGCATGGACACTTGAGGGTTGAAATTTACACAGATGCGGATTGGGCTGGATCTCAAAGCGACAGAAGGTCTACTAGTGGTTACTGCACCTTTGTAGGAGGGAACCTGGTTACTTGGAGGAGTAAGAAGCAAACTGTGGTAGCTAGATCCAGTGCTGAAGTTGAGTACCGTGCAATGGCACACGGAGTGGGCGAAGGTATGTGGATAAAGAATCTATTGGGAGAGTTGGGTTTTCCAGTTGGTAAACCCAATACTCTACTCTGTGACAACAAGGCAGCTATCAGTATTGCTGCCAACCCGGTACTACATGATAGAACAAAGCACATTGAAGTTGACAAGCATTTTATCAGAGAGAAAATCATCACAGGCGAAGTATGCACTCCATACATCAGCTCTGAAAACCAACTTGTAGACTTATTTACAAAAGGGCTAAACTATTCCAGACATCAAGGTCTCTGTGACAAGTTGGGCATGATTGATATCTATGCCCCAACTTGAGGGGGAGTGTTAACAGGTGTATTATATGTACTGTACGCTGGCTTAGTACCCGCAGGGGTATTTTCGTAGTTCTGTATACATTTTGTTATGTACGGCCAGAACAGTATAAATAGATAGCTTCACTCGACTGAAGTGAAGTTTTGTTGAGGCCTTAACTCAGTTGCCTCTTATTCTTCTTCCTCTTCTTCTTCTTCTTCTTCCTTCTTCTTTTCTCCTTCTTTTCTTCTTCTTCTTGGTCTCCTGCTCAACAAGATCTAAGGGTGTTCCCAAAGGTGAGACAAATTCTGATACCACCTCTTTTTTGTACAAAGAAACAAAAAATAGCGAAGGGAACAAATCCTTTAAAGGTGTGTCTCCTACCCAAATATCCTCCCAAAAATGAACAGTGTTGCCAGAACAAACTTCATACCTGATAAAATTGAGGAATTGAGGATGGGTGTTGTGAATGGCCTTCCAAGGTGCTGGTAGTTAGCTTGCCTTGATACACCAACATCCCATCCATTCTTTGACCTCCCATGAATGCTTCCCACCACCTCATGCCACAACCATTTCCCTAACAGAGCTTGATTTTTTCTAGTTACCCTTCCAAGTCCCAAACCCCCATCTTCTTTACTTTTGCACACAATTTCCCAATTAACCAAGTGATCCTTTTTTTCTTGTCCCGGCTCATAAGAAGTCTCTCATCAACTTCTCCAGTTTCCTAGCTTCCCTAACTGGCTTTCATTGCATCTGTCCATTCAGGTACCACGAGAGCTAGTTAACAAACAATGATGTAGGTTCATGTCTGCATAAACACATATATTGATGGAAGTAAGGCGGATGACACATGAATTGAGAGCTAAATTTCTTTGCTCGCAAAAATCAGCAAATAGTTTCAGATGCATTGACAAGGGGAGAACAGGGACAGAATGTATTTTGGGGGGGGTTATTAGGGAATCTGAT
This sequence comes from Nelumbo lutea, assembly GCF_056320005.1. Classification (NCBI taxonomy): domain Eukaryota; kingdom Viridiplantae; phylum Streptophyta; class Magnoliopsida; order Proteales; family Nelumbonaceae; genus Nelumbo; species Nelumbo lutea. The sequence goes on from NC_142686.1 coordinate 109,045,137, forward strand.
CTCTAGTATTCTATACAAACTGCACGGACTAATGGGTAAGGTAGCATCTAGGTACAATTGAGTATTTAGCACATTCTTGCCATACATATTATCCATTACTTTGTCCTCAATTAACAAAATTGAATAGTTTTAAATAAAAAGAAAAGTCTCATTTGAGTATATTTATGCTCATATATCATTTGCAAGGTTCAAGCGGCTGGGTATGTGTAAAACATTCTTCCAGAGACAGAACAAGTTGTAAATGTATGGCAGTTACAGGCATTTGGCCCAATGATGGTATACTTGATTGGGCCTGAAATGCTATTGGCATGGACTGGTAGGTGCCCATCCTTTTACCATTCAGATGGCAGGAGTGGCACTAAAACATGCTATTGTCATAGCTGTACGCGATAGGATTGAACTGAACTTCCCCAAGCTTTGAATAGGGGACGTTGAGTATGTAACGTTCACTGATGGCTTACATAAAAGCCCTTCTTTTAGTATAATAATTGGTTATTTGGCATAAACTAAAATAAATAATTTGAGAGAGAGAGATGTTCCGTAGCTCAGTCTTAATTATTCAAGAGGGGCCCGAGTGTAGGAAACCCAGGCCCTTCTGGGTTAGGTGGGGTATTGAAGAATGAAGCCGGGAATGTGATACTAGAGCAGAATTGTTTGCTGCCCTGCAAAGTGTACAGTTTGCAGCTCAATTAGGGGTGGAACAGCTAATAGTTGAAGGTGACTCAAAGGTTGTAATAGGCTGGTTGCAGGACTCAGAGTCAGTAGTTTGGTGCTTCAGGAATGAAATTGAAAAGTTTAAGGTGCTGACAAGAAATATGGACCTAAGACTACAATGGGTGGGGAGATCAGCAAATGCTATGGCGGACTGTCTAGCCAAGCAAGGGGCAGCTAGGGAAGTTTTGTATTGGGCACAACTGTAACTTATTGCTTTCGTTTTCTTCTTTAGTGGAGAGATTGCAGCTCGCGCCTTTCCAAGGGCTGCTTGTATGTGCTAATATTTCCAAATTAATAAAAGGTTCTATTTATTTATCAAAAAAAAAAAAAAGAGGGGGCCAAGTGGGAAGACAGGCTATGATATTAATTGCAAAACATCTATTCTGTTTTCATTGAAAATTCTTTAGGGCTTGTTTTATTATTTCCTAGTTGCCTAGCTCTAATTTGGACATAGTCATGCGCAAAGTATTAATATTGAGAAACAGTAGCTGGCCTAGGATTGATATTGAGCTGAGACTGAACAAACTTTTAAGTAAAGAAACTACTTCTAAATCTAATTCAGATTTTAAATGGGTGGGTAACTTCTCTTTCAAAGAAAAATTCCCTTCTGTTTTTGCCCTGTCAATATATAAAGATAAACCCTTGTCCTCTTTCTTGGTTCCTTCAAACTCGAGGAATGGTGTTGATTGGCATTTGGGGTTGAGGAGGAGTGTGAGGGATTCAGAATTTGATGAGGTTTTGGACTTGATTCATATCCTTAGTGGGATTTATTTGGATTCCTCTAAATCTAACAGTCGTATTTGGACCCTATCCTCCTCTGGTGTATTTTCCTGGGCTTCTTTCTTTAAGGCCCTGATCCAACCTTTCGACTCTTTGGGATACCTTTCCTGGTGTGACTTACTCCAAAGGAAAATGACTAATTGGTGTTTATCCCCACACAAGTGTGTTTTTGTAAGGCTAATGGGGAAACTTTCTTTCATTTATTAATTTCCTGCCCTTTTGCAACTGTTGTTTTTTTTTTTTTCGATAGACGAAAGAAATTGATATTAATATTGAAACAGTGAGCATACAAACAGTCTAAGAAGAGGCATGACATGCACTCTTCTTTAAAGATGAAAGCACAAAACTCACACTAAACAGAAATCTGTTTACAAAGTTGCCCAGTACAAAGAAACCCTTGAGACCCCTTGTTTGGCAAGAGAATCAGCCAAAACATTTGCTGATCTGCTAACCCACTGAAAATTAACTGACATGTTTATTGTTAGCCAATTGACTCTTCTTAGAAGATCTCTATAATCCCAATTAACAGTATTTGGGCTCGCCAACCAACCCACCACCACCTTGGAATCTTCCTCAATTACCAAATTCTCCACTCTGAGTTGGTTGGTTGGCAAGCTGTATTCCTTGTACTGGTGCTAGTATCTCAGCCCTTGTAGAGTCTCCAACTCCCACTGGTCCCGAGTATAAGGAAAGAATGTTGCTATCCTTATCTCTCAAAACTCCTCCTATGCCCGAAGGTCCTGGGTTCCCTTGACTACTCCCATCAAAGTTCAATTTCACAGAGCCCTTCAGAGGGGGTAGCCAGCTAGCTTGTGTTCTTATCTTTTGAGGAGATGTAGAAGCCACCGCTGCCCAGTTTCTCCTGAGATCATGGGAGTAGTTCTCAAAAGTTCTGTAGTTTTCAGCCAAAGGGTTTCCCTTGTCCGACACCCTGTTCATCTGAGCCTGTGCATGTCTGGTTAACCTAGGTGGTAAAGCTTTATTAATAACATTCAGTTGCATGTAGGCACAAAGTTCTTTTGTTATATCCATTAACTTGTGACTTCCTGATAGTTTTTTTTTTCCCCTCCCTAAAGCTAACTTTTGCTCGAAGATAGGTTATTCTAGAAAATAGTGTCCATATTGAAGATTGGCTATTCTAGAACGTGCGAATTACATCTTCTAGTAGTTCTATATTAATCTCAACACATAAATTTGTTGGTTCTGGCAGTTAGCTAATAGCTATCATGCCATACCTCTGATGGACCTAACTTTCATTCTTTGGGTTTTTTTTTTTTTTTTGCAGTGGTTGTTTTGGACAGGTAGAACTTGTTGCTACATTTGAAGACACATTTATACTCAAGTTCAAGTGGGTGCTGGTAGGTGAGTATTTTCAGGACCCCGCTTATTAAAACCTAGGCGGTTCACTATTTGGCTTTTTTCTATTGTGGTCGATGATCACCGAAATGGGCTGGTATAGAAGAGATCAAACAAACAAGACATAGGACATCTGCATCATACAGGACGCTTGTTTATGGTAGGATTATATCAAGGACATGCTCATGGTGAGTCCTTATGGTATGCTCAATGCTTACTGCAAAAGGCTATATTCTATAACCTAAAAAATCTGATTTTTGAGAGATTCTCATTTGTCTTGTGGTACCTGTGCATATAACATGCATTTGTCAACGAGCAACGAGTATATCTCATAATAGTTTTTCATATCATTTGAAAATATGATGAGCTAGCTCATTATCTAATAATATGATTCAACCTACTTAAAAATGAAATTTGAAACTTCATGTCATCTTTTCTTAAATGAAACATCTTTGATTTGAATTCATGTTATAAACGATACCATACAGGATGGATGTGAGTAGTGTCTGTTTTGGCATTTGATTTCATTGGTTACTCCTATGATTGGTGCCGTTGATTGGTTATAAATTTTTCTGGTATGATGTCTTTCCGGCATCATAGTCAAACCCCTCTATAATACTCCAATTTTAACATTTCATAAAAATTAAATAAAAAAGTCCCAATTAAACTGATACTTGATGAAAATGATGTTTTTAAGATCCAAACCATGTTATAGACTGATACTTGTCAATAAAACGGTAACAAGTTATTCAGATCATGTTGGATTCTTATATTCTTGGTCTTTCTGTTGTTGGACTTGGACAGCAAGAAATCTTTTCGACTGCAGCACCGAAATTATGGAAAACTGGAAAACAATGATAAGAAAAAAAAGAGGACGACGAATATATAAGAAACCCCAAATTCTCCAAGACTGATCATCCTAACCCTATGTCACAGTTCTCCCGCAAACACAAATTCTACGCCCATCAAATGGGGGTGTGAAGGAGATCAGTTGATGAGCGATCAAAAGCCCAGCTGAAGCACTTCTGTGTGCCAACGCGGGTTGCTGCCAATCTTTTATGCATTTATCGGATTTCAAAATTCGAACAGTTAAAGCAAGAACCGTATCATGTTCCGTGTCTTGCGGCATTACTTTCCGTTTCCGCTGCCATGTTTTGCCAACAAGATCAAGCGCTCATGGTCATGGAATCTTGAAACTTTTAAAAGGAGCAACACCTGTTTTATTGTAGTCTCCCAGCAGCAGCTTCCTTTTATGCATTTATTGTAATCTCCCGGCATTAATAACTCTAGTTGAGTGGTAACGTGTAATATACTAACAGGAGTAGGAGAGAGAGAGAGAGAGAGGCAGGCTTGCTGCTGGTGGTTGGTTCCTGGATTCCTTCACCATACCACGGCCCAACTTTAATTTTGTATGAATGCAAGGCTCTGTTTGGGAAGAATGCAAATACAAATATATATACCATAAAAAGCCTTGCATATAAAGGGTTCACAAGAATAGGCGCCCAGATTGGAATGGTTCATTCAGATTCCAACCATTTGGTTGATCAGAATGACATTCTTGGGAAATGGTATTTCTCCCAACGGGCGAATGGCCATTCCATCCCTTCCCTTCTTCTTCCCCCCTTCTGACCAAAAAAAAAAATCCCACTTTGATCCAAAGCCCTAATCGACCAAGTTGTCACCGTTTCATTGGCCTTCCTCCATCCAAGTTAACCTTCGAGTATCACCATCTCTGGTGAAGTAAGGCTGGTTGCCGGTCATCCTTCCCTTGTATCTCCTCTATTCTTCATCTTCTTTCTCCCCCCTTTTCTCTTCTTCCACCCCCTCTTCTTTATCTTTCTCTTCCTCCTCGCCTCTATTGCCACCCCCTATTTTTCCTCCCCTCTCCTTTCTTCTTTCTCCCCTTCTTCTTCCAATTCCAATCCTGTCTACAAGCAAAACAGACCCATGGTATTTTTAACCTTGTATTTGCATTCTTTCCAAGTTGAAAGGAGTACAAATACACAAACGTAGGGTATAAATTATATATATATTCATACCGTACATATTCGTATTATACTCGTTCCAAAATAGCCTAAATCCTCATTAAAAACATAAAATATCAGGATAATATTACTTTTTCTTTCACATCATAAAATTAGGTGGGTTGGGGTCAACCCAACGCACGGCTGTAATGTCACACTGTCACCGTGGGTAGGTATGGGGAGAAGATCCGGACTTTGCATATTATTGAGTAATCAACCCAACTTCCATTTCAGCTTCAGCCATTAAAGAAGCTCACAACCTCCTTAATAGCTCATTACTATTAAAAAGGCAAAGTAACAAATCCTTCTTCAGCTCACTTCCACTTCAAGTTGTTACCACTTAGGCACTTACCACCACCACGTATATTTAACCCAATTTTCTAGTCTTATTACTAGGGTTAGTTGAAGTGATAAACCCAGTAACCCACAAAGCATCCACCTTTCCGTATATTGCTAGCTCTTGTTGTTTACATACGTACAGAGAGAGAGAGAGAGAGCATCGTCACCACTTGGCCACCGACAGACAGTCGAACATAGTGAGTTAATTATCTCAACTCCCAATTCAATTAATTAATCTCAACTTTCGTCTACCCCCAAAAAAGTTGTGAAATTTTCAAACTCAAATTTTGATGCTCTCAACTCCCAATTCAATTAATTAATCTCAACTTTCGTCTACCCCCCCCCCCCCCCCCAAAAAAAAAATAAATAAATAAATAAATCGAAATCTTAAATGACAATACATCCACAAATTCATAGAACAAACAGAAGTCTGTTCCTTCACCTGGAAATTTCATCATTACGCTTTAACCAGTACATAGTGAGTTAATTATCTGCGTATATATAAACGTATAGAGGGGGGAGGGGGGTGGGGGAGGTCGGGCCTCACGGCGGATAGCAATGGCAATATGATCGATGAGCTCGTCCTCATTCGGAGTCGTCGTCGCCGGATCCGAATAAGGAGATGCGGTTGTACAAGAGAAAGAACAGGAGGACGAGGAAGAGAGCGACGCCGACCGGGGACCCACTTAGGCGGTGGATTGAGTCCGGCTCGCCGGTAGAGAAGATGTTGGAGATCACCGTGCCTCGATCCGACGACAGGAACTGTATGAGAAGGAGCAGCACGATAGGGACTAGTAGCAGGCCGACTGGTCTCAAGATCTCCGAGATCGCTCCGGTCAGTGCTTCTCCCTGCTCGCTAAGTAGCACCGGCACCACCACCACTAGGCCCACCACCACCGCTAGCAGCACCCCGTGCGGAGCTCCTCGCCTTTCTTCTATCATTTCTTCTTCTTTACCTTCGTTGGTCGGGGAAGGTGGGAGCTCTAAGCTCTCTGCTACTTTCTTTATACAAGGAGAAACCAAGAAACAGAAACACTGAGAAACAGAGAGTCCCAATGGGACGCGTTTGTCTATAAAAAGTGAAGAAAGGCGTCCCTGTAAAAGGGTATTTTAGTCAATTCATTGACATCATGAGGGCTGCATTGGAAATTGAAAAACTCTATGCGATGACGTCATCCTCGCATACAGACAAAAAGCCCCTGTCAGATCGCGTGTCGCATGATGATTGCACTTCTGCGTGGCGTCAAAGAATGGCCCGAATTCAAATTTTGACACGTGCCGATACGACGAGGCGCTTCTTCTTATGAGCTTTCGCATTCTGTGCCCTATTGGCCCAGGCCCACGTGCGCTTATAGATGGCTATGCGTCAGGCCCACTTATCATCAATAAAAAAACACAAGAAGCCCAAACATAAATTGACAATACTACCCTTAATATTACACCTTAACCAGGGGAAAAAGGCCAGTCAATCGATCGGGTTGGAGCCAATAGACCCGAATAAATTCGGAGTCCTTAGTGGACCCGAGTCAGACCCGACCTGTTGACAGCCACCCAGTTGGGTAGAAGAGGAGACAAGAATACGTGAATTCAGGTTAAACAAATAATGGTTGTGCTTTGTGAGATAATCAAATCAGATCACATGAACGTCTGTTTCTAACTAAAAAACTAAACTTTTAAAAAATGTAAAAGAAATACTTGGTGTATGTATCTCTAATCTCTTTACAGTTGAAGCTGAGGAATTTATTGGAAACAGACTTTGTTAGAATCCCTACATGAACACAGGAAGGATGTATTATATTTCATGGGGAAATTAATTGATCCATGGATATTATTACTTTATTAGCAAGATGAATAGTACCATCTGTTGATTAACGCCTGAACCAAAGATTCTTTGATGATCACTAGGAACCTGCATCATTCACATGCTGCGTTGGGATTTCTTTTTTTTTGTTAATTGAAGTGGATAGGTGAATCAATTTAAACATGAACCACCTACAATCTACATGGATGGAGAAACCAAGGGTGAAACTTAGGCCCGGTTTGGGACGTTTTCTGCATTTGGGGCTATTCAGAATAGACCTATTCATGGGTCGGGCTGGGTTGGCATCGGGTTGGGCTTTTATTCTTTATAAACAGGGTTTTGTTAGGCTCGAGCCCAAGCCTGACCCAACCAACGGGTTTACAACTTGGGCCTGATCCCGGCTCTAATAAAAAGCCTAAAGCCCGACCTAACAGAAAGATGGTCGCTGGTGTTGAGTTTGCGTGATTGTTGGTGCTGAGTTCGCGTTGATAAAGCTGAGCTGAGATTTTTAAAGTGAAAAGGAGAAGTGAGTTCGCATCGATGCAAGAGAGAGAGAGAGGATTCACCACTAGTCCGCTAGAGTTCACTGGTTGCATCAATGAGTGTTCGCCAGTTCTGTCTTCCTGAGAGTGTGAGGTGTGACTATGAAAACTGAGAAGAGAGAACTAAGGTTCGGCTAAGACTAAGAGAAAGAGATGAGTGTGAAGAAAGGGGTTAAGATATTTAGGGTTAGGGCTTTTGGTTTAACTTAAAAGTTGGGCCGGGCTATTTTGACAAATCCCAAACCCGATCCAAAATAAATTTCAGCCGAGCTTTTAGGCCTGAGGTCAAGCCCGTGGGCTCAAATATGTATTCAAGCCTGTCCGGGGGTTGGGCCAGCCCATCGGGCTACCCGGCCCATAAACAGGTCTAATTCAGAGTAGCTTCTATGTTATTCTTAACAATTTTGGCGTCGGGAACATCCGTATTGATTTTCTGGATTTTCAAATTTTCACCAAATATAACTTCAAAAGATTTTTATATGGGGCTCCACTCGAAATGTCAAAAGTTAGCATCTCGAAAATCCTCTGGGAATTTAGATTGGAGCAGATTTACATTAAAATCAATTTGAACTGATTGGAAGTTCCAAACATTGAATTGGACCGGTCCAACATGGTTCTGATTATACCAAATCCGATCTAATTGGCACCCCTAAGTCGAAACAATGCCCAAGAATGAATTTAGTACAACCAAAACCAAATTAATCAAATTGTGAGATTTGTCAAGTCGCATCTACGCCAAGACTGGACTATTTGATGTCAACCATCAATGACGCCCAATCGGCAACAGTTGTTCCCAATCCCAGAGTCCTGATGAGAGGATAGGACCAAAGAGTAGGGAGGTTGGTTGAAGCCATGTCAGGTCCAACTCGTAAAGAAACGACACGACACCCCAGCAAAACGTTAATATCCCAAGGCTGTTTTTAGTTGCAGTGCAATTTTATTTGCGCTAATATAAATGCATGGGAGTGCAAATGAAAAAAAAAAAAAAGCAATTTCTCTTTTAATTTTGTTTTGGATTTTACCTTATTTTGCTTTACATCATGATTTACTTTGCAATCAAATAAAATAAGCTAAAATTTAAAACAAAAATAAGCAATAAAATTCACATTCAAATCATTTACACTACCATAATTTTGCATCAGTACAAATTTATTTACATTACAACCAAACACAACCTAAAGTGCCTCTCCTATAGTCTTATCTTACTCTATTTTTCTCAACTTCTCTTGAATCTTGATTGCTCTCGTGGCCAAACTATTGCAGCACAATTACCAATCTCGGTCTGTCAGGCAAAATTGAACATACCATCGTCACTACTGGAGTGGTTGGGTATTGGGTTGTTACTTGTTAGGTAAGCAATGCCAACAAGAAACCAGAAAGAAGACATTAATTCATATTTTAATTGTATCCAACCTAAAGTGATAACCTCATCAAGGCTGAACCCCCTGTTGAGTGTTGATAACTGAGCATGGTTTTGTTATTTACGGTCGGACCGTTTGGTCTGGATATCGTCCAGATAACTAATTTTGTTTCATTCTTAATCCGCTCTTTATCAAAAAAACTATTAATTTGGTTAGCGATTTATTGACTCGAACAATTTAACTTTTGATTCATTTGGCCTGGATAATGATTTTCATCATTTTTTATTTTTTAATTGGAACATGCCATTCGTTCGAGCCGGGCAATTAAATCACAAACCCAAAACCAGTATCAAAAGCGGTTCCAGTTTTAGGTTGCTTTTTAAAACATTGCAACTGAGTGCCCCTTTGGGAATAGGGAATTCAGAAGACTTTTGGGACATGGCTTCTCGCATTTTAAGCTGGACCTAGAAATTATATTTGATAAAAATCCCAAAAGTCAATATAGAATTTTCAAATTCTAAACTAATTCTCAAATATGAGAGATTATTCGTCGGGAGATATTCCTAATACATAGCGGAAATGTATTGTGGGACGTTGTGAGGGATAATCTTGTGGGGTTGATTTTAACTCCAAATATGAAGTTACCATGAATAATTTCTATAAATTAATGGTGTCCAACCAAAGCAGTTCAATTAACATAATGCACCCCAAATGTGGAATCCCTCTCAAATGGAATTTGGCTTCGGTCAATGAAATACACGCTCTAACAACCTTTACAACTTAAATTGGGAATATCTCTTATCTGCTTTATTTTATAGGGAGATAGACCTAATTGAACGTTACAAGAGACTGTTGGAACGTTGTGAATAACCTCAGCCGAATTCTCTCAAATGCAGCGCAGCACCTTCGTGGCTTCATGTATCCTTCCAAGAATCCAATTTCCAACGTAGACCCGCAAAAAATACAAAGCCACCGGCCTCATATTCGGAACGACTTTCTTAACATCTTCCATGTTAGAGAGTGAAATTAGCATTTGAGCTGTGCTTCGGGTGTGTTGTATTTGTATCTAGAATTGCAGAAATGGAGAGATTGCTCGCCAATGTTATCCGGATCCCTTGTCATCTTAGACTCTTCATGTGTGAATTTGGTCATAAAAGAAGAAAAGGACACCAAAGAAAGATTTGAAGGCCCGATTGTTAATTGCTCAGAAAAGGGCCTAATGGATTACTTGGTGTTGTTCATAAAAAAAAAAAAAAAGAACTGAATTGAACAAAAAAAAATCAATTAACAAAATCAATGAATCTCGTTTCGGTTTGGTATATTTGAAAAAATCGAAGAATTTGTTCGATTTTCTGTATATATATTATCAAACAATTGAATTGAATTGATTAAAAACCAAAACCGATCAACTGATTGATCAATTGATTGGGAAATCTGAAAAACCAAAGACCAGTTCATTTTGAAAATTTTGCCCACAATTTGATTATTCAAACTGTGAGCACACCTAAGATTACCCACCATGAATGACCACACATTGCATTGTCTGGAACATTAATTGTTAGTTGTAGCTTGACTATATGCAAGGACCATCCAATATATGATATCTATACAATGGTCATGGTAACATTCCTCACAGAATGCTGCATCCATACATTAGCAATATCTCCTGCAATGGTGGAGTCAGGAATTGAGCAAGTTGGGTCCATTATGTATTTTTTAAAGCATTCTTTTTTATTTATTTATTTTGGGAAGGGCGGGGGGCAAAGACCCATTTCATTATGTTTTGACCCGGCCTCCTCTAATGCACAGCTACAAATATTGTGAGATGGGTGTAAGCAGCAAGGACTATTATTTGAGGAGAAATCTGGATTTCAGGAAAAAAAATAAAAACAAGACGATTACACTTACATGGGCGTCTGCATTTTGCAAAGAGTTTTTGATAACATGATGAACCCATGATATTTTTGTTAACCTGAGAGTTTACAGATCCAAAGTTTTGTTTCACCATTTGGATCTGCAAACCACAATACATTGCTGTCACGTTCATCCAGCTACACAATAGGAACATTGACCATATATAATACAAAAGATGATCTCAATGTGCGGCTAGATGAATGTAGGCAGCAATGTGTTGGTCAGCAGATTCGAATTCTCTGTTTCATCTACCACATAATAATGATATAGTACAAAGTGTTGCACTTAATTAATTGTCTGAACAAAACTAACAATCCAAGAGATCCTGGGCTCTATTTATTCAAACCTAGTGATAACCTTTGGAATTTATTACATTCTTTTAATGCTATTTTAAACTTCAAGATTAAGATTTAAATGCTAATGGGTTGGATGGCTTACGGCAGACAAAGGTGATGTTTGGTGCCGATGTTGTTTTCTGAGAAAACGGTGCCATGTAAGCACCACGTCAGAAAAAAAAAACAATACTTTAAAGAAACAATACCTCTTATTTGGTCCCATTTTTCCATAAAAAACATTGCTTTAGACCACGTCTTGAAAATTAGAAAAGTGTGATCTGAAGCAATGCCGAATTCAATGTTATCTCAAAAAATAGTCCGTTATTGCCAATGGTGCAATGATGTAGCATCATCTTAGACATTGGATAATATGACCAATGCTAAAAACGGTTCTACAATATTGGTACTGAACAAAACCAGTGTCGTTTTCCTAAAAAAACCTATATAGCAGCACCGCTTCCAAACAAAATATAACTGCTTATACAACCCAGACATGCCCAACAGTGTTTTTATGAGAAAATGGGGTGGTGTTCCCGATACCAATGCCAAACACGAACCTCAGACTTCCAAACAAAACCACAACAATGCATACCCAAATAGGGCAAACATTGAGAATTCCCAAAACATATGTGTAATAAGGACAAGAAATGTTCCTTTCAGATGTACCGAGAGAGATATCTAATGTCTATATGCTAATATGCTAATGGGTTTGATGTAGTGCCATTCTCAATAAACAACAATGGAACTAAACCCGATATATGAATCAATAGGCTTTTATCACATACCATTGGTTGTGATAAAAGAGGGTTGTAATAATTATTTTTCCATGTTTTTAATATTAGTACTTTCACAAGTAAGCTATGATGTATTATTTTTAATATTATTTTACATTTTGATTAGTAAAGTTTCGTCGTACCTTTGCATTGATCTCAGTTTTTACACATTTTTTTTTTCTTTTTTACATGTTTTCTCTTTCTTTTTTCATTATATTTTACTTACTTTTTTTCTCAAAATGTAATCAACAGATTTTTATGGGATGGAGACTGACAACTTAATTACTATTATCATTTTGGAAGATTGTTAACATATTTTTCTTAAACCTCCCCTATGTTTTAGTGATTACATTGTCACTATAATTATGATTATAATTATAAAGAAATAAAAAGACATTTTTATGGAATTGGGTGGGTGTCATTAGGGATGTGAATGGGATTTCAAATCCGAACTAGGTCGGATCTTCAAATTCGACCATCTTTTTTTAACGTATTTTATTTAAACCTCCTCTATGTTGCAATAATTACTATTTTCATTATATTTATAATTAATTAATAATTAGTAGACATTATAATCAATTACTAATTATTATTGTAATTATAGAGAAAGAAAAGACCTTTTTTTTATGGAATAAGGTGAGAATAATTAAGGCTGTCAATAGGATTTTGAATCCAAAATAAGGGGATCTTCAAAATTGATTAGAGTTTGAATTGGATTCAGATCCGCCCCTTTTTAATTGGATGGATTTTGATGTGTCTAATTCGAGGCTGGTCCATTTACAACCCTAGGAGTAATGGGTAAGGGAACAGTGGGGGTGATTATGGGTTGGGCCCATCTTATCTTAGCACATATGTTAGGGGATGCAACATGGGCTTAAGTTGAATAGAGCTAAGCTTTGGGCAAGATGTCGAATTAGGATGAACTATTTAAAAGGTCGCAATACCCACACACAGAGAGAGAGGGTGGTGTGGGCTCAGATGAGACCTAGTGCCATATTTAATTATTAGTAATAAAGCACATGCATTGCACATGATGAAATTCTCTTGATCTTAATTTATTAAATTTTTAATATATCATATTTAAGATAAAATTTAAAAATTGAGAAAAGTAATAATATAAATAAAAATAAAGTTTCAATGTGTAGGTGGTGTGGTGAGGATGCGTGTAGTAATTTCCTTGAAGGATGAAGGAAGGCTAGGAGTAAGAGTAAGCTTCGAGCTTTTATCGATAGAGTCGTGTTTATTTTGATGGATCTCCCTGGGAGATCATGAGGCTTTGAAGGGAAGGGGCCAAAAAGGGTTTGACTCCAGTTTGGAAAGGGGATCTTTGATTCAATGTTGGTTGTTAGATTGGGGAGTCACCACATGTCTCATGAGATCTTTCCATGATAAAGTTTCCTTTCGTCTAAGGATTCTCATAGTACATGTGCGCTATTTCCCTTCGCAGGTCTTTTGTATTGACGTGGCATGGGTGACATTAGGATTGGTCTGACGTATCCTATTTAGCTTGTTAGATGTTTTGCCATGACTGATCTTGGTTGATGGTGTTTTTATTTTTCATAGCTTGTCGCGGATGTTTAATGGGTTTTGAGTTCATCACAAGTTCCATGGCAAGTTATTACCTTCGTCACATATCCGTGTCGACCTACCAGTTGCCATGGGTGCTTCTATGGCTCTGGTTTGCTACCTTCATGTCAATCACAATTGTGGTGAACAAATGTGCTTACACAATGGTTGTAGTTATAGTTGCATGTTGCTGTGGGAATTACATAGAACTGAAAAGAAAATAATTATAATGTCTTCTACGATAACATCATTCTTGACTTATTTGCAATACTGTTTGACTTTTGAAAATTGCCAATCTTCTTCATTCTTTTTCAGTTTTGATCTTTTTCAATTTTTTGTCATTGAATGAATCGACATCTTCTATCCATGTTGTTGTTGAGCTATCTACTTTTATCATGTTAGTTGTTAGAAATTTGCCAGAGCTACGACCCATGTTTCCTTATTTATCAACACATATGATGAAAAAATATACATTTCCTTTTAACTCTTTTAGACAAGTTATGAATTTGTCACCTTTTCCCTACAATATGAATTGAACTATGTTAGTATTAAATTAATTTGTATTATTAATATTGATTAATAACAAATTTTTTACCTCTCTTTGAAGCTTTACAAATTCTAAAACTAAACATCCACTTACCTCATCAGTTTCTTCAAATAATGTGACAATACATTTTTATTGTTATCTGATAGGTTGATTCTAAGCACATATATGTGTTGGCATGATTTGGTTACTAATAATAAATTTTTAGCATATTATTATTAAATTATTTATTTTAATTTATCACATATTTCTTAGAGTACTTGACATCATTTTCTTTACATTTGTCGCAATATGCTCATATTTCTGTTAGCTCAACCTATTAGCTCACCAAAGTTAAGGATATCCGTTATTATTGCATTGATTAAACAGTAACTTACCTACAAATAGTAGATTTTTAATTTAATATTGTGTTATTTAAATAAAATGTATAAATGAGTAAGTTTTTCTGCAATTGTCAAGTTACTTGAAATGTTTAACATTCTATGAATTCCTTTATTTTAACTTCTTCTAATTGCTTGAACAAGAACACTTTGTAGTCAATAAAGTATTATTATTTTGATGACATATTGTTTTGCACCTGCATATATTGTTTTGCTACTGTTAGTAATAAAAAGAAATCAATAGTTTATAATTTAGCACAAGTACTTAGAATTGAATATAGTGATATCTTGTTGCAATGAGATTCCATCTTTATACTTTAATTGGTGTCTTACCAACTTCAATTAGCATTGCAACCACATCTATAAATAATTAAATTATTTTATATTAAATATATTTTTATTTTGTAAATTAGAAGATAGACAATAAATTTGTCATTGTAATGATTTTTTTAATTACCAATCAATTCTTTATTTATAATATATTTTTTGATGTCATGGAGTTGAACAAATTTATAATTTATCTTAGTAGAGATTAGTCATTCTCTAGCTTCTATGATTGATGTCAAATCAGTTATACAAATTTCATAGTCATTATGGACATTTTTGTAGAGTGATTAATATTATTCAATTGACCGTTTGTGATATAATGTCTTCTGAGAAAGCAATGCATTAAAATTTTTTCTAATATTGTATTGAACAATACTGCCTATATTTGTGTTCCCTACATTGAAAGTTAATTATAAATTATTATATATAACTTTTTTATTAAAGTAAATATATGTTGTAGATACATACCTCATTGTCCAATAATAGCACATTGAACATTTTTCTACTACCTTTGTGATTAGTGTAGACCTCTATTGCCCTTTATGTAAGACTAATGGTCCAGTTTGTTTCTTTTGTTGTTAATATTTATTAATATGCATTGTGGTTCTTCCTCCATGGTAAACAATAAAAAAAAAAAAATTGTTAAAGGTCATGGCTAATGCTATTTATTAATTATTAAAAAAAGTAGTAAAAAGTAAAAGTAACATAAGTAATGAGATTAGGTCATAACAATAAAAGTTATAATTTATTAATTTAATTTCTTTTAATTGTAATTCTATTAAAACAATAAAAAGCATTAGGGTATAAAAATGTTTTGTTACAATATCATTAATAGTTACAAGATATTTGGTGATTACTTCCCTATAAACAATATTTTTAGTAAAAGTTCATTTCTTTCTACTTAACTACTCCACTTTAATGAGTAATCTTGTTGTTGAAGTAGAGATTCCCCTACATAAAGCCACATAAAGTTGACCATGTGAAAAGACATGCTTAGGTAGATATATGCCTAAGTATGGAATAATTTGACCCTAATTTTATTTTTTATTATTGCAAATCTTAGACGAATAGGGAATTGCTTTCGTTTGAATTGAAATGAAAATTCTTATGGTGATAATGGTATTGTTGGAAGTAGTATTTGCTTTCCTATATGTTGTCCTGTTGTAATTTCTACATTGACGATGTTATTGTAGAAACCCTTGCAAACCATTATTATTCCATTGCATAGTCCATTTGATGGATTTAGGATTCGAAGTAAGATGATAGGACAATTCACCTTCAAAGTAAGTTTATGGGATGGAAGGTCAATTCGTGTTGTAATTATTTTTTATAGAAAGTAATTTTACGGGATCATAACTATAATATGTCCATGGCTTTTATAGAAATCTCATAATTAACTTTTCATTTAATTCATTACCAACATTATTTTTTGCAGTTAAGATTGTACAATTCGTGTTGTAATTTGCCGAGTTTGCATTGTTGTCCAATGAATCAAATACTTGATCAACGAGCATGTTTTGTGAATTTTCATCATTTTTACATTTGAAAATCATGTCTTATGGTATTATTGTTATATCTCATTGAAATTTTGATTTTAACCCATTTTCAACTCTCATGAATAACTAAATAAAGGATCAGAAATGGCTCTCATATTGATGGTTAAGCTAAAGCACTCTAATTTTGGCCAGCGATGATTCTAGTTGCTCAACTTACGATTGGAAGATTCTGTAAAAAATCTCCTCAAAAAATGATGATTTTATATTTAATGTTTCAATTATTGTTTGTTTTGCCATCAACTCTTTATCTCATATAATTAATCGTGCTCCTCGTAAGGGCTCAACTGTTGTATTTTACTTGGATATGTTACACATGTTTGATTCATTTGTATTAATTAGAATTTTAAGCCTAGAATGTGCAGTACGTCGATCAGGCATCACTATTGCAGTGACTCTTAAAATTGTTGTAGCTAGAGCAATCCAATTTCCTAATCCGATAGTTGCAAATAATGCATAATATAAACATGTATTTCCTATTCATCAAAAGCCCCTATCAATGAAGATTGCTCCAAACCCATTTATATTTACATGATCTAATACTGTTGCAAAAACTATTTCTTGCTCTGATTTTAACATTGATTGTGCAAGGCAATCTTCGTAAGATGTTTCTACAATTATTTTTCATCAATTTCTTTTGTATAATAACATTTTTATGATTTTAAACAAATTAAAATTCTGGTAAGTCATATATTTGATGCTTCTTTCCATGCTTTCCAAGAAGTGGTTGATGTTGTTTAAAGTTCTTATGACTTGATATTTTTTGGAATGTTCATTTGTTCTCTTTAAATTTTTAGATAGAACATCCAAATAATTTTTCAAAAATTGTTTTAAATTTATTGGTTCACAAAAAACTAATATTGTCGCAAAAAGCCATCCCAAAGTCAATGACATTTGAATAATGATGCTTTATGTAGAGTTTTCAATAGATTTTGGTTTGATTCAAGTAATTTTTTACTCTCAACCGATTTCTTAAATGTTGAACACTTAATTTGATCTATATATAACAAGTTATTAAAAGATATTAGATTTGGTATGTTGTTGAGTAAGAGCCTCAAATAATATATCTCTTTGAAAAGGGTTTGCACCTATTATACACCCAATAACTTCTTTTTTTTTTCGTAGCGTCGACAATTTGACTTGTTTATTCCATACATAATGCTTTAGAAATTATCTATATAAGAATTTGCTTACATTTTTATCAATTGAACATGTTGTAAAGTATTTTTTCAACATTATTTTAGAAGTTCCATCTGAATTGATAACATATATCAAGTTTTAGTTCTCCCAATAAAATACATAATGTTTATCTAAAAGGTGTATGTGCATATTTATGACTAATGTGTAAATTTCATTAAAATCAAATTCAAAAATTCTCCAAAGTGCTTCTTGAATTAAAACTCATATTGCATATTGAAATTACTGAATTTCTTCTATCACATTATATTCATCATTTTGTATAATAAATATAGCAACTCGATCATGTATTTTATATATATACTTGTACAAATATTTCATCGCTTTAATAGCAGAGCATATTTCATCGCTTTAATAGCAGACCATATTTCAACTAATGGCCCATCTATTGCCTAAATATTGATTTCTAATGAACACCTTATATCCATTATTTCTTCTTTTATAGATGGGGTACAAATATTGTTCTTACATGATAGTATTATAAAAAATTGTAAGATAATGGTATTTATATTGATTGTTAGCCATGCAAAAATTTTTCATATTATATTCTCCATTAAGTTTATACACCACATGTTTCTTTACTAATTTATAAAGTTTTGGAAATTTTTCTATATTAAGTATCTCTTCATAAACAAACTTATCATGCTGATATGAATTTGTAATTTTATAACATAACTTCATGATAATTAGCAAATGTGCATGTGAAAGTCCTCTCTTTTGAAATTTTATAACATGAACATATGTAGTGACTTAATCAAAAATCAGTTTCTTAAAAAGTTTGTATTTTAAGTCCTGTAATTTAGCTCCTAAACACTCTTGTAGTTAAATCTGGTCTATCTTGTGGCAACTTTTAAGAAGTAATTCATCTTAAATCCCCTTCCATTTCGGATTACATGTCATTGTAATAAGGAAAAGTGATTTTCCAAACTGTCTAATTAATTCTATTGAATCAAGATATCTACAACTCATGTCACGATTACCCCCAATAAACGATGCATGTAAAACAATTCTTTTGCCAATAGTATATACATTGGTCTCACCTGTTATCATAATATTCATTATTCCTTGATACAATTCTATATGAATATTAAATTGGTTTTGACAATAGTAATTCAAGCATATGCTTTAAAGCTTTATATACATATATACCATAAATTGATACAACAACCTTTTTGCTAACAAGATTATGGAATGGTCATTTATTCTTATTTGCAATAAGTTACTATAGTATTATTGACATGAGAACATCGATCTATTATCATCAATAATAATATCTGTAATGAAGATTTAAATAAGTTACTATATAATGTGACAATTATTATTACAAACTATGTTTATTGTGTTATTAAAATAATTTTCTTTACCTTGTTGGTTAATAATGTATTCAATTAATATAAAACTTCTTGTTATAAAATTCTATAATTTTTGTGCATTTGAAATCATGTTATTTTTTCAGTATATTTGGATGCCAACCAACTTTTCCACTTAAGAACAATAAATGATATTATAGTGGATTATAACATCCATAATAATGTTTGACTCTATATCTTCTTCCAAAATGTGTAAAGACAATAATATCTCTTTCTTGTTGCTAAGTTGGATTACTTCCCTTTAGTCTATATTGCTGTAATTTGATTTGCTATTGGTGCGTTATAAACTCGTCGGTCCAATTTAACATCACTTTTAATGAATATCTCATAGTTTTCCAAAGGTTGTAAGTATCTAAGGTTTTGAAAAAAATGAGAATATGGGTTATTTGAAATGATTTTAATTAGATTCTCTATAATTCTTGAATTCAACTACTTGTCACCAATTTTGCTCATTCTATTTTAAATTTCATTCATTGTGTCATAGAAATACAATTGCAGAAAGCATGGTCTCACCAAATGAGATTGATGGAAGGTCATGGTATATTTGTCCTTGAGCCTGAAATGTGTAAATATTCTTACTTGAATTGGATAAGCCATTATCTAGTTTATCACCAAATGGTATAAATGAGAATATTGTATAGTAAGTTTTGATATTTGCTCTAAATTCAATTGCATCTTCGGTTTCAGGGGTATACAACTTATATAATTCTTCTGAGACTAGAGTTTAAGGTAAGAGAATTTGTCCATTATAACAACAAAAAGTTTGAGGCATATATTCAAATCTTTTTCTCCACAAAATTTACATGATGGTACCTTATTTAATCGACTCCCGCGCAACCAACTCCAGAAGTCTCTCCAACGACTCCTGGATCTCTCGAAATCACAATAAGTTAACAGACCATGACCTTTTTGGGGATCACGATAAGCACTTATCCTCACTCCGTCAGAATCGGAGGAAGAACGGGATAAGCCTTATCTATATGTTGTTCCTTCGGAAGCGGAGCGAACTCCATCTCCACATCTCGAATATCCCGAAACTAATTCATGTGCCCCACGAATACTCAACTATATAAAGGCTCCAAACTCGATGGCATGAGGCATGCGTGATTTCTTTGCTCTCTAGCTCTCTAGCTCTCTACATTCAAAGCTATCTTAGCTCGCTGCAGCTTACTAACTTAAGCATCGGAGCGACCTCGTCGAGCTAGCCACCCCGGGTTCTCTGATCTTATTTTGCAGATTTACATAGCTCGCCGTTTGACTGGAAGCCAGATCATCCTCCAGCAGGGAGCAGTCAGATCACGTAACATCAAAACTCAAAAACAATGGTGCCAAGAATTTATAAAGGAAACATGGAAAAAGAAGTCAGGGGAGTTACAATCTACAAAGTTGTTACAAAACTTGAGAGATATATAGGTGAAAATGGATACAAAGAGCACTAAATCAGCTATTAGTCTAAACTAGTGTCTCATGTGTGAAGAAGAACTCTATAAGTTAAAATCAAGATAAAAATAGAAGATACTTATAGTCAAAATAAGCTATCAGTCAATCACTTTAAGGACTATCCACTTCAGCCTCTTTTAATAGCTTATCCAAAGAACTTCAAATAGGTGAATCTTCAACTCAGCCCTCCCAATTGGGCAATTAATCTCTATTTGCATCCCATCGTTACAACCTCCTATGCTCTTGATAATAATCTGACAGAACCCACCTTTATACATATAGATTGTATCATGTCATTAACTTTGATTGATGTGAGGCCCCATTCCATATCTTCCAACATTGTACATAGGAGAACGTTTGCAAAATGTCTTAATTTTAGTACCACCAGAAAATATGAGCATAATGAGATTCTCCTAAGGCTGCTAAAGGCTGAATACTCCCTCACCCTAAACATTTTATTAGCAATTGCATGTTCCTTTGTCCCCCGTATCCTCAAAGAACAAAATGATATCATCAGAAAATTGTAGGTAAAACCATAGTTTCCCTATTGTCAATCCTCCAATCTTAAGGTCCCTTACATAATTCCTTGTTATACAAAGGGTTATTTGTATATGTTTTCTTAATCAATACAATACTTGTTCAGAAGAGAAAAAAAGACTCCACTATGTCCAGAGCCACTTCTTCCGTTAAATGAAAAAATATGAATTGTAAGGAACTAAAATCTAGATACTTCTAGGCTGGGTACCATGGTTGTAACATGTAAGGTTCACTAATTTGATAAACCAAATATTTGCATATGTAAATAAGTGCAACTAACAATGAAAAAAATATATGTTTTTGTCACATTCTAAGTTAATGGCACGTCCCCGTCCCCTTCCTCGCCCCCTACCTCGTCCTCGAGCTATGATGCTAAGACAAAATAAGAGCAGAATTGAAAGAATTTGGGAAGCAGAAATCAAGACAAGCTTTTTTGAAGTTTTTTCATCTCATAATTTTATTGCTCGAGAATAGGGGAATTTATATCTTAACAGACTCAACAACTTAGAAACTAATAGAAAATAGCAATTACTAGAAAATAGCAACTCTAGCCCACTACTGCTAGTTATTTGGACTGACTCAATAGACCAAAATATCTGAAATAAATAAATTAAAATTGCTGCACATGACATTTCCTTCCCCATGGAAGCGTCCTTGTCCTCAAGGACACACAAAGTCTGGGAATTTATCTCAAAGTTGGTAATCATCCTCCCAAGTAGCATCTGTTGTTGGAAGCCCCTGCCATTGAATAAGTAGTTCACGTTTATGCCCTTTGCTACAAGAATTTAGAACTGCTATAGGCTGAGGTTGCAAGTGATCTGATGTTTCTACTAATAATGGAAGAGGAGAATCAATTTTATCAGTTGTACCCAGCTGTTTTTTTAGGAGCAACACATGGAAAACTAGATGAATCTTAATTCTTGGTGGGAGATCAAGCCGATAAGCCACCGAACCAATTCGTTCCAGCACATGGTATGGCCCATAAAATTGCGGGGAGAGTTTATGTGACCGTCTCAAAGCCAACGAAGTTTGCCGGTAAGGTTTTAGCTGCAAATATACCCAATCACCAACAACGAATTCTCTCTCAACTCTCCCTTGGTCATAAGCAGTCTTCATTCTAGCTTGTGCTTGTTGGATCTGACATCTTAGGTCTTTCACAACTTTATCTCTTGCTTGGAGCATGTTATCTACAGCTTCAAACTTTGACATACTAGGAACATAGGAAAGCAAACTGGGGGGCTCTCTTCCATACACCACTTCAAAGGGAGTTTTGCGAGTAGAAGAACGTAAACTGGTGTTGTAACAGAACTCAGCCCAAGGAACCCATTGAACCCATTCCTTTGGTCTTGAACTAGTAAAGCAATGCAAGTACATCTCAAGAGTCTGATTCACTGCTTCAGTTTGGCCATCTGTTTGGGGATGATGAGATGAGCTGAAATTGAAGCTAGTTCCTTGCAATTTGAAAAGCTCTTTCCAAAAAGCACTTACAAAAGTGGAGTTCCGATCACATACTATTGAACTTGGCATGCCATGGAGTTTAAACACATTTTCAAAGAATGTTTGAGCCACTTTTGGTGCAGTGCAGGAGTGAGACATTGGAATAAAATGTGCATATTTGGATAGCCGATCTACCACCATAAAGAGTACTGTCTTCCCCTTAGATAAGGATAGGCCATCAATAAAATCCATAGAGATGTCTGTCCATATCTGTGTAGGAATAGGCAATGGTTGGAGAAGACCTATTGGTTTTGGTGATCTATCTTATGGCGTTGACAAACATCACATTGCATGATGTAATCCAGTACAACTTTCCTCATTTGCCTCCAATAGAATATCGCCTTTACACAATGAAGAATTTTGTAAAGATCCTCATGCCCAACACCATGAATTTCCTGGAGAATGATTGGGATGAGTTCTAAGTTTGATGGAAGATAGATACGTTCCTTAAAGAACATTGCGCCATGTCGATTTTCCCATGGTCCAATAGCCTTTCCTTGATCGTGTAAGTGATGAATTCGTTGCAGCTCTGGGTGTGATCGATTCTCAACCTTGATGGACTCCAACCATTGAGGAAGGGGACAAGAGACTGCATTTAATTCCCCCTGTGTTTCTCTTCTTGATAAAGCATCCACTGCCATATTGTCCTTACCCCTTTTGTATTCGATGGAGAAGTCATAACCCATTAATTTGAGCAGCCATTTTTGTTGCAGTTCTGTCATTATTCATTGCTACCAAAGAAATTTGAGGCTGCGTTGGTCAATTCAAACCACAAAATGACGCCCAAGCAAATAAGGTCACCATTTTTTTACTACAAGAACAAGTGCCATAAATTCCTTTTCATAAGTGGACAGCAAAAGGTGTTTTCCCTTCAAGGCGGTGCTGAAATAAACAATAGGTCTTTGTTCTTGCATTAGGACAACTCCTAATTCATTCCCCGATGCATCACATTCCACCACAAATAAGAGCTGGAAATTTGGCAAGGCTAAAACTGGAGCCTGCATCATGGTTTGTTTCAATAATTCAAATGCTTCTTCCGACATTTGAGACCAAGAAAAAACATTTTTTTTGCAACATGTCAGTCAAAGGGGCTGCAATTTTGCCATAACCTACAATAAACTTCCAATAATAACCCGTTAGTCCTAAAAAACCCCTTAAAGCTTTGATAGTTGTTGGTTTTGGACATTCTATCATTGCCTTTATTTTTTTTGGATCCACCTTTGAAGGGAGAGAGATCCATTGTATGGACGCCCAAAACTTGCAGAATAAGGTGGGCAAATTTCAAAAATTTTTATCTCCCTTTCAATTGGGAATCGCATTCCTTATTAGAAAATCATATTTTCGAGGATCAATCTTGAACCATAAACTGAACCAGATCTGAACCAAAAAGAGTAGGAGAGAGGTATACCTGATACAGAGAAATATTTTCTCTCAATGAAGGTGTTCACGCCCAAAGAAGGATCCAAAGACTGCTCCCACTAAAGATGGCGCAGTGCAGGATGGAGCAGAATCAGCAGCGTTCTCCAAGAACCTGATCCTTCGTAAGAATAGCTGGATGGCACGTGAGCACTGCTTCCAATCAGTCCTTTCCCAAAGGGCTACTATCAAGATTGAATCTTGATTTCTCCTACAAAGTTGGAGATCGAACTAGAGGTCTGGCGGCGACAAGAAAGAATTTCATAGAGATTGCAGAAATCTTTCTTCTGTGATTTCAGCTCTGAAGACTAGAGAACTTAGTGATGTGTTTTCTGTTGTGTCTAAAGGTTGCCGCCCCCTCTTTTTCTTGTAACCCTAAAGGATCAGCCCCTAATCCAATTAGGAGTTGTTGATCCAAACCACATTTGGATCAGACATCTCTTTAGGTGATAAGGATAGACCCTTATCTTATTTGTGGATTAGATCAGTCCTCTCCTAATCCTATTGGGAGGCTCCTAGATCTAAATCTTATTTAGATCTTGCACTCTCTGAGTGGATAGGGTCAAGGCCCAATCCTATTAACTGATTTAATCTCAGATCCGCCCCTCATTTAAACTGATCAAATCAGTCCAGTTCGAAATGGGCTTCATGCTCATTAAGGTTGTGTGCTCACTAAGCCTTCCAAACTACTGCCTAGTTGGACTTCCTTGTATGGCGTGGGACCTAAACATTGATCTACACATCGGTCACATGGGTTCGGCCCAACCTTTGTTACAAGGCCTGGCCGAGTACACTGCTATGGATAGTGCACCCCTTGAAACCCATCAGATGGGCTCTATGGGCCCAACACTTACCCTAAGTGGTCCCTAAGCCAAGCTACCTTGTAACACCTAGGGACTATGGGCAGATGCAAGCCCATTAGGTATTACCCTCAATGGTCTTACACTCAACCTCTCAGCCCATAATGATCAAACACTGCCCGACAAGAGAGGACCTCTCCCTCGACTGCAAGGAACAATACTACACTCTCTACTCATATGGATCCCGAGAATTAAAACATTTTGCAAACATTTTAGAAACCATAATATATATACTTTTATATCTCATATAAAATATATTTTGCAAGACAAATCTCAACGATTGAAATCGGCTGCCGGCAGTCTTGGTTTCCATCAGAGAGAGTGCATCCCCGATCATTACCTTTGTTCGACAAAGGGGCTGATTCTGTCACTATGATCACCCACTCAGATGAATTCTCAGACTGTCTCAACATACCCAGGTTTTGACCCCTGCTAAGGATCTCACTGATTGGTACATCAAAGACAGCCCAATCCGACACCTAGTGCAGTATCATAATCAAGTCTAGGGGTCGGGTGTAACTTTCCAGTTTTGCCCATTAATCTCCAAGGTCCAGGGCAACACTGGAAATCTGGTCCGGTTCAAAGATTCATTTGATCCTACACTGCATGTGCCCAGGGTCTCACCCTGGCAACTGAGACAGGCCACCCCAACCAACTTGGTGGCACATCAGTGTCAGCCTTATCAGGATAGGTCTCCCCAGACCAACCCATTGGATGTGAACATTCTAAACTAACACGAGTCTCATTATGTGTCTAGTTTAAGGGTATTACACAGAAACATACTAAGGGAACATGAATCAAATATGTACTTTTATTCATTTACAATAAACTCATAATGTACATCATTCTGATTGAAGCTAAGGGCATACAAAACTGTCTAACAACCTTCACACCATCTTGACAAATGATATGCCCCAAATATTTGATTTGGATATGCCCGAACTAACATTTTTCTCTCTTGACTGCAAGATGATGAGCTCGCAAAACAGAAAATGCAATTTTAACATGTTTCAGGTGTTCAACCCTTGTGCTACTATAAATTAGAATGTCATCAAAGAATACCAAAATGAATTTTCTTAGATGAGCCTTAAAAATTTCATTCACGAGTGATTGAAATGTAGATGGGGCGTTAGAGAGGCCGAAAGGCATTACCAGGAATTCGAAGTGCCCATGGTGATTCTGGAAGGCTGTTTTATGTACATTAAGAGGATCCATTCGTATTTGAAAATACCCAGATCTGAGATCCAGTTTGGTGAAGAATTTGGCACCGTGTAGCTCATCCAACAATTCATCTATAACAGGAATTGAAAACTTATCTTTGACTGTCATCCGGTTTAGCACTCAATAGTCCACACAAAACCTCCAACTCCCATCGTGTTTCCACACCAAAAGTACCGGAGAGGAAAATGGGCTTTGGCTAGGCCGAATTATAACTTATGATAACATCTCCTCCACCAAGCGCTCAATCTCTTGTTTCTGGAAATGCGGGTATCGATAAGGACGTACACAAATTTGACCTGCTCCTGGCTGGAGGGGAATCCTGTGGTCATGAGAGCGTGGAGGTGGTAATCCTGTAGGTGCTTCAAACAATTTTCTAAACTCAATGAGAAAAGGCCCCATTGCATCAGACAGTAACTCCTCATGATTTGTATGCTCATGCAGGATTGCACAAAGCTGTAAGATAATTCCTCTACCATCACTTTGCCTCAATGTTCTAGAAATAGTATCACCTTCAAGAGCTCGAAGTTCTGAGGATGTTGAACCTTGTAGCAACACCTTTTGCCCAGCTATAGTGAATTGCATTTGCATCCTTCCAAAATCCCATAAAATTGGACCAAGAGTACCCAACCACTATACTCCTAGAACAACATCACAACCTTCTAAAGGAAGTAAGAAAAAATCTACCTCAATTGGGATGCTTTGCAAGGATAATTTTACTCCATTACAACGCCCATGACTTGACAATCTCTCCCCATTGGCAACCACCACGTTATACAAGTAGCTTCTTTCCGACTTGAGTCCGGTGATTTTGGCAAATTTGTGATGCAAAAAATTGTGAGTGGAACCAAAATCAATTAAAATTGTCAATTGAGTCTTACCAATCTATGAGTGGATCTGCATGGTTTGTGGAGATTGAACCCCAACCAAGGCATGTAAAGAGATAGCTGGTGTCTCTTCTACATACTCTTCTCCTATGGCTTCTTCATCCTCTTCTTCTATTTCAATGAAGAACAATTTCTTGCATTTATGACCCATTGTATACTTTTCATCACAATTGTAGCACAACCCTTGCTCTCGCCTCTTTTGGAGTTTGGTTGGAGATAATTTACGAATTGGTAAAATTCTCTCTGGATTGGTGCCTTCAGAACCACTCAGGGGTTGAGGTGTTCCATTGGTTGTTGGAGTTGCGAACTGAAGAGGAGAATGTTGGGTTGGTTGAACGCCTCACTTCCTGGGCTTTGAGTTCATAGGTACATGCTAACCCAATTGCAGCAACATATTTTGAGGGTTTTGGACTCTCACATCAGCCCTTAGCCCATCCTTTAATCCACTAATAAAACACTCAGTTTCTTGTTTATCTGTCAAAGTGCCAGCTCATGCTAGAAGTCTCTCAAACAGAGTTTGATAGTCTGAAACAGTTCCTGTCTGCTTAAGTTTGCATAAGTATCCAAAGAAATCTTCATATTCGGTTACAACAAACCTCTATAGCAATCCCGCTTTCGTTCCATCCCTAGTAACCAAGTGTCCTTGATTTTTGCGTCGCTGGTACCACAATTGAGCATCTTTTTCTAAGTGATAGGCTGCTAATTTGACTTGATCTTCCAATGATGTCCCTTGAAATTCAAAGAATTGTTCTGCATGGAAAATCCATAGATTTGGATCTTCCGAGCCATCATAGCGAGGCAAATCAAGCGTTGTAAGCTTAGGAACCACCAGTCCACCTGCGTACCTAGCACCACCCTGTCCATGTGGTCCCCGATTCCTATTGACGGACCCTTTTTCCGACAAGTCTATTGGGAGTTCATTGCCCCCACTAGTTCTCCCATCTGCTTAAGGAGCCTTTCTTGACCTGAGCTCAGGTTTTCAACATGATTTTCAAGTCGTTGATCATCGGCCATAACCGGCTTTGATACCAATCTGTCACGTTCTAAGTTAATGGCATGTCACCGTCCCCTTCCTCACCCCCTGCCTCATCCTCAAGCTATGATGCTAAGACAAAATAAGAGCAGAATTGAAAGAATTTGGGAAGCAGAAATCAAGTTTGAAGTTTTTTCATCTCATAATTTTATTGCTCAAGAATAGGGGAATTCATATCTTAACAAACTCAACAACTTAGAAACTACTAGAAAATAGCAACTAAAAAATAGCAACTCTAGCCCACTATTGCTAGTTATTTGGACTGACTCAATAGACCAAAATATCTGAAATAAATAAATTAAAATTGCTGCACATGACAATTTTCAATCCTAAACTAAAATTTTATTCCACTACATTCAGTTACAGAGCATATGTTTCATATTAAATTATTCAAAATAGTTTGAGCTACTGTATTGTTGGGCAATTCAAAGATAAGGCCTTGAGCTTCTATCGTCCTACGAGATGCTTCAAAACAGAAATCGTCTGGGTACCATGTTTGTAACATATGAACCTGTATGGGGTCTTACCATTTCAAATTCCCATTTCCATCTTGCAAACATGTCTACCCATGCCTTTTTTTTAGTTTTGTTGCTTTCATATTTATTTATAGGTAAATTCTTTATATATTTGTTAGGATACCAAAAACACTTATGTTAATAGGATCTCAATAAGGTTCTTTATTGTAGGAAAAAATATTATTTAGGAAAATAGAGGCTTACAAATTACCTAGTCAATAAGAACATTGCAAATTTCAATTTTCATTAAGACAAATAAAATTAGCACACAAATCACTAAAGCAATTACTTACAAAACAAGATAGGCCACTCTCAAAAACACCACTTCCATTAAAAACAAAGAAAGACACAACTCCTTTGAAGACTGGAACTAAGACCATAAGACACCATGACACAAAGAAAATTACTTGTATCAACACTCCTAAAATTCTAGGTCTAATTGCCACCAACTGAATATTCTTCTTCCTCAAGACCGTCTTCCAAATCAATTACTTCCATTTTAAGTTCGACAAGCCTGCTTTTTAGCTTTGAAATCTCAGCCCTTAGTCCTTCAACATGATCTTGAAGTTGTATACACTTTGAACGAAAGTTTTCTAATTGCTCATAGTTGACATAAAAAAAAAAAAGTTATGTTAAAGAAATCAATTATTTTCTTCACCGCTTTAAAGCAAACATCTTGTTCTGATTCCTTCTTGCTAGGTGTTAATTTCCATAAAATCTCTAGTTGTCTTCTTCAAGTCTAAGAATGACTGTATCTCTAAAGTCTTTACCAACATCCTAGACGATCATTCTTGGAGGTGGATTTCGCAATCGGTTACTCAACTCACTCAACAAGTTTTTGAAGGAAACACTAACTTCGTATGGTGCAACCATTATTTCTGCAATCAAATTAAATAAAAAAAAATGCGCATACTAAAATTGACTCATACATATAACTTTTAAGTATTTTTTGATATTTTAGATGTAATAAAGAAAAATAGGGAGCACACAAAGTTATAAATTTGGAGCGGAATATCCTTGCTGTCAAAGGCCTTGAGTGGCAGCTGTAGAGGTTAATTTGTTGGTCATCTAAGGTGCGAACTTGGACCCAACATCCCCAATCCATTTCTGGCCATCACTATATGTTGATTCCAAGGTAGGGCCACAATTCAAGAGGATTTTGTCCATTGGAACGCATGGATCAGCCGTAGATATCAGATGGAATAGGAACAAGAGACGCAAGGAAATGAATATAAGATGAATCCAATTGGTTTTCTTCATTTCCAAACCAATGGGAAGGACGGAAAGATGCACTTACAAGAACTTACCCAAAGAGATTATTTGATCCGCAGGGTGATAGTTCTAGACTGGAGAGTATGATTAAACACTCCTCCCTTGAGGGAAAAAAGTCCAACCTTCAATGGATTAGGCAGATATACCAGGGATTTAACTGATAAATCCATAAACAATTTGACCCAACCAACCAATAAAGTGAGATTTGATAGAAGAAACAATTTCCAAGCTTAAACCTATAATGAATCAACAGAACATTATGCTTTTCAAAGGCCAAAGCAGCGTAAACCTACAATGAAAAAAACTCAGGAAT